>NC_045698.1:34632492-35246825 GCF_009834535.1 Camelus ferus | reverse complement strand
GTTACTCACAGGATTGAATGAAGCTCTAGATTACAATGAAATTCACTAGAAATCAATGACTCAGGTCAGAGTCTCTGTATCTCAAGGGCCCTGTGGTCAGAGGGGTAGAAGTGGACATCCAACACCAGAAAAAGGTGTTTGGAATAACGTGATGAGCTATCAAATTAAAAATGAGAGGTTCTGAACGTCCTGTGAGCTATTCCAGTTACCTACATGTTCATAAAAACCATCTAAAGAGTTTACTGGTATAAAACCCTGTGGCCAGCTGTTATGGATTGAATTGTGTCCCACTCCCCCAAAGTTCATATTTGAGGCTTTGACTTTCTCCAACCTTCTGAGTTCTTAGCCAAGACCCCTATAATAAAAGATAGATTAAAAAGAGAAGAAACAAACAAGTTTATTAACTTGTGTACATCATGTATATGGGTGAGATACCTTGTGAAAAAGGAGTAACTCTCCGAGGTGGCTTTAAACTCTAGCTCAAACTTCAGCTAAAGACAAAAGAAAGAAAGGTGTGAGAGGAGGCCAGTTCTAGGGGGTTACCTGGAAAAGGAAGGTAAACGGTACGGTTTGTTATACAGATTTAAACAAGTACCTTCTCCATTGATAACGTTCTCTTGCGCATCAGAGTCATCCTTCTCTTCCTAATAGAGACACCCTTACAATGGAGAGTTCCTTTATAAATAAAAATGTTTCTTACAAAAGGGTAACTTCTATTTCTTCTGTGTCTGCTGTTTCTCAAAATAATCAGCTCAAAATAATCCTTATGCCAAGGAGGCATATTCTGCTACCCTTCAATATTTTTACCCCTGGCTCTTTTCCTGCAAGGCCATCGCTGGCTGATTGTGTCCCTCAATCGAAGATTGTATCTTCTCTCAAAGCAGTTTGCTCCTACATGACTCTCTTCTCCCCTCAAAGCCTCAGGCCCAGGGTTGGAAACAGTTCTTCTGGTCGCAGCCCTGGGCCACTGCACTATCTCTTCCGCTTCTTCTATGCCCACATTTCTGCAAACAGTCACTCTAAAATAAACCCTTTCCAAATCATCCGAATTTGAATGTGACATCTGCTTCTCAGACTGATAGAGCTCTCTACAAAACAGAGGTGGGAAGCTGAAAGACAAAGCCTTCTTTTCCCCTCCACCTGAAAAAAGGATCACAGATAGTATCCAAAGTACACTGGGCCCTAACACATAAAGTCCAAGTCAGATGAGATTTTTTTTTCTTAATGTGCTGTCTGTCATTAGAAATCACCTGCTTAAATAATAATGTAGGTATTTTTATTGACTTTAGGGGTCTTTTTCATCTTTGCTTTCTAATTATACTTACAGCTTTGAGTCTGTGGCCACAGTATTAGGGTCAGCTTATTAGTTGAAACCTGTCTTTGTCCATGATTTTGACTGCTCAGGATATCTACCTGTGTTGTGGTCAACAACATGTCATGTTTTTGTTTTTTCAAAGATTTTTCAGAGCTCAATATCTGAAAAGTATGACAAAGTTTAAACATTTGGGGTTCTTGGGGTTCCCCTTCCTTTTGCCAGTGACCTCAGCTCCTTCTCTCATTTCACCAGCTTCACGTTTAATAATTCTCTACTCCGAAGGCAGATTGCCCATTTATTTAACGTCTACCGTCTACCAGGCATTGCACATTATTTTCATTCTGAAAGCAACCCTATGAGGCAGATCTAATTATCCCATTTTTATAATCAAGGAGACAGGCTCTGGAATGTGATCTATCCAATATGACCCAACCGGTGAGTGGCACAAGATGGGAAGGAAGGCACTAGGTCTCAGTGATCCCCAAGAGCGTGATCCACGCCACCTGGGATTCTGCTGCTGCCTGCTGCCCTTTGACCTGCTGCCCTTTGACCTGCTTACTCTTCCCGCCGTGTGCCTTCACCTGGGTCTGTAATACTTAGCCTGGAATGCTGTTCCCACTGTGATCCTCCCTAGCCCTTGACTCAGACCTCACCTCCAACGTTTCTTCCATGGCTCACTTCACCCAACTGTGGGGCACGGCTGCTGACAGGTTAATAAACATAGGTATGAACAAATGCTTTCCAGAATTTCACTCAGAGATGGAAGCATCTCAGTTGTGGGCTGTTTCCATCTCCTGAGCTAGAACTTCGTTTCTTCCTTTCTTTCCTTCCTTTTATGTTGTGTTAATTTCTGGTGGGTGCACAGCATAGTGATTCATTTATAAAATATATATATATTTATAAATAAATTATACACACACATATACATATATATTTCTTTTCATATTCTTTTTTCATTATAGGCCATTACAAGGTATTGAATATAGTTCCCTGTACTATACAGAAGAAACTTGGCGTTTATCTATTTTATACACGGTAGTTAATATCTACAAATCCCAAGCTCCCAATTTAGAACTTCTGTTTCTTGAGGCTGAAACATATTTTTCTACTTCTTTGGCACCCTCATCTGACCGTTCCCACAGTCTATTTCAGTTCTCAGCACAGAGGACATCCTCAACAGATGCCACTGACTGACCAGGAGAATTAAAACACTGGAAATTTCGAAAAGTTTTGCCTGTGAAGGCGAAGTACATCATTCCTCCCCTGCTTTTCAAAGAAATATTTTCTAAAGAATACTGTATTTTCCCTTGTGATATTTTCCCTTGTGATTTCCCTGAGGAACTAAGCAGGAGATGTCAGAACTGTTGGTGGACAGATTTATTTGCACTCAGTGCTCTACTCTGTCTGTTGTGCCTTTATGAATTTTAAAGGAAAAAAAGAGAAATTTTTAGGTCAAGAATTCATCTGTTGAAAGGCTCTGTGCTAGAGCCTATGGGGAGGAGAGGCCTTGTGGCTTCATCAAGAGTCAGAACACTGCTTGTGTGTTTTGCCTCACCACTGACTTTCTTAGAAGGGGGCTTTGGCAGGGTTGTTTACTCTGATTCTATGCCTCAATATTTAAATCTCAAAATGAAGAGAGCTTCTTCTTGTCTAACAACATGGGGTTCAGGGCAAAAGGAGTCTGCAACTCAAAGATAAAACAGATTAATGTAATTTGAGGGGCCCTGGAGAGACTTCCCAGCCCCCAAACATCTCCCTTTGGCTTGCTCCTGGATAGAAAAAGAAACCTCACATTTATCTCATCTTCCGTTAGGCAGTGAGGGCCTGGTTAAAAATATAGATCTATTATCTAGGAAGATACGATACTATTTTGCCTTTATTCTAAGATGTATATTTCACCCACATTTTAATATTTCCAAATTGAGATGCATTTTTACAATCAGTGTGACTCTTTAATGCAGTAGTGCTTCTTTATTTCCCTTTAATAGTTGCTAAGTTCATCTTTATTAAATAGATAAGAACCTCTGAAAAACCTGTTAAAAACTGAGACACCTGGATCCCATAGGGACAAGTGCCGATTCAGGAGGTCTCAAATGTGATGAGGAATTTGCATTTGCAACAAGCATCCCAGGTGATTCTGAGCAGGTAGCCCTGCTTCAAGAGTACCCCAGTAATTTATTTGCTTAGTTCAGAGATTATGGTCTTTATGGGTCTTAGTTGTGAGTTTGTAAGGTGTGTCCTTAGAGGCTGCTTGGGTCCTCAGTCACTGGGTCTGCAGTTCAGGACCAGACAATGGGGAGAGAGCTCCCCTTCAATCATGGGTCCTGCATTTTCTCAGTTCCATTATGTTCTGCCATTTTTCCCTGAAATGCTCGTATTTTAGCATCTAAACTTCATCTCCCAGATGACTTTCACTTTCCAAGATTTCACAGTATTTATGTAGATTAGTAAGTTTCTGCCCTTGAGAAACTCACACTAGAATCAGCAGATCTTGCAAACTGACCTGAGCAAGATTACTGATGCTTAAATGGGAGCCACAGGAATCAGTAATGTCAGCTACTCTCCTCTACAACTGGGTTACTCAGTTATGATCAAAGTAAGCCACCGGCCAAATTCGGCTGCACCTACAGACACTTATTAAAAAGGAGAGTATATAACCTTGCATGCAAGGTTCTCTCAAAACAATTGCCAGGATTCCAGAGGTAGGATTCTGTCCCCAGCATAGTCAGAATGGGGCAACCAGAATCCTTGAGTTCATGGCTAGACCCAAGGCCAAGTAAAGGCTTACCTCAGGCATCATCCTAAGGATACTGGTTATAATTCTAGCTGAACATATATATCCTATTCGTGCAAGAGTAGAGGGTCTAATGCACTTCTTTTGAATATCTTTATATTTACCAAGGAGATCTCACTTCTGACTTTCATCATGTTAATCAGTTTCACCAACAAAAAAAAAAGTTCTGACACAAACTATGCTAATTGGCAAAGTACTCATATTGATGGAGATGTGAATAACAGAAGTTCTTTGCCTCCGATTATGCATTCTTGATTAGAGCCCAGAAACTTTTGGTTAGAGCCTAAACTAGGTGATATACACATAAAATAGCACTGTATATTCAGAAGTATTTAAAAATAAATAACAGCTCTCTTAAGATGGCATGAGTCTCCCACACACATTGTGGTACAAGGCAATAATGCCTCTGGCAAAAGTATGAAACCAGGCTCTGAGGACAGAGACAAGGGAGTGACTAATTCTCTCTGGCAGATGGGAAATGAAGGGGTAAGGACCAGAATATGCTCACAGAGGAGATGTCCCAAACTGAGTTTATTTAAATGAGTAGGAATGTGTCAGTTAAGCAGACTCGGGGTACACCCAGCAAAGGGAAACAGTGAGGGCCCAGCATGGAGTCTGGAGAAGCTACACACCTCCCTAGGGGAGGGTAGACTGATGAGCACATGATGATGATGGGGGAGATGGACTAGAACTAGCCAGGAAATAGACAACAAAGAACCTTCAAGTTCCTGCTCCACGGCTTGCTCTTTACCAGGTAGGCAATCAGAAGTGAGACAGCAATCTCTTCCCTACTCCAACTTTGGGTCAGAACATGGATCATCATACTGTGAGACCGACATAGATCCAACCTGGGCCAGGCTTCTTCCCAAGCCTTTCTGACTAAAATCCCAGAGCCCTGAATATCCACTCCATCCACACTGGGGTTTTTTTCCCATAAAAATCCGAGTAGAAAGGCCATGGTCCCTAGAGTCATTTACTGGTTGGATGAAAGGGTGACTTGGACAAATTTCTTTACCTCTCTGACCCGAGTGTCCTCATCTGTAAAACGGGGATAATTACTTCCTTCTAAGGATTGTTATAAAGGTCACAACAGTGCCTGGTAGAGGGGAAATGCTCAACTAATTTTATTTTTAGTGTCTGTGTCTTTTAAATCTTTATCATTATTTTTCCTTGTTTATGAATTCTTAGAAAGAATAAGATCTATGTTATACAAGTAGTATTTTATCTCTCTATAGCTAGAGATTACCATTCACTGACCTTGTGCCATAAATCTTATTCTAAATCCTTAAAAATCTGGAAGTTTAGCCCTGAGGCTACTTACCCAGCTAAATTCCATAAATCTCTCTTATCTGTCAGTTGGTCTTATCAGGGTTAGGCTCTCTTGTTTCCAGAAAAAACAACAAGGACTATTTTCTGTTTCTAGTCCCAGACGCAACAAGAAAATCACATATACCAGCTCTAAAGCTTTTTCCTTCCTGTTTTGTGTCTATTCATACGTGTAACAGCTCTAAACTTTGAGAATCATGATGGCCAGTGGGCTGGCAGGGCTGCCTTTCACTGCCTGAGTTAGAACAAGGTTTAACCTAAATGCCCTTGGCAACTTTTCTTGCAGGAGAAGCACCTTTTTCAAAGGAAACCTCATTAGCCCTAACAGGATTCTCAGTGAAGTCCCTACCAGGAAGTTCCTCCATACACATTCTCCTCTCATACAGCCCCTCCTCTCAGAAAAACAAACTCGGGTTAATGAAACAGAGCTATGTCCTTTTCTCTTACTGATCTGATTCTGAGCAGGATTTTAAACAGCCACTTTCTTGCTCTCTTTAAAGAGACTGACACTTTAATCCAGAGCTGCAAGCTGCAATCACTAGCACTTTAAATCAAATTTAAATTCTTATAGGCAGGTTTTCTGCTGATCCTCAATTTACCATTGGCCCTCCCAAGCCGCCCAATTGTGGCACAGCCCCTACATCACACACCATTAACCGCCTGCCCTTGAAGGCATCAGGGTAAACCCCATCCCAGGCACCCATCATTATAACCATTGCCACACTACAGGCAGCTTACCCCACTAACTAGCCACTTGGCAAAACCAGGATTGTTCACCCCATAATGGGAGTTTTGCTGTGGGGTGAGATGATGAGGGGGAAGAGCAAAGTTCTCTGACTATAGCCTGGATTAGGAGCCCTGGGGTAGGGAAACTGGTGGCTAGGGGCCCGCATAACACTGCTGTGTGGAATGTCACTGACAGGGCAAAATGATGACAGATTGCTTCCATCACCTTCCCCAGAGTCAGTGCAGGCCCTGGTGAAAACTGCAACAAAGGCAGCCTTTGTTACAGCCAGTGTCCAGGGACAGGAGAAGGAAGAGGGACCATGGCACTGTGTCATGTGGGAAAGTTTCATGAATTAATTGATAACTGTCTATGTAAGGATACCATTTACAATTCAGTCATTCTCAAACTTTTTCAGTGAAATGTTCCCTAATCATAGAGGAAAGTAGATATATATGTACATATGGACAACAGTCTAGTATGCAGCCAGGCAGTCATCTGAAAGCTGAAATACCTGTAAAATGTATATAAATACTCCATTATATTCCATAATACAACTGTTTATTGTGACATAGTGTAATTTTCAACTTTAAAATTTTAGTTAAAATTGTGTGAAAAGCTAAGTAGTTTGAGCAAAATTGACCTCCGGGATGACAGTTGCTCCATGGCTCATACATACATCCCTGGTCCCTAGCACTCCATTGTGAAAAGCATAGCTCTACATTTTTCTACAGCCTTCAAATTAAATCTTTCTTTTAAAAAAAAATATCTAAACTCCAACTTTGAGTCTTTGCTCATACTCCTCCTTCCATGTAGGACATTTTTTTAGCCTTTCTCCCCATGAATTTCTCTCTACCTATGGCTTAAGTCCCAAGTAAAATACTACCTCCATAAATCCATCTCAAATTTTCTGAGTCAGAATGTATTTCCTTCTTCTCTGTATTCTTAAACCTGCCTCTATTTCAGTCGTTATCTTCCCACTTAAGTGCATAAGTAACTCTAAGGGAGAATGTGCATACATGCCTAAGAGCTTAGAAACACGATGGTTGCTTCCATCTCCTAGGTATGCTTTTCCCTCTGATTGTCCACTTTGTGCTTATTCTTGATGCTCAGATCTTAGCTGGGATGGCAACTCCTCAGGAAGGCCATCTGTGACCACCCAGACTAACGTCCATACCCAGTCATCTCTTGCCCTTCTTATCAGCATGACATTTTTTGTTTCTTTGTTAGTTTATTTATTGTGGTAAAATAGACAATATAAAATTTACCATTTCAACCATTTTTAAGTACACAATTCAGTGGCATTAAGCACATTCACAGCATTGCACAAGAATCCCCACTATCCATTTCCAGGACTTTTTATCTTCCCAAACTGAATCTCTCTACTCATTAAACAATAACTCTCCATTATCCCTCCCTCCAGCCCCTGGTAACCTCTATTACACATTCTGTCTCTATGAATTTTCATATTCTAGGTATCTCATATAAAGTGAAATTATATAACATTTGTCCTTTTGTGTCTGGCTCATTTCACTTAGCATAGTGTTTTCAAGGTTCATCCATGTTGTAGCCTGTGTAAGAACATTTCTTTTTAAGACTGAATTATATGTCATTGTACATCTATACTACATTTGGTTTATCCACTCATGCATCAAAAGACACTGTGTTGTTTCCACCTTTTTGCTATTGTGAATAATGCTGCTATGAAAACAGGTACACAAATATCTGTTTTAATCTCTACTTTCATTCTTTGGGGTGGAGACCTAGAAGTGGAATCGCTGGATCATGTGGTAATTTTATGTTTAACTTTTTGAGAAGCCACCATACTGTAAGCATGGCGTTTTTAAAATGCATGTTTGTCTGCTCCACTGGAATGAAACCTCCATTAAGAGCAGGGGTCCCGCATCTGGCTTTTCCCTCCTGCATCCCCAGCACCTAAAATAATATCTGGTGCACAATGGACACTTAGAAGTTTTTGTTAGGTGAATGAATGAATTAGGTCTTCAGCAATTGTTAGTGTTCTTTCTCTTCTCTGCTCTATTCTCCCTAAATCTGTTGCAAACTCCTTGAGGGCAGGGCTAGGTCTTATTCATCTGTGTAACTCCAGCACTTAACACATTGAAGGCACCCATTAAATGCTTGTAGAGTTGAAATAAATTCCCATTCTTGCTTGTAGTTTTTCCCACTTGAGTTCTGTAGATTCGGCCTGATGATTATGGATTAGTAAGAATGGAGGGCTTTTCTTTGACTTTCCAGGGAGCAAAGAAAAGACCAAATGAGGCCCACACACCAGTCGCCTCCTGGGCATCTCTGACTGGGTTTTTCTCTTATCCTTTTCCCTTTGATTACTGGATTCTAACATATTCCAGAGCCAGGACTCAAGGAAGCACAAACAGCTGAAAAATCTGTTAAATTACATCATTTGCCTCTGAGAATTGAGGCATGCTGGTTGAGTCCTCGGTTCAGATAAAATACAAGTTCTGATATCCCAAGACTTCTTAAAATTTCAAGTAACATTCTTTGGATTAAAATTTTTAATGATTTTCAAGTAGTTCTGAGCCTGGTAATTCTCATTATACATGCCATATACAGGTAAACAATGTATTTTACCACTCCATTACAGACAATAAATTACATACACATTACATATTGCATTTTATGTATAATAATGGGGTGCTAAATGGGGATGGGAAAATCCAAGTAAAAATGCCCAACTGGCACCTGGAACCATTTCCATGGATTTTCTCCCCAGATCCTGCCAGCCTCCTTTACTGTCAGGAACACTCTATTTCAACCAGCAGCGTTGGAGACAGAGGAGAACGAGAAAAACTTCCTGGAATCTCAAAAACAGGCTCCAAAACTCTGCCAGACTACAACCTTTCTCCCAGTGGCCCCACCAACCCTCCCAGCTCTCTCCTGCCCTCTGTATCCGAGCCACCGGCCTTCCCCCGGGTCCTGCCTTTGCTGTCTGCTGCCTGGTGATCCCCAGACAGGCAGCCTTACTCTTAGGGCTTTACCACTGCCAAGGCTCTGCCTTGGGCGATGGCCATTCTAGTGGGTCCATGATTTTTCGGGGGCTTTGCTCACTCTGGGAGCTTTTTCTGACTCTTGGTTGTGAGGAGGGTGAGTGAGATTACTGTCTCTCAAAAGGAAATGCTAGTTTCAGAAATTTAGCTAACAGTGAAACAGAATAGGGAGTTATATAAAACTCCAGCAGTGCCTTAAAACCACACCCCAAATCTGTCTCCAAATCCCTACTTGTCAATATGATCTTTTTCTTTTTTTAAATTAATAGACTATTTTTTAGAGCCATTTCAGGTTCACAGCAGAATTAAGCAGAAATCACAGAAAGTTTGCACATAGCCCTCCCCACCCACACATATATACTTCCCTACCCTCAACATCTCTCATCAATGTGGCATATTTGGTACAATCGATGAACCAACTCGGACACATTATTATCAACCAAAGTCCATAGTTTACATTAGGATTCACTCTCGATGTACATTCTATGAGTTTTGACAAATGCGATATGCTCTTTTTTCATTAAAAAATACTTTGAAATTTTTTTCCCAGTCATGTGTCATTACTACCTTATGCTGGAGCAGATGAGAAATGGGGGAAGAGGGAAGTGGACCACGTCTCAGCTGACAGGTCAGTGAGGAGGAAGCCTGCAGAGTGAGCAAGAAGGTCAAGGTCAAGAGAAGCAGAAGGCAGAGGTGGAGACCAGGTGGGAGGATGATGCCAAGTGAACTTCATCTGCCATCTCCCCTCCCCTGCCAGCCCCAAATTACACCTCCCCTTTCTGGTGCTACTGCCAGTTACTGGTTACTAGCTGTCCTGGAGCAAAGCCTCTCTAATAGAACAGGACAGAAAGGATAGTCAGAGTTCTCCTGTCAGGCCGGGCTGCTCCCTGCCCCCAGGCCACGTGTAGGTTCTGGTCTTAGGATAAGAACAGAAATGCCTGCCTGGATGTCCCAAAGGAATAAGTAAAAACAAAGACTGCCCTCATGCTCTCTCACTGCTAGAGTCCAGCAAATACTCAGGCCCAGAGGAGAGATACAAAAGGTCTCAGAGTGCCTGGCATACCCTGGGTACCCAATTCATATGTGTCAAATGAATGCATTGATAGACACACACACACACACACACACACACACACACACACACACACACACACGATGGATGGATAATAGGAAGTTGCCATAGTTCATCCCTTTTTGACCTACTCACCTGAGTCTGATCTACGGCCCTTTCCTGGCACCAGTCCCAGCTACTCACTCATTTCCAAGCACATAGCACCTGGGGAACCACTGTAGGAATGGGGCAGGAAGGGGCACAGCCATTCCTACTGTAAGCTCGTCGCGGTAATGGTTGCAGGCCTACAAAAATCTACAGAGGATAGAGTAGGTGTTCTCTGTCCCATTGACATATACACCTGAGACATAGAAAGTAGACTGTGGCCTGCTAAGGCCATAGAACAGGCAGTTGGTGGCTGTGGAAGTTCTCAGAGTTCAGGGTATCTGGCTCCTGAGCTAGAACACTCTCCTACAGCCTCCTACAGTCTCACTGCCATTGGATGTGTTGCCAGAAGATCAGCCCCTGTCCCTGGTGGGCCAGATTGAAAGTCAGAGACCAGGTCTTAGAGCAGAGAAGAAAAGAAACAACTCTATTACTTTGCCAGGCAAAGAGGACTCACAGCAGGCTAGTGCCTTCAAAACTGCAAACTCACCTTGGGGATGGGGTAGGGTGATGACATAGCCAGAGCTCAAACAATAAATCATCGATAACAATCAACAGAATCATTTTCCTGTCATAAGACTTAAGAGTGGTGTCCTGATGCCTCCCGGACTAATTCTATAGAGGCTACCGGTTGTCACTTCTTCGATCTCTTTATCTTGTAAGCATCCAAGGCATGGTCTTCTTGGTAATTCAGGCCATTTTGTAAGGTTACAGTTCTATGACCTTCTCCCTGGAGAACAACTCAGAAACCAAGTGTGATTATTACTTTTGATTACTGGAATAAAGCAGAAACAGTACAATTAATAGCTTTATTTTAACAATGGGCCTGGAGCTGTGAGTAGCAACCAGTCAGACAAGTCAGTTGACCATTTTAAGGGCAAACATAAAAGGAAGAAATCTGTTAGCCTAAACGTGGCCATTTTATTAATTCTCTTTCAGACAGAGCTAGCAGTGAATGTGAACTTGACTTCTTTTTCTTCTTCTTTTTTTATTGAAGTACAGTCAGTTTACAATGCTGTGTCAATTTCTGGTGTACAGCATAATGTTTTAGTCATACATATATTTATTTTCATTTTTTTTTCATTATAGGTGACTACAGTATATTAAATATAGTTCCCTGTGCCATACAGAAGAAACTTGGTGTTTATTTTATATATACTAGTTAATATTTGTTACTAATTACCTGTCTCTCACTGTTGGGGGAAGAGCTCTTTCCTGCTCATCGTCCTAAAGAGGGCAAACAACAACAAAATTAGCCAAACAAGCCAGCCCTGAGTAAAGTCCCAGAGTGAAGGCCTTTTGTTTGCTTTTTGCTTTCAGCGTCTCCCAGGTCCCTTTACCTCCATCAGGAATGCTCTATTTATTCCTGAGGAGTCTTTTTGGTAGAAAGTGGAGGAGAGAGAGATGGCACACTGGCCCTCAGGCAGAGAAGCCTCTGATAACCTCATTCATATTGTTACACAATTCCTTTGTAAAGTAGGACTACATCCTAAGAGAAGTCTTGTACTGGGTAAATGACTTTATCCTCTTTTTCACAGGCATTTGCATTTTAAAAAGGGAACACCAGGATTCTGGAATGACCTTCTCTAATAGCAGTGCTGTTGGCACCGCCCAGGGACTTTGGAGGTCAGGGATCTTTCCAGCTGGTGGTTGCCACCTACTCTGACCACAAGGCCAGTCCAGCAGCCTAGAAGAGCTTTGGGAGGGAGGAAATGGAAGAAGGCGTCCACTGGTAGAAGCACCACATTGGGAAATGTCACCTTCTCAACTTAATCTCTCTGACTCACATCCTGGTTGAGGGGGCAGGTAGGTGAAGAGGAGCAAAAAATACTTCGAGAGAATTCAAGGATCTAACCTGCTTTCTAAAATCAAAACCAAAGTTGATAACATTCAGTTAAGTAAGAAAAAAAAAAATAGAACATGGCCATGAGTAACTGCTCTCCCCTGGATCGATGCAAAGTCACAGATTCCTACCCTCCTCTCCTTCAGTTTTCTGGAGGCTGTCTGCTTGTGTCTCATCTCTTCTCCCCACATCCAGAGACTCCGGTTGCTTTGCACAATTGTAGGTCCAGACCAAAGCTGGGTGGAATACATACTGCTGAGGACAAGCCTTCCTTAGACTGAGGACAAGTCTCTATACCAGAGATGGGCTCCTCTCCCCCAACTCGCTACCCGCCCTCAACCTGAGATGACAGTTCCAGCTCCCATGCAAGTGAGGCCAGCCTGACTGTCCCTTGCTGCCTGGTCCATTGGCCAGTTCTCTTTGCTCTTTCTTCAGAGATGCCTCATGAGATTTGTTATTAAACTGTCCATGATTTTAGTACCAGCTGCTGCCAACATATGTAAGACAGTAGTAAATATTTCACTGGCATAAAGTTGACAGACAGCTCAGTCTATATCTGAATTTCAACCAACGGTGGGCCCCCAGTCCAATGGCAGGTGTCCTGATAAAAGACACATGGAGGAGAGACAAGGCACAGAGAAGAGGAGAAGGAAATGTGACCACGGAGGCAGAAATCAGAGTGATACACCTGCAAGTCCAGGAAACCACCAGATGCCAGGAGAGGCGAGGAACAGAATCTCCCCTAGAGCCTCTGCAGGGAGTGCAACCCTGCTTTCTCCTTATTTCCAACTTCTGGCCTTCAGAACTGTAAGAACTGTTATTTCAAGCTGCCCAGATTGTGGTAATCATTTCCTCTGATAAAATATAAGTAAAAGACAGTACCGGCGTCCAATCTGATCCCAAGATCTGGGAAGTCATATGGTCCAACAGATGCACACATCTTGCTAGTAAGTGATGGTGGTTATTTAAGAATGAAATGAGAGTACTTTTTCTTTCAAGTTATTTGTTTTAGTTTTTCAGTTGGCATCTAAGTTGTTAGGACCTCAGTATATGAATTAAATTGTTTGCATACAACTACTTAATAAATAGAATTTTTAGGCATTTCTTTTGGCCTAGGGACACTGAAGAAATTTCTAAGACAGTGTGCTATGAAACAAGTGTGGGAACTTATGACACTGGGTGCTGGTGTCAGAAGCCCAGGTACCCTGGATTTTGCTTCTTTGTATCTCTAGCCGATTGCTTTCTTGCACCTGGTCCAAGAGGGACCTCTACATGGAAAGGAGAAGGGGCAAAGCCAGGGGGGGTGATGGGGGAGGGGGCAGATACACCTTCACTTTAAGGGCACAACCTGGTGGATGGACTCATCATGTTTTTTCTCAAGCCATTGGCCTGAATGAAGTCACGTGGCCATGCTTAACTGCAAAGGGAGGCAGGGACATTCAAATTGTCCCCTAGGTTCCCAGATAACAATGGGGGTGCTTTATTAGTGTCACAAGAACAGGGAATGGATATAGGGGGTAACCTGCAGCCTCTGGCTCCGACCACATGAATGGAGAGCATGGAGCTGTATTGCTTCTTTCTCAATAACTGGTAATATCATCAACAGTAATAGTAATTGCTAAGTGGACTGAAGGAGAGCAGGAGGCTCTGGGGGCAATGAAGGGCACAATAAAAGGGATTGGAACACTGGCAGCCCAACAGAAGGGGCACACGGTGTGCAGGTATACATGGTAGGTACCATATAGAGACAGCACAGTAAGAGTTTTATTGCTTTATTTTCTTGCCTTTTAGGAGTTACCAACAGTCTTCAGTCTACAGAGGTAAAACATTAATTCACATTTGGAGCACAGTCTTGTTCTGGTAAGAGTTACTTTCTGTTCCAGGGGAAGACAGTAATAGATTACATCTTTGGTTTCTTCAGACTTATTATTTATGTGTTATTAATTGCTTCCCTAACACTTGTTTACATACCAATTTTAACATAAGAACCAACAATGTCCTTCTTTTTTTGAGACTCAAAGTTACTAAAAGATACTGATTGGACTACCATAGCCTGGACCAAAGCTTGATGACAGAGAAAGGCAATGGATTCTTATATTTAAATAATTCACTATGAGAGTAATAGTTGGCTGGATTAATGGGTTGGCTGTTCCACCAACATTTGGATACCCAAGGGGAAAACCTGTCGGGAGGGGCAAGACTTCAACCCTGCCACCTGGAGTTGGGCGTAGTGGGCTTCCTCCCTAGAGAAGGGGGCTGTTTTGGAAGAGTCAAAATAGTTTGCCGTTAACCTTACAGAGTACTTTCCTTTTTCCCCAACAAGGGTCCCTTCCTCTGCTATATTTGCATCTATACATATATGTCTGTTCATGCATCATGTCACTGCTCCTATCACAGGCTCTGTCCCACCTTGGCTTTCTCCACAGCATCATCTGACCAGACTGTAGTTATCAGTGAAGGGTTTAGGGGTGTCTAGAGGACATTACAATGTAGAAGAACTTACAACCTGACACTAAGCCACTTGCAGAGTCCTAGGTAGTGGGACCTTTGTTTATGCTCCTGCTACAGTCGCACCCTTACCAAACAATTTGTCCCTCACTCTTGGGACTCTCTCCTACCAATCTCTCACAAGCCAGGCCCAGCAATTCACTCACAGTTGCCATCTAACTCAGGGAAGTCCCGTGTCCCTTTATTCAGGGTCACAGAGGCCAGTGTGACAGAAGACCAAGAGGGTGGGACCAGGCCTCTGTGGCTCCCATCCCACCCCACCCACTCAGCACAAAAGGATGCACAACCTTTGAGCTCTCCTGCTGCCCAATCCTGTGTGGCAGTTTCCCCACTCAGCCCTCCCAAGCAGAGAGCTGGAAGTTCATCAGGACATGTAGATCATTACATTACTTTTTGACCTTCTTCATTTTATCCATGAGTAAATGGCAAAGGCATCAGGTACATAGTCAAAGAAATGTGCCAGCCCCCCCAGCCTGGATAGGAAATGCAGAGTCGAGTAACACGAAGGCATTTCCACAGCTCACCCCAGGATGGGTCTTAGTACTTGGGGTTTGGTGGCCTTCCAAGACCACCCACCCACATGAAGCAAAACTGGGCCTCCTCATTCTTCTGGTGGTTAACTATTGGAACACACACACAAACCTCCCAATTCTAAAGAAGAGAAAGAAACGTTTTTTATAAGTGCCGTGTCACGCAATTAAGTGGGCTAACGACAGCTTCTTCTTGTTGTTCATGACATTTCTGTATCCCAAACCATCTCCCACAGGCCCTCAATGCATAGATAGCTGGCCCATTATTAATCTCTCCAAACATCAAGTCCATAAACACCAGTGGCCACCCTCCAGCTACGCGAAGAGCTGATTGAAACTTTGAAATCATGGCTTTTTTACCGCGGACCAGATAAAACTTATAGGTGAGATATCCTCCTCTCTTGGCTCCATAAGCCATTGGGGCTTATTTATGGATTGATTATTCCCCTTGACCCAGAGTACACCCCAGCACTGAGGGAAAGTTCTGTTAAAAAGCTGTAACATCAGGAACCCAGAAGTAGCCTCTCTTCTGGCTGAGAAGCCCTTGCAGGACTGACAACAGCTGTGAAGGGGCTGTCCTGGATCGCCCGTGCTGCAGTGGGTTACCAGCATCAGGCTTTGGTGGTTACATGGGTACAGCTGAGGGCATGTGGGAGCTGGGAACCCCAGAAAGGTGAGAAGATCCAGGATGGTCCTTTGAGATCAAGTAGGCACTTCTGGGTCTCCAGGCTGGTCCACAGGGAAGGAATAGGATTCTGGACTTTCCTAATCTGGACATGCGGGTCCTCAAATGGCATTTTCCGAGGCAATGGGTGGAATTACATTTCTTACATACCCAAATGGAGAAGTGGGACATATGGTTCAATACAACTTATTTTATTGCTGAAAAAAAATGCTAGGAGGTGGTACTATTTTTATTTCCATTTTATATAGAAGGAAAGTACAGTTTAGTAGAGTAACTTGTCCAATGCCACATGGCTAATAAGTGGGAAAAATTAGATCTGAAACCAGGTTTTCTGGCTGTTCTTAATCAGTATGTCCCCCTGCCACTCAGGGCTGTCAACAAGGAGTGACTGACATCATCATGACACAACTTCTCTGCGTGACCAGCCCTGGATCATGCTAAGCCTGAGCCTCCCCTACAAGAAAGGGAAGACTCAGAACCAGACCTGGCTCCTGAAATGAGCCCCACTAGATGCTCAGTGTTTTCTTTCAATAAGTACTAACCAAATACCTACAATGCTGTCAGGAGTATGCTCAGCTTTTAGGCAGTAACATGTCTAACAGGATCCATGCTTTCTAAAATACCTTGCCATCTGGTTGGGGAAACAGGAACAGCACGGGTAATGGTGAATGATACAAGGCAGTTTACAATGAAGGATTAAATTGTATGTTACTGACTATAATTTTTATAGCAGTTCAGAGAAGAAAGAGGTGAATATGGGCTGTTCTGACTCAGGGAAGGCTTTATAAAGAGGGATTTGAACCAAACTCTCAAGGACAGATAAGATTTGGAAGGGGAATAAACTTACTAATCCTCTCCCCCACAACCAAATCATATAGTTGGTTTATTTCTTTTAAAGCCACTGATAGTAAGCTGTGTTTTGCTTTTCTTTTTTGAAAATTTCTAAATAGATTCTACATTTAGAACAAGTGATATAAACACAAAATTTAAAAAAAACATGTTACCACTGAAACCATCTAACTTTGTGTCATGAATTTTTATAGTCAATGCTCATGGGATGTCTTGTGATTTCCTAAGAGTGACTGTTCTGACCTAGTCACAAATAATTTAAGACACAGGCAACAGCTGCCATTTGAGAGGTTTTGTTTGTTTTTTTTTTGTTTTTTTTTTTTTTGATATAATAAAGAGTATAAGATTAAGATGCCTAGTTCCAGGGGCCTATTTTGTTTCCTAATTTTTAAGAAGACAGAAGTCTTCAAAACTTTGAAAGCAGAGTTTTAGCCATGACCTGAGTTTTACTCCACAAAGCCCTCTACTTCCCATTTCTAAGGAGGCCCTATGCCCAGGCCTGGGCCAGGGCCAGAGGCAAACTCTCATAGGCAACCTGAACAACATGTTGGCTTTCTTGACTCTCAGATCCCAGAACGATGCTCTGCGAAGAGCCAGAAGTGCCACCGCCTTGGCAGGGGCCCTGAGCTCAATCTGGTGAGTAAGTGCCAACTGGCGGTGATGGTGGTGGTGTCTCTGGATTTGTCCCCTAATACAGCATGCTCTACATCTTTAGATCTGAACTGGCATTGACAATTGGATGTTTTGCTACAGTGCAACAGTAACTGAACTGATTGGGTTAAATAAAATCACTACCATTCACATGGCAGACTTTGATAGAGAAAATGTTTTAGGGGAGGTTCCATCTGGACAAGAGATGCCCAAATGGCTGGCTCCCCACAGTCTTGCTAGACTTTACCAGACTGAGGATCCTTGTTGATTGCTGACTGATTGTAAGCAGGAAGCTCCCCTTACCCACCGGTACAAGGGAGGGAGAAGGGAGCCCTGGGAGCAGGGTGGGTAAGGCCACAGTGCAGAGGAGAGCCCAGGAAGAAGCAAACAAGTCGTTCGTCCTCATGTACTCCCAAGTGAACCTGGTCCGGGTCATATTCCTTCAATCTCCCTTTCAGCTTGGTGGTGTTCTGGAGTCTGTAATCCCAGAGTGAAAAAGCAACTCCAGCCAAATTCCTAAAACACTTATTCTTTTCCTAGACTATTGCTCCTAACTAGTCCCTGCCCTATTCTTCCCCACAGAGTGAAATCACATTAGTCTTCCCAAATATAACTTGGTACACAGCTCTCTTCAGGGTTTGTTCATGGTATGCCTTGACACAGAGAGGATATAGACGAGAACTCCAGGCAACGGAATTCACCACAGTGCCCTTTAAATGACAAAGTACACCACAGTGCCCTTTAAATGACCCTCTGCCTCCTTGGGACTAGGGGTCAGCTTTTTTTGATAGGACTTTACCCTTTCTCTCTGCTTTTCTAGCTCCATTGCTTCCTCAGCATCCTTTTTGAGTCCCACTTCCTCCACTAAGCCCCCTGCACAGCCCTTTCCTGAGGAACCCCTGGCCCCAGCTTCACACCACTTAGGACAGTCAGTGCTCACTTTTGAGCAAAGTTTCCCCCAGAACAAAGGTTGAAAGTCCTAAGCTCTCTCCCACTGTGTCATAGGAAATTGGTTTTTGAATGTCCCCAAGAAACATCTCACTCTTCTACCTTGTCAGAACACCCTGCCTCTGAGTTCTTGTGGTCAGAGGTTGTGTCTCACTCTTCTCAACCGTTGTCTTAGACAGGTTGGCACTTAGGATGTGCTCACTTGATATTTTGGGAAAAAGTGAAGAAAGTGGTCTTTTTTTTCTCTTTCTGCACTTGTAATTCATAGACAAATCTACACTTGCAAGGAGACTCGGAAATAACACATAAATTGACTTGAAATCTTAGTGCACTTTAAAAAATCTATTCCCAGTCTTTAGTCAAAGAGAAGGCGTGTTTTTTACCTATCTGTCAAATGAATAAAATAATTCAGAGCTACAATTGCTTGGCTCTTAGGAGCTTTAAAATCATGAACGTGAATCATAAATTGTAGAAGTAAGCTCCTAACAAAAAATGAGAGAGCAACAGAGCGAGTGCAGTCCCACTGAGAGCCAATTAGCCCATTTCTTACTCAATCCATGAATTTCAGACTTTTAAAATAAGAACCATCAAAACAAACCTTTTGAGACCTGCTAAATGTGGCAGTCCTGCAAAAGTGTATATAAAATACAGATGTAAATCCAAACTTAATAAGGGGAAAATGACAGAGGATAGTAAAGCTGGTCTTTGCAGAGCTTCTCTGTAAATGCATTTTATTTTATTGACCAGTTTTATAACCCTTATCAGGCAAATGCCTACCTTGGATCTGTGTGTGTGTGTGTGTGTGTGTGTGTGTGTGTGTGTGTGTGTGTATTCCAGCTGGTGTAACCTGAGCCAGGCTGTATGAACTCCTTAAATAATTAAATATGTCTGTATGTGGACAAACAAATGCATTATTGACAGATGACTGTTGGGTCCACCTGTCAAATGCTAAAACATTTTATTCTTAAGGACAATATATTTCTTTTGTTCAACTCCTATATTTTGAAACTACTGTTTCTTTGTTTTTCAAGGAAAAAAATTCTTGAAAGGGAAGAAAATGTACCTTGCAACACTCCTAAGGCCAGCCACACACACACCTCCATCTTCAGGACTTTGCCAGTGAGCCCTCTTGGAAACATCCTAACATTCTACCCCATCTTTGATTAATTTCCCTTTCCAATCCACAGTCCTTCTAGTCTCTAAGTGCTGTTGATTTTACTCCTAAAACATGTGTATTTTCCTCTGCATGTCTATTAACTAGACCCTTATATCACCTTACACTTGGGGAATTGCAGGAAGATTGAATTGTTTTAGCTTTTCCCAATCTCTCCAACTCCAAGCCACTCAAACCAGATGGATTAAGTGAACAAGTGACTGATAAAAGGATAGAGAGAGGGAATAAGTGAAATTTGTTTTATTAAAATAACTGAATTGGCTCCTGATTCTATAATCACTTTCTTTGCTATTTAAGCAAAAAAAAAAATTAATATACTTACTGGCCAAAATATGTGTGATACTCTCCCAGACACTGTTAAGGGGTGCAAAGTATATATATATGACATGGTTTTTTACATCAGGCCATTTTTTTTGAAGTATAGTCTGTTTACAATGTTATGTTAATTTCTGGTGTACAGCATAGTGATTCAGTTACATATATGTGTATATATATACACACAGACACATATATACACATACATATATATATATGTGTGTATATGTGTATATATATATATTCCTTTTCATATTCTTTTTCATTATAGGCTATTACAAGATACTGGATATAGTTCCATGTGCTATACAGTAAGTCCTTGTTGTTTATCTATTTTATATATAGTAGTTAGTATCTGCAAATTCCAAACTCCCAATTTATCCCTCCACCCCTACCTTTCCCCTCTGGTTGAGGTGGGAAGCCCCATGAAAAAGAGGGCAGGACCCCCAGGCAGGGCCACTACCCTCCTGCCAGCACCATTTGGTTCCCTGGCCCTGCAGCATTATCTCGCTTTTTAAACTCTGAAAAGGCTTACTTCTAGGAAAGCGGAACTTATCCCTAAGATTCTATTGGCTCCCTGAGCTAACTCTGGATTTGTCCATTTCCCTACTCCTGATTGGTCCATTTCTCTCACTCCTGATTGGTCCATTTCTACAAAGTTTGTTCCTAATTAGTCACCTTTGTTATATCTTATTTGCGTATGATGTTACAAAATGTTGCAAGGTCTAGACTGGTAGCCTATAAAAGCCTGTGTAAACCTAAAGATGGGGTCCAGAGCTTGGAGTGTTAACTCCTCTGGGCCCTCTGGCATAATAAACCTGAGTTCTCTAACCCTCCAAGTGCTGCTTGGACTTGGATCCAGGTTGCTGTCACAACTGAGCTGTAACACTGAGTTGTAACACACTTTGCTGCAATATGGCAACTATAGGTTTAATTTCTATGTCTGTCTTTTTTTTTTTTTTTTTAGATTCCATATACAAGTGACATCATAGGGTATTTTTCTTTCTCTTTCTGGCTTACTTCACTTAGTATGACAGTCTCCAGGTCCATCCTTATAACTGCAAATGGCATTATTTTATTCTTTTTAATGGCTGAGTACTATTCCATTATATAAATGTACCACAACTTCTTTATCCAGTCATCTGTTGATGGAAATTTAGGTTGCTTCCATGTCTTGACTGTTGTATATAGTGCTGCTATGAACATTGGGGTGCATCTATCTTGTCACATTAGAGTTCCCTCCAGATGTATGCCCAGGAGTGGGATTGCTGGATCATACAGTAAGTCTATTTTTAGTTTTTTAAGGAATCTCCATACTGCTTTCTATAATGGCTACACCAAACTACATTCCCACTTACAGTGTAGGAGTGTTCCATTTTCTCCACACCCTCTCCAGTATTTATTATTTGTGGACTTCTGAATTATGACCATTCTAACTGGTGTGAGGTGATACCTCATAACAGTTTTGATTTCTGTTTCTCTGATAATTAGTGATACTAAGCATTTTTTCATGTGCCTATTGGCCATTTGTGTGTCTTCATTGGAGAAATGCTTGTTTGGGTCTTCTGCGCATTTTTGGTTTGGGTTGTTTGGGTTTTTGTCATTGAATTGTATGAGCTGTTTGTATATTCTGGAAATTAAGCCCTTGTCAGTAGCATCCTTTGTATATATTTTCTCCCATTCTGTAGGTTGTCTTTTTGTTTTCTTTATAGTTTCCTTTGCTATGCAAAAGCTTCTAAGTTTAATTAGGTCCCATTTGTTTATTTTTGCTTTTATTTCTATTGCCTCAGTAGACTACTCTAGGAGAACATTGCTAAGATTTATGTCAGATAATGTTTTGCCTATGTTTTCTTCTAGGAGGTTTATAGTGTCTTGTCTTGCATGTTTAAGTCTTTAAGCCATTTTGAGTTTATTTTTGTGTATGGCATGAGGGAGTGTTCTGACTTCATTGATTTACATGCAGCTGTCCAACTTTTCCAATACCACTTGCTGAAGAAGATGTCTTTTCTCCATTGTATATTCTTGCCTCCTTTGTCGAACATCAGGCCCTTTTCAGTCTAGTTATAGAGAGGAAAGGTTAACAAACTTTGAATAGTTAGTAAACAAATAACTGCTTAAATAATATAGTAAGTGAAATAGGACAGCAGATAAGTGTGGGTATACTTATGAAGGAGACTGTTTCAAAGGGATCAATTACCTACCTTATGTTAATCATTCTTGCCTCTCTTGCCAGCATTTGGCATTGCACACAGTCGATATCTTAATAAAGAAAATCATTTGGTTGCAGGAGATAGAACCTTCTCAAGCTCATGGAAATGAAGAGGAAAGTATTCTAAGGATTCAGGGACATCTTGCAGGACCAGAGCAGGAAATACAGCGGGCCCCATGTAGACAGCAGGGAAGATCTGGAAGCAGGTCACCTGTTCTCTCCATCGCCATCTCTTTCCCTAGGGCAGTGGGAGCCCTCACTGTAGCTATATATCTGATTCATTCTGGTTTCTCCAGAGATCAATCCAAAATCCAGCTGCAGCTCCTTTGTCTACACAGCCTTCAGCTCACTGCCCATGGCTTCCTATGCCCAAGTACACACACAGCTGGAAACTGGGATGGCCTTTATGAAGGGCTGACCAGCTGCTGCATTGGAGGCAGGGTGGCTGGGGCTCTGGGGCCTCTGATGCAGGGCTTGGGGGCAGGGAGCAAATGATTGGCATCTCCAGGACAGAAGCCAGTGAGTACACACTCAGATCCTATCGCTTGTCTCTAATTTTACAAAGGGAGAATGTCTTTGTTTAGAGAAAGGCTTACGTCTCCTTTTTTCTCTGGGCTAACTCCCCTGGCATTTGGGAAGTGGAGATGTTTGTGATGTATCACTTTGCTACGGATGTGTTTGGTTCAACAGTAAATTAAGTCATCAGACTTGATTAATGGGCTTAGGTTGAAGAGTTGGGAGGCATGGAGCTCACCTGACCTCCAGAAATAGCATATTGATTTTCCACACCCAGGGACCCAGCCCCTCCTGAGGAGCTACAATTACAGATGGGAAGGAGGTGGGGCCCAGCCAACCTGGGAGCAAACAGGAGGTTTTGTGTAATAACTTGCAATCTAACTTGCAAGTCTGTGGCATTCTTGCTTTTTCAGGCTTGGATCTGATCTAGTTTGCTTCTTCACACTGTGGGCTCTCAAAATTCATGGGAGTTCCAGCAACCACATGTGACCTTGTAGCCACTTCCTTGGTTCCTCCACACACAATCCAGAAGTGGATGGGAGGAAATGACTCTGTGTAATGCCTCCCCCTTCTTCCCAACCTTTCCAGAACTTCAGCCACCCTGTCTCAGTTTTTCACATGCCTTCAGGAAGGCCAAGCTCTCAGCTCTTACTGGATCCCACTCCATCCCTACATCTGCTTTAGTCTCTTGTATCCCTTCTCCTGAGTTACTGTGTTCAGCTTAATGTAGCTGAAAGAGCAACAGAGACTTAAATACAAAGCCTAGCTCTGCCGTAAACCAGCTGTGTGACTGTGCACAAGTTGCTTAATCTCTCTGGGCTCCAATTTTCTTCTCCATAAAAATGAGGCCCTACCAAAAGCAAAGCCCTAGACTGAGGATTTTTTCTCTGTCTCCCCTGAGCTGGCTTCAATTTGCACTTTCCAGAATTCATCTCCTCTGAAATTTTCTCCTGCCAGTTGCTAGAGCATTTGGGGTAGGGGAGAGGCGGGGGTGATATGTCAATACGCATTCACGAAACATCTAAAGGTCCTTTGAAAATGGCAAAAGCACCGACAAACATCTTAGAATTCAAACAGGCTTTATTTTTCTCCTACAGGCACTTTTTGGGAAGACTTGTGATCTATAGAAGAAAAGAAAAGAGTTGCTTGGAACGGCTTGCAGCCTCGTAACTTAAAGAGCTAAGCACTTTGCCTGCTGCTCTGACTTGGCACCAGGAGGGACGGGGAGGGGCAACCTGGTTTCTTTCCAGGTTTGCCCCATGCCCGCCCTTCTGCATAGAGGAAGTGACAAATGGGGCCAAGAAACAAACAGAGGATTGAACTTAAGAAGGAAAACACAGGAGGCCTCATTCAACCGAGAAGTCATAAAGAAGCAGCAGAAAAGGTCTAGAATGCACGGGGTGCGTTTCTGTAGTCGTCTGCCTGGATTACATTTCTGAATCATTTCTTAACACTTGGCAAAGAGGCTTAGATGTTTAAAACTCCCTTTATGGCTGGGGAACTGGAAGTATCACATCTGTAAAGAGGAATGGGTTTTCACCTTTTTGTACTACAATCACTTTCACCTTAAAATATTTGATGTTTTATAGGCGTGCTCTGTTAGACTGAAGTTTTCACCTGTTCCTCCCTACTGTCACCTCACCAAGCAAGTTTCCAGAAGTGACAGAACTTGCTTGTAGGTGATCAAACTTTGTATTTTCTGATACTCTCTTTGTGACAGCAAGTTAACTGATACTTATTGAATGCTAGGCCCCGTGGAGGAAACAAAGTCTATGAGAGAGGTGAGTCAGCCATTTAATTGTATAGCATGCACACTCATGCTAATTATTGAACTAAATTTCTTAGACCTATTTAAGATTGATTAAATAAATGCTGAGTAAGCATGCCATGGTTACTGTGCAACTATGAAATGACGATGCAGATCCATGTAGCTATGAGGAACTGTTTTTTTCTTAGGGCTGCTGTAACAAAGTACTTATCGTAAACTTTGGTGGCTTAAAACAACAGACATTTATTCTCTTATACTTTTAGAGGACAGAAATCCAAAATCTAGGTGTCGGCAAGAACACGTTCTCTCTGAAGGTTCTAGGAGAGGGTCCTTCCTCTTTGCTCTTCCCATCATCTGGTGGTTGCTGGTAATCCTTGGTATTCCTTGTCTTACAGATACATCACGCCAGTCTTTGCCTCCCCCTTCATACAGCATACTCCCTCTGTGGCTGTGTGCCGATGTCCACATTTCCCTCTTCTAATCAGGACATCAGTCAGTAGATTAGTCATTAGACCCAACTCCCCTGAGGCTTCCATGTTGTGAGGAGGCTCAACCCACATGGAAAAATCACATGCAGCTACTCTAGTCCATAAGCCCAACAAAACTTAGAATCCTACTGAATCCGACCCAGGAGCTAGTTCTGTGAGTGAAGAATGAAGCCGCCAAGTATTTCCAGACCCCAGATGTTCCATTATCTTCAGCCATTTGAGTTTTCCCAGCTAAGACCCCAGACATCATGGCCACCCCAGCTGTGTCCTGTCTAAACTCTACCCAGAGAATTCATGAGCTATAATAAAACAGTCACTTTTTATGCCTCCAAGTTTTAGGTTAGTTTTGTGTGGCAATAGATCATATGGTTTACAAAATGCCATGAATATTACAGTCACATTTAAAAAAAAAAAATTAGAATGTATATGCATGTACAGGAAAAGCCTAAAAGGTTTGACCCCAAACTGTTAACAGAGATTATTTGGTTGTGGCAGTGGGGTTTACCCCCTTCTTTATACCTTTCTGTATTTTCTGAATTCTCTGTGATGAGTTCATATTACTTAAACAATCAGGAAACAAAGAACTTTTTCATTTAGGAAGATGGTATGGTGGTTGTGTTTCCAGCCACAAGTCATGAAGGACTCCTAATGCTTGAGGCTTCTCTGTACTCTGTACTGTAACCATAATCAACACACAAATTATTTTGCAACCAAAGTTTGTTTTAGTTAAGACCCCTGGGACTCACAGGGCTGAGTCTAGTCTCTTCAGGGCTTGGTCATATGGAAGTAAGCAGGGACTGAAAAAGAGGTCAGGCACTCTCTCGGGCACTGCCCTCCAGGCGCCGGGCCCAGAGCTCCCTCTCCTTTGGGAATGGGGAGGGAAGTGGTTGTGCAGCAGTTTGGGGAGGAGAGAGGTGGAAGAACAACAAGAGAAGTGGGAGGGTCCATTGAAGGCCTAGAAGAGGGAGGCCCAGTGATATGGCCGCCTTCCCCTACAGGGAAAGGGACAGTTTATGCATCTCCACGGCTTGGCATTGGGATGCCCGCCTGTACCACAGACCCAGACCTGTGTACTGCTGGTGTTATTTCTACCATGCGAACAAAGTTTCTACCATAAAGTGTGTCACTGGAGCACATCCTTTTCCTTCAAAGACATAGTATTCAAAGGTTAACAATGCATCCTGCCGAGAGCACAAACACAAATCTTGGCATGACAAATGAAGCCTTGGACTTCTTGAATGGTCACACTTTAGAGACCAAGGGAAAGTGCGAGAAGCAAAAGGCCACAATTGAAAAGAACAGTCCTTGTGACTTCCACAAAAAATGTGTCAGGATGGAGCCAAGGGTGAGTTAAGTATTACATGCATGGTTTCTAAGGAAACTTTAAAAGCAAATAGTACATCAGGGAAGAAGGCACTCATTACACACAGGAGATGTTCCCAGACCCAAGGACCATCGTTCCCTTCCAGGAGCAACTTCCCACTTCCACAGAACATTCCACACAGGGATCCCAGGCACAGTTGGCACCACTGGCCTCCACAGAGGTGGAGGGAGCCCTAAGAAACCAGGCAAGAAGTGGGTGCGAGGTGCTCTGAGCTGCTGAGCCAACATGAGAGACTTGCTGAGTCTTCTGGGGAGCCATCACTCCATTTACAGCTGGTAGCTATTTCTGCTAAATTTGTGATCTTGTCTGTATCACTTGCCTGTTAGCAGATACTCTGGTGGTTTAGAGTGAACTACTTAAGTGGCTCTGGTTTCTGTAAAGAGAGTAAGACATTCAGTGGAGACCAAGGCAAATCCTTCCAGCTCCTTCCTTTTGTTCTTCCCATCACATTGCCCTGATGTTTTTGGAAGGACAAAATGAAACATCTTCAACTCCCAGACAAGGCAGTTTAGGGCTGGGGAAGGCCCCAAACCTGCCTACTTTAAAGTGTATACGAAACCCTCTCTCTGTTTTGGGTCCCCCTCTGATTGGTCTTCACTGTATATACAGCTTGGACAGCATCCTTCACCTTCCACCCCTCCCCAACCTCTCCCAGGGCAGAAAGAGCTCACTCTAATTCATTTCCCAGTGACCTTTGTCCTCACACACAATTCCTGAGGGCCACAGCACACCATCCACTCGCCCCACCATGCTCACATACACACACTAAAATCCATGCCTCTGCTTAAAGGCTAACTCACCTTTGTTCCCAAGCCAGCTGAGCTGTACTGGGAAATTTGTACTAGCACAAGTTTGATAAATCTAAAGAAAGAGTATGGGGGTGAGACAGAGTATTTTTGTCAAACCCTAGAAAAGGAGAGAACTAGAAGCAAAATTTGGCTAAGTCCATGAAAGTCCTGACAGGAAAGATGAGAGTCAGCCAAAGAACTTCAATGGTTTCTGGCCCTAAGACCCAAAGGCAAGTTCTTCCCTGAAGTGGAGATGAGGAGCAGCTAAGAGAATTGGGATATTTCTAGTGCTGTTGGCAAGACCAGTTGTGGTGGAGGCAGCTAGCTATCCATCAACACAGGTTCTTCCCTTCCTCCACAGTAATGAATCCCCAGCTGGGGGCCTGGGACAACACATCTGTTCACAGGCCTTTGCAGTGAGGTGTGGCAATATGCCTACATCCTCAATGGAAGGTGAGAGAAAGTGTCCCACTTCCAGCAGACCCTTTAAAACATTGCACACAACTCCCCCACTCCTTCCTATGGGCTTGGGACCTAACTTCAACCTCCAGGTGAAGACAACATCCATGACAGAGGCAGAAGGAGTCTTGGAGTCTTGTTTTAGAGGGGAGGTAATTAGATTTCTTTATGTATGTTTTAATTAATTTTTTACTTTATTTTGTTTCTAGTGGAGGTACTGGGGGTTGAATGTAGGACCTTGTGCATGCTAAGCATGCTCTCTACTGCTGAGCTGTACCCTCCCCCTCAGAGTCTTGGATACTTGCGTGACCTTGTGGAGCAGAGAAGCCCACCAACCAACTCCAGACCACTACCTGAAGAAAGAATACACTTCCATGTTCTTTATATCTCTGTAATATATCTCTTTCAGGATGAAAAACAAACTTCAGGAATGAGGCCCCGTGTTTACTGCATCCAGCCTGCTACATCCACTTTGTCCACACTAGCCAAAGTCAAAGCTGAAATGATCTGGATGCTCTGTCCAAGCTGCTCTAGGTTCACCAACTCATTTTCTCCAGACAACATCTGATGAGATATTGCAAGTTTCCTACCTTTATTGGTGAGGAAACAGAGACTCAGAGAGGTTCAACAACTTGTTCAATCTATACCACAGTACAAGTGACAGCTTTGGGATCTGAACTCAGGCAGGTATGTTGGATTCTGAACTCTGTGCTCTTACCTCGACTTTTTGAAGACTTGCTTGCTAGAAGAGAATCTGAGGATGGAACAGCCCATGTGGCTGTTATTTCTCATTGCTCCAATGGTAGGCACTGGAACCCTTAAGTTTGGTTAATAAGACTGTGTCCAGGCTCTCCAGGGGCTGACCTCAGCCAGGTTTCTGAGTCACAGGCTAAAGGTCAGGCCATGGCTGTAATAAATTTACCTGAGCAAGGAAAGCCACATGGTCCAGAGACAGTCCACCAGGTTTTTCTGGAGCAGCAGGTACCCTTCTGCTTCTCTGGGTATGACTGAGAGAAGATCAGCGGCTTTTTTTCCCCCCCAAAATATAGCATGTTCATTGTTTACATTTTATAATGAAAGTATGGCTCATTTGATGAGTAAAATCTGAAATAGAATTAAACTGTATAAAGTTAAAAGTAGAAATCCAACCCTCACCCTACCCCATCCCCGACTTTCCCACTCCATTCCACTGCTGGCCAGTTCATGTCTCTTCTGTTATCAGTTTGGAATATGACCTTCCAGTCCCCTTTTAAACAGATATATAAAATTTTATATGCTTTTCAAAAAGTAGGTTACAAAATACAGTTGGTGACCCGTGGTTGGTTGAATCCACAGATGTGACACCCACCGATATGGAGGGCTGACTGCATATACTATTTTATATAAGGGACATGAGCATCCACGAATTTTGGTATCCATAGGGGTCCTAGAGCCAAGCCCCTGAAGATACCAAGGGATAACTGTAATGTCATGGCATTACATGTTTGTAAACATGAAAATAACTAATATGCCTTTCTTTGAAATTATTTTCTAGTATTACAATTTTTGTATGTACCATCATTTTAATCATTACATGCTTTGAAATGAGAAACAATGTTAAAATAAGCATCGTTTATAAATATCTTTGTTCCTGTAATTCCATTTTTAGCAAGTTAACCTACAGAAATACACATGCATATTTGCAAGTGAGTATATAAATTTAAATGTGTATTGGTATTTGGAAATTGCCCTCCAAAAGTATGCTGTCGATTATATTCCCATAAACAATGTATGACTTTGTTTATATCTTCACACTATCACCAATCTTTTTTAATTTTGACAAATCTGACAGGTTAGAAATTCATTATTTTTTAAACAATTCATTATTTTAGTAGGTATTTCTTTAATCTTTATTAAGAATAAGCATCTTTTATCATTTTTACTCTTCTTTCCTAGTTCTTCTGTAGAACTGTCATGTATATTCTTTGCCCAGTTTTCTTTTTGAGTGAGTTGTCATTTTATTATTAAAGTATGAGTCATTTATAAATAAATATAAATGGTTATTTTCAATAATGTTTTGTAAAGACTTTTTCTAAGTTTTTTATTTGTTTATCAAATTTGCTTATAGTCACCTTGCCATACATAAATTATTAATTTTTAGACATTAAAGATATTCAAACTTTTCCTGAGTTCTTTTATTTTGTGCTTAGAAAGGCCCTTCCTTTATCTCTTTTCCTCAAGGTTATAAAAGCACTCCAGGAAATTTTCCTCTTAAATTTTTATGGCTTATATTTTGTAAATTAATCTGATACATAGGATTTATAATTTTGTTGTAGTAACTAATTTGTTCTCTTTTCAAACAGGAAGAAAATTGGCCCCAATTTCTTTACAGATGTGATATCTTTTCTACAATGATTTGAGGACCTTCTTTTGCATCTACTACATGTCTGGGTAAATTGAAATCCATTTCTAGACTTCATATTGTTTCACTGATTTGTTTAGTTCTGCCTCAGTATCATACTATTTTAATTACTGTAACTTTATAATATGGCTCCACATCTGAAAGGCAAAAGTTAAATTCCTTTTGTACTCTTCTTCTCTAGAATAGCACACTGAAATTACTAGGTAAAATTTAGCATCATTTTGATAGTTTCCTTAAAAAATTTATTGGAGTTTAGTTTGTATTAAATGTAGAGATCAAGGGAATGTTGTATTATTTTAATACAGTCTTTTTAAAAAAAGTATATCTCTCCATTTATCCACCCTATTTAATATTTTCATAAAATGTCATAGCTTATTTTTATGTTTAATGTTTAATCCTATAATTCAATTTTTGCTGCTTTTGTGAATGATATGTTTTTTCTCTGTTTTATAACTGTATTATTTGAATATAAGGAAGCTATTTTGAATTTTTTTGATAGTAGACTTTTTTTTCCATTACAACTATTACCTTCCAAAACACAGTTGGGGAATTTTACAGAGAGCCTCAGAAAGTGATTACTGGATTATTGGATGACACTATAACTCTTTATGAAAATATGAACTCATAGTTGTGAAATCTGCTTTGTTTTTCATTTTATTCTTCTACAATATAAATTACCCTCAGCTAGAAACAGCTACTGTTTTCTTATTACAGAACACACTATCCATTTTCACAGTGTAAACACACTAAAATCTAGTGATGGAATCACATATGTCTCTTCTGAGATTGAATTTCTTTCAATATGCCTTTGTACCTATAAAAAATAGAATCCTAATGCATTCATGCTTGTAAGTAAAAGATGAAAAGTTCTCTATGTGGTCCATCATTCACTAACACAAAATAAATCTTAATTGTGGCTATTTTAAGACATATAGAACTTCAAGATCAAAGATAGTATATTTATTTACCCACACCAATCCTATTTCAAAAACCTATAAAGAGATTAGAGGAATGTGCATAGTATACTATGATTTGTGGGAAAAGGAGGGACACATCTATATGTGTGCTTACATATGTGCAGAATATCTCTACAATGGTGTATAAAAAACTGGCATCAGTGGTAAGAGGAGGAGATGGGGGAGCTGGGAGAATACAGGTAAACAGGAGACTTATTTTCCACTACGTACTCTTTCGTACTCTTTGAATTTTCTATCTCAAGCAAGTATTGTATTATTAATCTCCTATGTCAGAAAGATATTGAGAAACAGTAGTATTTCACACTAGCAATGGTATGGTAAGAATGAGGTGAGAATTCTTAAACTTTGTAAATGGGATATAAATTGGTACTATTATATTTGACATGGCAGAAGCTTTAAAAAGTTCTTTTATCTGCATCTCTGACTCTTTCTGCAGGATGGACTCCTCAAAGCAGAATTACTGCATGTGGTTGGCAGAATCATGATTCTCTCAAATGGACCCCCACATCCTAAATCCCTGGAACCTATGAATATATTCTGTTACATGGCAGGGGGGGAGTCAGTTTGCACATGGAACTGAGGTTGCAAATCAGATGGCTTTGAGATGGAGAGATTATCCTGGATTATCTAGGTAGACCCAGTGTAATCACTAGGGTCTTACAAGTGAAAGAGGAGGACAGGAGAATCAGTGTCAGAGTGGTGCATTGTGAGAAGGATTCAACCAGCCATTGCTGGCTTTGAAGATGGAAGGGGCCATGAGCCAAGGAATGTGGGTCATCTTAAGAAGCTGGAAAAGGCAAGGAAATAGATCTTCCCCCAGAACCTCCAAAAGGAATGCAGTTCTGCCAAAACCTTGATTTCAGCCCAGTGAGACTCATTTCAGACTTCTGGCCTCCCAAACTGCAAGGTAAGAAGTGTGTGTTGTTTTAAGCCATCAAGTCTGTAGTAATCTGTTACAGCAGCAACAGAAAACTAATACACTATGTCAAAACAGCACTCCTTTATAAGAGTAAAAATCTGAAAAGAATCTAAATATTCATTAATAAAGGAATAGAAAAAATGATGCTACTTTTATATGAAGGAATATCATATAACAATTGTAAAATTTGTTAAACATTTATGAGAAAACATTAAGTTGAAAAAAGCAGTTTATAAACCTGTATCTGGTTTCAGTTATAAAAATTATATACTCATATAATAGATATGACATATCCATACAGGGTTCAGCTGCAGAAAAGAGAAATTATTCAAGCTGTTTCAAACAGAAAGGGACATAGGAAGAATCAGATCCATACTAAATTATGGAGAAAACTGTAGGAGTGGGGTGGGCTCTCAAAAGGGGCCTCCTGAGAGGTCAAACGAGCCCTGCCAGGGTTAGAGCTACCTCCATCTGGGTCACAAAGAGGGAGAATCAGATGGAGTCCTAGCCTGCAATAGTGCATCCAGAAGGCAGTGGAGAGGAGATGGTCCCTTTTCTTAATGCTCTGTTTCTCATAACCACCACATCCTACTCATACAGTATAAACAATATTTAAACCCATTGCTAAATTTCTCTGCCTTTATAATATTTTTAGACCAGAAACAAGCACTGACTTGTTAAAAGTGTTTAATAGAGAAGACTCTATTATCATTAAGAACACAGGCTCTGGAGTTAGATGATCTGGATTTAAATCCCTTCGGCCAGTTAGCTCACTCTTGGTACCTGAGCACCTTTGCCAATAAAGGGATGCCTGCCCTACAGGGCTGTCAGGACCAAATGAGCTCATGGAGGCCAAGCACTGGTCAGGGAGTTCCAGCTGAAAAGGAAAACTGCTCAATACCTGGGAGCAATTGTTTTTATACTACTTTCTTATATGTATCAAGTATTACTTATGTGTTAATTTTATCATCAGAAAAACAAAAACCTCATATCAGAAAAATCCAAGCTGGATGCTAACCCTCTCAAAATAATATGGTCTGATGAAAAAACACACAAATTTTAAAACTTGTTGCTGTATATCAGGTTCTGTCCTTTGTATATCTGCTTCCTGTTGATAAAAGGAATAATAAGAATACGTAAGCTCTATATAGAAGTCAAGAGTCAGAAGATCCTGAGTATTTTTATTCTCAAGGCCATTAATTCTGTCCAACAAATGCCACCCTCTATTTGTTGCATAAAAAAGCACCCTATTTTAGCATTTAATGATGAATGAATAAGTTTGGGGGGACAAAGGGAAACTTTCTGATAATAAAAAGGGGTAAAGGAGACAACTGGTTTTCAGTGAAGCTTGATTTACTAGTTTGACTTGATCATAGAGCCATTGAAATATGGACCTTTATAACTAATTAAGCGTAAATTTTTCAGAGGCCAGCCCCTTTGTAATGGCTACTCAGTATGTAGCCTAGTCTCCCAACGAAGAACACAGATTTGGTGCCACTACCTCCCTTTTGGGACAGGGGCCCTGAAGGAAATGCTTGACAGTTAATGCTTTCACGTAGAGATCTGTCACTTGGTGCCACAGCCTCTCTTTGGGTTAGGCAGCTCCAGATTCTCTTGCCAAACGAGAATAAAAGTCCAGCGCTCTTTTCATTGCCTCACATTGCATAGGACACCTTCAAAGATCCATGTGGGATGATATTGTTTATAACAACGGTCATCCTTTTTAATTAATTTTAAAATCTCCATGCCTGTAGGAGTTCGGTTTTACTCCTCCCCAATCTTCAGCAAGTTTGTGAGTCAGAAAGACATTCACCAGAGCATGAGTAGTGGGTAATCCATGTCTCTCATTGAGTATCAGCTTGGCATATTTTATGACTTGTTCTTTTTCTACATCAAACAACCTCATGGTCTCCAGAGACAAAAAAAGCATCCAAGTACATGAACTTTAAGGGGCCTAAGTATAAACTCCAGCAGGCAGTGATTTTACTTTTATTCCTAAATTCCATTACACACAAGTAAAGGAAGTAAGGCTAATAATTTAGTCAGCATTAGAGATAAGAACCAAGCAGGAAATGACTTTTTATGTGATGTCATCCAGGGCCCACGTCAGAGGAGGAACGGGCAGGGCAAGCCCTTTGTCCCTTACAGATCTTTCCCAGCCCTCTCTGAATGAAAGAACAATATCGAGAGGGGCACCTTTAATTATGTTACCTCAGCATAGATTGTGCTGCTCTTTATGACCATGATGTAGATGTTACTCGAATATTAAAAGAAAGAAAAACTGAGAAAGGAGAGAAGGAATTAAAATCTTAATTATTTAGTGAAGATAAATCTTAGCTGAGGAAGCCATGAACGTTTCTAGGAATTTTATATTCCAGTTAAGTGATTGCATCCTTTTGTCATTTTTAATATGGGCACATCTACGTTAGAGAATATTGGGGATGGGTGAATCACTTTCATCTCACTCATGCACCTTTAATTATCAGGGATGAGGACACAGGAGAAAGACAAATCAAGCTCAAATCCCAGTGCGTGTGACTCTGGGCAAGTTACTTAGTCTTTTCACCTACAAAATAGATCAATTAATACCTGCCACAGAGGGTCATTGGGAGGATTAAATGAGATGATAAATGAAAGTGCCCAACACAGTTGTCACTCAATAAATGTCTACAGTAACTTCCTTCTATGACTGCTCAGTAGATAATCAATTAATTTTTTAAGATTTTTTAAAAATTGTGATAAAATACACATAACAAAAAACTTACCATCTCAATCATTTTTAAGTGTACAGTTTAGTAGTATTCAGTATGTTCCCATTGTTGTGCAGCTGATTTCCAGAATTCTTTTCATTGAGCAAAATTGAAATTCTATACCCATTAAACAGTAAGTCCCATTTCCTCCTCTCCCCAGCCCTGGCAAATATCATTCTACTTTCCATCTGTATGAGTCTGATTACCGTAGGTACCTCCTTTAAGTGGAATTTGTCTTTTTTGGACTGGCTTATTTAGATAACCAATTTTTTAGATTATTTTTTGAGACAACAAATTTTTACACTCAGACAGAAGTTTTGGCATCTGCACGTTATATTGCTATATTGCCTAAATATCTAACTGCTTAGGTAAAAACATGACGTTTTTCCAAAATAAAGGTCATCTGTTATAATGTTAGCATCAAATCACCTGCCACATACTGGTACTTGTGTCTTATCCTTTTTACTGCTTTGTAACTTCTTGAAGGTCAGGTGGTGCCTGACATGCATTAAGAGTATATTAAGCACTAATGGACTAATTAGTAAATTAATAACTCAATGGATTAATATCCTGTTTTAAGAATTGCTAGCAAGAAAATGTTCATCATAGGGTATTTCTCTTCCCATTGATTCTGTGACACACCTTTGCTCATTGACTGATAGTACTTAGAGAATGCAAAATTATTTAAATATTAACCTAAGCAAAACACAGTTTCAAAGATGACGCAGATGAAAAACAATGCATTAGTCTTTTGAAATGCAAACTCAATCAACTTCTGGATCACATACACTTCTTTTGTGTCCCATCAGCTTCTTAATGTCAATGCACATGTCAGATTTGCTCAGTTTTCAAATTCTGGAGTACTAATTAATTATTAACAGTATGATTGGCAAAGATTTAAAACATTAAAATATTCAGGACTGATTAGGCTGTGGGAAACAGGGGCTCACATACCGTGCTGGGGGAAATCTAAACCTTTAAGAGGGCAGTTAAACTTTTTTGTGCATTCTCTCCTCCTGCCCCCCAACCTGTAAGTTCATTTCTAGTTATATATTCCACAATGACAATCATACAAATGTTCAAAGATATATGTGGCTGTGGTAAGCTAAATAATGGTCACCCAAAGATGCCTACAATTTAATAACCAGAACCTGAGTGCCTGTGAATGTCATGTTTGTGGCAGAAGGTAAAATGTTACAGATAGAATTAAAGGTTACTAATCAGCTGACCTTAATATAAGATGCTCCTGGATGCTACCAGGTAAGCCCAGTGAAATCCTGAAGGTCATTTAAAGGTGGATGAGGGAGGCAGAAAAGTCAGCGTAGGAGAGATTCAATGCTGGTGTGAGAAAGACTCAATCAACATTTGCTGGGCTTTGAAGGTGGAAGGGAGCCAGGGGCTAAGGAAAGCAGCAGGCTTTAGAATCTGGAAAAGGCAAGAAAAACGATTCTCCCCTAGTCTCCAAAGAAGAATGCAGCCCTGCTTACCCCTTAATTTTAGCTCAATGAAATCTATTTTGGATTTCTGACCTCCAGAACTGTAAGGTAATAAATTTGTGGGTTTTTTTTTTAAGCACACACATATAATTTATTTAATAAGAAAAATAGCTGCACTCAAAAATTACTGAAGGCCTTCCCATGAATATCTTTTAATTCCCCCAAATTATCACATCACACACTCGGTGAGTTTGGACTGTGAATTGTAAAATTTCCTTCCATAAGCTCTTCAGTCCCACTGGAGGCACAGAAAGCTTGCATCCTGCTCCACACGGAAGACAGCCTTCCCAGGCAGCTCACTCGAATAGGACGCCCTTGGCACGTCTGCACAGTGGCCGTTAGGAAGCTTTTGCTTTGCTGACAGGGAGCACACCGGGTGAGTTTCAAGCTTAAGTGATCCCAGACTAATCCATGCAATCTAAAAAACTGGTAAACATTCAGCAGATAACTAGGTGTAGCTTTTTTTAAATTAATTTATTTTTATTGAAGTGTAGTTGATTTACAATGTGTTGGTTTCAGGTGTACAGCAAAGTGATTCAGTTATAAAACTTGTGTTGCTTAAAGCCACCAAGTTTGTGATAATTTGTTACAGCAACAATAGGAAACTAGTACAATGACTAAGGTTGCTCACTGCAGCATCATTTGTGGCAAGAAAATTGAGAGCAACCTAAGCACCCATCAATAAAAGCCTGACAAAATATTGCATCATAACCATGGATGTCAGAGGCTTCAGGCTTTTGCCAAAGGGAGAACTGCCAGAGGTAACCTGTCTGGTTTTGGTGAGGGCTTGGCGATCAATTTAAAATAGAAGAGAGGGAAAATATAGTAAAGAGATTCCAGTTAATAAATTGTAAATGCATAGCAAGTATAACACAACACCGAGGCTGTGGTACTTTTGAGCCACCCAGTCTTATTTCCTTCTTATGATAAACCTATAAATATGCTAAGTACCGTGTTAAACACTGGAAAATATAGGGGAAAAAAGAGAAAAAATAAATAAACAAATAAATAAACACTAGAAAATATAAAGAAAGCTGACTGACTAGAGAAGGGAGAAGAAGCAAGAGAATGATACAAAGTGCAAGACGTGGCAAAGCAGAGGAAGGCGTGGGTACCTCGAGAGGGAGGCGTGAGCACAGGGAGGGACACCTCACCGAGCCTGGGTGGGAAGGCAAGACGGGGACAGCCACCAGGAGGAAGTGCCTGAACCCAATCCCAAAGGAGGAGTGGGATTCAGCCAGACAAAAAAGACTTGGAAGGCCGTCCCAGCGGAGGAAACAGCTTACAAAAGGCTAGCTGACACGATGTCCAGTGTGGATGTGTGGGTGGGGTGGCATTTGGGAAGACAGTAAACTTTAAAACCCTACACAAGGACTTTTACATAATGAGATTTTTTTATACTCTCTGAACCTTAGTTTCCCCACTTTCATAATAGAATCCTAAAACCTTCCTTTCCCAAGAGGATTAAGGGCCCTGCCTGGAGTCTCAGGGCTAGAAAAGGAAGACCCAGGCTCCTGGGAGTCCCTGCCCTGTATTCTTCCCTCCAGGTCAAAGCCCCTGGGCCCCAAGGCAGGCTGGAACCACTTCTGGTTCTTTAAAAACCCTGATGTATCAAAGAAGAAAAAACACTTTGTGGTATATTTTAATCATTCATATTTAACAGACCATTGCTTTTAATACATACAAAATACAATACATAAAACTGTGCCATTCAAAATGGATTACAGACTAAAACTGTATTAATTCATCATTCATGACAGGCCATGTGTTCTGCGAATGGAACAGAGATTTGAATTTATATAAGGAACGTTGTCTTCTTTCAATGCCTTCCTTGGTTCTTACTCTCTGTAAGATCTCGTGTACAGGGAACCTTTGAGTGCCTTGGTGAATGAGAAGCCACAACAGCCTTCTGGTGCCAGGCCCTGTTTATACTGACTAGAAGGAAAAAGCCAAGTTGTATATCAGAATCATCTGGGGAGTTTTAAAACATACTGAAGCCTATGCCCCACTCTCTAGATTCTGATTCAGTTGGCCAAGAGTGGGATCCAGGCATCTTAATACTTTTTAGAGTTCCCTAAGTGATCCTAATGTAAAGCCACTGTCAAAACATCCCATAACTGAAAGTAGGAGAGACTGAGAGAGGAATCCTTTAAAGTTTTATCAACTCATTTGCAGATATTTATTAAAAGACAGGGAATGGTTTAAAAAACAACAACAATAACAAAAAACAGATGAATAAATGGGAGCAAGGCAATTTCAATAAAAAGGCTCAGCAAGGACAGACGTGGTACTGCAGGAGCCCCCTGGGCCGCCAGCAGGCAGAGCACAAAGCACAGTGGAGGCCCAGTCATGGAGAGCAGTGCATCAAGTGTTTACACATTAGGGAGAGGGAAGGAATCCAAGGGAATCACGAACAGTCTGTTAAAGTTTGTCAATTCAGTTTGCAAATATCACTAGCAGCATCCTGACCAGGCAGTGCAGGAGGTCCCCAGGGTAGACAGAGAGGCAACAACCTCCGGGCTTCAACCTCTACGTTGCAGATACCAGCATGAGTCAGAGGTAGCACCGTGGCAACCAGGCAGACACCGCCTCGCCGAGTGCGAGACAAGACCCTCAGGCCATGACCAGGGTGGCCCATCTACTGCTGAAATACAGGCGTGTGCACCCAGAACCATGGAAGTCAATTTTCTGTGTCAGACCTCTCGTCAGCTCTTGTACCTGGGGGCAGTGATGGAGTGGCCCCTAGGAACTTAAAATAAGAAAGAGTATTCTCTGAGAGTTGAGTTACAAAATCAATACTTAATAGAAGAGTCGTGCTAAGGAGAATGAATGGCTCTTGAATCAGCAAGATAGATTGTTAAGTTGTTAAGTAAGAATTTATCAATCAGAAAGGATGGTCATCAGCCATGGAGGCTTAGGAAACAAGGAAGGCATTGATCCTGTGCTTGCTAAGTTCCACACTGGGGACAAGGGCCCTGGTCAAGGGACTCGACCCAACTGTCCTCAGCCTCCACTGCCTCCATCCTAGTGTGGGCCCCCATCATGTCTGGATTATCACAAAGCCTCCTAACTGGTCTCTCTGCTTCTGCCTTGCCACGCTCAACGAGGGGCTAAAGTCACCCAGTCACAACATAAGGCAGATCGTGCTCTTTTCCACTCAAACCCTCCAACGGCACCCATCTTACTCAAAGTAAAAGCCAAAGTCCTCACAACAGCCTATATGTGGCCTTCTGCGACCTGGATCTCCTACCTCTAGGCTTCCTCTCCTCCTACTTAGCCCCGCACCACCACTACCCCTACCCCCTAACTCCCCACCCCCATCCCACACTGCCTCCCTGCTGTGCTCCAAACCTGCTAGGTGTGCTCCTGCCTTGGGGCCTTTGCACTTGCTGTCCATGTTCTGTAATGTTCTTCCCCTGAGTGTCCACGTGGCTCACTCTCAGGTCCTTCAGGTCTTTACACCAGGCTGGGAGGCCTGTCCCAACCACCTTATTTAAAGGAACAAATTCTCCCACCTCTCACTGCTCATACTCCCCAACCTATCCCAGTGTATTCTTCTATATGCCACTTCCATCCTCTAAATATCATCTATTTCACAAGTACTTTTAGTTATTATGTCTCCCACACTAGTGTGTCCATCTGTGAGGGCTGCGGTCTTGGTTGGTCTTGTTCACTGCTGTATTCCCAGTGCCTAAAACAATGCCTGGAAAACACGCATTCAGTAAATACTTGTTGAACAAGTGAATCAGGGTCCAGGATATCTCTACTGTGCCAATGGCTTCATCCAGCTTTCGAAGGTAAGTGACTCAAATGTGTTGATGTTGGGGTAATTCCCTTTTTCACAGCAACTTTTTAATGATGATTTGGTTTCCCACAGGGTAAAGCAGGAAAGGATGTGCTAGTCAGAAGGCTTGTAGTCTGGTTCCATTCAAAGTTTTCGTATTGAAGGAGTGAAAGAATCAGAGTGACAATATATGACTTTTCATCTCATTTGACGCTTCAGTCTCTAAATGGCTCTGTTGGTGGTAAGTTCCTGGTCTTGACCTGTGACACCCCTTGGCCACTTGCTCAGAGGCCAGTTTTCCTCCTGATTCTTGGAGCTCAGCTTGTACCTTTCAAACTGCCAGTTGTGTTTAGGAAGAACACACAGCAGCAAACTGGCACATACGGATTTGATAGTCAAATGACAGCCGATCACAGAGGGCTGGGTAGGGTGTAACCTGTGGTCCTGGGTCTGGGCATGGCTCTGAATGGAGCCGGCTGCACAGAAGCAGGCCCGCAGCTGGAATAAGGCGGGCACTTCAGCTGGCCACACCAATCTCCTCCTACGGCCAATGCCTCTGTTCTCCTGGAACCAGGACACAGGTCTTTGTGGAGAACAGCCCTCCCGAGAAGGCCAGTCACTTGTGCTGGTGGTGCAAACGCAGAGGGCTAGCATTTTGCCATTTTCTTTCATGAAATGCAATTTAGTGGGATTCGCAACTCTGGTGAGTCACAGAGGTCCTCTGTTCTCGAGGCACAGTTCTCCTGCATTTACGCCCCACGCCTCTCACGCTGCCGGGTCTTGGGGAGATGAGGACAGAGACAGTGCTGGTCCTCAGGCGGACTATCCCACCACCTCCTCTTCAGCTCAAGGGCATGTGCCTCTGTCCTCAAGTAGGTTGTAAAGTGATTAGTAATGAGAGCTATGGGGTCAGGTGACCCTGGAGTCAGATGACGTGGGTTCAGATCTCAGCTCTGCCGCTTTCTGGCTGTTGTGACCATCACGGAATGTCAAGAGGCCCGTTTCTTTGTCTGTCAAGTGGTTTTGTAAGTGAGTTCCTTAGATAAAATAATGTATGTAATGGTAGGTAATAGTACCATACCTAGAGCAGAATACACACTCGATGTGTAAGTGGTAGGAAAAAGAAATCAAAATCAGCTCAGGATCTATGGGTGCTTAGTTGCTAAATGTCATCACAAAAGTGACAGGAGTGCAGAGAAGGGGCCAGACACAGGGGTTAGAGCATTGCTGGAAGACTTCACAGGGCAAGGAGGAAGACAAAAGAATAACCTGTACCAGAGAGCAACAGACTATGGTTTGGTCACACCTCTCTGTACAGTACACTTTACACGGTCTTGTAACAGTACACTTCCTAATGCTGCTGGATTTCAGCATGGAATAACATGATGACGACTGATTTGGTCACCATTGTGAGTCCATTGTCTGCATGAGATTGTTCCTCCTATGCTTGGACAATCTGTTTCCAGGTCTCAGAGGGTTTGGCACAGAGCTATTGCTCCAACCTCCTTTTTACTTTTTTTTTTTTTTTTTTTTGACTAGTCCCTTTGTCAATTTTAACATTTATCTTTCACTATTTTTATTTTTAAAATAGAAAATACATTCTTCAATGATTCAAAGATATAAAAAGGCATAAAATAAAAATCTCCTTCCCAACCCTACCCCACAGCCACCCAGTTCCGAGACTCCAAAGCAAACAATGTTACCTTGTTACCTATTGTTTGCCTCTACTTTCAGAAATAATCTAGGCATATATAAGCAAATATAATTATGTTCTCTTTTACTCAAAGGGTAGCATATAAAATATTGTTCTGCCCTTTTCTTTTTGTCATGTAATTTTTGGCAGTGGGAGAATTCTGTATTGGTGTGTGAAGTTGTTTTTTTTTTTTTCAGACTGACACCTATGGTTTTTAATCCTTCAGATAACTGTGTAATTTATCATGGGATTGCCTGTCACGATGGGTACCTAAAAAGTCAAAATTTCCTCCCATGGATTCTAGAATAGGAGCCATTAAAAAGCACCATTTGTTCAGAACCTCCCCCCATCTTTTTCCCCCCAGAATTATAGGTTTTGCTTTCCCCATAGGTATTTTGGTTCAGATAAAGGACACAGCTCATGGACTTGGTTTCACACAGCTGCAGCCTTGTACTGAACATGCAACTGGCACCTCACTACTCCAGCTGGTTCAAAACAAGTTCACAAACTGAGGCCAGGGCATTAAAAAGTGATCAAAACTACAGACGCTGAACACCAACACATAGATTAAAACATCAAAGGTTTTAAGCTGAATCTAATTTACTAAATCCTAAACTATACTCCAATTTTTTAAAAAAGATTTTTCTCCCTAAGGGAACCATTTGAATCAAAACCTAAAACTTTGCATTTTCTAAAACTGTTAGGTTTAACAAAAGCAGAACCACCGTGTTGTCTAATCAAACTTGGTCTATACCGATGTTTTATTTGATTCAGAACATGGTTGCTCACAAAGCCATTCAGAGGCATTAAATTCAGCTTCCCAGAGTGAAGGCAGTGATTGTCATTTAGAAATGTGTTGCATGGCATGAGATCAGGGCTGTGTGCTGCCTCTCTTTGTCCTAGGCCTCAAGTACATATTTTTTATAAGGTGTGAAAACAGCAGATGTCAATAAAATCATGATTAATTTGGTGAACAAAAACAGAATTCTGAGCTGTCTTCTTCAGATATTCTGGTTTGAACTAGAGGACAGCCTCCCAAACATACTGGTATTTAGCACTTCAAGACCAAGTAGGGAGCCTTATGGCACAGGGCTCTGGAGAGCTAAGCCCCTACCCACCCAGCAGGAGTTTGGTGAGTCTGAGAAGCAGAGAATTAGGCTTTTAGGCAGAATATGCAAGGATGCTATGCAAGGGTTCTGGAAATCTGGAGGGGAGTTTGGACCAGAGGCCAGGTTGGATGGAGGAGCTGGTAAAGGAAGGTGCAAGGTGAGACAGCCATGGCTGACAGCAGTGTGGATTGTTTACAGCTGATCCGAAGTTCTTATTATTTAAACTCTTCATCTCATGCCTTCTCACATAATCACAGATGATCTTTATCGTTCTCACTCTTGCCATGCATTGGGCTCAGGGCTTTTCCTGTGTCATTCAGTTCTCGCAATATTTCCCATTACAGATAGAAAACTGGCTCAGAGAGCTTGAGTGACCAGCTCAAGGTCACACAATGTTTGGGAACATTGCTATCTTTTACTAAGTACCTACTTCTGGAATTTGTATCACTTCCTATGGTTGTTATTTAGAAGGGAATACTGCCAAATGGTTAAGGACTATACATACTGGTTAATCTAATATTCTCAATAATTCAATAAAATCTCAGTAGGCTCACAGATGGGCTGGTGAGTTGCCTGAGGTCACTCAGAGTAAAGAAGCTAGGGTGTGACCCCTGGCTCCAATGCGGTGCCTTTCTCACTGATGTGCTGGGTCAGCTTCCCCACTATGCTCCCAGAGAAGTCCTACAACTCAGCAGCTATTAAGCCCTGAGAGCCATTTCCTGGAGTGACTGAAAATTTAAAGCACTAGAAAAATAAAATCTGGTGCATGTGGCCACTTCAAACTTAGGAATCATTTCCAGGTATAACATACATCTTGTGTGTTTCTAAACCCTTTTAAGACAACTTCATGGACTTTGGGTACAAGTTCACCCAAGGAAGCTGAACTGTCTAATAAAACAAGCCACTTTTAGAAGTTCCATCTCAGTCACCAGCATGATGGGATTGGGACATCCTCAGAATCAGGGCCAAGTAGGAAGAACTCGTCATCCCTAGAAAGGCTTTAGCCGTCACCCAATCCCAGATTCACAGCCCATCAGCTCAGAGGCCTGGGGCAAAGGCAGATCCTCAGCTGGGTCTTTCCAGGTCCCCGCCCCCAGTGCCCTAGCATAGCACCCTTCTGTACTCTGCCCAGAAGTCTACTCACCACTTCTCAAACTCACCAGAGCTTACTGCGTGAGGAATTCTCTTGCTTCTACATGTGACCAAGGGGAGCTTGTCAAGGGTAACTCTGACCCTGACCAAGTGAAATTAAACATTTAACTTGACATTAGTTCCTGTGGTTTCCTTTCTACCCTCACACACCCTTTAAGAGAACCTCTCCTCTCAGCACCCTCACCGCCACCCTGTCCAGGCCACAGCTGATTTGTCCAGTTTGGTCAGGTGTCCACCACTGGCCCAAGGAAATCTGTGACTACAAGATGGCTTGGTTGTTTTAGATGTATTAGAAGATGCTGAAAAAGCCAAGCCATAGGAAGAAAAATAAATAAAATGGACCCATAAAGAAGAGAAATTGACAGATTACAAAGCCCCACATAGAGGGCAAGCTTACTTCTAGATGGGACTTTTGGCCACGTGTGGGAGTCACCAGTCCCTGTACCCATCCATGACCCTTTCCATTTCAAATTAGGCTAGTTTGAGCTGGCCTGTTTCTGGCAACCAACAGTGACGGTCCCCAACAGAGACAGTGTGTGAAGTACTTTATTTAAAGTACCTACTATGTGTCAGGTGCTGGACTCATGGTATCTATTATTTCAAAACATCTCACTCACAATTTACTGCTATATGCTTAATAGTTACTGAAGTTAGTAACAGAAGCAGGTACTCAGTGGGACCACCCAAATGGTTTATGGTTTTAAATCAAAACTTACTACAGAGTTTTGTGAACAATTTATACAGCAACTGCAGATGGGAGCTTAAGACAGTCAACACACGCTTCTATTTTTCTGTTTAAGTCTTTCACAGTAAATAAATGCCTCCTTGACTACTGGAGAATAAATAATTATAATATTCCATTGAAGTTGAGAAATATAGCAACCTTTGTTAATTTTTTAAAAGATAAACATGGCTGATCTGCACTAATCATAACATTTTGAAGGAAATGAAACAATATTCAACATTTTTAGTCTATAAATAAATAGTACCCTGTTTTACTTATTCTGTTAGCCAAAGATAAGGTTGGAAATGAGAAAACTGGATAATGCTTGTGGATTTAAAAGAATCATACACAGTATTTGATTCTGAGGAAATGAAGGCATAAACGGAAAAAATGGCTGTAGCAATGAACTTAGTAAAGAATGACATTTAAAGGTTTATACATAAACTTTACATGCTTGACTTGAGAGACTAAAACATTTTTCAAGTCCTTAATGGTGAGAACAGCAGCAAAATTCCAGACAATTAAAAATCAGTATTTAAGAATCTGCTGTATTCTTATGAATAAATGTAAGACAACTGGATCGCTAAAGCCCAAGAAAATCCCAGTTACAACTCTACTAAAGCCAACAAGCACTGACTCTCTGTTTCACTTTCAAATGTGTTCCCTTTTCCTGGGTTTAAAGTGTTCCTTCAGATACAACAGCCTAGAAGAGCAAAGGGGTTCCCAAGTATGGCTGGAGAACCAGTCTCACTGCATTATAGCTGCAGCACATAAACGACTTTGTCACTAAAATACTAAAACCGGGCTCCAGAGGACGCCCTCCTGTTCTAAATACACCATATATCAGAATTATAAACTACAGAAATAAAGACATAATGGCATAAAGGGCATGATAGTTTATTTTAAAAAATTGTACCACTCTGATCATAATGACCAGCATACACATTATGATGGCTTTTCTCTTGGGTATTAACATTGCAGTATGTTTGTATACTGAAATGTTTCAATAGGACCAAGAACGTTAGAGAAATAAAGATCTTAGATGAAAATGAACACTAATAATTCTGGTGTCCTACCCCACAGAATTAATTTAAACCCCTTATGAATCAGTGGCATTATAATGTTATATAGTTATGAAAAATGAAAGTTTCCTTCTAAATAGGCAGCATGAACTTATACTTTCTTGTTCTTTCATCTTTAGTTTTTATAATTTAAGCTATGTCCACCCTGGCCAAAGCACAATCATACAAGACACCTCAGATAATTTCCATGCTACCATCGCACAAGTTTAGTGATTCTCCTTAAAAGGAAAAAAAAAAAAAGTCAAACCACCATCAAAAAAGAAGGCAAATAAAACTGATTTTCAAATCATTTGACAAGCATACTGCTTATTTGTCCAATAGACTCAAACTTAAATTAAATGCTATAAGTATAATCTCCAAACTTCTGTAATAAAATTAACATTTATATAGATGGGTTTTGTTTATAGAACTGCATTTTGCAATCAACAGGAGAAAGTTACTTTTTAGAGAACAACGTATTTGGTTACAGTTCCACATGTCGGTAGTAGAGACAAAGCCACATGATGTTAAATCTGGCTCTAAGTTACCTAAGGTATAAAATTTTGATCAAAATTATGATACTCTGATCTTAAAAATTCAACCCATGTGAGATTACTTTTTAGAGTAAATGTGCTGTTGAGTATTCACTTCAATAACCTTCTCTTTGTATGACTACCTGCAAATTGACCCTTTTCTTTTAATCAGTGTGACTCACTAACATTTCAAACTGACCTCTTTACTTCCATGTTACCATTTCAATACCCAGGGATTTCTGAGGCAGCATACGTTTGACTTCATCAAAAACAGTAGATACTTTAATCTTTCAGTGACAATTTTTAAATCTGTAAACTCAAGAATCACATTACTGAGCTCAGCAACTATAAAAACGTTGAGATTTTGGTGTTTCAAGCCAGAACCTCTTTGTGCTTTTTAAATTAAGCTGCTTTTGAATCTTTTTTGGTATTTATTAGCCATTTGTATTTCCCTTATAATAATAAAAGAATATACTCAAAATAATTTGAAAGGTTAAATGTCCTGGGGGCTTACCAATACTTTAAAAAAAATTACTTTTTTCTGTCAGCATTTGGAATAGTAGAAATTATTTCTGGTCCCTCCTTAGATCAACCAACACTACTTTTCATCACGTATAACACTGAATTTTACAGACATCCCTGAAAAGTTTTTGATTAAGTAAACGAGTGAATCACAGTGGAGTCTCAATCAGTTAACAGTGTAGATCCATTAAAAAAAAATCACGCTGAATATTAAAAGAAAATCTTCAAGCTAAAAAAAAAAAAAAAGAAAAACAAAGGAAAAGAAAACCCTCCTAAGAACTAAAATTGAGTGTGTGTCGTCACTGATTCTGTGCTCATGTCCCCAGCTGATTAGACTCCTTCTCCAGGTTATAAGACATGTTCGATTCCATCTCCACTCCAAGTTTCCACGACACCTGAGTGAAGAGGCTATGCTACTGTAGCATCTAAGGGAACAGAGTGGCACCATTTCTTCCCTAACAGACACTATATCCAAAGATGAGCAGGCGTCTCCCTCCACTGCGCTCACCAGAGTGTATCAGAAGACAAAACTCGCTGGGCAAGCTGATGACAGCTGATCCTCCCAGCCCGCCCCCAGCGCCAGTAGGAGGTTCCCGGCAGTTTGTCATTATGTACACTGGCCTTTCACTCTTTCAATTAGAAAAGTTGTGGTTACTTTAAAATAAAAGAAACAGGGGTGGGGGCAGGGTGCAGAAATGAAAAACCAAGAGTCTAAAGGCACAAAGTCGCATAGCTGCTCTAGTTGGAGTTTGTAAACAGAGAACAGGTTGAATTTCAGTAATCCCAATCTAAGAGAGTAAAAAGGCATCCACAGCAGGCTTTTACCCAGCCAGCTTCTTTGAGACCCTTCGTGGGTTTTGAGGTCTACAAAGTATGCACTAAAATACCCATACTTCAAAAAGCAATAAGGCAAATAGTATAATCATTATTCCAAAAGTTACAATGGTAGTGTAGGCATACATAGTATAATTTAGTTACAATGTGTGGTACTGTTTCTATTATATAACCATATTAACTGTTTCTTTCCTACAGAATTATATATTCAGCCGAGTTTCAGTTGAACACAAAACCATCCTTGTACCACTGCTGATAGTTGGCAATAGCTCTTTGATAGCAGTATTTATTCTGCTGTAGAAATTATCCTTGAACTGAAAAAAAGTCCACAATCCAACAACCAGTCATTAAACACTATCATATTTGTGAAGAGCCTCCTCCAACTTCTGCGTCACTTTTTGGAAAAATATTATTTGTTGTTGTAAGAAATGCTGCATCTGTGATTTAAAGTCTCTTACTCGAATTTGATGGAAATGGTGAATTTCAGCCAAAGTGGCAAAAGAAATAGTGTTACAGCGATCTTGAATGCCATCAGCCTTTTGGACCTCCATCTTCCCTTCTTCCACGTGTCGCCTACTCTCCTTTACTTTGGTAAGAGCTCCTGTAGTTTAAAAAAAATAATAATTAAAAAATATACGTATCCCAGTGGTACAGCTATGTAGTAAGCAGAATCTTGGGCATTATAAATATTTGCCTAAACTATTTTAAAGTCCTCTGGAATTTAAAGGGATGACTGTAATTATGTATTTAAAAAGAAGAAATCCGGCAAAGTTTCTGAAAAACACTTCCATTACTGCAATTTCCCCTATTAAAACTAGGTTTTGCCATTGACCAAAGAGCGACAGTATGTTTCATCTCTTCCAATTAGAGTTACTATATATAAAAGATAATAAGGAACTGTCCTTAAAAAGACAAACCAAGAAACTCTGCATTTTTAACATTCTTAAGAAAAAGGATGTGACACCATTACATGCACGCATATTAAGAGAATTATCTATAAAAATAATACTCCACAGAGGATACAAACCCACTTCCTGGGAAAGTCTCACTAAAGAATTACTGTCTAAGACTCCAGAACTAGACACTAAAACATGTTAGCACCAACTCAGCTTGTGTTTTCATGCTGTGTCGTGGAGGGGGCTTGGCGATGCTGCCAATCTACAGGGGGAGGCCGCCCTCACTGTGGCGGGCCAAGCTTGTGTCTTGCGGGCAGTGAAGAGGGGATACTGTGCACATGCCTGATTCTGACTCCACATTCTGTCAGGAGACCCATACCTGGAGCACGAGGGCCCTTTGAAGTAAGAATTTGCCTCCTTTTCGTTAGCAGCTGTAAAGACCTGAGTTTTGAATTGGCCCTATGATGGCCAGGGAATGATGCCAGAGGTACCAGAGTTTCTAGTCAAGAAATGTCACCAGAGGGTGTGTGCAAGGGGGAGGGAAGGGGACGGCCACTCTGGCAGGTGCCACATGAGGGCAGACCCTCCACCAGAAGCATAGCCACGTGAAGACACAAAAGGCTGAGGATGTTTAGGGGGAAGTAAAAATAAAGACCATATACAGGTTCTCAAAAATGAATGATGATAAAGCTCTTATCACGTGAGCACAGTCAGCTCAAGGATTCAGATTTCCTGATTCCACACTGCACCCATTCTACTAAACCATGATGAAAGACAAGAGAGAGAACACATCTAGAACCCCTGGCTTGGCTGTCTGAGGACATGGTGACAGGAAAGGCAGCCTGTTTAGAAGGCAGTGAGGACGCTGAGAAGCTTTGTTCTGGAAATGTTCACTTTTAGCCAGTGATGAAGTGTACAAGGGGAGAAACCTATTTCTAAATTTCTTCAAATTTACAAAATAATACAGGGTAAACCTAGTATTAAATAAAATGCTTAGAGGTTAAACAGTGTGTTTTTGTGGGGAAGGGGGGGCACAGCTCAAAGACCTGAGAAATTAAAACCTACCAGTAACAAATGTTAAAGACACACACTTATATACGTGTCTGTATTTTCATTTCTTTATTCTAAAAGAGATCTTTACGTGACAAGCAGGAGAGCCCTGGAGCAGAAAGCACCCTGCTTCCCTGTGGCTCCACAGCAGCGATGTGGGGTCTGCTACAGAGAAAGCTGTTCGTGCTAACACAGCTACAGAAGACCCCTGTTTCACACCCTGAAGGAGTGCGGCCCTCTTACCACTTCCCCCAGAGCGCACAAGACACGGAAGCACTGAAACTTGCCTGCTTGTGGTCTACATTAAACAGAGAAAGAGCGCTCCCCCTCAGCGAGAGGTAACAGTAATTTCTTGTAGCAAATTTATGTTCATTATATCTGTACAAGTATCACTCACAATTTATGTACAAACACTGAAATTGAAGAGACCAGGAAAGCATATGAGACAGAAAAAAAAACCATACAGAGGACTGAGAACATAAAGTTATCAAATATATATTTTAAATGGCTGACAGAGAACAGGAAGTCAAGAGAGCAAAGTCCCCGCGATGCCGGGGCCCGCTGTGGGAGCGCCCAGGGCAGGCCCGCGGCGCCCGGCCCGCTCAGCGCCTCCGCGCATCCGTGGCCTGGATTGAGGACCTGCTGCCAGTAGTGCTTGTTTGAGTTGCTGGAGTCCAGCAAAGAGGAGCTTGGAAACCTCGCCCCGAGCTCCACCAATGTCAATGAACTTGCAGCTTGTAAGACCCCAGATGAGGTCACTGTATTCTTAGAAATGACATTCTGTTACATAGAACTGCAGATGTGCAGCTATAAAAACCAACTTAAAGATGAGTAAGTCTGAAGGTTTCACACCTTGTATCACAACAGCCTACATCTCTCTGAGGCCTAAAGACTCTTTGGCATTTGACACCTTTGAGCTTTCTGAGCGTATAGAAGGAGTGGAGAATTTAAGACTCACTTTTCTCCCAACTATGAGTTTATTTTACTAAGTAACACAGAGCCCCAACAATTGGGCTCTGGGGCAAGAATCTCAGTTTCACAACGTTTATGGAGGACCTGACGTAGAGCACAGAGCTGGAACGGGGGGATTCACACGCTGAAGTGGTCAAGTCCCCACCCGAGCTCTCAAGGAAGCCACCTCACAAAGCATACTGAGGACCAGCACACAGCCAGGTCACGTGGAACAGGACCACAGCACGGAATTCTGCACGGGAGTAGAATATGCTTTCTCCAAGAGGATGTGACTGTGTCACAAGGGAAAATGCTCCGGGGGCCTGCTACGTGCCAGGCACTGTGCTGAGGATGGGGGGGCGGGGATGGGGTAGATAAACAGTAAATAGTAGCTGCCCAAAATAGCCACAATATTCTCGAGGCACTTTCCATGTACCAACTCAAACCCAACTGCAACTTTGCAGCTGACATTACTGCCATTTTACAATAAGGAAACTGAGAAAGCCACCCAACCTCTGTGAGCCTCAAAGTCAGTAGGTAACCCAGTAAGAGGTGGAAATGGGATCTGAGTGCGCAACCAACTTCAAAGCAAACGCTCCAACTCCAAATATTCAGAAAAGAAACTGGAGCCTGAATGGGCAAAAAAAGGAAGGTGGACTCCAGTGAGCAGCGTTCTGGGGATAAGGGTGGGCACTGAGGATCAGCTATTCCCTCTCCTCCCCTTGACCCCGGGCCTCCCCACCCCTGCACCAGTGCTGGGCTCCTGCACTGCCCTCCTCCCTCCTCACCTTCCTTCCAGGGCCCCTGACTTTTATTTTGACATGAAATTCAGAAGCCTTGTGAGTATGTAAAAGAAACTATACAGGTTTTGAAAATTTCCCCCTGGAATCTTACTAACCTCATTCAAATCACTAATTATGCCCGCAAAGGCTTTTAATATTTATAAGATGTCTGATTTTCTTATCTTTGTTATCAACGTGATTAGGGAGCCACAAGACAAAACACTGAAAAGGTAGCACATATTTCAGTATTTTGAAAATCTAAGCTCAAACTTACATAGGGGGAGGGGGCCCTTTCTATCCCTCTCCACCCACCTCCCTCTCCCTCTCTCTTTCTACTTAGATCCTCCTGGAAAATTAAATAAATTAAGAACTGCCCCCAAATTAGTAGCACACAATCTCTTTAGGAATACAAGGATGGGCTTTGTCTCTGTTTACTCTGGTGCAAATGAACATCTCAGAAAAAACATTTTTTGTTTTTACAAACTAGGAAGGACAGAACAAACCACTGAGGAGAGTAAGCACCCAGAGGTCAATTTCACTTGGAATTTTGGTTCAACACACACTTAATGCAATTCAAATCCATGCGCAAAATGCATCAGGATTACAGGAGCAGGAAGATAGGATGGGGCATAATATATTTTTGAAAAGAGACACGGTTCCTATTTTAGGGACTCAAATTACTTTTTTGAGGTGACAAGATTTACATGCCTGAAACTATTAAAGAGCTATACAAAACAGCATATGGAGGTATTAAACAGCATTCTATAAATGTGCAAACTGTGGTAGAAGGGGGTGCTAGGTGTAATCAGGGAAGACTGTCTCCACAAAACTGCACCCATGAATTCAGAGCCAACTTAACAGCAACCTCTTTTAATTAAAATGTAGCTAAACTGATTTCCTCCCAGATCCACCTTCAGAAGAAAGATGATTAACAATAAAACAAGTTGGTAGTGATATACTTTCTGAAAAATCACAAGAGTTCCTGAGCTGAAGAGATAGCAACCAGGTTCTTTCCTAGGAGTACAGCAGCTGGCTGTTCAAGTTCAGGATGACAACCCTGAAGCCCTGCAGCCCCAAGTCCCCCCAAACGTAAGTTACCTCTTATAAACGATCACTCAAAGTCTAAAAAGTATTATTTCCTTTAAGAAGAAAACTGTTTTGTTTTAAAATATTCCTCTTACAACCTTCTGGTTAGTCTGTGCTATATATTTTAACAAACAGTAAGGGTTTAGTGTGTTTTCCTTATGAGAAAGATAAAGTCAGGTCATTCAGTAAGCTAATTACGGGAGTTAATTAACCGGTTTATTGTCTGGGAGTAAACAGAAAAAAAAAAAAAGTGGCATCCTTTAAACAGCTCAAGCTATCCATCTAATAAACAAACAGCAAAGGTGTTTAAACACCTGGGGAGTGACAAACAACTACTTTCCCTAAAGCTTCCTTCTACTGCACCTCTACCCACTGTACTAAGCTCTAGGTTCTCTCAAGACCAAAGTGGGAACATACTTTCCCAATAGAAATAATGTTATAGACATTGCTTAGATGTAAGTAAAATAGTTTTACTACTAGAACTAGAATTTGGGTTTTATCACAAATCGCTGAGTTCTCACAGTTGATCTGCCAAGTCTCAAACTGGGAAAAATCTGTATGTATTTCTACCCTTCACAATTTTTCATATTTAAAATGTTAAATATCATAAGAAAGGCAGAGATAACCATATGTTCAATCAGGCCGAGCCCCTAAGGAGTGAGAGTTAAAGAAAACTACTAGGGGCAGAGTCAGATCGCTACAGGCTTGCTACTTCTAGGATAGCTTTAAAAATTAATTTGTAGCTTAAGAAGCAACTGGAGAGGTACAATGTAACCAGCTGCAGAGCTGTAACAAAACATCGTAGCATCTTTTAAATATTCCCTTAGCTGTACTGTGTTTTTTAACAAACCCAGGAGGAGTGTAAATAAAAGCTAAAAAACATTGTCCCATATCTAAAGAACAAATCAAACACACATTTTTGTCATGCAACCAATAGAAAAATAGGCAAAGGTTTTCAAAATCTGTACTTTTTAAGTACTTTAATTAAAAATCTACCCCCCTGCCAGTTCCCTCCTCTCATAAACATCACATTACTGTTTCTTTCAAAACAGAAAAGGAAAATCAAAGAATAAGAGAAAGAAATTATGCAATAAAGCCCAAGGTGAAAAGTGATTGCTACTGGATTAAACAAAAGTCCCTGTAATACTCATGGATAGGGCAACAGTTTTAAAATGAAAGAAAATTAAAAATAGGAGGAATCAGAGAGAAACACATTTAAAATGGGAATATAAGCACATAACCATGAAATTGTTTCTCAGGCTAACAGACAGACATATGGACTAACATACGGGCCGAGTAGGATTTTATTATGAAAAGAAAATGTAGACAAGTATTAAATTCTGACATTAAATAAGAAGGGGCTGACAATACAGAGTAATAAGTATATTCTTCATTTTAAAAAATAACCAATAACAAGACAAAATAACAAGAAGGTACCATGAAATGGTGCAGTCTCCCCACGTTATGCAGCTGAAAGTAAATTCTTAAAGTGTATCTGAAGTACAGGAAAAAGTATTGATGAAAGTGGGGCAATACATTTCCACTACATCCATGACTGTGCTCCCAAGTGGGCAAAAGTAGCCCAGCTCCCCTCCAGGATACGGGGCTGAGTCGGATTTCTGTGGGGGAGGCAGAAAGGAACACAGAGACACCCCCTCCTAAAAAGGCTTACAGGCTAGGAAGGACTGTCAGCAGAGCACTCAATCTAATTATTAAATTAGTTGGGCAAATTATTAGAATTTCTCCACAGGATAGGAAGTTCACCCAGGAACTGATCACCCTAAACCTTTATTCCAAAGGGCAGAGGAGGAACCCCAAAGACTTCCTTCTCATTCATCACTCCATCCTGACAAGGTACCCACTGGGGAAGCTGGGTGCTGATTCCAAGGTGAGAAGGGCAGAGGCGGGTCCCAGATTTTTTTTTTAACGTGCTATAAGGGCCTTAGAAAAAATTTTGGTATAGTTCTCTCAGTCTCTCTAGCAAGAGGCTAAATGACTGGTCCAAAGTCCCACAGCTAATTCCTGGCAAAGAACTCACCCTTCCCACCTGCCTGCCAGCCCTGTCACTTTCCACTCCACATTCCCCGCAGGGCCTCTGCTCCACTCTGTTAAAAAGGGTTCTTCTCTTTCCACGTCTGGAGAGGTAAAAGGAGAACTAAACCAGTGTTTCAACTCTGCTTTAGGACCTGTTTTTAACAAAATCTCCTGGGCTCCTTTGGCATTTTTAGCTGACTGTACATGCAAAATTCCTAACAGGTTCGTTTTTATCGTTACTGCAATTGCCCAGGCCCAAAGAAAGACACTTTGCCCCCTTCCCAGTCATTAAACCCAGAAGAACTCATATCCCAATTTCACTCCTACCCCTCTCCCACCATTTACTTGGTATCTTATCAAAGTGAGCCACCTTGCAGAGTTTTAAAAGACTGCTCAGGCTGGAAGGAGCATCCCAGTTCACAATCCACATGCACTCAATTTTAGAGGAATGATATCATGCATGTTTGGGACGAACACAAAATAATTAAACATAAAGAATTCAATCACATGACAAGGTTCATTAATGTTATAACCTTGAAGGGCTCAAACTCAAACAAACTCATTTTATAGATTAATTACAATCCACGAAGTCAGCGTTCTTTTTGAAAGCATCACATTACTTACACAGCTTGCCATCAATAAAACTGTTCAGGAAGAATTTCAGTTCCATTTTGGTTTTTCTAAAATGACAGCAATGACGCTCTGGTGTCATGGAGTCAATCAGCACACATTAAAAACCCGCTGTGAACTAAACTAAAGCACACCAGCAAATGCAGTCACATTACCCTAAACTCTTCTATATCATTTCCTTCTGATTTACAGAGAGAAATCACTTTCTTGGCAACTTCTAACCCAACAAAATGAGGCAGGGGGCAAAACAAACAAATGAACACACAACTCCCCACCCCCACCCCCACCCCCACGGAAGTGCCTCAGGCATTTTCACCAAGCAGGGCCCTAAATGCAGCTGAAGAAGTTGTCTGGCCTCCTTTCAGGTTCCTTTGTTAAGCCCCTCTCTCCCACCTCCTCAGGGCCCCTGTGCTTGCTGGCTGCTCCGAGGCTCCCAACCCACCAGTTTCTGCACCTGAACTTTGCCTTCCTTTCCTCAACCAAATCTCTTCTCAGTAGGCTCTCTCTGTCACTCCTCAGACCCAGTTATACAAAAGGCCCAGTCACTAAGCAACAGGGATCCAAAGGCTACATTTTCTCCCTTAAAAAAAAAAAAAAAAAAAAAAAGCAAGCACTTTATTTAATTTTGAAATCATAAATGTGCCAAAAACATTAACTAGATCTTCTGTCTTCCCAGGGCCCTGCCCCAGAAAACCAAAGCTCTGGTGTGAGGGACAGACAGGAGACAGGCTGAATGGCACAGAGACAGCTGCACAGAAGTTGCCCAAGACTCTACTAGACCTGTTTTTCTTCATTCCCTTGCACATGTAAAATGTCGAAAGAAAATGCTAATTTGGTCAACGTGGCCTATTTCACGCTCATCCTCTCATCACTGGTACCCACACCCTCTGGGTCCCTGCTACCACCCCCCTAACTCCTTCCCCTCCCCTTTCTTTTCTCCCTTTGGTCTCCAACCACTCATTTGTTGATTCCTCCCTCCCCTCTCTGCTCCAATATTTACTTTTTGATTTTTTTTTAAAAAAATAAAACATCTCAAAAACTACAGGCCAACATCCATGTAACAGAGAGAGGTAGGATGGTCATCCATCCAGGCAACAGTCCCAGGTGAGCACCTGCTCTATGCAAAGCTGTGGTCTACATCCTGCATGCCTCGTTTTCTTCTCTTTAACCTCCAAAGAAAAGCAATTCATTTCCAGAGGTGGACAGGAGGCTTAGGCAAGGTTCATAACTTTATTAAAGGTGTCAGCTGCACATGAACCTGGGTCCACCCAACTTCCCAGCCCACGCAGTTCCCTGTACCTGCCTGACTGGGGCTGCCTCAACCCTGAGATCTCCAAGCCCCATGTACCAGCCCCAGGACACAGTGCACCACGCCAAGCCCTCCAGAAGCCTCATCTCAGGGATAAGCAACACATAAACCGCCTCTAGGCCCTCAAAATTCTATTCTGGCATCTAGTCATACTAAGTGGGCTCCAGATTGGGACTGCATTAATCAACTCTGGATGGCACAAACAGTACTACTGAACTCAAGTTCAGTGAAAGCAACTTTTTGAAGGGATTAAATGTCCCTAAAGCCAAGAACTATCAAAATTCAAAGATATAATTAATTTAAAATTCATTTTCAATTCACAAAGAGATCTTTTGAGTCATTTTCAAAGGAGGGAAAAAGTCAGAACAAGGATAGTAAATTGCAAAAAAAAAAAAAAAAAAAAAAAAAACAACCCTAAACCACCCAATAACAACAAAAAACCTGGTTGCTTCATAATGAAAAAGTTAATCACTTAAAGAATTCAGGCTTTGAAGCTTGGTTTGGTCCTGAAGGTAGCATAAGAAGTAGTTTGTTCTAGGTAAAAAGCCTTATTATATTCTAATTAAGCAACCCGTATAGCTCCTTTTGGCAATCACCAAAAGTGTAAGGGCAGAATGACATTTAGTATGAATGAAAGCATTCACTTGAGTTTACAACATCTTAATACATTTGATTACTTTTACTCACTATGTACATATATTCATATAGCTCACTTTGTTGCAAAAATAAAGAAAGAAACCACATGACTGTATCTCTTGTGGTTTATTTGGTAAAACAAGCTGTTCATTGCCAGGAAATTTTATATATAATAAAGGTTCTTGTGTTTCAGCTTGTACTTAATATTAAATACATGATAAAGATACTAAAGTAATAGATTCAAGAGAATTCTGTAAACTTTGTGTGTTTTTATTTCAGAAGAGTCTGGATATGATGGTGAAAATGTTAATTTATCTATGGCCAAGCAAATATAAAGACTTTAAAATTTGAGGATAGGAAAAGAAAAGCATGTTATCATTTTTTTCCTTAAAGATTTTATACCCACAGAATCATAATAAAATAAGGTAGAAAAACTATCCTTAATAATCATGAACACAATAAAACCTGAAAAAACAACTGATGTTGTAAAATAGAGTCCATGTAATGGTTTAAATTCAGAGAATACTGTTGGCAGCTGAGGTCTACAGTTCACAGTTCCTAACTTCCTAATTCTTTTGTTTCCACACGTGCATGAATATCAGTCTGTACAAATAAAGTGGCATGAGATATGTCTGCAAGCTGCCAGCACTCTGGATTTCATTGACCTTTGACATACAACAAAACATATTTGGACCTAAGAGAAACGTGAACTCTGGAAAATACCTTTAACCAAAGGTAAAATCTTAGTTTCTTTTTTTATTTTCTCTGGGAAGATAAAGGGAGGCCCAAGCTAAGATAAATCTCACAGGCCCCTCTACGCGGGTCAGGTAGAGAGTGAGGTGGTCCTTCAGAAGAGAAACCAAGGAGACGTGAGCTACATGCCCAAAGCCAGGATTCCTGATTACCACGAACGCTTCTGAAAGTTGAAGTTAGTACTACAGTTGGAAGAATATTTTCAAATAATCTATTTCCTGCTTTCAAGTATTATTCCTAAGTGATGTCTAGTTTTTAACTTCAGAATTGTAATGATAAAGGGGGAGGGTAGAGCTCAGTGGCAGAGTGTGTGCTTAGCATGCATGAGGTCCTGGGGTCAGTCCCCAGTATCTCCATTAAATAAATAAACCTAATTAATGCCCCCCTCCCCAAGTTACTTTTAAAAAACAGAATTATAATGGTACACCCTGGTGTCACAAACTGCTACCTGGGCTATGGTGGCATCACGTGGTGAGCAGCAAGGCACTCATCACTCTCCTCAGTGCTGGTGGCTGTGACCTTTACAACCAGCACTTTGCATCACTTTATGATCACTAAGCTTTGGGGACAATTCCTAAATCAGCTGTTTCAAACTTAAGAACACTCTTGACCCTGGGGTTTTCCTGCTTCCTCACACTGGCAGAGACCAGGTTTCCACTGGCTATGAGTCTTCGCTTTGGCCACATCTGACTTCCCGAACTAGTCATAAATAACCAACTAAAGACACAATAGAGCACCTAGAAATGTATTATTTTAAAATACACATGAAGTACAACTCATAAAACACATTGACATTTATTAGTATTTAAAGATGTCTTATCACAAGCAATAGGTGGCTTTTGTGAAAATCATAAATCTCAATATAACTAAAGATAATAAAAGGCCCAGAAAATAGGAGTTCCAAGACTCCCTTCAGCCCCATTCCTTCTCTTTCCCTCTAATCCTCCTTGTCTTAACCTGCCTATTTCAATTCCTGGCATCAATACTTTCTGTCATCCAATCTTAAAACTTCAAAGGGAACTCTAGATGCCTTGGGAAAGCCACCCCTCACCCAGTCTACCCCTCTGCCTGCCAAGTGTCTCCAGTTCACCTGCTCTTCCCAAAGCCACCCTCGAGCCCAGTCTCCTCTGACAGCCTCTGCACATCTGCACTCAGCCAACAAGAGCAGCTTCCTGGGGTGAGGGACACCTCTAAGAGCTCACAGTTAGGTTTCTGGGGCTCACCTCCTACCTGCAAAGGGAGGATCATGAGAATTTACCTCAAAATCTCCCAAAAGATTTACGTGGATATAACGCATAGAAAACATGAAGCACTGTGTCTGGAGCACAGAAAGTCCTCAAAATATGTCTGCTACTCTCATGATTCAGACGTCGCTCTTCAGTTTCAAACCTTTAACAGCTGTTGGCTGACTGTAGAATAAAACTCAATTTTCTAGCAGCACACATACTACTTCTTGTAGCAGAAAGAGTACTGGTCTCAGGTCAAGGCAAAAAAAATGAACTCAATTCCTGGGTCTCCTTATTAGCTGTGTGAGCGTGGAAATCACTTTATTTCCGGAAGCTTCAGTGTTCACAGGTACCCAGTGGGGGAGTTAATAGCTATCGTGGGTTGAACAGTATGCCCACCCGTCTCCAAATTCACATGCACTTGGAACTTGTGACTTTCTTTGGAAACAGGGCCTTTGCACATGTAAGTAGTTTAGGTGAGTCACACTGGATTAGGATGGGCCCTAAATCCAACGTGATTAGTATACTTAAAAGGAGACAAAGAGACAGACATACAGGGCAAACACCAGGTGAAGATGGAGCAAAGACTGGTGTGATGCATCTACAGCCCAAGAACAGCAAGGACTGCCGGCCACAATCAGAGGCTGGAAGCGGCGTGGAAGGATCCTCCCCTAGACCCTTTGGAAGGGGCGTGGCCTTGCAGACATGTCCTTCATTTTGGACTTCTAGACTCCAAAACGGTGAGAGAATTTCTACTTCTTTTATGCCACCTAGTTTGTGGTAATTTGTTACAGCAGTCCTAGGAAACTAATAGGATAGCTAATAATGAATGCTTAAAGACATCTGCTTAACTTAAAATGGTTAGGCCATGTTACGCACAAGGAAACCGAGGCTGGGAGAAACTGCTGGTGGGGACTTAGCCCCGTGTGGCTGTAGTCCAGGCTCACAGCCCTGCGCTGTCACACCCACTCCTGAGTGGGGATGGACTCAACGGACTGACTGCCCAGAATGTTGCTGCTCACGCAGTCAGCACTCCCAGACGGCAGGCAGCAACAGCTATGACTGCACACGCGCCAGCTCCCTAACCTGCCTGACCTCCAAGTCAAAGGTCAGCAAACACTTTCTTTTAGAGTCAGATAGTAAATATTTAATGCTTTGCAGGTGGAGGCAAAATCAAGGCTTATATAACCATTAAACAGAATTCTTTGCCATAAAGAAGCAGACGCCTGGGTAGGTCTGGCCCGCAGCCTGTAGTTGGCAGACCCCGGCCCCATATCCAAGCATCGCTGCTGGTAGCTCCACAGGCTCTAGCCTACGGGTCATTTCAGACTCCTCCCTGTTCCATATCCCACTCCTGTCAGCAAACAGCCCCTTCTGCCTCCTCCTCCCCACCCTGACAGACACTGCCTCAGTTGAGGATTTCACCCAGTCCTGCCTGAATCAATGCAAGAACTTCCCACCATGCCCCACCCTGAGCCACCCTTCACACCTGTCACCAGGACCTGTCCATCTCAAGGGCAGGCCTGACCACATCAATACCTGTTTCATCTTCCGTGATCATCTCCAGCAGCACATTAAAATCACGCAAGGAGTTTTCTAAGAACACCAATGTCTAGGCCGCACATCCCTGACACTCAGATTCAACAGATCCAGGTTGAGGCCCCTGTACAGCTGCAACCACTCCAAGGCTGACTGTAACAGGCAGCCAGGAGTTAGTCCCTGATTTCTGTACATATGGTTCCATCTGCCCCGAATGCCCTTCCCCACTCTGCCTACCAGGCAAACTTCCAATGGCTTCTCAAAACTCTGCTTAGGCTGAGACTGGGAGAAGCCACTCCTGAACTCTCCCACCCACTCCCCATAGTTAACCAGGCCTCCTCTGTCCTACTTCACACCACAGCACGTGCCCATGACTGTATGTGTTACACTGTGTGGTGACAGCTAACTCACCTGTCAGGCTCCCTTGCTGACTTGAGCCCTGGGCATGCAGCGCCTCAGCTTTTATACACCTTAGCAAACCTATCCTAAAGTAGTCCCAAGACCAACCATGCACTTTCCACCCGCATTCCTCCATAAGTCAAAATATGACCATCTTTCAAAGGGGAAACCAGTGCTACCACCCCAGCCTCTAACACAACTGACGACTCTCCATCCTCTGGACTCCCACACACTCTTAGTATCTAGGGACTAAATTAGGTCCACCGCCTATTTCAGTTGTCTGTGCACACATGCTCCCTCCCTCACAGAACCGAACCTTCCCTGAGGGCAGGTACCTCCTGCTCAACACCCACGCTCAATGCATTGTGCATACAAGTTGTTCAGCAAGGTGATCGCACTCTCTGAATCATATGCTTTCAGTTAAGCAAAAGGGACCCCAATAAAATTATTATAACAAAAGCTTACCAAAGGGGAAAAGAAATGTATGCTATACAAGCTTAAACACCCAGAATCTATATAAAGTGAAATCATGAGGTATATAATATTAACTTTGCTGACATTTCAAAAATAAAGCATTTTCAAACTTCCTCACCTCTCCCCAATGAATTCTGGAAAGTCACTTCGTAGATCCACATGTCTAAGACTTTAAGCCACTCACGTTAGTGACCCAGAAAACATACCCATAAAACATATCCAGATCCTATCTTTATTTCCTGCCCACTTTTAAACCGTGTTATCCATCATCTTAAATATAGAAAAACAAAAACATTCTATAAATCACAAAGAAATCTATTTCAAAATCAACCAAGAAGTACTTACTGAATGCCCACTTCATTAATTCAACAAGCGTTCATTAAGCACTTACTCTGCATGTACATAACAGTGGAACTTCATACTAGAGGAACATAAAAACATGACCCCCACACCCTAACTGAGCAATGTATTAATCTCTGGCACCCCAGTTAGCATTCTATTCAGCAATGATGACTTGGAAAAGGACCGGGACCCAAGTGCCCCAAGTGGGATAATCTAAGGAAGGGAACTTGATCTGAGGCTTGACTGTGTCTGCCTGTGCTGGGTGGGGGAGATGCAGACAAAATGCAGGAACCTGTTAATCTAAAATGATTAGACTCAAGTCCTGATGTACCCATCCCAGTGCCTTTGCTCTAGCTGTATCCTCGGCCTTCAAAAGCTCTCCCCCTGATACCTGTTTGGCTAACTCCCTCACCTGCTCCAGGCATCTGCTTAAATCTCACTTCAGAGGCCTCAATGATCATCCTTTTTAATACAAACCTCATTCTGCCCCCTGCCTCCCATGCCCACTTGTCCTGCTCCACTTTTATTTCTTCCACTAAAGCATACCGTATGCCAACATACATTATAATTACTTACTGTGTGTTTTTCATTTCGTCTCCACCATGCTAGAATGTAAACCCCACAAGGGTGGTGATCTTTTTTGACTACTGATGCAACCTTAGCATCTTTAACAGTGCCCAATCCATGACGGGTACTTACATACTTGTTGAATAAAATCAGGTTTATCTTTCAGAGGATCCTATGAATAAATCTAATGATTTTAGCTCTCCTCCCTATAACCACTGTCTCCTTATCTGCTAAATAACACAAAATTTCTTTATCATAAAAGTCAAATCACAGTGAGAGATACAAAGTTCTAAAAAAAGTGTAAAAGGACATGTGGACTAAAACTCACTCATACTAAAGTATAACCAAGCTACAAACACAAGATCAACAATTCAAGACTGTTTCTACTTCTGGAGAGGAGACAGCATTTAGAACTCAAAGTGAAGTTCAGTTTGCTGGAGGGAAAAAAGCCCATCAGACTTTCTCTCTTTGGTGGCCCTGTTAATTACAGCCAGGAAAGTGGCTCCAGTGGCCCCACAGCCTTGGCTTTGGAACCTCTGGGCACTCTCACCCAGACAGGAGGCCAGGCAGTCATCACTTGTACATGTGCAGCACCTGGCGGGGCAAGCCCTCGATACACGTTTGCTGAACTGAAATAAAAGTGCATGTATTTTCTTTCAGGTCAACTGATAAAAGATTTTCACACTCCCAGATTATGTAGTCACATAAGAAGATAGAACAATACTGAAACCAGCCTGAAATAACATGTAAATGTTCACTGTATACTTAAGAGGTATTTTATTTTCAGTGCAGGAATGATGCTATTTTTAACAAGTCCACCAATAAAAAGATACCTAGAAAATCACGAACCTCATATTTACAGATGAGGGAACTGAAGCTCAAAAACAGCAGAGCTTTGTGCAAGGACACAAGCAATGTGGAGGAGGGGAGAGGCTGACAGGAGAATTTACAGAGACTCCTTAATGTGAACTGCAACAACCGGGGACTCCAATGACACCGACACTTACTCCTCTGTTACCACTTCTTCAGGTGTGCAGTATAGGACAGCCACATTACAATACAATACTCACTGCTATACCGATGACTCCATGGGGTTTTATACCTTTGCCTGCAATTCTGGCAGTATTAGGCCACCAGGTGGGATGACAAGATCACTGGGATGGTCTTTTAAAGGAAAGGCCTCCCATTTTAAAAGTACCTTTTTACTTTTCAAAATCAAGTATTGAGGGAGTAGCTACTAAGAACCGTAACATTTAATAACTTGATGACCTCACGAGGAAGTGTTCCCACTTTGTTAATGAGAAAACTGAGGCTGAGAAAGGTTAAAATAGCTTGCCCAAAGCTCCCCTCACATTAGCGCACTGGTCGTCCAGATGCCAGGCCCACAGCGATGAGATTGCCCATGGGGCTGGAGGTAACTGAGCTCCCTGTCAGGCTCAGGCCAGCCCATTCTCCCCTGTGCAGCCAGGGGGCTCTCAGCAACCTGGCACACAGCTTCTCCTCCACTAGTCAGAAAACTCAGTGAGGATCTGAGTCCTGTCTGTCCCTACTGCAGACATAAGTCTAGTCTGTGCTCTATCGGTGTGGGATGACAAACAGGACAGGTCTTCTGCGTACAGTCTCTCTAAAGAGAGCTAAGCATTACCATGCTATTTGTGTGTGTGAGAGAGAATCATAAATAGATGGCAAATTAAATCCAACCTGGTATTGAACTTTGGTTTTAAAATACCTTGAGAGACAATACAGCAGATTTTTCTTCAGCCTGAAGAGAAGGAACATAGTTTAAGGGAAGTGTTGCGTTTGTAAGGGAACAGAACTTCTCGGTTGTCTGGATTCCACACAGTGTTTGGAAACCCAAAGATGACCAGACAGGAGCCCATGCAGGTGATGCTTCTGAATAAAGAGGGAAGTTCAACTGAGTCCAAGAATCCTCAGAAGACCGTGAGTGGGAATGCGGGTCCCTGCCTCCTGTGGGTTCTGTGGTGATTAGCCTAACAGACCGGGCTTTCTGGTGTGACTGAGGGCTTCATGGATCAAAAAAGTCTGGAAAACCAATGACAGGGTGACGTGAGCAGTGTCCCCACCTGGGTCATGACCAAGACTGTCAGCAGCCAGTCACACTGACATTTCAACCAAGGAATTCAGTCATCTACATCAAAAGCCTGAAAGATAACCTTGTTTTCACTAAGAAAATACAGACTGGGAGATGGGACCAAAGATTAAGGCTAGAACTGAAGTCTCCTTGAAAAGGAGTTGGGGTGGAAGCAGGGGAGAGGAGAAATGGGTCCAATTAAGATGGGCCTAAAGCAAAAAAGATGAATGACCTCGGTTTCTAGCCCAGAGATTTCAAAATAAGGATGAGTTTGTAAACAGCCCGCTTATTAGACCTCTTCTCTGTATTCTGGCACCACCCTCTCAGGGCTATTTTTAGCCACAGGAGAACAGGGAGCAGAGAGGGACAGGCTCACAGTGGCCCAGCCTTACCTCGTGTGCCCTGCCGGGACTCGGCTATCTTTAATTACTGTCGGGGGGACACCAGACTGACCCTCCATGTGGTGAAACTCTATCCCACAAGACTGACTGACCCGCTCCTGGTTTACCATTCTGAGGTCCAGGCGCTGTTTCTGTTGAAAAGAAGGATCCATCTGGAACATTTACAGAGGACAGAGAGGGAGAGCCTGCACGTTTAATTTACAAGTACACAAAACAGGATCGCCTGCTCATTTGTCTGGTTCTGCATCCCCACTTTACCCACTCAGACTACATTTTACCAACCAATCACTTTTACATGATTTTACCTTTTCTCTGGAATACAGTTTTCCTTTAAGTGACTCCCTCTGGCTATCTAGTCCATATTCATAAACAAAGATGAGACCAACATTGCTCACCATCTAACGTTACGGTCTCTCCCTTTCACAATATTCCCCGAGAGATAAGCCTAAAGCTTTTAAACGACCACAATTCACTAGCATCCAGAGTAAGCTTTATTAAATATTACAGATTAATCATATCTATGGAAACAGACAGCTGAATATGCTAAGTGACTGATGGTGAAATATATTCTATGTACCACCCCGCACTCACAGGTCGACATCATAAAGGCGTGAAGAGGGAGAGGATAGAAGACTGCCATTTCAAGGAAAGAAAATCAAGACCACAGGGTTACAAAGCTCATCATCACTGGCAGATCTGGGCAGGCTGGCTAGTCAGGGATCAATGAGCTGCCCATGAACAAAGAATTTAAGGGACTCCTGTGATGACAAAGTAAAATAGGAAGAAAATTTTAAAAGATTGTGAATTCCATCTTCTGTACTTCAGGCTACAGCAAACTGCCTTCTTCGTTCACTCAACTCCACTAACTGAAATAGGTCTGTTTATCTAAAACTCCATTGGTTGATGAAAAAAAAAATCAGAATTCTAGCATTCTCTTTTTGTTAAAGGAAACACATGGCTCTATTCACTTTTGCAGAAAGTACTTATACTGAAACTATTAAGTTAAGCGATGGTTCCAGTACTAAGTACAGTCAGAAAAACGCCACTCAACCACATGAGAGCATTTGGGTTTTCACCCTCATTCTGGAGCTGATTCCTCACCAGCCTCAGATGTCCGTCCTAAAACCAGTAGTATTTACTGAATGGGACTGCAAAGCAGATGGACGTCTTCAGACTACAGAAGTGTTACTCATTGGTTGAGCGCCTGGTAAGTTGGGGAAAGAGGGATCTAGCAGGACCTATTTCCCCTCCTAGTTTTTATCATTAAGCCTATATGAAGAGGGGATGCCGTGAGATGACTGGGAAAAAAGAAAACTATCCAGAAAGCATGTGAAAAGATCATCAGTTTGCTGGAGAAACTGATGACAAGATTGACAGCTAAACTATGGCCAACAGCCCAACACAGCCCTGTCCAATAGAACCTTCAGTGGTGATGGAAATGTTCCCTACTTCTGTTGTCAAATATGGTAGCTGCTGGCTATAATGCACACGAAATACAGCTAAGCTAGTGTGACTAAAGAAACTAAATTTTAAAAGACTTTTATTTAATTTTAACTAATTTAAATTTAAATAGTCACATGTGGCTTACAGACCCAGCATCCAACAGCACAGAGCCAGACGCTAAGCAAGCTGGCTGGTAACAGCATTCTCCTGGCTAAGAAAAGGCTCAGAGGAGCCTAATGTTTTTTGTCCTTTTCCCCAGGAATTAAGGGAGGGGAAAAAAAAACTAATTAACTCCCCTTCTTAACTGCTTTAGTAATTAAAAAGCACTTTCTAATCATTTCTGTCTCAACTGAATGTGGGTCTCTTAATATACGATTTAGAACATGTAAAATGCAGACATGGTGAAACTGCATTTCTCTTACTGTAAACAATGAAAACTTAAGAGTTGAAATAACCATTTTGAATTCTTAAAGTTCTCCAAGGTGAAATATAAACTTCGGACCAAACACAACAAAAGGCTATTTAAATTGCTTTAAATTTAAAATTTCACTATCTTTTTTATCTTTTTTGGGGGGGGGGTTCTCTTCTCAAGTCACAGTAAGGCCTCTGATATGATTACGCTTTGAGACTTTGGAGGAAAAAACAACCTGTAAACAAAATCCTCAAATGCTCAGAGTAAGAAAGATTCATTCCAACAGCAACCGTATAGTTTGGCGGGGGGTGGGGGGTAGGTCGAGCTGCTCTTTACAACCATAAGTTTTGAACATCTAGAACGTGCTCAAAAAGCTTTAGCCTGGCTAAAGCTCACCTGTATTCCTAAAAATGGCCAACACAAGCATCCTTGATAAACGCTGGTTGTAAACAAATGCCTTATGTGTTAGACACTATAGCTTTAAATAGGAGTACGTCCTAAAGACATGTCATCTAGGGACACAAGCTCCCTGTACGTTACACACCAAGGCTACAGCAGAAACAAACTACGTTGAATATCAACTGGTGTTTTTTCTGAAGTTCCTAAAGATTATGTTAAGTGCCCTTGTATCGTTTAAACAACATAAAATAGCATTGGCTTTAATGAGGGAAGTTTCTCAAATCCCAATAGGAGGCCATTCGAGTTCTAGGGTTAAAAAAATGAACTATGTACATGGTTTAATAGGCTACAGAGACTACTGCTGTAAACTCAAAACAGATCATCAAGCAAATCCCACACCTTTTCTAATAAATAATTTCAAAGCTGAATGTGTGGTCTGATGACAGTAAAACCAGTGAATGAACTGATACCACCCTGTAATAGCCAGTCACCTGTGTGTGTCTGCAGGAGTCTGTACCTGGCTCCGCCCTTTCAACCATTTACTAACCATTTGCAAAAGCTCACAGCAACATGTAAAAAGGCAGTCAGCCTGGGTCCACACTGATGTAACACAATGAAATTTAAATGTAAGGTCCTGCATTAAAGGCTCAAAGAGCCAGTCCCACCAGCACCAGCCAAAACGTCAAGGATTCATAGCAATTTTCGCAAAAAAAAAAAAAAAAAAAGGACACAGGGAATATAGATGCAGTTTCAATGTAGGCTGACAGCAATAAGGCTGCCCAGATAGCTAATTCAATCTTACGCTGCACTTCCAAAATGCAAACTGCTAAGACAGTTACCACTCTCTACTAAAACTAGTACTGCAGGTGTCTGGGGTGAAGCGTTTTAGCAGGGGCAATGCCACATTCAGAGTGTCTGAAGGAGCCCCCTTTGGTGAGTCAGAAGACTGTCACACACTTGGAAGGGGAAGGAGAGCAGCAGAGGGGTAGGGAGCTGCTGTCTCCAAAGGTCTGAAGGGCTGACATGTTGATGAGGAAGAGACTTATTTTGTGTGGTTCCAGGGAACAGAAAGAGAATCAAAAGAGGCCAATTTCAGTTCAATACCAGGAATAACATGTCAAAGATCAGGACTGTTCATAATGGGACTCTCCCATCTAGAAGGGCAGTGAGCACCCCATTGCCAAAGGCCAGACCTAATGGCCCAAGCAGGTTTCCACCACCTGACCAAGGCAGATTAGGTGACTCCCTCTTCCCCCTCCCCAACACTGAACAGAAAGCTTTCGCAGGCAAGGCTGCGAAACTTCCCTAACTCCAGCCCCTGCCCATTCTCTCACTGGAGGCATTCTATCAGAATGAAGGTTACTAAGTAACGTTACTATGGCGTTACTATTCTAATTTATATTATAAGAAAACAATCTGCAAATTTCAGTGCTTTAACGAAAGTCAGGGACAGTAACGCTACTACTAAAACAAGCTGACAGCTGGGCAGCTAACTCACTGGGATTCCACAAACGCTGCTCTCTGACACAACACAGATTCTGTAGTTTCTATGCAGCCTCCTTACATCATTTTCCTAAATAATATTAATTTCAATCGGTCAATAGACTCCAAACTCAAACTGACTGGGCTGAAAGAAACTCAATTTCTGAAAACTTTCTGTAATTAAGTCTTTTATCTCATTTCAGAAAGACGGCAAGAAAGAAGCCTGTGCAGGAGATTCCTAAGCTGCCCCCGCTAATACTCAGAGAACTGACCCTAATTCCTCTACCACTGTAAGAACTGAGAGGTACGGTATGGGGGGGGGGGGGAAGCTGGACTTAGCTTTATCTGCAGATATCCAGTCTTCCCCACTATTTCCATGCTTCCAGAAGCCCATGGCTAAGTGACACTGCAGTGTTCAGATGCCTAACACGGCTTGGGTCCCCTTCTAATTCTACCCTAGACGTAAGATTACAAACTCCAGAAGCTCATTACCTAACTATTTCAACTCTAAAATGACAGCACTGCCATCAAAAGTACTCTCAGAACCTGCTCTGAAGAGCACTCACTTCCTGGAAATACTTTACAGAGGAAGCGACCTGCCCACAATCCAAGCGATGCTGGGGGCACACCTAACTATCCACATCCCTGCTAGCTTCCCAACCAGTAGGATATTAGTCTGAAACAGACAATGGTATTTCCGTCAAAGTCACCCTTTCGCCTGAACAACACATTTCACACCATCTGCTCTGAAGGACAGGATTTACCTTTCTGAACGTGGATGATGTCAGGGAAGTTGGCCAGGTGCCCCTGATACAGTGCTAAAAGGTCCATGACTGGGTCCAGGTCCTGCCTGGGCTGCTCGGCGAAGAGCTCGCCGATGGCGTCATAGGCATCTCCGGTGAAGGCGATGGCCTGGTTCAGGCCAGCCGAGAAGGCCTGTTGGTCCAGCTCAAAGGCCTGGCTGAGGCCACGGAAGGACTGGCCCACCTTCTGATATTCCTTCTTGAAGCCCGTAACCTGCTTGCGCGCAAACTCGTTGGCCGTGTGGTTGAGCTGCAGCGCACTGTCGTCCATCTTCTTGGTGAAGCACTTGAAGCCGTCGATCTTGCTCTCCACTTCCTGCAGGTCAAGGGCGGCAGCTGGGGGCGTGCTCAGGGTCAGGAAGAAGTTGGCGCCAACCATCTCATCCTTCTCGGCCTTCCTCTTGCCCTGTTTCCAGGCCTTCTCGTCCGTGCTGCTGGGGCACGTTAGGAAGTGCTGGAAGACGTCGCACTGCGCCAGCACAGGGTGGCTGGCCATGTGGTTCATCCACCAGATCAGCCCTTTTCTGCGCTTGGAGATGAAGTCCTCCTCGAAGCGGCCCGTGGCCTGCTTCTCGGGCAGGTGGGGTACCGAGATGACCGGGAACTTCTCAGCCAGGCGCGCGTACAACCAGTCGAAGTGTTTATAGCGCCGGTGCACCGGCACCTGCGTGTGCGTGGGCACCAGCTTGTAGGAAATGTAGCTCTTCATGCCCTTGAACTTGGTCTGCTTGGTGGGGTCGTCAATGGTGCACTGGAAAGGGTAGGGGTTCTCCTGCCACTCAGGGCCGTAGGGCCCCAGCACCACGCACAGCTTGTCTCCATCCTTCACGAAGCCCGATGCCTCGCCGAGCACGAAGGCCTCTCCGCCCGATTTGACGAAGGTGGAAAAGCGGTTGAGGTTACGGCTCACGGTGGCCGAGCTCTTGGCCCCAGACGGGTGGTGCTGCGGAGGTACTGAGCCGCCACGGGAGCCTAGCGACAGGTCGGAGCGTGTGGACAGGCGGTAGCGGCCCGCCGCGCCGACGCCCCCAGACGACGAGCCGTCGAGGTCCGGGTACGTGCCGCTGCCCAGCGCACCCGGCTCGTCAGCCACCGTGGAGCTGTCGTCCCACTCGTCGTCCCAGTCATCGTCGCTGCCCTGGCTGGCCTGGTAGCCGCCGCCGTAGAGCTGCTGCGGCGACGGCTGCAGGGCGCCCCCGCCGTACGGGAAGCCCGCGCCTGGCGGATGGAAGGTGCTCGGCGGCGGCGCCTGCTGCGGCTGCAGCAGTGGCTGGAAGGCATCGGGCGGCGGCTTGAAGGAGGCGGGCGGCGCGGCGGGCAGGGGCTCGAAGCCTCCGGGGGGCACGTTGGCGTAGCGGGCCGGAGCGCCCGAGGCTCCCGGGCCGCCGTCGCCCGCCGGCCCGGGCTCGGGGGCGCGGATCACCTGAACGTACGAGGCCGGGAAGAGGCCGCGGTCCCCGCGACTGTTGACCCCCTCGAGCCAGCCCTCGATGTCCTGCTCACTGCACAGGCTCAGCACCTCGTGCTCCCGCAGAGAGATCTCGCCCGGGTTCTCCGATCTGAAGTCGTACAGAGCCCGGGCGCGCAGAGCCATGGTCCCGGCGCCCCGGCGGGCGGCCCCAGACTCCTGGAGCCCCGAGCCCGGCGCCCGCCCGAGGGGCCCGCAGTGGTGCCCGCGCCCTGGAGCGCGGAGGGGAGCCCGGAAGGCGGCGAGTACTCCTGGGCCCCTGCTCGCCGGTCGCACCCTCTTCGCCGCTCCGCTTGCAGCGCCGACTGCCGCGCTGGGCCGCCGCATCCGCCGGCTGGGGGCGGGGCCCGCGGCTTCCCACGTCCCCAGCTGCGCTAATCCACGGCCGAGAGCGGCGCGCCAGGCGAGAGCAAGCGATGGCCGAGCCCCGCGCAGTCGCTGGGTGCGACTCCATGACCGCCACTGCCTCCTCGTGGCCAGTGCCGTGCAATGAGGCGCCGGGGTGAGAGCTGCGGGTGAAGGTTCCTATTCAGAAGTGAGTTGTCTGAGAATTTTTTACGCTTTTAAGTTAAAAAACGTATGCTAGGAAGTATTTGCATTCCTGATAAACGTTCCCACTCTGAGCGTTCAGTGAATACTCCTAAACCCGTGCGTCTAATCAAGGATTTTCAATGAGTATTAGCGATTGTGCTAAGAAGAAAGCCCTATACCTGACGGAGCAGTTGCTTTTCATCTTCTACCTACTGGAGCCTTTGGGTCCGAAGGGGAAGAGAATGGCAGGGCAAAGTAAGGAAGGTGCTGTGTTGGGCAAATTAAGAGGCTCAGGGTGTGGGAAGGGAGGCACTGGAGAATTGACACTAAGATAAGTGCAGAAAGAGCTAGCATTTTGTGTGTGTCCCTTCCCCTCCCTAAGACACATATAGTGCAGTGAATGAGGGCTCAGCATTCCGCGCTAGGCTTCCGGGTTCAATCTGCCTTCTGATCATACCTACCTGTATGACCTTAAGCAAGTCGCTTATTGCACTCTAGGGGTTGTTGTGGAGATGTAATAATAATATAAACCCTATTTACAGATGGAGAAATGAAACAGATTAATAGGTGGCAGGCACTATACACATGGTGAGCACAGTTCAAGTGTTTACTGCCGCTGTTGGTGCTGTTTTTGTTGTTTTGGAAAGCAAAACCCGTCTCCTTCATAAAGGGAGTAGGGATCCTAAAATCACAATCCCAGGGTATATGCCCCAGGAAGGGTCCCAGTGTTCACACCCTTGCTCCTAGTCTGAGATTGGTGACCATCCCTCTCCATTCATCTCTGTCTCACCATATTTATATTATTTTAAAGATAAGATGATAAAAAAAATCACTTCCTGAAATATTAATCAACTCCAATCTCCTAGAGTTGCCTTGTTTCACTTCTTCTTTTCCTTTGGTGTATATTATGCCTAAAGCTTTTTCTTCTCAGAATCCCCTCTTACTAAGTCTAGCCTAATTACTCCTTTGAAGACAACTCTAATTGGGTGTTAGCATTCACATGTCATTAATTTCATCCTGTCCTCTGACCCTTTTCAAGCAAATCTGGGAAACAAGCCAGAAGAGTATACAATTATTGTAAGAGCTGTGGTATTCTAAGCGTCCTGCACAAAACCACCAACCCAGTATACCAGAATTATTCCCACAGTGTTTATCCTTAATGCAGAACGTTAATTCAATTCAGTAAGCAAATTCTGAATTACACCATTTTTAGCTGAAAATTTTGGTTTAAGACCATTCTCACAGTATGCAACAGAGGTCATTGAATTTCAGTGTCACCAATTTATGTGGTCAGAAACATGAAGTCAACATTTATGAAACATCTAGAATATAATTTATTTTACTTATTAACTCCTGAAAATCTAACCTAGAATATTTAAGATAAATACATTTAGTTTTACTCATACTGTTCATCGGGTAGTTACTTTTTAGGTTAAAGAGTTAACCTAGCACGAGTTAAAGTAGCATGAATCTCGCAATGCTTCAGGCTTTGAAATAGGGAGACAGAAAATCTATTTCAGTTGAGAAAATTCCATGATTTTGAGGGGAAGGCATTTACAGACAGGTTGGGATGCTCTGTAGAGCAGTGGCTGAGGACCTGTTGGGTGTCGTAGGTTATTAGCAGCACCAGTGCACAAGCAAGTGCTCAGGCTTAATGAAGGATGGAGACATGGTGCCTGGTGCTATGGCATCCTAGTGGCAGGAAAGACCCTACTCCTTAAGAGTCTTTGATATCTAGAAAATATGTTCAAGTATTAGAAACATAACTATTCACTCAGGGAAGTAAATACAGTGATACATTTTTTCAAGATTTCTCTAGAAAATGGAGTGTATTATTCATAATTCAGTTTACAGACTCCTCATTATAACCATCAACTATTTCTATTTCACTATGCTTTTGTGAAAACAAGCCATTAGGGAACACTAAATGGCTCGAAACAACTGTATTTTCACTTCTCCCCTTAGTCTGAGAGGCCTTAGGTGTCCAGGCCTCTGCCTCTCTTTCCATTCCTCTCTTCCAATAGCGAGAAACCACAGTGGTTTCTTTGCTATTTCTGGAACAAGACAAGCACATTTGTGCCTTGGGTTTTTTTTTTTTTTTTTTTTTTTAGTAGACTTTGTTTTTTTAGAGCAGTATTAGGTTTATAGCAAAACTGAGCAGAATGTACAGAGATTTTCCATATACTTCCTCCCACCGTACACGCATAGCCTCCCCCACTGTCAACAGCCCCCACCAGAGTGGTACATTTGTTACAGCTGATGAACCTACACTGACACATCATTATCACCCAAAGTCCATAGTTTATGTTAGGATTCACTCTTGGTGTTGCACGTTCTATGAATTTGGACAAATGTATAATGACATGTATCTACCATTATATGATCATACAGAGTAATTTCACTGCCATAAACTTGTCTGCTCTGCCTGTTAATCCCTCCCTCCCCCCTGCCCCTTGGCAAACACTGATCTCTTTACTGTCTCCATAGTTTTGCCTTTTCCAGGATGTCATAGAGTCGAAAGAATACAGTCTGTATGTAGCCTTTTCAGGTTGGCTTCTCTCATTCAGTAATATGAATTTAAGTGTCTGCCATGTATTTTCATAGCTTGATAGCTCATTTCTTTTTAGTACTCAATAATATTTCATTGCCTGGATATGCCACAGTTTATCCACTCACCTACCGAAGGACATCTTGGTTGCTTCCGGCTTTTGCCAGTTATGAATAGAGCTGCTATAAACATCCCTGTACAGGGTTTTCTGTGGCTATAAGTTATCAGCTTCTTTGGGTAAATGTCAAGTAGTGGAGTGAAAGGATTATATAGTTTTTCTTCTTTAGACTGTTGTGACAGATTACTAATTGATTTTCTAATGTTGAACCAACCTGGCATACCTGGGTAATCCCAAGTGGTAGTGGTGTACAATTTTATGATTTTTATGATGCATTGTTGCATTTGATTGGCTAATATTTTGTTGAGGACTTTTGTATTTATTTTCATGAAAGATATTGGTGTTTTCTTGGTATGTCTTTGTCTGGTTTTGGTATTAGGGTAATGCTGGCTTCACAGGACTAGTTAGGAAATATTCCCTCTGCTTCTATCTTCTGAAAGAGATTGTAGGGCAGTGGTATAATTTCTTCCTTAAACGCTTGGTAGAATTCACCAGTGAAGCCATCCAGGCCTAATGATATTTGTTTTGGAAAGTTATTCACTGTTGATTCAATTTCTTTAATAGATATACGCCTATTCAAATTGTCTATTTATTCTTGTTGAGTCTGGCATATTGTGCCTTTCAAGGAATTGGTCCACTTCACTTAATATCACCTTTGTAGGTATAGAGTTGTTCATAGCATACTTTTATTATCCTTTTAATGTCCATGGTTATATCCCCTCTTTCATTTCTGATGTTAGTAATTTGTCCTCTTTTTTTCATAGCCTGATTTATTGATTTTATTGATCTTTTCAAAGAATGAGCTTTAGATTTCATTGACTTTTTTCTGTTGCTTTTCTGTTTTCAATTTCACTGATTCCTGCTCTAATTTTTATTATTTCTCTTCTTCTGCTTACTTTGTATTTAATTTGCTCTTGTTTCTAGTTTCCTAAGATGGAAGCTTAGATAATTGAGTTTAGATTTTTCTTTTTTTGTAATATAGGCATTCACTGCTATAAACTTCACTTTAACCACTGCTTTCATGGCATCCCACATCCCACATTTTGATAAGCTGTCTTTTCATTTTCATTTCGTCCAAAATATTTAATTTCTCTTGAGATTTTTTTATTGGTCCATATCTTATTTAGAAGTGTGTTTTTTAATCTCCACATATTTGAGATTTTCCCAGCTATTTTACTGGTACTCATTTCTAGTTTAGTTCCATTATGGTATGTGAATAGACATTTTATGATTTCTATTCTTTTATATGTAAGTGTGGCTTTATGATCCAGAATGTGGTCAATTTTGGTGATTTGTCTTATGTGAGCTGGAGAAAAATGTGTATTCTTCTATTGTTAGATATAGTCTATACACATCTATAGTATACAGTTAATTGATGGTTTTGTTGAGTTCAACTACATCCTTATTGACTTTCTGTTCATTTCTAATAGAGAAGTCTTGAAATCGCCAGCTATAATAATGAATTCATCTATTTCTCCTTGTAGTTCTTTCAGTTTTTGCCATATGTATTTTGATGCCCTGCTATTTACACATATATGTTAAGGATTATTATGTTTTCTTGGAGAATTGACCCCTTCATCATGACATAATGTCTTTTTTAAAACTTTTTTCCCAGCTCTATTGAGAAATAATTGATAAACATCACTGTATAAGTTTAAGGCATACAGCATGACGGTTTGATTTACATATATTGTAAAATGATTACCGTAATAGGTTCAGCTAATATCCATCTTCTCATACATACAATAAAAAGATAAGAAACAAGATTAAAGGAAACACTTTCTCCTTGTTATGGGAATTCTTAGGATTTACTTATTAACTTTTCTATATATCATACAGCAATATTAGCTATAGTTATCATATTGTACATTACATCCCTAGTACTTATTTATCTTATAACTGGAAGTTTGTACCTTTTGACCACCTTCCTCCAATTCTCCCATCTCCTCTCCTCTGCCTCTGGTAACTTTAAGTCTGATCTGATCCTCTTTCCATGTTTGGGTTTTAGTTTGGGTTTTTTGGTTTTTTGTTTTGTTTTGTTTTTAGATTCCACATATGTGAGATCATATAATTTTTATCTCTCTCTTTCTGACTTATTTCACTTGGCATAATGCCTTCAAGGTCCATCCATGTTGCCACAAGTGTTAGGATTTCCTCATTTTTAATGGCTAAATAATATTCTGTTTTATATATATATATAATGAATATATGTATATACACCACAGCTTCTTTAAGTATGCATCTGTCAGTGGACACTTAGGTTGTTTCCATGTAGTGGCAATTATAAACAGTGATGCTGTGAACATGGAGGTGCAGATATGTTTTCAAGTTAGTGTTTTCATTACCTACCTTTGAATATATTTCCAGTAGTGAAACTGATGGATCATATGGTAGTTCTAGTTTTAATTTTTTGAGGACACTCTGAACTGTTTTCCATAGTGGCTGCACCAATTCGCAATCCCACCAACAGTGCACAAGGGTTCTCTTTCTAATATCCTTCTTTATCCCTGATAACTTTCCTTACTCTGAAATCTGCTCTGTTTGAAATTAATATGGCTACTCCTACTTTCTTTTGATTAGTGTAAGCATAGTATATCATTCTCCATCTATCAACTTTTAATCTATATGTCTTTATATTTCAAGTGAATTTCTTGTAGGCAACATATAGTTGGGTCTTGTTTTTTGATCCACTCTGACAATCTCTTTTAACTGATATGTTTAGACCATTGACATTCAAAGGGATTATTGATAGAGTTGGATTATGGTATCAACCATATTTGTTACTGTTTTCTATTTATTGCCCCTGCTCTTTGTCTCCAATTTTGTCTTCCACAATTTTTCTGCCTTTTGTGGTTTTAATTGATTGTTTTATGATTCCACTTTCTCTCACTTCTTAGCATATTAATTATACTTGTCTTGTGGTGGTTGCCTTAGAGTTTGCAATATTCATTTATAATTAGTTAAGTCTACTTTCAAATAACATTATATTGTTTCACAGGTACTGTGAGTACCTTATAATAACAAAATAACACTAATTTCTCCCTCCTTCCTGTCCCTTGTGTCATTGCTGTCATCCATTTCACATATATCAGCATACATAAGTGTGAATATATATATATATCTCAGCATACACAAGCACATATATGTATGTATGAATATATATACATATGTGAACTTACATTGTTGAGAATGCTGCTGTTATTATTTTGAACAAACTGTTAGATCAATTAAAAATAAGAAAAATAAAACTTTTAATCTTACCTTCACTTGTTCCTTCTTCAGTGCTCTTCCTTTCTTTATATACTTCTTAATTTCTGACTTGGGTCATTTTTCTTCTCTCTAAAGAATTTAACATTTCTTGCAAGGCAAGTGGCAACAAATTCTCCCCATTTTTATTTGTCTGAGAAAGTCTTTATTTTTCAGGGTACAAAATTTTCGGTTGGTGTTTTTTTCTCTCAACTCTTTTTGAAATATTTTGACTTCACTGTCTTCTTGCTTGCCTTGTTTCTGAGAAGTGAGGTATAATTCTTATCATTGCTCCCCTACAGGTAAGTTATTTTCTTCTTCTGGCTTTTTTCAGAATTTGTTCTTTATGTCTGATTTTCTGTAGTTTTTCAAAAGTTATTCCTGGGTATAGTTTTTTTGGCATTCATCCTGCTTGATGTCCTCTGAACTTCCTGGATCTGTGGTTTGTTATCTGACATTAATTTAAGGAAATGTTCAGTCATTACTGTTTCAAATATTTCTCCTGTTGCCTTCTCTGTTTTCCTTTTCATATTCCTATTAAATGTATGTGATACCTTTGTAGTTGTCTCACAATTCTGGAATATTTTGTTTGGTTTTTTTTTTTTTTTTTCCCAGTCTTTTTTTTCTTTTTCCTGTTTGCTTTTCAGTTTTGGCATTTTCTACTGAGATATCTTTAAGTTCAAAGATTCTTTCCTCAGTCATGTGCAAGCTACCGTAAGTCCATCAAAGGCACTCTTCATTTCTGTTAGTCTTTTTGATTTCTAGAATTTCTTTTAGTTCTTTCTTAGAATTTCCACCTTTCTGCATACGCTGCCCGTCTGTTCTTGCATGCTGTTTCTTTCATCCCTTAGAGCCCTTAGCATATTAATCATAGTTGTTTTAAATTCCTGATCTGATCATTTCAACATCCTGGCCATGTATGAATGTGGTTCTGATGTTTGTTCTCTCTTCCAACTATGTTTTTTGCCTTTTAGTGTGCCTTATCATAGTTTCCAGCTATGATGGACTGGGTAAGAGGAACTGCTGGAATTAGGCCTTTAGTCATGTATGGGGAGGTGCAGGGGCTGGGAAACATTTTATAGTCCTACGATTATATCTCAGTCTTTAAGTGAACTTGTCCCATGGATTGTAAACTTTACATGTGCTTCTCTTAGGTGGGACTGGACAGCTAGAGGGGGCTGGGCTTGGGTATTCCCCTTCCCCCAGGTCAGCTGGACTCTGTACAAGTCCAAGCAAGTTAGGCTCAGGTTAAATAGTTTCTCCTGAGGGCAGGCCTTGTTAAGAACAGACTTCTCTGACATGTTTCAAAATGGTTCCTTTTCCCCTGCCAGAATATTTCTCCAATGTTCACTGTGAGAACCTGGGAGAAATGCAATAGGTAAAACTCACAGAGGTGTGGGACCCCCTAATGACTGGGTCTCCCTGGAATTTTTAACTCTCGGCATCATCCACACTGAGCCTCCAGCCTTTCATGAGTTACATGCGGTTCAGGTTTTCGCACCCTGCACTGTCTCTGGCAGAGGTTTCTACTCAGGAGAGTTGTGATTCTCTGTAATCTCCTGTGAGTCTCTACACTTTGGGGGGCTTGCCCTGTGACCTTGCCTCTCTTTCAGATCTAAGAAGAGTTGTTGATTTTCCACTTTATTCAGCTTTTTACTTGCTGTCAGAATAGAGTGTTGACTTCCAAGCTCCTGTGTGGTAGACCAGAAACCAGAACTAGCCTCTGGTTTTTGTCTCTGCTGTTTTCTCTGTCTGGAATCCTTTTCCTGCAGAGATCGTCCATGCTGCACCTTCACTTCATTCCAGAATCATTGTGGCTTCCACATCCCTCCTTTCTCCTCCTGCCTTGGAGACCCTGGAAGTAAGATGGAGGGAGAACGCATCCCTGAGTCCCCGACCCCATCTGGATTTTGTGAAAGAAGAAATCTTTGTTGGATAAGCCAGTGAGATTGCATGGTTCATTTGTTGAGGCAGCTGACTTTAATTATCCTGACAAATACCATCTCCTTTTCTCCCATCTCCCTTCCATCATCCAGTGCTACTTTTCTTCATACACTTACTGCCTAATATATACACGTCTATATATTCATTGTCTCTCCCTATTAGGATGTCAATTTTTCGGGGCAGCAAGTTTGTTTCAGGGACTGAGAATACAGCAATTAACAAAACAGACATGGCAGGCAACCCACAAATATCTGCTCAATGCATGAATGAAAGGATGCCCACTTCCTATCTCCCTGGAGGTCAGCTCTTCTCCGTAGCTCTTCCTGAGTCTGGGTCTGTTTGCCTCTGCCGACGGCTGTAACTAAATGTTTCTAAGGACAGATAAGTGACACTTCTCTTAAAATCAACAACCTTAAAGCTAACTCAGCCACCCAGAACATCACGCCACATTTTCTGAGATTGCTGGAGGTTACACAGCTGGCTGATTTACATTTGTTTTTGGCTACTTGTATAATATTGTAAATAACAGTATATTCATGATTTACTTGAAAGCTCTTTGTTTAATGTATCAAGCATCACACAAATATATACATAGGATTTCATAAGCACTTCTATCCTTTAAAATTTTATTTCCTACTGTATCTTCATAGCAGCCCTTCCATAGACAGAGCAAATATCTCCACTGTCACAGGTCAGGAAACCCAACTGCAGAGAGGATTCTCTGCTGAGGTCCCGTGGCTGGGAAGAGGAACAATGGCTACTCAGCTGTACTTGGAACTTCCATTGTCTGCTTCGTAGGTCTGCCCTCTGCTGGCTCCTCAGAATTGCTATCATTAAAGAGTGTTGACCACTTACTAGAAGCTTTGTAGCTGAGATTTAATAGTAGGCCTGGATTCAGGGACAGCTCTGTGTCTGAAAAAAAGGATGTCTCTGCACCTAGTTGGTTTCACCAGGAGTATAAGCAGGAAGTTTTGTCTGCTTTCTTCACTACTGTATGCCCAGCATATTAAATAAATTTGTCGAATGATTGAATGAATAAATGAACAAATGAATCTTTCTGAACATTAGTTTCTTAGTCTTCAAAATGGGAATAAAAGTAACTCATTTTATGTGATTATAATGAGATTTAATGAAGTGGTAAGTTCATGTGGTATTTTATAATGCTCAAAGTGTAAAAATAATTTTAATATAATTTAAAACAGCCAGTTTTTAATTAAAATCAATTTCCCAAATTGTGTAGTTCATCCCTGAAATGAGTAGAGAGCTCATTGACTTGGACACATTTTCATATTTGGATTCTACAATATTCACTTCTGCAGTGGTATTTATAGCTGAGAATACACCACAAGGACCTAAAAATTTATACACTACTATTGATCAAATTCCTCATTTTTCAGCACTGGACCCCTTTCACACACAGCTCATTCCTACTCCAAAATCAAACCAAGGGCCTGATTCAATAATCATTACCTGCCAGCTCCCTTTATAAATTTTCCACTTTCCTCAAACATGTGTTTCCTAAGTGAACTCAGTTATTGATTGATGGGTGTGTTCTTAAAGACATGTTTCCCCATTGCTTTTTTACTGTCCCCTTTTGAATCATGGCCTCTGGTTTACTTCTAAGCGTCAATATATACAACTTAATAGTTTGGAAGTCAATATTTTGTACCAGAAGTCACAAATTGTCAAGCCAAGGCCTGAATCTGGTCTAATGTTTAGTTTGACCAGCATTTAAAATGTAGGAGATTTTTTTACTTCTTTTGGAAAAAAAAATCTGAAAATCTGGCTACACTGAACTGGCACTTCTGCATAGCAATTATTAGCTCTTTCCATTTAGATGGGGACATTCTTGTGCATTCCCCACCATCCTTATTACTTTTAAGTACCTTATACCCAAGATCACCTTCCATCTGAACGTCTATAGACGTAGAAGAGTTTATCCCTCACACATCTTCCAGGGCAAAAGCAATCATCCCAGTGGCGTCATCACCATGAATAATTCAGATCTCTCTCTGCCATAGACTTCTTCCAAACCCCACACTCATTTCCAAATACCTTCTGGACATCTCCCACAGAATATCTGTCAGTTTGTCCTTCCTTGCTTTCTTCCTTCCTTCCATTAAACAAGTAAGAACCAGGATATAAAGAAGATACCTTCTTCACCCTTCATGGAGCTGGTGAACGAACTTGGCATGGAAGCCATATGCTATATGCAATGGTTAGGGCATATGCAGGAAATCATGGAACTTAGCAGACCATGGAGGGAGGTGCGGTGGTAGTTAGGGACACCTTTCTGAAGCAAATTGTGCTTGGCTTGATTAATTCAGACTAGAGAATGACTTTTATTCCAGAGAATTGATAGAAATCAGAAACCTAAGGACCCACACTACCTTGTTCATTTGTTGTACCAACATATGGCTGCTCGGTATGGGTCGCTCACTATATTACACTGAAATGGTCCCATGGAAGCTAGAATCAAGAAAAGCCTGGCTAACCAAGTGGATGGAGGGGTTATTTGCTGAGATGAGGCATACATCGAGCAGGTTTGACCCGGGAAGATGAGAGTGCAGTTTTTGGACATTGAGTTTGAGGTGCCTACAGGACACCCAGGTAGAAATGTTCAGTAGTCAATTGCACAAAAAAGTCTAGAACCCAGAGAGAGATGGAAGATGCAGACATAGAGCTGGAAGTCACCGGTTCACAGGTGGTAATTGAGGAGCTGTGAAATGTAAAATCACCAGAGTGAGAGAGCATAGACAAGAGATAGGAATGGTGGCCAACCACAGATAACGTCCTTCAAACACTCCTTTTCTTCTGCATGCCTGAGAAGGAGAGATTGGGTAGGTAAGAGGAAATTCAGGAGAGTGATGTCTTAGAAAAGAGAAAAAAAATTTCAAAGAGGAGAGGGAAAAAGTCACATCAGCAAAAGATGAAGAACATCCATTTGGATTTAGCCAAAGAGGTCATTCAACAGGATCACAGTATCCAAACCCTGCTGGCTGGCCCCAGATCTTCTCCCTCCTGGGTTAGAGTACAGAGATGCTCCCAAGATGGAAGCTTCAGTTACCCTTACTCCTGCTGCTCCTGCATCTCTCACCTGTATCCTGAAGTTAGCCCCCCTTCTCCATCCATTCCACCACCACCTGAGTTTAGGCTGCATTTCTTACTATAATGGACTGTTGCAAATGCCCTGGTATTATTTGCTTTCCACTTTGGCCATACTAGCTTTCCCACTGTTTCTTCAACAGGCTATATGCCTGTCAAGACTTAGGGCTTTTACACAGGCTCCTTCCTCTGCCTGAAGCACCCACCTCTCTTAATCTGCTTGATAAAACTGTTGGCTGTACATCAAAATCCTGTTAATTTCCCCCCATGAAGCTTCTCTTTGCAAACCTGGCAGAATAATTTATTCCTTCCCTTGTGTTCTCACGGCATTCTGTTCATAAGTGTTTTGTGGCATCTATCCCATTGTGTTATGGATTCATTACCAGTCTGCCCCCTTTGCACAGACTTCAGACTGAAAATCCTAAGAATTTGAGGTGATGATTCTTACAGACTGGTATTACCCTTAGTTCATACCTATATTCTTTGTGGCTATTATAATGTAGGAATACAGGAGGTACTCAAATATTTCATGTTGTGAGTCAACAAATATGTAGTAGCTATAGGAAATATAAGCATATTTCAAAGTGGACATTAGCCAACTTTGGGAGAAGAATCAAAGGAGAAGTTTGGAATAAATATGGTGAGTTTCAGTTCCTGGATATGGAAGTAGAAAGAATCTTTCATTTTTATCCTTTAGCTCAGAGAAAAAAAAAAAAGTCATTTTTAAAGTTAAAATGTAGGCAATCAAGAAGAGAAAAGGAAAAGAAAAAAGAAAAAAGCGTCCTGTCGAGAGAAGCCTGGGTCCCTCATGGCTGACGGTGGTGGCTCTCCCAGGAGCAGCCATGTCCACCTGGCTTGCTGAGTCATTCTAATGAAGCCTTTATCTCATCACCATTTTTGGAACTGCATTCATTCACCTTTTCCTGGAGGTCAGCAATTTCAGGAGAATCTAAAATTCAAAGAAGTAAACCAACAAGCATACCTAAAAAAATAAACAGCCAAACAGAATCTAAGTGAAATTTTACTAAAAATCAGTTTTGACAATATCTTCACAACTCCTCCAAGACACCTATCAAAACACATTAACGAATGTCTCTAAGACGAGGAAATGACTTGGAAGAGAAATGAATATGTACACAGCAGACGGAGCATTTATCACCCTGAGAACTTAATCAGCATAGCATTCCGGGAGAGTACTGCCATTCACAAAACCATGTTAGGTTTTAGAACTATGTGCTGATCTTAGTTAATCTTAGTGAGGTGGGTACAGAGCAGACCTGTTATTTAAATATGAAATGTAAATGAGTTGGGGGGGTTGGAGAGTGGTGAGTGGTAGGAAGTTGGGGGCCTACAGTAAACAAGGGAGAGCCTCCCCTCAGGGGGATACTGACACAGTCCTTCCCTTTGGGGACAGGCCGGGATATGGGTCCTGTGTTGCCATATGCCTTGATTTTTCTAAGAAGCCAGAAATTCTGATTTGTGTATAAAATGTCCTCATTTTGAAAATGTTACGTGAGTCTAGTAATATGTTTCTAAAGGTAACATTTGCTCCGTAGGTTTCCAGTTTGCAGCACCCATTTTGAAAGTCCCAAATTATATCTTACCTGCCTGAATCCTGGCTGAAGAAACAACGTCTGAGCCCTGTGAAGTGATGCTGTGTAGCATGAACTGTGCTTCTCCTGGAAAGTGTATGTACCTGTTCCTCTGTGTGTATGTGTGTGTGTGTGTGTGTGTGTGTGTGTACATATACATACAGTTGACTCTTAAACAACACAGGTTTGAACCCATTTATACACATATTTTCAGTTAATCTAGGACCTGTATTTTCATTTTACAGATATTTAAATTAACGTGAAATTAAGTGTGGGGAAAACTTCGTTTTCAATTAGAGATCACAGCATCTGGAATCAAAAGAACTAGGGTTTGAGTTCTGATTCTAAGCCACCTGTCTCAACTTCCTGCTGTTGGGTGAATCACTTATCAAGTCCTCTGTTTTTGAGTCGGAGATAGCAGTACTTGGATTTCTGACTGCATGGGATTTCAGCACCCCAGCCCATGCATTACTCAAGGGTCAGCTGTGTGTGTGTGTGTATATATGTATAAATATGTATATATATAAAAAATACCAGGTGCTGATTTTCTATAAAGCACTGTGTTAATTACATGACAAACATCATACTTAATATTCATCTAAAAGGGTTGTTTTGAGGATTGTTATTCCCAAATGATAAAGGAGGAAATGGAGACTCAGAGAATACATGACCTTCTTAGGGTCAAAAAGCTGGTAAGTGGAGTCCTGGGGTTAAACCAGGGGCTGCAGGGTGCCACACCTCTGTTTCCAGCTGCCACTCTGGACTTCCTCTCACATGAAGGAGACACAGAGAGGCAGAGGGGCTGCCTGAGGCTTTGTTTTTTATGTTGTTTTTGTTTTAAGCCTTTTGAATAAACTCATATGATTCAAAACTCAACAACGTAAAGTATACAGTGGAGTCTTGCCCCTGTACTGTCTGCTGTCTACTTCCAACCCTCTCCCCGATCCCTGTCCAAAAGCAAAAACTTTTATAATTTCTTGTTAATATTCAAGAGTTTCCTTACACAAATATATGTATGCCTCTGCTTCCTTTACACAAAGGTGGCATATTGTATCCATTGTCCTGGGACTTTTTATAAACAACATCTCTTAGAAATATTTCCATGTCAGTCTACAGAAAGCATCCTCATTCTTTTTTACAGAACCGTGACATCACACTATATGGGTGTACTGTAATGTGTTGAAACATTCCATTCCCCAGTCAATGGACGTTTCTGGGTACTATTTTGGTCATGCTACCTTACTGAATTCTCTTATTGCTTATAGTAATTTTTCTGTTGATTCTTTTGGGTTCTCCTGAATTACAATATCATTTCCAGTTTTATACTACTGATTTCCTTTTCTTGTATCACGTCATTGGTCATTGCCAATTGACCTGAGGTTTTAAAGGTGTAGGGCTTAGTCATAGAGAGGATGGGCATTCCAGGTGGGAAGAACGTCAGAGACTCAAAGATGTAAAACACCACGGTGGGGGCTGAGAAATACAAGAAATAAGTGATAATAATACAAGGTGTAGAAGGACTGAAGGGAAAAATAGGCTGCAGGAGACAGGAATGGATAAGAGGCTTGTGAAATGAGGGGAGTGGAAAGATCCCACAGGAGTAAGTTGGCTCTGTTGAAGGTGGTGAGCCTGAGGCTGGAAGCTCCTTCCGGAACTATTACATGGTTCCAGGTGAATGTGAGAAAGGTGAACAATGTCAGCAAGGAAAGCAAAAAGAGGGTGATAATATCAATACCATTTAGAAGGTAACCTGACAAGGCAGAGGCATGAGGAAGGAGGAGAATCTGGATGGTTAGGTGGTGTCCTTACCTGAGATAAAGAATGCAGAGGAGCACGTTTTGTGAGGAAGAGAAGTTTGACTTTCAAAATGATCATCTTGAGATGTCCTGCACTACAGAAAGGAAAGGTACTATCTCACCTCAACCTTGAATTGCTTGATGGGCATCTTGCTCTTGTGTTTGGCAAATGGTGGAACTTGGACCTAAACCCAGCTTTCTTAATGCCAAGATCAGCAGTCGTTCCACTGTGCACGCTGCTTTCAAAATAAGCAGAGCACGTGAAAGAACATAACTGAAAACAAGTGCAGCTGGTTAAAACAAGGCTGCAAACTTCAGGAGAGAAGAGTGGAGGAGGCCCTGCTAGCTGGACAGACTGGGATCACATAAGCAGCAGAACCCTAACAATTGGGGCTTTGACCTCCCAGTTTTAGAGAATACAAGTAGAAAATAATACTTTTTTAAGATTCTGCACATTTTAAGTTGTCGTCCTATACCATCTCTGTTGGGAAAGGTAATCCTGAACATCCCTCTGCATCCTTGCTGGGTGTGTGAGAAAGCGGGGCCCCGGCCCCACTTTACCTCAGTCGTGTTTCAGGGTTGCGTTTGCTGAGGGCAACCTTGAGGAATGAGATGATGTCTCCCATGGCATAAAGGGGAGGCTGTCTACTGTTGGCTGTAAAACAGTGGATTCCCCAGACTCAGTGTCCTTTCCTGTAGCGTACGTGCAGGTGGCCATCTCAGGCCCCTCTGTTACCCCCAGGGGACTGGCCAGAGGGGTGTGGCAAGAGGAATCCATGTGAAAGTGGTGGTGGTCCTGCTGCGCCATGAATATTACGGTCCCTTCTCTCTGAAGCACAAGCCGATGTCTTCTGGCGGCATTCATGGAATAGTAACGGGCTAACTTATCAGCTTAAAAATAGGCTAAAATCAAATCCCACATCCCGACCCTCCCCACCACTGCCAGTTTTGAGTCCTGGCACTCAGTTTGCTCTTAAGAGCTCCTGGGAGCCTCCTTAGCAGCCAAGGGATGCATTGGCAGGAAAATCAAGGTCAGGGAGTCCACTGGTGTTGGCCCTTTGGTGCTTAAGTAGGGACCCCCTGACCTCCTCCCCCAACCCTCATTGTCCCTTCATGCTGTGAAAGGATGTCCCAGGTCATGGCACCCTCATGACTAATTTTGGCACTCTGAAACATAGTGAGTAAGGTTAGATAGTTTGGGGTCTTCCAAAAGCTCAGCATCGAATTTCCACTTAACCATGTCTGTGCTTCTCTCACTGGATAACTGAGAGATGAGGTGCCCCATCCAGACCGTTCACCATGCCATCTGCCTCCATCCACAGCCCAGACTCACAAGAGCCAAAAGAAGCAAAGAAAGCAGAGGGCTGATAGTAAATGTGGAACCAGCTCATGATAAATATATAGCAGTCCATTCATTGCTTTCTCATTATTTTTCTAACTCTTTTCCCATGGTAATTAATTCTTTGCTTTGGCCTAAGACCCAAAAAGGCTTCTCCCACAACCACAGGAGAAAGCGTAAATCAGAAATAAACCAGCTCATACCAGGCTTGTTTGATCGTCATCTTGTGGTTCAGAAAACCTCAGGCCTTGAATGTGAATTACGCTAGTCTGGGATCGTCAGCACCCCGAAGAAACAAAAAGTCTTTTTTGTGGATGACTAACACAAGACTAGGCTTCAAAATATTTCTATAAATTATTTTTCAAATACAACCCCAAATCTCAATGACTGCCAGAAATATGATGAGACAAGGCAGTGAATAAGAACCAGCAGAAACAACAGATCCACAGGGAACCCAGCTGTTGGAGTCATCAGACAGAGACTGGACAGCAGTGACTCCCGCAGACATGTTTGAGCTTGGCTGATATAACCTTGAATGTGGCATAAACTCTCTCACAGAACCAGTCACTTGTCCTCTTCTCTCCAGCCCTTCCCATCTTCTTCTTCTATCTCCCTCCCTCATTTTGCCTTTTCCAGAATCTTCTCTCTTTCCCTGCAGACGTCTTCTCTTCTGTTTTTCAAGGTGCTCAGGTTTCTTTGTAGTGGTTTAACATGCAGGCTCTGGAAACAGCCTGCCTGGATTCGAGTCCTGGCTCCACAATTTACCCAGGGCAAGTCACTCAGCCTTTAAGCCTTGATTTTGACATCTAGAATCTGTACCTACCTCATAGGGTTGTTATTAGGGTTAAATTAATGGATACAGGCAGTGTTAGAAGAGTGCATGGCATTCGACTGTGCTCCGTGACTATGAGCTGTAGAAACTCCCAGTCACTGAGCTTACTGTCAGGGTTGTATAGTCATCTGCCTCCCTCTCCCTGGAGCTTCTATTCTGGGTTTCATTCCCCCTAGGGCTACTGTCGTGTCAGTGGTCCCCCCTTCCCCCCCAGCCTCAGGGACCCACTGCCACTCTATGGCTATGGCACGAGCCTGGACAAAAGTCCACCCACCCCACCCGTCTCCTTAACACCAGTGCCATGTGTAGGGGTTTCACACGTCTTTCATGATTTACCAAAACACTGAGAGAAAACAGAAGAGAAAAGTGTATGAAACATACAAACCGTCTGGCTCACAAGGGAGGGGCATCTATTCTCACCCCAACCCTCTGCCTCCAGCATGCCCAGCCTTGTCCCTTCCCTCTCTGCTCCCCATCGTCGTGGGCCAGAGTGGGTTTCTCTCAGCTTCTAGAGGGGTGGGAGGGGCTTGTGGGCTTCTCCACCTGGCCCTTCACCCTCTGCCTTTCAGCCGGCCTCCCTCCATGTAGAAGAAGCTGTGTGGGCTGCCACGCGAGAGCCACTGCTGGGCACCTCCATTCTTCAGTTATGAGGCTGAAGAAGGAGTTTAATTGGTTTCTGGTAGAAGTGCATTCACTATCAGGTGGCCCTTGACTCCTCTCTACAAGCAAGGAGCCATCCCCACAATGGGCCAGCTGTCTGGGACAGGTTTGCCCCATCTTGCCAGTTCCCTACTTTGCCCTGTGTCCTAGGGCCTGATCCCTACTGGGTGCATTTCCCAGGCTCCCCTGTCAGTGAATGTCCAGCTGGACTTGGCCACAGGGGCACTGGAGGAGGATTGTAGCCTAGGAGGAAGAGACAAGCTAGAGTCTCTCCCCGCCCTTATTCTGGGGATGCTCTGGCAGCTGCTGCACCTCTTTATCATCCAGCTTTTCTGACAGGCCCCCACAACCAGGTTCTGCAGGGGAAACTGGCCCCTGAGCTCCAGTTACCTGGCCTCTTCCCTTTGACCCTCTAGACTTGGCAAAGACGTGGCTTTCTGCTGTTGCTAATTTCTCAGTTGCTCCACTGTCCCCTTTTTGCCTTTTCAGCTTTTTCTGTCACCTACGTAACACATTTCATGCATTAAATCCCCCTGTTTCAAGTAGTCATGATGGTTTTTTGCTTTCCTGGTGGAAAGTGGACTGATACAAATATCTTAATAACATAATCACGGCATTTATATAGGAAGGATTAAACACATGTGATACCATGAGCTGGGCATTTGTTAAGTTCTCTTATCTTTAAAGACCTTTGAAAATTCTGCTACCCTTTCCTGATTTCTTTTTATGGCCAAACTTCTCAAAAGTGCACCACCAGGACCTTAGCCAACCTAAAAGGTACCCTGTGCCATGGGAGGGTGCAACAAGAAGGAGCAGGATGTGAACCAGGTGTTCCTTTCCTGACCTGATGTAATAGTGACACAAGCTTCACATTTCAGGGTTTCAGCTCCTAAATATATATATTTTGTATATATTATATATATATAATCTCAAACTCACCCTTCCAGCTTTGCTTGTCTTCTAGTTGGACACTTGGAAGGCAGGGATGAATGAGGGCCCATTTCAAAGGTCTTGCCCATCAGTGGCCCAGCCAGTTCACAGTGGAGCAGTTCAGTTTTTGCTCGGCCGTATCCTCATAGTCACGTCATGTCCATTCTACCAAACTGAAACCCTTGATGTCGTCTTTGGAACTAATATGATGAGCAATATAGAATTGTTCTTGAGCAGGAACATGATAGGATTAATCTTCCCTTTGTATCTCCTCATACAAACTCCTGTGCCTGGCTTTTCAACCCCTCCATTGACCAGCCACACCTACCTCTCGGCCTCCAGTTGCAGCCTCCAAAGTTCAAACCTTCACTCTGATCAGGCTGGTCTCTTTATGGAGCCCCTTTACAAGGAAGGGTCACCCCAGCCCCCTGTCTTGGACCGAGAAATCACGAAGCAGAATGATGTGAGGGAATGGAGTCTGGGGTCAGACTGCCAACATTCAAACCCAAGCTCTATCTCTTACTGATACTGAACAAATTACCACTCTCTATGCTCTGGTATCCTCAGCTGTAAAATGGGGGAAATAATATATAAGTCATAGAGTCTCTGTGAGGAGTAAGTGACTCAGTATGTGTAAAGTACTTAGCACTTTGCTGGCAGCTGGGTCACATGTGACTGGAAAATCGGGCAGCAAGGAACTATGTCACCTATTTCTCTGCCACAGCTTGGCACTAAGGAGTCATCAAATCGGAAATAACTTTCTAATTTTAACCAACATTTTATATTTCATTCCAGTTGCACCGAAGTACACATTGCTGCAAGTTTAAGGAAAAAATGGCTCTGCAAGAGGATTCTTTTTCCTCCTCCTCCCAGCCAAATTCTATACCATTCTTTAAGAGCCAGCCTAAGTCCCACTTCCATGGACTCTTCTCTGTTGCTTCAGCCTATATCAAACTCTCTTTGTTGGACATATTTGTATGCTAAGTCCAGACCACACAGGGTAGCACTAAATTGTTCTTAAGGGTCAGTATGTTCTGTTGGGGTCTCCAAGGTTCCCCTCAATAAATAGCTCTTTAGTTCTCAGACTGAGTTCTGAACAAATGGAGACCTAGACCAAACAGTTGACTGGCAGAGTCCAGTTATGACCTTTATTGTTGACTGAGCCAAACTGGAGGATGTACTATAGACTGAGGGTCAAATCAGCCTTTTCCTGCATTAGGAAAATGCACCTCTTCCTCATGGGCTTGTCCCCAAAGTCACCCCACTCCAACTGAGTCATTCCGCTTCTTGTGGGGAGGACAGGAAGAGGAACAGCCTTGGATATGTTTCAAGAGAAGTCCTCCCCCTGCAAACCAAGAAGTGGGGAAAGGCCTGCCCTTCTAGCAAGATCTTCCCATGTCAACCGCAGACTCTTTGAGGGCAGGGCCCACATCTTCAGCTTGTGACGCTTGCTCTGTAATACTGAGAAGGATGGGCGCGTAACAGCTGTGTGATAGTAATAATTCCAGGATCTGGTCTAGTCACTTTCCAGATGTGAGCCTAATCAGTCCTGATAACAGCCCTGTGAAGCAGCTGGTACTAACACTGATGTTTTCGCGATGAGAACACTGAGGCACAGAGCTCACACAGTCAGTAAGTGGTAAACCCAGTCTGGCGTCAGAGTTCATGCTCTTAACCACGATCTGATACTGGCCTAATTGAATTTCAAGGGCAACGGTGTTGGTAGAAATGGAGACTGTGAGAGTTCAGGAGCTGGACGGAAACAGCTTCGTTAGTATCCAGTTAAGGGAAGTTCTGTAACAACTAATGTTCAGAGACAATCGTTGGAGAAGATTCTACAACACATTTCCTTTTTTCTAAACTGCCAAAGTCTATCAGAACTCCTGTGAAACAATCAGTTATGTACTACTACATGAGCTTGGAAAGAAGTCTGTTAATTCATCCTGCTGAAATCATTTCTTTAGGTAATGCTTAGTCACAAGCGCAGAAATGAATCAAAGTAGTCACATCTGATTGAAAAAGAAATCTATGGCTCAGATTCTCTTGTTGCTCATACGATTAAACTGCAATTTGTTTTACAGTGGATAAGGAAGTTTTCCTTTATTTCATTGTTTTAAAAAGTGGTGTGAAAATCCTGTCCAAATATTGTATTTGACCCCATGACTTTACATTGTACCTGTTTGTGTGATTTCAGTCTGAATCCTAAAGTAAAAAATAAATATCCTTCACATCTTTTGTCTGTTTACCACTAGAGGGCACTATCTAGTCTTTTATCTGTGGAAAAACAGGCCCTAAGTGCTCTGCTTCGTTTCCTCTGTTTCTCACAGAGAGAGGAGACATAAAAGACTGTTAACATTCTGCCTCAGATTTATTATCATGAAATCATCTAAAGTAGAAATAAATTTCAAGTCAAACCCACTGGTATGCGTTATTTGGTGGAGACCACCATTGATTTGGGGCCCACTGCGGGCCTAACACAAAAGTGTGAGATGCTTTACATACATGACCTCTGAATCCCGTATCATTACCCTCATTTTACAGATGAGGAATTCCAAGCTTAGGAAAGTCAGATAATGTCCCTAAGGTCACACAACTGCACAACAACCACTTAACTTAGGTTGTGAACCCAGATCAGGATTGAATAAAAAAGACTTTCCATGATGCCATGGACTGATTTCCTGAGCTAGGAAGAGGCCCAGGGGGTTTCTTCCACCTGGTGGTAGGACGTTTGGCAGTTCACGTGGATGATGGTATGTTATTAGGAGTTAAAGATAAATGATAGCAGCAACTCTAAAAGTAATTTATAACTAAACAGAGTCTAGCAAAACAGCTGTCTAGATGTACTAGACCCTTGTTTTAAATTCCACATCATCTAATTTGTCCCCACCCTGTTTGCTTGAATGTAATTAGTGGGATCATTTAAGGAGCCACATGAAACAAGACAGTTTACTCCATAAAGAAATTGTGTTTCTGCCTTAGACCTGACCTCCGGCTGACCTTCATCAGCTACTCTCTTTTGGGTGATCAAGATAGAAGTGTAAAGGCCTAGAAAAGGCACCATTTTTAGTTGTAGCGTCTATGGGTCTTGACAGTACAATTTCTGTTGTGAAGTGGTGCTATAATGACTCCCCATTTTTTAACATGGCTGCATTTGGCAATGATATGCGTGCTGTTTATCCCACATGCTGAATAACGACTCCCTCGGAATTGATCAGACGTGCACTTCAGACCGTCAGTGTTCACAAAAAACATTCCCAATGTTGTCCTGAACCTAAACCTGTTCCCAAAGATCTTAATGAGCTTAGAATGATCATCATGCCCATGCATTTCCCTGTCTAGGTGCTGTTTCGTAAGGTGCTTATATTATTTTCACATGAGGAGATGGAAAATAAAATTTCAGTCCTGACCTTACCAATTCTATATAGAAAAAGACACCCCGAGTCATCCTGTATGAAACACATCCTACTCGGAGATAAAACTTAAACCTTCCTCTTCAAGGATAGAAATAAAGAACACATGCTGTCAGGGAGGAAAGTTGTATACAGGACCAAGAGTGATCATTTTTGTTCTGTAATCTTAGGCTGCCAAGCCATTTCCTTAGTAAGTCTGTGAAATGTAACGTCATAGAGCTAAAATATCTGAAGAAAGAAAAAGTATATGGACACTTAATATAATCCATACTTATTCCAAACACTCATTTCAACCAAGTTAGACATCAGGCACTTTCAACCTAGAATGTCTTCAAATAGGATCAAGTTTTTAATTCCCCTTTCTCTTCTTGGAGTAATCTTAGAGCAGCTGTTGTTCCCAAATGAGCTTGTTAAGGTAGCTCTGTTTTTTTAAGTTACTACATTATTCTAAAGATAAATAAGCTAGTTAATTCCATTAACTGAGAGCCTCTGAAAGAGCAATAGCATCTAAGAATTTTTTTATTATTAAAATATAATTCTTTGCTGTACACCTGAAACTACCATTATAAATCAACTACACTTCAATAAAAAAAAATTTTTAATGCTACTATGAAAAGAACTGAAAAAAAGAAATTGTTGACATACAATATTGTTACTTTCAGGTGTACTACATAGTGATTTGACATTTGCATAAATTACAAAACAATCACCAGAAGTCTAATAACCCTCTGTCTCCACACAAAGTTATTATGGTGTTATTGACCATATTCCTTCTGCTGTATATTATATCCCTGTGGATTATTTATTTTATAACCCCCTTCCCCTCTGGCAATCTAAAAAACAAAAACAGCACACACACAGACTCACAGATAAAGCATCTGAGAATTTAAAGATCTGTTTGCAGGAGCACAGCCTGTGGGCAGAGCTGTTCCATCACAATCTCTGTGCAAGAAACAAACCCAAGCGTGCATGAGAGATAGACCCAATTATAGTCTATTTTGGTCACTGGCATTCCATGGCCTCAGGCCTCTCTCCAGGGCCTGAGATTCAGTCTTTCTTAGCCAAGGCAACAACAGCTGTGTTTGACAGAAGCAAGAACCAAATCTCAGCCGATCAGGTGACTCGAATTTTTCATTCTGATGAGTTGAGAAAACAAACCAGCTCACCAATTCCTGGGGAATTCTACATCACTTTTGAAGCTTCAAGATCAATTATTGTAAGTGGAATAAGTGGAATATGAATAAGTGAATATCATTTTAAACTCTTTTTAATTTTGAAATGATTGCAGATTCACATGCAGCTGTAAAAGAAAGTTCTCTCTGCCCTTTTCTTGTTTACCTCCAGGGGCAACATCTTGCCGGACTCTAGTCCAATACTGCAGTCAAGACACAGAGCTGAGTATGATTTCCTAGGAAAGTAAAACTCCAGGAAGCAGGCCGGTGGTCTCTTTATCTAAGATCTGTCAGTGGTAGCAGGGACGCTATGGGGGAAGAGAGTGGTAGTTTCTCTCTCTGAGAGAATCCTTAAAACTTAAATGAACCCGAACACTTGCAGTTATTTTAAATCACTTCTAAGAGATAGATGGTCATGAACACATCTAATTCTTGTCTCTGAGCACCTTTAACTCTGCCCTTGCAGAGCCACTGTCTGCCCTCCTCTGTTGTGCCCCTGGGGGCTGCAGGGAGCTGACTTGTATGGTTGGCACCAGCGGAATCCTGGGCCATCTGGCCCCCAGGCGGGTTTGTCAGAACCCCAGCTGGCAGGAAGAGAGTGAAGCCAGAGTGCGTTCCCTTGGTCCTGCTGAGCATCCTCAGATCGTTGTGTCCCTCGGCTCCTGATGGAGGCTCTCACCACGAAGCTCCCCTCTCCAAGTGCTGGCACGCCCTCCCTGACCTCACCCCTGCTAGCCTGGTGGCCAGTGGTACCTCATAGTCCCTGCCGGTGCCCCTCATCCAGACCACGATTCTGTCAAGAGTCCCTTCCTCAAATTGTTTGCTGTGTCTCCTCTTGAGTCTGCCATCTGTTTTCTCCTGACACTCCAACCATAACATTCAGCGGCCACCACCTTCTCCCTGTCTCTCTCCTCTTTCTTGCCTTATGGACCCTGGTCTTTCTACTCAGAGATGGAGAGGAGGTCGAGAATGAAACCCGAACATTTAAAAGGAGAGCCGTGGTAACGAGGAGAGAATAGAATGCATGGGGGAGACTCTCAATCTCTGATTCCTAGCTTGTCAGTGCCATTGTTTGTATTCCAGAAGCTTCTTTCTGGAGGCCCAGAGAAGCCGCAAACTCAGCACGTGGTGGTGAATGCTGTGATGAGCGATCCGGATAACTCCTGAGGAATCAAGGACTGAATCACCCAGCTGGTGAGAATATTGTCGGAAAGCAGCCTTCAGCTGACCTCCCTCCTCGGGGCGCCGCGGCTGGAGAGAAAGGCCTCACCTGAAGTTGTGCCTCCGGTGAGCGGCCCGCGCCCGTGACTGGCCGGTGAGTCAGATGTAAGGGCCTGGCCCCCTGGGCCCAACTTAGCACAACTCTTATTCCTTACCTATGTCCACGTAACAACCCCAAAGCTAGCAACTTAAAACCCTTACTATCTCACATTTCTGGGGGTCAGGAGTGCAGGAGGGCCTCAGGTTCTGTCTCAGGATTTCCCACAAGGTCACAGTCAAGCCCCCCACGAGGGCCGCAGTCCTCTGAAGGGCCTAGAGGGCCCACTTCACTGTGGGCAGAAGCCTCCATCCCAGGGCCCCTCCACAGGGCGGCTCGCCACCCGGCAGTAACTACTGTGTCAAAATCCCCTTCTCCATGGAAAGAAGATTTCCTGCATGACTTCAGCCCAATGCTCTGACTTTTGGGTCCTCTCAGTTATTACTATGGTTACTTCCAGCTTTAAAACAATGACTTCCTATCCCCAAAATTCAGTGAGTTTGTTTCAAAGCTCTAGTTTCATTCCAATTAATGTCTCCCTCCTCTCCCACCTCCTCTCCTGAGCCCTGTTGAGGAATAAGGGTGTGGGTGTGGTCTGGTCCACGCTCGCCTGTCTTCCCATCACACCCTGGCTGGTAATGGTCAGGACCGAGGGGTAAGGAAGGGGGAGACCCTGGTAGCACGGGGGCTGGCCACAGCTCAGTGCCCCCTAACTGTCCAGACAGGGACTGGCACGTCAGAGACCCACACACCTGTGAGCAGTTCTCTTGTCAGCTCCCTTCCTCGGCTTTGAGGGTGAGAGGCAGCCAGACCCACCCACCCTTGTTCTGGGAAGTGAATGGCCTTCTCCCTTTCAACCTCGTATTAGGGTGTGAGGTGGTGCTGGGTCTGCTTCCCAGTTTCTCTTAGCAAGCCTTGTCGAGGATGAATGATCCCAACAGCCCTTGGGGGGCCCAGCTTGTTGTCCTGGTGCTCAGTGTGGGTGATGGAGGCTGACAACGTTGTCTGACAATGGGTTTGTTCCCAAGTAGCAACTCTAAGTGTTCAGGCTCCCTCCTGAGAGAACATTGTTCTCAACTTCAGGCCCAGCCCCTGAGCTGGCAGCCATGTGTCTCTCCCATTCCTCTGCCCAGTGCTGTGGCTTCCCCAGAAAAAACCAAACTTCCCAATATGATCTACTCACCACAGCCAGCTTCTGTGTCTTCAGGCACATGTGGGATCCATGTTCCAAACCTCTTGGGTGTTAAGTGGGACAGTCTTGACCCTGCTCCATTTGGCTGTCCCCCATGGTACCATGTCTTCCCAGTGTCCTTTTCTGCTGCCCTGGTAGCAGGGGGGCTGGACACTGAGCCCAGTGCCCCATAACTGTCCAGACAGGAACTGGCACGTCAGAGACCCACACACCTGTGAGCAGTTCTCTTGTCTGCTCCCTCCCTTGGCTTTGAGGGTGTGAGGTAGCCAGACCCACCCACCCTTGTTCTGGGGAGTGAATGGCCTTCTCCCTTTCAACCTCATATTAGGGTGTGAGGTGGTGCTGGGTCTGCTTCCCAGTTTCTCTTAGCAAGCCTTGTCGAGGATGAATGATCCCAACAGCTGTGATTTGCGGAATTTAGAATGTGGCGATTTAGCTCATCTGATCCTCAGCTGTGAGCTTTAGGACAGCCTTAGTCACCAATACTTAGCAGCTGTCACCCATGTTTAAAAGTAATCATCTTTGTCCCAGTCACACTCAGATCCTTGTTACCTATCTTTGTAAAAGTTATCACCATCTTCCCTATAGGGTGATCAACTGCCCTGGGATGAGGGAGCTTCAGTACTGAAAGCTCATCGGAAAGGTGAGTGAACCTACCTCCCAACTTCAATTACTCCAACCAGAACCTGTTGTTACCAGAGAGTAGGTTCTTGTCTCAATGCAGAAAGAATTCAGAGATGAGACACAGAGGTCAAGAAAGTAAAGTGATGATTTATTAAGTGATAAGATGCTCTCAATGAGGGAGCAGGCAGACTCAGGTGAGCAGCTGCCCTGAGTGTCTTTGACAAGCTGGTTACATAGGGTATAAAAATGAATAGGCAGAATATTCATTTGAGAGGGAGGGGTTTGGGGTTGTATTCCCTGATTTCCATCCCAGTTCCACCTACCGGAGAGGAGGAGGAATTTTTGTCCTTATTTAGGCTGAATCAGAAGTGTCATGGCATTAGTGCTTGATGGGTATTTCTAATCTGCAAGGCTAATTTTATTGTAATGAGGGCATAATGAGCAAAAGGTTACATTCGGACGCTGGAAATTCCTGCCTTTTCCCACCTTTCTTTGCCTCCAGAACACTTGTTACTCCAAAATGTGTGAATTCTTATCAGTCCTGAGGTTCCTGCTTTTCTTTATCTGCCCAAGGACCCCTGTTGTTCACAAGATGTATGGTTTTTTGCCCGTGTTGGCCCGTGTCCCCCTTTCTCTGCTCATACCTAGCTATCTGCCTGCTCTAACATTATGAGTGGTTTAATTCCTATCTTCATGGCTCCTGCTCTGCTACTTAGTAATGTTGTTCCTCTACCGTTAACAGCCCATGTATCTGTGCCTCCTTTTCCACTCTGCAACTATCGTAAGCTACTGATTCTCAACCTTCATTTCTGACTAAAATCACCTGGGATTTAAAACTACTGATGTCTGGATCCCATCCCCAGAGATTCTGATTCAAATAGTCTGGGGTGGGCCCTGGACAGTTACTGGGTGATTCTCCTGTACATTCTCCCACCCCAATGTCTGCTAATCTAAATAATCTTCCTGACCCCAGCATCACCTCCTCTCATCCATCCTTCACACTGTAGCCAGCATTATCTTTCCAAAACACAAAGCTGACCCTGTCACAGTCCTGCTTAAACTCCCTTCTGGGTCCCCACTGCTTTCAGGATAAAGCCTTAACTCCTCATCATGACAGAAGGGGAGCAGCGCATGGGAGACACAGCTGGAGAGGGAGGCAGGGGCTGGTTCACGCAGGACCTGGACTCTCGGGCTGAGCTGCTTGCATTGCTTCACATCCACCATGCTCCACAGAAACACTCTCTTTTCCTTGTTTAAAAACTACGCACTGGACACCTACTAAGTGCAAGGCAGTAGGGATCAGCGATGAATGAAGCAGTCACAGTCACAGACCTTATCCCCCAGAGCTAGTAGGTTAGATCGCTACAGCAACCACAGCCCAGGCAGAGTGTCTGTGGGAATATTCTCAGAGAGATTTACAAGACATAAAATAATGGTTGTCATTTACAGATACCAGGCATTGTATTTATACCTGACCTTATAGAGGGTGACCAGCCATCCTAGTCTGCCCAGAATATCTCAGTCTGAGCACTGAAAGTCCCGTGTCCCAAGAAGCCTGGGCAAACCAAGCCTGTTGGTCACCCTACATCTTTATCTCATTTAATCTTCAAAACAGTTGTAAGTGGTGGGCACTATAACCATCCCCATTTTACAGATGGGGAAGCTGAAGCATAGAGGAGTTAAGCAAACTGACCAAAACACCCAGACTAGAAAATTGCGGAGTTGGTATTCAAACCCCTGTCTGTCTACACATGTTTGTTTTCAAAGTCTACTTTCCTCATTGTTGTTTTTCACCATGAAGTCACAGTCCTTAGAGGTTCAGTTATTTCTTCCTTGTCCCAGGGATAAAGTTTGTTCATGAGCTGAGCACCATAAGAGCCTATTTAGAATTTCCTAGCAAATTAAAAAAAAAATTCCACAAGAAATTAACTGTAACTCATTTGATAGCAACAGAAAACTAAAGCCACATTGAATTCTCCAAGGCTTTGAACGTTGCTTGGAGAATTTGAGAATACTGGGCTTGGGGAGATGAAACAAGAGCACAGGGAAATTCCACCCATTGGAAGAGTGGTGCTTCAGGAGAATGGTATGTGCCTGGCAGCTGCTTTGCAGAGACTGGCAACCCCAGTGTAGCATTTCACAGAGGGACTGTCCCATCCAGTCAGATCCATCTGGGGAAATGAAGAAAGAAGATATGCTTCCCTGGCCTGCCATTTAGCCAAGACGGCTCATTTGATTTTTCTCACTAATAAACTCTGAGCTTAAATGAAATTCTGGGTTGCATCTGCAGTTCAAATTGGAATATAATTTGCAATGCACTGAATTTAAGCTTTTGGGGGGAAAAGTTATTTGTGCTTATTGCATTTTATAGATCATAACCTCTTGGGATTGTTGGTCCTGAAATTTAGATTTCTTTGGAATAACCCAATAGAATAAAGATGGGACATGTTCATCGAATGAGTAAAATATTTTTGCATATGTTGAAACTTCCTTGTGACCCTGAAGTAAATCCAACTTGATCATGGTGTGTGATCCTGTTTATGTATTGTTGGAAACCAAAATATTTGGTTTGCTAATATTTTGCTGAGGATTTCTGCATCTATATTCCTCAATGATATTGGCCTATAATTTTCTTTCTTTTAAAATTTTTTTTTTATTTTTGTAGCATCTGTATATTTTGGTATCAAGATAAGGCCTTCTAGAATGAATTTGGGAGTGTTCCCTCCTCTTCAGTTTTTTTGAAGTTTGTGAAGGATAGGTATAAGTTCTTCTTTATATGTTTAGTAGAATTTCCCTATGAAGCCATCCATTTTGTTTGCTCGGAGTTTTTTAGTTTTTGTCTTTATTACAGATTCAATTCTACTTCTAGTGATCAATCTGTTCCAATTGTCTGTTTCTTCTTGACTCATTTTTTGCAGGCTGTATGTTTCTAGAAATTTGCCCATTTCTTCTAGGCTGTTCAGTTTGTCGGCCTGTTAACTGTTTGTCGTATTCTTTTATGATTTTGGTATCTCTGCAGTATTGGTTGTTATGTCTCCTTTCCTTTCTTATTTTGCTTATTTGGGTCCTCTCTCCTTTTTTCTTCATGAGCCTCACTAAAAGTTTATCAGTTTTGTTTATCTTTTCAAAAAAAAAAAAACCCACCTCTTGGTTTTATTGATTTTTTTTCCTATTGTCTTTTAAAATCTCTATTATATTTATTTCCTCTCTTTATTATTTGCTGACTTTGGGCTTTGTTCTTCATTTTCTAATTCTTTTAGGTAGGTTAGGTTGTTAATTTGAGACTTTTATTGCTTTTTGAGGAAGGCCTATATCACCATGAACTTTCCTTGCTTACCCTCTTAAGCCTGTAGGAACAGGGGAAAGGAAACAGAGCTACTGGCCCAGTATGGGCTGGAGCCAGAGGAGAGAGGGCAGCCTCATCAGAGCTGCAGACAGAAGGAGACAACCCCCAATCAGAACCTGGAACCGAAACAGCAAGTGCCAGAGAAAAAAATACCCCAATCTGTCTTGCCTTCCACAAGGAAACACATACACAAATATACAAATAAGAAATATATATAAATATTTAATGCAATAGGTAAATGAGTTAAATTCATCTATTAAAAGACCTATCATCAAATTGTATTTTTCAAACCCAGCTACATGCTACTTCTTTCAAGAAACACACTTATTGATACATTATAATTGACTGTACTTCAATTAAAAAAAAGAAACACACTTAAAACAAAACTACATTGAATATATAAGAAAAAATGATGTCATGCAAATAGTAAAATAAAAAAGTGATAGTGTCAGGCAAAACAGATTTTAAGGCTAAAAGCATTAAATGGAGAGAAAAAGGGGGCCTAAATAATAATCCAATTGAGAAAAATTATAAATTTATAATCACATGATGACATAATCTGAGCATATCCAAAGTGAAAAATAGACCAGAATTTTTAAATTTTAAATTGTCCATTCATATTGAGAGATTTTTAAATGTCAATCTATGTGTTTCTAGTAGTCATAAACAAAAGAATTAAAAAGAGAAGACTATTTGAGTAACAAAATAGCAATCATACATATGTGTGTATGTATGTGCATATGCATATTATTCATATACATTCTCAAATAGAAAATATTCACATAGATTATTTTCAAGTATACATGGTACGCTTAAGAAAAATTACTACATACCAGGTCATGAAGAAAATCTCAACAAATTACAAAGAATGTTATCATATAGACCATTTTCTCTTATCAAAACATATTTTTTGTATTTGTCCCTGAAGTTAGAAAACATTAATAAATAGGATGTTATAAATATATACATGCAAACATACATGCTCTTACATATAAAATAATGCTGAGGAAATATAGAAAAATATAGTTACTTAGAATCATTTATTTTTCAAATTTAAAATACTGTTGTTATTTTGTGGAGAACATCTAGCCAACTCAATTACTAAAACAGGGTTAGTTTCAAAATAGAATGTATAAGCTGTAAGTCAGCATACTGAACCAACATTTTAATTCTTCTTTCCAACTAACTATTTCAGAACCTCTGACAAGAACAGTGGTCATTATTGAAAAACAGATTTTTGTTAAACTTGAGAAAATGATTATTAGGGGTTTGGGGTGTTTTAACTTGAAATTGTATGCCATTTGTGTTTTTAAGATCACTCTTTGGATGTGCTATGGTCCATGAACAGCAGTTTTCAGATAATCACAAGTAGGTGAGAAATAAGACAAGGGCAGGTTCAGGACTTAGTGTAGTTTGGACCCGGGGCAGTGAGTGGGCTCACAACCTTCAAAGACTTCTGGACTTCCAGGACTGGTCCACAATCTTCAGAAAAAGAAAAATCCTGGAGAAATTTAAGAGAACTGACTTTGCACCTAAGTAGACTAAATATTAGATCAGAATAGAAGGTGATATTAGAGTCCATAACTGGAAGGCAGTGTAGGGTTCACTGGTAGTGGATGCTGTTAGGACTGTGATTTGCCTCACACCCTCTTCCTGCAACTCTGGATCTGAGGTTGTTGTGGATACAAACCCTATGTACCTTCTCGCCTGCCTTCTTTTTCTTGACGGGATCGCCTGCCTCCCACACCCTGCTGATGCCACCTTTGCCAGAGCCTTTGCCAAGCCTCCTTAGGTGGCTAGAGTCCAAGTGGAGAAGCCCTGAGCCTACACTCCTCTCCCTGACTGAGCCCAAACCCTGCTGAGTCATCCTTCTGCTCCCAGCATGGATGAAATGTCACACTGTGGGGTGTGGGGTCTGGTTTCCTGAGTAGCCACTAAGGGGTTGAATGATTTAACTCAGAATGCAGGGGAGTCTACTCCCTGGGAGCTGAACCTTGACTGATGAGATTCAGGACATTGCAGGGAACAGGGGATACATATTCCCTCTCCTGCCATCCCTGTGGACTGCTCTAAGATTTGATTTCTTCCTGAAGATCTTTTGGAGAAGGTCCAGGTGCTGAGCCAACATCCCTGCCAAGAGTTGGCAGTCTCTTTATAGCTCAATGTGAAACAGTGACCAGCATGGTCACACATCGCATTGCTTTGTGTCCCATCTTTTCTTGCCTCCATGCCCCTACTTCATCACCTGTACCATCCTGGGTTTGCACTTGCCAAATAAAGGGTCGGCACTTTAATCCTTTTCTCAGGCTGTATTTTGTAGGAAAGCTTTTCTAGGAGAGAACGGCTCTCACTTTTCTGGAGTGCTGGCGTTTTCCCTGGTCCTCCTCTCCGCTTTTCCCCACCCTGCCCTCGGCCCTGGGAAGCTGTTGAACTCTATCTATAGGGCGCCCACACCCTCCGCCTACCTGTTACGTCCAGCCAATGGGGTGCCCTGATTTTTAACATGACGGTCTTTATTCTTTATTTTTGTATTTTTTAATTGAAGTATAGTTGATTTACAGTGTTGTGTTAGTTTCAGATGTACAGCATAGTGACTCAGTTTTATACATTTTTTTCATACTCTTTTCCATTAGAGATTATTACAAGATATTGAATATAGTTTCTTGTGCTATACAGTAGGACCTCGTTTATTCTATGGATAGTAATTTGTATCCGCTAATCCCAAACTCCTAATTTATCCCTCCTCACCTCCTCCCCTGCTTTGATAACCTTAAGTTTGTTTTCTATGTGTGAGTCTGTTTCTGTTTTGTAAATAAGTTCATTTGTATAATTTTTTGGATTCCAAATCTAAGTTGTATTATATGATATTTGTCTTTCTTCACTTAGTATGATAATCTCTAGGTCCATCCATGTTGCTGCAAATGGCATTAGTTTATTCCTTTTATGACCAAGTAGTATTCCATTGTATATATACATCACATGTTCTTTATCCAGTCATCCATCGATGGACCTTTAGGTTCCTTCCACTAACATGGGCATTCTTTATTCCTAGCCAATGTGCCCTTTTCTTTAATAATGAAAGCAAATGTACAGTGTATGTTTGATAGGCCACAAACAGGCTGTTTTAGCTGGCAGTTAAAATTCAAGTTAACTCATGTATAAGCCAGAGTGATTTCCCCATACCTCAATATATGTAAATTCCTTTTATCACCTGAAAGGGACTTTAGTGAAGGAATCATTTATGGGAGAGCAGGCAAAGTAAAGGGAGTTGACAGTGGATAGTGAAGCACTGGGAACAAGAAAGAGCAGAAAAGATCACCACCCCAAGTGCTGAAGGGGCAAAAGGAAGAAACAACGTTAGAATGCAGGCACCCAGTACAAGTGCAAGTCCTGGAGGAGCAGCCATCTCTCCAGAGCTCCAGTCCTGGGGAGATGCAGGTCCTGGCAGAGCCTTGTCTGCAGCAGGTTGGCAGCTGGGGAAAGAGATGCCCTGACCTCTCTTCCCCACTGACCACCCGTCTCCTCTCTCCAGTCTCCGGTCTGCAGTCAGTGCCTCCTGTTGGCTGAACCTAGTTGGAAACCAGAATGACATGGCCCATAGGGGTCAGCAGCTTGGGCTCAGAGTAGGGCTGAGAAAGGCAGAGGATGGGTCTGGGTTGGCAGGGAGGGCAACAGTATGATTAGGATATCAAACACCTTGCAAATATAATCCTAGTTTTCCAAAAACTGGTACATGTATTTATGTTTAAGAGAAGACTGAAGTAGAATTTTAAAGTAGCTATATTATGGTAGTAGAAGAATAATAAATGGATTTTTTTATACTGTTTAGTATATTTTCCAAATCAAAAAAAAATGGCTGTGTATTACTTTAAAATGTTTAACTTTTAAAGGAACTATTTTCTATCAGTGGCTCCTCATGGTAAGAATTTTACTTTCTGAAATTTCTCAGAAGTAAGACCTCATCTAGAGTAAGATCAAGGCCAAATGAGAGGGGGTTTTGTGTTTGTTTCTCAAAGCACTAGTTTGTTGTCACACTGTTCTGCTCAGCAGTGGGAAAGAATAATCTAAAGTTGGACAAATGGTATCCCAGTTCTAGTCACATTAGTAGATATAATCCTAGTAATTACTGTTAACTTTGTTATACAGCAGAATTGGTCTGTGATACTCACTTTGTCGAACGAAATTTGTTAGCCTAGAGTTGAAGGCACAAACATCCATACTTAGGCCACGACCTCATACAAACATCTAGCTTCAAAATCCTTTCAATTTAATCATACTGTAAACAAAAATCTCTCTTTGTCTTCAAAACCATTTGTATAACTGTCCAATTTATTTTTCTGTTGTCTCCTGTCTCTCGTGCTTGCCTGTGAACTATGAATAAAATGCCACAGAGGAGCACAGTGGTATTGTCAGCAGTCAAGTATCTACCCTGGTGTTTTCCACACCCAAATTCCTCTTCTATTCATAGTGCTGTCCTCAGCCTCACATGGGGTATGGGGTAGAAGCAGTTACTTTCCCAAAAGAAATATTTAATATGTACAGAATGAGATGGCAAACCTTTGCAATGTCACAGACCAGCTGTTGAAGGCAATATTCCTAACCACCAGTCCCAGCTGCTCCCTGGGCCAAAGCAGCCCGTGTGCTGTATAAACTCAGACGCCCGCCCCTGTAAGCTCGAGCCTCAGAACTTACCCTGCCTGCCAGGCTATTTAAAGCTAAGGATTATGCAGTGAGAACAGATGCAGTACATTTTGCCATCTTCCAAAATCTTAAATTTTAAGTAACATTTGAAGAGCATAGTTTAATTTTTTTAATCTTTTAAAGTGGTTTCCTAAACTTAATTTATGAGTTAATACATCTTATTATTTCATAAGTAACAAAACATATGCTGTGCTTTTAAAAAGCACTACAGATAAGATTCAGTTTAGTGAAAAAAAATGAGATACGTATGTGGAACTTTTGAAAAATAAGACTTACATCTGAAAATCCCAACGTAAGTTTCAAGCAGTAACAAATACAGTGACTCATAAATGTATTTCAGACCCAATATCCAAGTACTGTATTTTAACATCTAGACTCCGTGTTTACAAAGTTCCACTGTAATAAAACACTGAAAAGTAAAGCTTATGAAGCGTAGGGGATCACAACCCTTTTTCTCAATATAAAAAGTTTTCATAAAATGAATAAGAATTTCTGGGATTTGTGTGGTTCTTCTGCCATCAGTTGTTACAAATGCAGCTTCTCTGGCACTGCTGGAGTAACAAAGAAATAACTGAGTTCCTCTCTAGTATCAATCGCCTAAATTGTCAATGCTTCCAATGTAAGAATAGCATCAATTTGAGCCCTAGGTACAAATTTAACAATTTTCCTTTTTGAGTAATAATAACAAAGACAACGTCAACATACCAGAACCATGCCTAGATTTTTAATCTTCATAAAAATCACTTCAAACGTGGCTCAAACATTCTCGTGATACCACAGGCTGAATTAGAATCTTCCTCCTGCCGTATGAACAGGAAGCGGTGGGATTTCACTGGGTCCCAGCTGGATCCTTGACTTCCACCACCAGAATCCCGTCGTGACAGAGGATGGCAGACAAATCTTTGGTTTCGATGCCGTCGGGCAGTTTATACTGCCGGGTGAAGCTTCTCGAGATAAAGCCATGCTCGTCCATTCTGGTTCCATGTTGAGCCTTGATCAGCAGCCAGCCTTCGAAGGTCTGAATGATGATATCTTCGGGGAGGAACTGGACCACGTCCAGCAGGATCTGGAAGCGGGATTCGCCTCTCTGCGGCGGCATCTCTGCGGCGGAGTCCACGGGGGGAGCCGGGGCCGCCCCGGCCTTCCCCAGGTCCACGGTGGTTGGCCCGGGCAGTGCATATAAAGCGTGATCCAGCCTGCAGTCTTCCAAACCTCGAGCTTCAAACTGCTCCTCATATCGCACTGGAGTCTCTACGAGGTGCCTCAAGATGACTTTTGCCATAGCGGAGGCAAAGCCAGCATCTGTCCCGCCTAGGTTGCTGGTGTTGAACCCTTGCAGTGGCCGGCTGACTGGATGATCAGTTGCAGCCGCTCTTCGCTTATAACCCTGCGCCGCCGACACAGCCCCTTAATTAGGCCTGAATCACAGCGCCGCATGCTCCCTCTTGTCTTTTCACTCCCGCTGACAATGAACGGCTATTTATAGGGCTTGTTTCGAAGTTGCTTTTAGCACACAGCCTGCTCGAGCTGCCGAGTCAAGGATTGCCCTTAACATTCTCAGTTATACTTGGCAAGTGTGTCCGTGTTACTTACCCCGAGAGAAAAAGAGAATAAGAGACAGTATTTGGGAATTATCTGAGTGAGTGCTCTGTCCTCGTGAACCACCGTGATCTAAGGGACTGTGGCTTCTTAGAACAGCCCAGAAATGTGCAGTCGTCTTATAATATGAGCTAAAACTGCATCAAGCCTAGTCTCCAACTGCAAATCTAGGCGAGGTGAATATTGATGTAACTGATTAGGAATTAAGACACACACACACACACACACACACACACACACTCTCTCTCAAATCTCAGACCTTCAGCAAACCCTCAGCCCTCTGTCCTATATATTTACTTTTATTTCATCTTTTAATCTTTTGTCTTTAAGAGCTATCTGAGCCACACTATCTGGGTTTATTATATTTGATTGATCACAAATGAGATCAGATGACTAAACCAGACAATGGTGGCAAACCTCAGATGGGGGTTGGAGGGGCTTAAAATGGGGACTTTTAGATAGAGCCCCAGAGGAGAGAAAAAATGTTAAACTTTGAACTATTTGATGTTAAAGCCCAGAAGACTAAGAATCAATCTAACTGCAGCTCTGCTGTTGAATTGGCATAAATAAAAACGTATAATTTCTTAACGATAATGTTCTTTATATTAAACTTAAATTGCAAAAGAATGAGGCAACTCTTTCGCCACTGAATGATTTCCAAGATATGTTAAGTACAGAAGAAAAGTCCCAAACAGCATATACTGTGCTACTATTTATCCTTTCTTGTAAGTAGGCATTTGCTTATATAAATAGAATCTCTCTGCAGGCTATGTCACCGGCAACAGCAGTTGCCTCCTGAGACAGCCCCAGGGTGATGGGGGGGCAGGGGCTGGAAGGAGACTTGCTCAGCACTGTAAACACACGTGTGTGTTTTATTTATGCAGTGTGTATGCAATGCACATACACACAAGAAGGTTTTAAATATAGGAAGCTTCCTCTCCACAGATGTTAGTATTTTCTAGCACAGGTAGGCTCTGGAATACCTTTCCTTAAAACACATGTCCATTTTCTTAGAGTGAAAGAAAAAACCTGCAAAAAATAAAAAATCAGAAAACAGAAGGGAACAATCTCCTTTAGCTCTTTTTATTACTCTAAAAACCTGTGTGGACATTTCAATATGTATTTAAGAACATGCCCTAATCATGCTGTTCCCATTCACCTTTTTTGACCTGCATTTTACAGGTGATGGCCCTCAAAGGGAAAATGTGCTCTTTTAGATGTTAATGTCCTCTAGCTCATAACATATTGAGAGATGTTTTCATCCCTGCTGCTCTAAGTGATAGGTCAAAAATAGAACTCACTGCCAGTGGCAGGAAATAGATAAGATATTAAGCATTTGGCTTTAAATTGCTAGAAAGAGTCACAGCAAAATTGAGAAGACAGTAGAGGTTTTCCATATACCCCCTGTCCCCACACATGTATAGCCCCGCCCCGGCCCTGTTATCAACATCCCCACCGGAGGGGTACGTTTGTTACAACAGATGAATCCACATTAACACATGATAATCACCCAAAGACAATAATTTACATGAGGCTTCACTCTTTGTGTTGCATGTTCTATGAATTTGCACAAAGATGTAATCACACGTATGCATCGAAATACCATCATAGAGTAGTTTCTCGGCCCTAAAAATCCTTTGTGCTCCACCTATTCACCTCTCCTCCCCAAACCCTGCTCTAAAAAACTGCCATTAAAAAAAAAAAAAAAGTCTGCTTAAAAAACTAAAACTGCTCCAAAAAATAAACTCTGTTGAAAATACTGGAAAGATGCTGGTAAGGTGGACAGAGGCAAATGTATCCAGTTAATCTTACCATTTCTTGCCTCCAGGGATCTCTGAACTAGGCCAGGAGGACCCCCTGGCCTCCTGACCCCCACCTCTCTCCCTGGACCCTCTGCTTCAACCACCCTGGCCTCCTGTCTGTCCTTGAAACTCCAAGCTTGTTTCTTCCTCAGGCCCTGTGCACTTGGAGTCCCTTTTGCTTGGAAAGCTTCACTCTCAGAATATGAAAAGCCATTCAGGATTCAGGTCAAATGTCATCTCTTCAGGCAGGTCTTTCCTGATCAGCCAGCCAGAGTCTTCCTCCTGTCACTCCTGTATTTCATCTCCATCACCATTATCAGCATCTAAAACAATCTTGCTCATAGATGCATCTTCCAGTTGGGGAAGGCAGACAATGGCACTTTGAGGTCAGAAACTCAGGGTGCACTGCTGTATCCCCAGCACCTAAGACAGTGCCTGGAAAGTAATAGGGGAAACAAAAAATCCAACTGCTACAAATTTTGTCCTTTTTATTCAGCTGGCCCTCAGTGCCACTTGGTCATCTTTCTGTGTCTCAGTCAGCTTCACCTGTTTTTCCAAAGTAGAGAACACCAACTTCTTCCTCTCCTCAGGCCTTCCTTCTATCTTCCACCACACTCTCCCAGGTATGGTGACTTCCCTGCATATTCCCACCCAGACATCTCAGAGGGCGAGAAGCTGGCTGTCCTCCCTTCACTGCTGCCAGTGATTCCCTTGTCCCCTCCCTCCTCCTCTGGGCTTCTGTCCAGTCACTTACCCCTTTCTGGACGTTTCCTAGTCTCTCACCGTCCACAGGCTCCTCTCCATCAGCCTAAAGTCATGCTTTTAAAACAAGACCTCCTAGACCTCTTGTCACCCTCTAGCTAATTATTCCACCCTCTTCCAGCCCAACTCCTTGAATTTGTGGCCTGTATTCAATGGTCACTCTCCACGCTGCTGCTAAATGACTTCTGTCCTACCTTGGACTCTGCCCTTGGCACAAAGTTAGCTTCGCTGCTAAATCTGTGCTTTAACCTTATCTCCCTTGCCCTCTTCAGCAGTGACATAAGCCTCTTATCGGAAAAGAATGGGAACTGTTTTTGCCGTAGCCCTGTCAAGAGGACAAGTAGTTTTCTCTTATCCTATTCCATGCATTCTCAAAGGGGACAATATTGCCCTCGAGGGGGCAAAAATTGGTTCTTATGGAGAAAAAAAAAATCCACATCATCTAAGATTATATCAAATCTTAGCTATTAGATTATGGGTTGTAACCCTCCCAAAGGCCCAAGTACATAAATAGACATAAAGAAAATCTGTGGTATTAAAATTTCATGAGGCAGAGGGAGGAGAAATCAGGCAGAAAATGTCTTAAAAGACTCCTGGGAGTGGAGGGGTGGAGCAATAAAAAAAAAAAAGGGGGGGGGTGAGAGACACTGTTAGGGTAGCTTCATGAATTGCTCATCCAGACCCCACAGCCCAGGGGCTCACTTGGGGGATTCCAGTACTAACTAGGCTTGGCGTCTGAGAAGGTTTTCTAGAGAGAGCAATCTGTCAGCCTGGATAAGAGGACAACGAGGTGGGACAAATGGAGCTTTGGGCAGGGAAGGGACAGGAGGTTGAGTGTTCGCCACATTCCAGGGCTGGAGCCAGAAGAGAAGGCCATGATCGGAGGACAAAAGGACGCGGTGTGGCCACAAGGCAGACCACAGAGTAGGAAGTGGAAAAAATGAGGCTGGAGAGGTGAGCAGGGACCAAATCGGGAAGAACCTCATGTGTCATTTGGGACAAAAATAACATTTTCAAATTTCCAACAGTTGTTCTAGGAGTGACATTGAAATCCTTGTTTTAGAGTAAACACTAATCTTTCTCTTCATAATCAAAAGGCTCATTGCAGTTGTTTTTATTTTCCCCAAAAACTAAAGTTGAGGTTCTATTCTGGACTATAGGAGTTAACTTCATGAAGACCCAAATCAGTGCCTTTTTTACTTTTCTGACGACACAGTAAGAAACACATTCAGCACTGCTACCCAGTGAACACATATATACACACACTAGGTACAAAACACTTAGCTTTACTACGTGCAGTGCACTCTGATGGTCCCTCCGTTCAATTCCATTTAGCTCAACAGTGAGACTTACACTACACTAAGTTGATTTCACAGCCCACAGTTTGAAAAGCAGTTGACTTTTTACATTGTTAAGCAAGGTCGTTTATCATCTTTGTGGGGTGAGTTACCCCTCTGCAGGGAGACTGTGATGGTCTTAACTGGTTTTTCTTCTGCAGTTGCAGCAAGACGTTGAGTAAGTAGGAAAGCAGGAGGTCAGTGAGACCAGACAGCGTGGCTTAGGTCCGGTGCTGAAGAGGATGAGGAAGATAAGGATGAAAGCACAGATTTAGCAGTGAGGGGGCTTTTGACTTCGCTCGAGAGCGTCAGAGGCAAAGCTGGGCAGAGGTTACACTGCAGGTTGTCGGGGAGTACATGCTGCACGCAGATCACAACTTCGAGGAGCTGGGTGGGAGGGGATGGAAGGAATTCTCTTGAGGCTGACACAAGGTCTGGAAGGCTTGTTTGGTCTTAATAAGATGTTTTTAAGAAAAGTGACTGTTGGTCTAATGGGAAAAAGAGAACTGGTTAGCGAGGGACCCTGATAGGCCATGGTTGATGGAGTCTGAGGCCCGGATGGCCAATATTCTGCTTTAAAAATTTCCTTTAAAGAGAGTAATTTCCTTACATCATCCTCAAATCATGAATATGGTTCTGTTCAGTATTACAGACTGGTGTGAACTCGGCTTTGTAAGGATTGGGTTGTTCCAGGCTCTGGGTAAACTAGAGCAATGGGCCTCCCCTGCCTGGAGAAGCAGTGATGAGGTAGAAGCAGATGACAGCAGCAGTCTGGAAAGAGAGAAAAGTGACAACCAACTTAGAACAAATACACGTGCCTAAGGGAATCCTAAAAATATTTGCATGGAAATTTGATTGGAACTTGCTGAAATCTTGCAGGCTTTTGGAGTCAGCTGTGGAATGTTAGCCTTATGGAGTTTACATTTTATTTATTTATTTTTAATATTTTATTTATTTTATTTTGGGGGGGTGGTAATTAGGTTTATTTATTTATTTTTTAATGGCAGTACTGGGGATTGAACCCAGGACCTCGTGCATGCTAAGCACTCACTCTAACCACTGAACTATACCCTCCCCCTTGGAGTTTACATTTTAGATAGAAGCCATAATAAGCACAAATACATTTTAACAGAGTTGGGAGCATGGAGGAAGTAATTTTCCTAAACACTGCTTTCATCACATCATCCTTCCTCTGATCAAATACTTGCAGTGGTTCTAGGCTTTCTCATATAAAAACTATTGTGGTTGTACATTCTGATCTTGACTATTCTTTCTAAATCTACATTTATAGGATTTCCTCCATCACATATTCCAAACTCTTTGGTCTGGGAGTCATATTCCCCACCAATATGACCAAAAAGGCAGGTGGGGAGGCCATGCCTTCCAGAGCTTCTCTGTGTGATCCCTGTCCTCTAGACTAACTGCTCGCTGTCCTCCAAACAATCCTGCTTCTCTCTCTTTTTCCCCCTTATGCTCTTTCTTGCAGTCAGGATGCTATAGCATCCCATACTGTATGCTGAATAATAGCCCCCCACCCCTAATCCCTGGAATCTGTGAATGTTCCCTTATATGGCAAACACTTTAGAGATGTGATTAAATTAAGGATATTGAGATGAGATTACCCCAGATTCTCTGGAAAAGCCCTGTAAGCCATCACAAGTGTGCTTAGAGAGGAGCAGAGGGAGATGTGACACACACAGGGGAGAAGGTGACATGAAGGCAGAGCAGAGAGAGATTTGAAGATGCTGGTCTTGAAGGCAGGAGTGAAGTGGCCACAAAACAAGGAATTCCAGCAGCCACCAGGAACTGGAAGAGGCAAGGAACAGGCTCTCCCAGAGGGACCTCTTGCTGCTGACTCCTTAATTTTGGACTGCTGGCCACCAGAGTGTGATAGAGTCGGTGTCCACTGGTTTAAGTCACGCAGTTTGTGGTAGTTTGTTATAACAGTTATGAAACTAATACAAATGCTCTCGTCTTTATCCTACTTCTGATGCTCAAAATCTGTCCTTCCCATCAGAATTAACTCCACACTCCTCCCTGGGAGTGCCCATATCTCTTTAGTTGAAAGAGGTTTTCCTTTATTTGCTGGGTATGAGGTTCACCTGGATCTAATTTTGTGCATTATTAAGCAAGGCACTCTGCTAGGAATCATGGGAGACAGAGCAGGTGTTCAGGAACTAGTGATGAAATAAGCTTCGAAAGATTCTACTTGTTAAATTGGTCATGAAGCTTCAGGTTCACAGCACCGAAGAAACCACTTATAAGATGCTTCCTGGTGAGAGTGTCATGGTGCTGGCGTCAGGGTTGTCTGGCACTGCTCACGGGGGAACATGAGTAAGTCCTGACTGTCCACTCTGCCTTTCCCAAGACCTTCCTGTGGGCTTCACCAAGGCACCCACATTCAGGCTTCTGTTTACAAGTCCATTATAACCAATGACTCATCAATAGCCTCAGCCCACAATCACAGGGACCCACATCAAAGCCGACCTTCCTAGACCCTGTGGCGTAGCCAACCACTGGGAATCTGCCTGCCCTCTTGAGTCTCCAGCCAGATTCCAGATTAGAGCTGGGATTGGCCTACTCTTGGAGTTGGCCCAATTCATAAAGCTGAACATTGGCCAGGCTGTTCTCCTCTCTTTGCTTTCTTCCCTGCCAAGTTCCACATTCCCTCTTAAGTCTTGGCTCTTGTTCTGAATCTTAGCCTGTGGCTGGAGCCAGGGTGGTAGAGCCTACCTGTTCTTTCTGTAGACATGGATCCTGGTTTCTGTGGCCTTCACCTGCCAGCCAGACTCCTACCAGGCTGACTTCTGATTAAAACAGCACTTGGGACCCCTGCTGACCATGGAAGGATGCTCTATAACCATAGCTCAAGCAGCTATGCTACTAGACTTAGTAGTGGAACCTGGGTGCAGCCAGTGAGAGTAGCCAGGTAGCTTCCCACCTACCCTGCCTTTTCCTCATCCTCCTTTTCCTGACATGGATTTTCTGAGCTCCAGTGGATCTTGCTCCTGAAATTGTGGCCAAGTCTCTGTACTTGGGCCCATCTAATCTCCAACAGATCGATTGCTTCATGGTGGTTAAGAACATAGCCTAAGTGTGTATTCTTTGGCACATTGCTTCATTTGAGTAGGTTTCAATTTCTTCATCTCTAAAATGGGCAAAATTAATAGAACGTACCTCCCAGGGATGTTGGGAAGATTGGATCTGATTCCAGCCATAGAGCATTTTCTCTATAAGACATTGTGCCAAGTGACCGATAAATAGAAGTGTTTCTGGTGGTCTCTCCAAATCATAAGCTATCTTATGATTTGTTGTCTATCAAAAACTTTAATTCTTTTTCTCTGCTAATCTTTACAATCCCCATGAAAAAGCATGAGTCAAATTTTCTAGGGCAATACAGGTTACTGTAACCCAGATGATATTTACATGGAATAAATTATAAAATCTTGGACACAAAAGAATTCTTTTGACTGTCACTGAGTGTTTGGTGCAAGGATTCTACCTCTAAAATTGGACCAATCCAAGTATCTGTCTTTGGCTCAGGTTAACACCCCCATTTGAAGAGGTGGTTTCTAAGATATGAAAAGCTCCTTTCAGTTACTAGGCCAAAAAAAAGCAAGGCATGACATATTAGTTTCATACTTGAAAGAAGCAGCAATCTCAGGAAGTCGACTGAGCTTTGAAACTAAATCCAGAAGTGGTTGTGACAGGTTGGTCTGAAAGTGAAGCCAGGGATAGTGTCATATTTTCATATGATAACTTCCCTCTGGTGGGAGAGACTAGAATTACACCCATAAGAGACTAATAACTGAAATTTTAAATGAGCTATTCTTATTCCTCTTGCCTTTTGATTCCAGATAAAGGTCCTCATACACTGAGCCCATTTCACTATTTGTTCTAACCCTTGCAGCTTTTAGATAATTTGTATTGGAGTGGGGGAGCAGGATAAGGATTGGGACATTTTTGAAAAATAAATTTTGAGCCCTTGCTTTCTGTTTGAAAACTATCAAGTGTAAACTGTGCTGTAAAGGTACCTAACGAGGCATCACAGCAGTGGGATAAAAGGAATAGTTTTTAGGGACATAAAGGTATAAATTTGAATCCTCACTCTGCCCTTTACTATCTACTTGATCTAGGGCTAGTCACAACCTCTCTAAGTCTTAATTTCTTCCTCACCAGGAAAATGGGAGAAATGCGTATACCTCTTGGGGTTGTTGTATAGATTAAAAAAGAGATGTAAAACGCTTAGGATGGAACCTGGCACATAGGAAGTGTTCAATAAATCTTAGATATTTGTCATATTCAATAAATATTCAATTATTTCAGTAAATATTATTATTTGTCATGCACAATAGGAGTAAAGCTCTTTGGAGAAAAAACTGACCCATTTCAACTAAGTAGAGGCTATTTTTAAAAGAACAGCATATAGCATTGCCCATGTTTCTTTAAACATTAATCAAGGCCTTGGCAAATATAAGATGTTACTGGGTAACTGTACCAGCCACTGATCCTGTGCAGATAAGGTTCAGAACAAGCCAGATGCTGGGAGGAACGTACCAGAGCTTCCCTATCACCCCAGAACATCTTTATCAGCTATGATCAAATGATTTGTTTCTTTTTCCACAGTTTGCTTTTAAGCCCTTTGGTGGTGTTAATATTGCTTTTTAGTTGCTGAGCTACTAAGCTTGAGAAACTCAAGCCTTTTTTAACCTGAGGGAAATTCCAAGGAAATACAGCTTGCTCACAAATGGCCCTTGTGGGGTGGAGGGTGCAGGTTGTGAGTTATTTCTTCCACAACATGGTTTCACCGAGAGGTCAGATAAGGATATCAGGTTAAAGAAAAGGCAGGATTGGAGACACCGGGGGGGGGGGTGATATGAGGGCTTAGCCGTCAGGGGCAGAGAAAGAAGCCAGGAGTCCTAACCAGCTTTGTAACCCCGGGTAGGTCATCGTCACATCCATGAACCTCAGTTCTCAGCCAGAAAAAAAGAAAAGGAGATTGAACTAAATATATGAAGTCTCTTTCAAGTTAAAAAGGAAAAGGATGGAGAAGGAAAGGAAAAACACTCTTGGGCATGATGCTGAAGTGTTCTCCAAAACGTTATCCTTTTCCTCTTTGGGTGCCCACTTCCCAGCCCCAGCAACTCCCTTTCTGTCTGTTCCAGGGTACCAGCCAGGGTTGCCTCATCTCTAGCGCTAAAGGCTGGAAAGGGGGCAGGTGCTTCAAAGTTGCACTCTCATCTGAGGGCCCTGCTGTCAGCTATGAGAAGATAGTCAACAGGAGAGGAGGTGCTCACCTTCACGCTGTGGCAGGAGAGATTCCCATGTTTCTGCCCTGTTCCCCCCAACTCTTGGAAGACCTGTGTCACATGCCCCCTCCTCTGAGAGCCTGAGCCAATGGCTCCCATGGCCTGGCAGCTAGCATGTGGCCCCATCCCCTGGCCAAGTGAGTGGACCTGAGGTGGACCCCTGACCAGAGCTGAATCAGATTCTCTAGGAAGTTGGGATTCTGAGACATTGGGCCCTGGTTGACCCTTGGGCTGCGGTGTACGTGGAGCTTATGTGGCATTTCCTGCCAGGACAGGGCCAGGTGAAGAAGGCCAGTCTTCGTGTCCGCCTTACTTGCCTTCCTCTGCAGGGAATTACAGGGAAGAGAGCTCACATGGCCTCAGAGAGAATAGTTACCTTGGAATTAGGAATTCCCTAGAAACCAAAATACTGCTAAGAACCATTTCCTAAGCCACTTTCTGCCCTTGTAACTCTAGCAAACAACACGTGTCATTTGGATAAAATTCCCTTTATTTCTAGAGCTAGTCTAAGTAGGTTTCTGTTAGCCTTTAAAAAGCAAATATTTATTGGCAAAGGAGCTTTGAGGAATTTATTCTGGGGTTCAAGACCCCAGTGAATCCATGACTTGAAGGACTAACTTTCAGAAGGGGCCCTTCAGACACAATGCAAGCTACTAGAGACATATCTGGGGCAGAAGGATCTTCTTGGGGTCCTTCAAATCCACAAGCAGCTTCCTGTGCTGTCTTCCTGGTCTTGGTGGGAATTCTAGAGGAACAGGCTAGGCTTTCTTTGTCGTTTGCAAAGCAAACACCACTAAGATCTAAGATCTCACAAAAAAGTGTATTTTTAGAGCCTTGACTCAGCAGGGTCTCTTTGGAGGAAGAATGCCCAGCTGACGCCGTCCACTCCTGTGCTCACATGGCCCATCCATTCAAACCTCGTGAGAGGCAGTATTGCGTGGTGGTCACGAACATCAGCTACAGAGCCAGTTACCTGAGTTCAGATCCTGACTCCACCCCTAACCTGAACATGTAACTCAGTGTCCACCTCATTGGGTTCTTTTAACATCAAGGGAGTTCATATGTGTAGAATCTAGTAGGTACCAGATGCTATTCTAAGTACTTTCACATAGAAATCAAAGGTGGCATGTATGCACATAAAGTCCTTAGCTTATTGGTCACAGGAGGAACTACAGAGACCACTAAGAAACTGGGGAGGGGGTGATTGTCTACATGCGGGGAAGCCATGCTTAGTCCTTTAACTGTAATATCCAGTGGAAATTAAATAAAATTTATATTAGAATCTCCCCACCCACAGCAACTTGTCAGTAATAGTCAAAGAGCAGAAGCAACTCTAATGGTTTCTCTCCCTCTACATGTGTCAGCAGGAGTCCTCACAATGGACACTATTCTGAAGTTGTCTTTTTCTAAGCCCCAGAGCAAAATGCATTATCTCATGGCTGGCTGATGGGCTTCATAGCTTAAAGGAAGCAAAATCAACACGCTTGTCTCCTTGAGTGAAATGTTCTATCAGCACCAGCACAGGGTAAATACTCAAAGTTTCATTTCTTTTCTTTCCTTCTACAAAACATTAACTTTCCTGTGTCACTGCATTGCGTTGCAACAATCTAGTCATCTTTTAAGCACCTCCTTGTGACAACATCTTGGTAGTTACAGCATGTGCTTTTATGGAATGTATTACATTCATTTCCCACAACACAGAACAAAACTTTTCCCAACCCCTGAAAAGTGTAGACTTCTGTCCTCTACTGCCTTCAAGTCTGTACCCACCAAGCAGCCTCTCTTACAACTTCACTGCCTGCGTCTTCCCCTTCCTACCCTTCCTGCACACACACACACACACACACACACAGCTTGACTTTTACCTACTGAAACTTTCCCCAAGTTTCCAAATCACGGTCCCAGGTCATCACCTTATGTGTATCAGTCAGGTTCTCAGCAGGAAATGTGGCACCTGCAAGCTGAGTCATTTAGGGAGAATTCGAAAAGTAGACCGCTAGAGAGGTGGGCAAAACTGAGGAAAAGTGCAGAGTAAGGCAGTGCCTGCAGGACTACCACAAGCAGAGAGTCATTACAACCTTTGGGCCCGGAGAAGCCGAGGAGAGGAGGCAGCTACGGGAACCCAGAGTGAGAGCTGTAGAGAGGCTCCACCGACAGGAGAGCTCGCCCTCAGTGTAGACTCAGCAACAGCCCGGGCGACCTGACGGTGAGGGGCCGGGGAGGAAGCACTCTGACCTCACTCTCCCCCTCTTGCCTCCCATTGGCCAAGCCTGGCAGGAAGCCAGAGGCAAGGGGCCCGTGGCTGCAATCCACGCGTCAGTCTCCCTGAGCACAGAGAGGGCGAGAGTGGCTCCAGAGGTGAAGGGAGGAGACCCAGCAGTCTTCATGGTGACGAGGTTTTGCACACACCACAGATGCTCAACCGGGAGCTCTCAGAACCAGCAGTAATAAGTCAACAACGCATTAGAGGTGCCACAGGTGGGTTCCCCAGAAAGCAGACGTTGAGGTGGGCTTTAGCATGTAGGAGGTACATTCAGGGTCAACACCCTTAGATCAAGGCCCCTGGGCTTAACCCCGTGGCAGAGAAGGGGTTAAAACCTATTATGCTGTTCCTTTGTCAAAGTCACCCAAGGGTCTTAGTCAGAGACGATTCCAGCCCTGATTCCCAGTAATGGAAAATATTTACCCTGGCTCTTTTTGGTCCAGAAATAATAGTCACTTGGGTCCCCAAGTCTAGTGAGCTGAGGAATGTCCTTATTCTTCACACTTTTCTAGCACAGATGAATAGAGGGTGGTCTCAACCCCCGGGAGGGGCAAAAACTGATTCTTGGAGGCTAAAATCTTAGATATTAAATTACTATGGTTTGTGGCCCTTCAAAGGGCCATAGCATACAAGCAGATGCACAGTATATCTGAGATAGTGAAATCCCGTGAAGTGGGCAGTGGGAGGAACAGAAATAGGAAAAAAAAACAAAGTCTAAAAAGGCACCTGGTGCCACTGGAAAAGTCCAGAAAAACCGCAGGGCCCTCACAGTGACCCCGCAGGCACGAGCAAAGTCCAGTCCAGCCTCCAGCATCATCTGCGCTACCTCCTGGGGGCCCGAATGACAAAACTTTCCTCTGATCTACTCCCTTGAACAGGGGCATCTGAGGCCAAGCCAGATTGCACGACGCTGTAGCCAGTGTGAAGGGGCTAAAACTGGCCGAACTTTTCACATCATTCCATTGGTTTCTGAACTTGTGCTCTGAGACACAGGTTGTCCCAGGCTCATCTGATCCCTTCCATGACCCAAAGCTAAAATAAGACATTACCTCCAAAGAGACCAGGGTCTTTTTAATGGGGAATAATATTAAGAGGATCTCAGTCTGGCAGCCTGGGGTGCTCATTGCTTCTTGGCCATTCTTACAAACAGAGCTGGATCACGTATAAGCTAATTTTAGAACATTTTCATCACCCTCAAAAGAAAGCCTTGTACCCATTAACCATCACTCCCTATTCCTCCACTGTCACCCAGGAGCTATTTATACATGAAATCACTCCCACAGCCAGTGACTGGCTGGACCAGAGCTGGACATTCATCCCATCTAAAGAGCCTCCCTTTATAATGTGGGGAGTCCAAAGTTATCAGGGAGGAGAGAGGTAAGACAGAGGAGAGGAGAGTTAGTCATTTTTCCAGCACTTAGACTAAGTCCACTCGAGGAGGGCAGAATTCTAGATGACCCCTAAGATCCCCTCTTCCTTGAGTGTGAGAAGGACATGAAAACATATCACTCCCATGGTTTACTATGTTTTACAGCAAAAGGGATTACACACATGTAATTCAAGCCCGAAGTCACTTTATTTTGAATTAAGAAGGACATCATCTCTGTTGGGTCTGACTTAATCAGGCAAGAAGCCTTAAAACCAGCAGAGAAGATTCTCCTGCCGGCTCAAGGAGGAACACACAGCGAGTGTGAGCTGCCCACGGAGAGGGGCAACCTCTAGGAGCTGAGGCTTCAGTCCTCCAACCTCAAGGAACTGAATTCTGCCAACAGACAACCACATGAGCTCATGAGAGGGCCCTGAGCTCCAAACGAAAACCACAGCCCTGGCGATGGCAGCCTGTGGGACCCAGCTTACCTGACCCCACTTCCTGATGCCTAGGAACTCTGGGAGTCTGCATTGATGTTGTTCAAGCTTGTGCAGTTTGTCTGTTACACAGCAACAGAGAATGACTACACCCTTCCAAAGGCCTAACTGCATTGTCAGGTTCAAAAAACACACAGCTGGCATGCTTCCGTCAATTCCTCGCTTTTTACCGGAGCTAGTTAACAGCAGTTTATTTTCCTTCAACCAGAGAGTCCTAATATACTTTTAGTTTCCTTACTTCGTTGGTTTCTTCAGGGAAACAGAACCAATAGGAGATGATCTATCTACCCTACCTATGTAATATATACATATATTTGTACAAACACACACACACATATGTATGTATAAAAGGAGATTTGTTATGTCGAATTGGCTCACATGATTGTGAAGTTACATGATCTGCTGTTTGCAAGCTGGAGACCAAGGTGGTGTGATACAGTCTGAGTCCAAAGGCCTGAGAACCAGGGAAGCTGATGCTGTAAATCCTACTTCGAAGATAGAATAAAATGAGACGAGATGTCCCAGCTTACACAGTCCATCAGGAAAAAGGGGGCCAATTCCTCCTTCCTCTGCCTTTTGTTCTATTCAGGCCTTCAGTGGATTGGATGATGCTTACCTACAAAAGGGAAGCTGATCCTCTATCCACTGGATTATTAAAATTCTCCTCTGCTGAGGTTACCCTTTGTGAGCTTTCTTATGGGACACAAATATTTTTATGTTTTTTTGCCTATTCAGAGAAATCTATTCACATATCCCTGTCCCAAATTTCTTTGTCACTAATTTTCCAGTCGTGTTTCTTCTAAGTCCCTGACCATCCAGTCAAACCATTGGCCACAGCTCATGAATTAGTATATAATTACATGTCTGGCTATTTCTCCTTCCAAGTAAAATGAACAACCAGGTGCATTGCCCAAAGTTCTGCCCATTGGGAGGATCTCCCTTCACCATGTCCTTCAAGGATGTCCCAGAGAGGGGTTGTAGTGCTGTAGATGTCTGGTTTGGGGTGGAGTCTGCATATCATGCAGAACCATCCATAAACTAGTCTTCTCCTCCTCTGTCTGCTGATCATAGGGAGCTCCCCATGAGGCCACAGGTGCAGGCTGGGAGGAAGAAGGCAGTGTAGCAGGAGTGGGGACCATGGGCACATGGGCCACTTCTTCACTTGACTTACTTGTGCCTTCAGGACTTGCTCGGACCCAATCACATACATACCCTTTCCATCTGATGATGGGGTTTTGCTTCACATGCCCAGCTTTATGATATGGTGGGTTAGGTTGCATGGTATCTTGGGGACCCATAGTTAAGCATTCAGTCTGTGCTAAGTAAGACCCAGTAGCAGACCAAGAGCTGTTTCTCAAAAGGAGGGTAATTATCTTCAGATGGTGGATTTGGGCTTTGCTCCAAAATCCTAAAGGTCTGTGCTGAGATTCACCTACAGGGGCCTGCCAAAGTTCCCAAAGAACATCTCTATCTGCCACTGCCACTTCAAGCACCACTTGGTTAAATTTACGATAATCCACCATCAATCTCCAAGATCCATCTGTCTTCTGCACAGGCTAAATAGGAGAGTTGAATGAAGATGTGGTAGGAATCTCCAACCCTGCATCTTTCAAGTCCTTGTGTGACACTAATCTCTGCAATCCCTCCAGGAATGGAGCACTGCTTTCCCATTACACATTTCTACCAATCCTTGTATTAGTTTACCTCCCCCTCCTCTGCATGAAGAAATGATGCAAATCTGAATAGAATGGGCAAGAAGAATTATGAAAACATTCTAAGGGGGAGACATGGGGTCAGAGCAGAAGAACAGACTATGACTGAAGCAATTAAACATAAAACCAAAGTGTAAGATGATTATCTCAAAGTAACACATTTGAACAGAAGTATGCTTTCTTCTGATGAGGTTACAAAAAGGAGAAATATATAAATTGTTTCACCATGTATTTTGGCACCGAAGTGAATAAAATAGTCAATATATTTCTCTTTTTGGTGACCTCCAACCTTCCAATTTTATCCATCTTTATAAGGAAAATATCTTTTGAAGCCAATTCAGTCTCTCATCTTCTCAACCATAGCATGTGGTCATTTTGTAAAGCATGAATCCACTCTCTGAGGCCAGGCTCTCTCTTGGTACTTTGTCAAGGGGCAGATACACACAGACTCTCCCACAGGTAAACTAACCCTAACTCTACAAAGATGCTCAGGACAAGGAAACTTTTGACTTTTTGGTGGCTGCAGCTGCCGTGGAATGGTACTGCTCAATTCTCCCTTCAAGAAAAGAGTGGAGTTGGGAAGTTCAAGAGTGGAGTTAGCTGACAGCTTCCAAAAGTGTGAGCTGTGAGAGCCTTCAGAATCTTTTTCCAGGCAATCCCCAGCTAATGACTAAGCACCACAAGAGGATTAGAGCCTGGATGTTTCTGTTAACATAGAACATCTCTTACAGATCATCTTCCCTCTGGAGCTCCCATTCCATCTGCATCCTGGTCTGAGGCTCTCCCTGCCTGAACCTGTATTTGGTGTCAGACCTCATCTCAATGTCTGCTTCCCTGAAGACCCAGCTAACTCAGTGGCCATACCTGGCCATGTGTAGGGATTGAAGAGGAGGAAACTGGTCTATATAGAGACAAGAAAAGAAGAGAGGAGGATGAGAAGGTACTGTTAGTTTTCTACCACCTGTTTCCACTTCCTTCCAAAGATCTGACTTCTTTTTCATCAATGAGTTCTAAGGAACCCTATTAACAAATTTCTTATCTTTTCTGGAGTTAACCTGGGCTTTAACTCTTTAGCCACAAGGATAAGTAGTTAATAGATTTTTGACATCTTCTTCAGAAAGAGGAGAATCAGGGCCACAAAACCACAATCCTGATCATAGCCCTTACATATCTCTACCAATACTCACCCCCAACCCACCCACTATCCACCATTAAGTCTGAAAGGGGTGGAAAATCACCGAGAAAATTCCCTCAAGACAAGGTGGAAGAAGGGACGTAGGGCAGGAGGTCATTAACACTAACTGAGATAACCCTCTTACAGTATGGTGGAAACGGGCATTTTCAGCTAAGTTAACCAAAAAAGAAAAAAGCTGTAAAGGTGTAACTTTGAAGTGGTTAAAAACAAACTATGGAAGAAATGTGTTCCACTGGCTCTGTAAGCAGCAGAGGGATAAACTACAGAATATATTTCTACGTTTGGTGACCTCTAACATTCAAACATATTTTAGCAACATACCTTAATTGAACACCTACTATGTGCCAGGTCTGGAAAAGGCACTGATTGTACAAGGGTAAAAGCCTCATGCCTTAAAATCTGACAGAAGGGCAGGAGGCAAATAATGAAAAAGAAGCCTAGAGATAAACACTCAGGGTAAAATTTCCTTGTCTTGGGTTGTACCATTTTTCAGTAAAGAAAGGCAGTAGCCAAGGACAAAAAATGTTTCCAGTTACCAAAGCACTGGAACAATAAGAAGATATACCATTTCTCAAAGAAGGACTGGAATTCTTTGAAAATTAGGCACATTTTGAAATGAGGAAAGGGACTACCTAACGCACTGAATGTAACTACCAAGATTTACCCAGAGAAGAGTGAAAAGGATCGGGCACCAAGGACAGCAGGAAATTACCAGTAGCTTCGTCTCCTCAGAGCACCAGTTCTAAGCCCAGCCTCTCTAAAGCCTGCCTGAGATGTGCACGTGGGCTGCTGGTGTGTCCTCTGGAACCTGAGCTCCCCGTGGACCTCTCTGGGCCAGTTCCCTCCAGCTTGACTCCCGGAGACACAATCTAGACACCATGGTCTGCCGCCTCTGTTTGAATTCCATCTCAGTTTCTTTTGACTAGTGAGGTCGTCAGCCACCAAAATGTCTCCCAAAGTTTTGTTTTGTTTTGTTGGTATTTGTTAGTTGTTTATTTATTAAGAGAAACTATTCCTTAACCCAGATATTCATAGTTCACAGTATCATAGTCCAGGAGTACAGGTAAGTGACAAACTTCCACAGAACTCAACTCAAAGAAATTCTTTACAGTCCAAAATCACTTTGCACTATTTAAGATACCAGCCTTCCTCATAATCTTTTATGGAATCATAATTTCTGTAGAAATCTGCATATCCCTTCCTTCTTGGCCCAGCCATAGCAAACTTAGAGAAAGCTGCAACCCCCAGAGTAACAATGAATGCTCCAACAGCGTGAAGTCACAGACGCTTGGCCAGAAGGCCACACGTCTGAGGTCTCATCAGAGAACTGGATGCCATGGTAGCTGCTCTCCGTGACAGCTCAACAACGTCCTTCCAGACTGATGGAGAAATGGACCTCCCGAAGAGCCTTGACTGCTGGTGTTCGCGCCCTTGGTTGTACCTGTCACATTAAATCCAGCTGCCTTATGTAAACAAGAGAACGTTGTGGATATGACAATGTGTAATTTCTGAGGCTAGGTTTGAGAGACAATGAGGCTTTCCCCTTACTCTCTCTCCTCAGTCGTTCCCTCTGAGGGAATCCAGCCACCATCCCACATTGGGAGGGACCGAGGCCTCCTTCCAATAGCCGGCACCATGTGAGTGAACCTTTCTTGAAGAGAATGCTGCAGCTCAGTGGAGTCTCCCGATCACTGCAGCCCTGATGGCATCTTACCTGCAACCCCACGGGAGAACCCGAGACAGAACTACCTGGATTCCTGACCCACAGAAACTAGGATGATAAGTGTTTATTGTTTTAAACCACTAAATGTTGAAATAATTTGTTACACAGCAATTGATGATTACAGGAGTCCAGGTTTTTTTTTTTAGTTTTGTATCATTACTTTCTTTCCTTCTGTCTATCCACCAAATATGCTATAACAATAGTGTTTTTTAGGACTCATTCTTCACACAGTAATGGAAAGATCTATTCCTTTCTGGGATCACACAAAGTGTTTTTCTATTCATGTTTGCCTCTGGAAGATGAAAGAGCCACATAGGCAAACAGCAGCTCCACAGAGGGACTCTTCAGGGACCAGAGAGGGAGGACAGCTGGAGCCCAGTGCCGTTCATCGCAGCCACCAGGAGAGAAATTAACAAGGCACCTCAGTCAAGGCCAATCTGCAGACAAAATGAGGTTCTGCTTAAGAAAATCATGCTTCCAGGTTACACTGCCCAGAAGGACCTGGCCTCAAAAATCAGGTTTGGTTTAAGAATTGGCAACTTAAATGAGGGGTGCAGAAGCAGGAGATGCACCGTATGGGCAGTCATCACTGGGGCAAAGCAAGAGGAAGTGGCTGTGTTCTATCCAGGCTTTCAAATTCTGCTGTCCACCTCTGCCTGGCCCTGCAGCTTTAGCCCAACCTGTCCCTACAGGCAACCCAGCAAGATTCCTCAGTTTCAGCCTTATCCGCTGGTCCTCGTGATACCCCAGATCAGGAAGATCTATGCTTGTTTCTGAGGCCCAGAGGGCCAGCATATCTTTCAGCTGCTTTTATCAGCTAAGTGGCAAGTCAGGGTCCTGCCCTTGTCTCCTGCATAGCCTCAGCCCTGGCCTCTCTGAGCTCTAACTAGGGCTTTACAAGCTATCGTGCAGGAGAAAGCCAGGAATTCTTTATTATTAGTTTTTGTTTTGTAATGGAGGTACTGGGGATTGAACCCAGGACATTGTGCATGCCAAGGGTGCACTCTACCACTCTGCTATACCCTCCCCATTGAAAGTCAGGAATTCTAAAAGCCCATCAGCCCAGTTGACCACATACATCTCAAGGACAGAGCTCTAGATCATACTAGACCTTGTAGAGGGACCTCTTCACCTTTTCTTCACTATTCTTCGTTTTGTCTGATTCTTTACTCAAACCTCTGTTCCCTTTGTTTGGTGCAACTCTGAAATAATAGTTATCTGCAAAGAATCTGACCTACAAGTTCACATATTACAATTAAACTTATGTGTACACACATACACTGGTCTACACACATGTACACACATATATATCTGTGTGTGTATATATGTATGGGGGTGTGTAAATGTACAGAGGAAAGAAGTTTAAAGAAGAAAATTAGTAAATACTCTGGGTCTTGATGTATCTCATCTGTAGAACGGGAATGAAACAGACCATGTCACAGGGGTTTGTTTTGAGAATTCATTGAGATGTCTACTAACAAAAGGCCTGGCACATATTGATGGCAGAGTAAATAAAACATTATCATTATTTAAATAAATCTAGCCACCTCTCCTTTCACATTCTGTGTCATGGGGAGGGATTTTTTTTTTTTTTTTTTTGTCCTGAGAGTGCTGGACAAACAAAGCCTACACAGCCTGCCCCTGACTACCTCTCCAGAATTATCTATTTAAAATGTAAGAGGTTCATATACATTGTCTCAGTAACAATAATATCTAATGCTCTGTGGCCCTCCCAACGTCCCTGGCACTGTTCTTGGGACTTCATATCAGCTCATTTAATCCTCACTCGAATCCTATGAAGACATTTTATGATGACCTTACTTTGAGGAAATGAGGAAACAAGGGCACAGAGAGGTTAAGTCAACTGCCCAACACACAGCTGAAAAGGGACAGAGTGGATTTTGGATCCTTACAGACAGGGTTGTCTGTGCTAGAAATAGTATGTGACTGTAAATACTCTGCTCTGGAGAAACACTTGCTCATGTTTACAAGGAAGCACAGACAACTATATTCATCACAGTACCAATATGTGCAAACTGGGAAATCAATAGGGAACTGATGACATTTGCCATGGCATGTTCATACTATGGAATACCATGTTGAATTGTTTGGTTTGGTTTGGTTTGGTTTTTAATATGAAGTCGTGGAACAGTGTTCCAGAGATACTGGGTGAAAATTTAAGTTGCGTAGTATATGCAGAATGACACCATTTATTTGAAATATGACAAAGCCCCACATTTTCAATAGACAGTTAACTGTGTAACTACAGATGTATAAAATGCAAAGGTGTTTTAAGGAACTGAAAATGGGAGCCAAGTTATAGCACATTTTGATATCTGCATGTTAAATTTTTTTACCAATGAAAATCCATTCGTCTGTTATCTGTTTATTTAAATGATTTATGAATATACTTCCTTTTTGTTTTTTTAGTGGGGGGGTAATTAGGTTTATTCATTTATTTATTTAAATGAAGGTGCTGGGGATTGAAGCCAGGACTTGATGCATGCTAAGCACGTGCTCTACCACTGAGCTATACACTCCGCCTTTATATTTCTATTTAATAATGTGAATTTGGCCTATCTTCTCACTTCTTTCTACATCTTTCAGTTTGTTTATCTTGGAAAAATGGATTCCGTTGTGCTGTGCTTCCATCTTTCATCCCTGGAAAAGTTTCTCTAATAATCAGCCTTGGAGAACTCGGTCCCTGTTCCCAAGCCTTCCTGATTCATTCCATGTATTTGCAGACTTAACTCTAACATCCTAACTTGTCTTTCTTCCCAAGTTAGAGACAAGAAACTCTCTAGGAAAAGGTGTAAACTTGAGGGTGAGGTGAGTATCTCTGATATCAAACCTCTTGAAAACCTGATTTAAAAAGTTAACTTACGTATATATTGGTGGACACGTACTAAGAATGCAATCAATGAAAAATGTGATTAAAAGGGACTAATTAAAGATGCTTTTGTAATAATACAATCAATAAAATGGGCATTTCCGTACCGTTTCTCCTTAGCACTTTCATGTCATTAAAAGGTATGAAAACAATGACTTTCCCATCCAGTGCTGTGAATCGCTGATGTCTGCTCCCACTTGGTTGGAGAGTGGGAACATCGGTGGATATCGGGCTTTATTTGCTTGATTTAAACACACATGAACATCCCAAACCCATAAGTGTCTGCCTGCAGGCTGTCTGTCCCTTCCATCCACCCTGGGGCCCTTTGAGGTGGTACTCAAGCTGTCCTCAGCTAACTCTGTCCCTTGATGGGACCCCGGAGGGTTTCCTGATCCTGTATCTCTTCACTATCACCCGCCTCTTTCCTATTCAGGGGAACCTTGTGTGTTTTGATTGCCCTTCTTTTGTTCTGTGGTTAAACTCCTTGGGCTGAAGTTGTATCAGCTACAGAGTTCTTTTTTCAGTCCCTTTCATTTCAACTTCTGGCTTTTCAACTCACTTTCTTCATTTTTTGTTTGTTTGTTTGTTTGTTTGTTTGTTTCATTTATTATCCAAATACTGATGTCAATGAAAAAAGTAATCAATAGTCAATCCAAAAAAGAAAAGGAACATTTTATTTGAGCCAACCTGAGGATTATAACCGGGAAGACTGTCTTTTGGAGAGCTCCGAGGACTCTTCTGAAGTGATAAAGGGGAGGTCAGTATATATGATTTGGACAAAGGGGTGCGTGCAATCAGGCTCACGTCTTGGTAGAAGGTTCCTGCCTTTGTGGGGAACAGATATCTTAGTTAATGGGCTTAGTACTTTTCTAAGTATGAGGAGGTGCAATGAACTGGATTCCTAACATTTTCTCTTGAAAAGCTCTGAGGGCCAGTTCTGCTAGTTTTCCTGGAGCACAAAGTGCCTCATCCTAATCTTCACCCCAAATTCCTTTCAGGGTGGACTGTAGATTAGCAACTGCAGTGGCTGATGACTTGATTCTTGTAGAACTAGATGGTAGGCAACATTCTTTATTCTATAGTCTTTTCCCTTTCAGTCTTAATTTTGACTGAGGCTTGGAAGGCATTTTGTGACTGATTTGTCCCATGGTTCTAGGATTGCTCATTCCCAGGTCAGGCAAAGATCTCGTTGATAGGCCACTCGATGGGCTACTATTGGACTAGGCCCTGTTAATAGGAGCCTATAGCCTCTGGACCTCCTGTCTTGCTAGTCTGTTATGGTCCAGGACATGGTTCCCTCTTGTTGCTTCTTCCCACATCTAGAGTTACACTATTACAATCATTGATCTCATAGAATGATATATTTAGTCAGTTGCCTAGCCATCATTATTTTTATCAAATGCTCAGTCACACATTTTAATGAAAGAACTGATAATCTTTTAAAGTAGTATTTAAGCTAAGAACTTCCATCAGGTGCGTTCCAGTATCTCCTCAGATTGTCTGACCTGTCTGTTCTGCACCAGTCTGTTCGTTATTTTTAAGGGAAGTGATATGTTGACATTGTACATAAAGTTCACCAAAGATATCTGCATGTGCAAGGTGAGTGGTGGGTCATCGTGACCCCTTACAGGACTGAGAAAGGCATATTATCTTCTAAAGAGTTACGTGGCTGGTGCCAGAAGGAGGAAATTTGATCTTTATGGTTGAACAGGTATTTCTGCTACTGGGGGGTCTGGTTAACGCATAATGCCGGTGCACAATGCACTCTAGAGGGGCTGGAAGAGGCCCAAATGGGTAAATAAAAATTTTATATTTAAAATTTCCTTGTCTTGCCTAAAAAAATGGATTTTTCATCACTAACAAATCAATTATTTTTATTCTTTCTTATTATGCTGTTTATTAATAGCATAAAACGATTAGAAGTGCCTGAGCCATCAACACTTAATGGGATGAATTGTTTTGAAAATGTCTAGGATTTTTCTTTACATCCTTAACTATGTCTCAGACTCCAAACTCCTTCAAATTAAACTTGCTTTAGGTCAACAGAGGGATCTTTGGCCAGTGAGTTGACAGACTTCATTAGCTTGAATTTGTTTTATTTAGTTAATGGTATTAACTATTTTGTTGTGAAATAAGATATGTATGTATGTATGTGTGTGTGTATATGTATATACATACATGTACACACACACACACACACACACACAGACACACACACTGGTCTCTGCTCCTGGTTCCTGACATAGCCCTCCTAAAACTCTTGTAAATTCCTAAGTGATGAGAGCACTGGAAGGATATTTTGTTCTGTTGAGGTGCTGGATGGGGCTGGTCACCAGAAAGTCCAAGCCATAATTAGAAGCTTGGAGTTTTAAGTACCCTCTCCACACACATACTTTCTCAGAGAGAGGAGAGGGGCTGAAAATGGAGTGAATAATAATAATCATGACTACATGAGGAAGCCTTCATAAAATTTCAGTGGTAAGGGGTTCTGGGAGTTTCTAGGTGGTGAACACGGCCACATACTGGGAGGGTGGTGCACCCCAACTCCACAGGGACAGAAGCACCAGTGCTCAGGACCCTCCCAGACCTTGCCCTGGCTGTTTATCTGTGCATCATTCATCACATCATTTAAGAAACTGTAAACATTTACTGTAAGTAAATGTTTCCCTGAGTTTTGTAAACTGCACTGGCAATTAATCAAATCCTGGGAACCTACTACTTGAAATTGGCATCTGAAGTAGAGAGGGAGCAATCTTGTGGGACTGAGCCCTTCACCAGTGGGATCTGATGCTGTCTCCAGGTAGAGAGTATTGGAATTGAGTTAAATTATAAAACACCCACATAGCGTTGCAGAATTGCTTGGTACGGGGGGAAAAAACCCACACATTTGGTGACTAGAAGTGTCAGAGGTGAAGTATTGTGAGTGTAGTAATCATGTGAGAGTAAAGGAAAAACTCAAGAGAGAAGACTGGGTTTTACTCACTCATCTGTTTTACTATACACTGTGAGATATATGAGGCATTTCAGACACTTTGAGGTAACAAGTTTTTATGCCTTGGATTTTGTTATATTAGAACTTGAAACATATTTTGAAATAGAAACATTGCTTCTAATTAATTGTGTGAAACAACTGAGTAAATGAATAACTTATTATAGAAGGTATTAGACTTATAAATAGCCTAGGTACCAAATGCTTGGTTATAAGCTCCTCCTACCTTAAGAATCAATAGAATGTCAGTAAAGTTGACATGTCAGGTTTCTTAGGCAGTTCAGGCTGCGATAACAGAATGCCACAGGCTGGATGGCTTAAACAATAAACACTTATTTCGCATAGTTCTGTAGGCTGGATAGTCTAGGATCAAGGTGACAGCAGATTCAGTGGTGAGGACCCACTTTTCACTGTGTCCTGTTCACTTTTCATGTTGGAAGGGGCAAGGGAACTCTCTGGGGTCTTTTGTAAGGGCACTAATCCCATTCATGAGAGCTCCACCCTTATGACCTAATCACATCCCAAAGGCCCACCCCCCCAAATATCATCACATTGTAGATTAGGTTTCAATGTACAAGTTTTGGGGACACAAACATTCCATCCATTTCATAAGGATCATTCATAAAGTACAGTAATCTCATATGTTTTAATCTAAGTAACATCACGGGTTGTGTTTTATAGAAGCAGTTGCTGAGAGAGTCTGGGGGCACAAGATGTTCATTGGGGATCAAGACCTGTGAAAGGAAGATAAAACAGGATTTGGCAGAGGGAGAAGTCAAACAATGATGCAGACTTGACAAAGCCTGGACCAACCCACTCAGGAGCTCTGGAGCAAGTATTTACTGTTAGGCTTGGACAAGAGGACAGGTCCTTTATACCCACCTTGCTCAGCCACTGGATGGGGTTCTCATGGAAGGGCAAGGAGGCTCTTTGCAGCTGAGGCAGATTCTTAAGAAGCAGACAGCTAGAGACAGTCTGCTATCACATTCCTTGCATCAGGGCAGCAGGTCCTGCCTTGAACAGTGGTCTGGGTGGTGCTTCTCCATGTCTATAACATGGCATTTTCAAAATTGTGTTCTAGAGAGCTAGCCTTCTGCAAGATGTACTGGTGGTATCCCAAATTTATTTGTCCATGAAGTGCCCACTCATAGTCCCCTATCATGGAAATCAGACCACACGTGAGAATATTAAGTCTCTGAGAGGTCATCTGCAGTACTCAGACCTATTTGACATTGTCTAACACATTGGTTACCACTCATTGAACTGTAGAACACTTTTTGGGGGGCACTAATGACATTTCTTGGAACACCAAAAGAACTATGCTGTCCAGCACAATGGACTAAGTGAGTATCTTGACCTTTTTTGGATAGAAACCTCAATTCTTCCTGATGATGGGAACAACTCCCTGGTTAGGAAGAAAGTCAAAGCTTTGCTTTATTTAGTCCCTAAACCTCTAAAGAGAAGTATGCTTATATTTTCTCCCATCTGAATAGCTTTTAAGTGGTAGTAAATTAAAACAAGTTAGCTAACAACCATTTTCTATAACTAATCATCATAATTATAGCTACTGCCTAAAACTCGAAGCACAGGAAGAAAGTCCCCATGAAAATAAGGCAGACACCCAGTAGAGCTGTCCAAACCCACACAAATGAGCCAGTTCCACACACGATCGTCACAGTCACTCAGCTACTCAGTGCTTTTAGCTAGAGGCTTAAAGGGAAGTTAATCACCATTAACTCATCTTGCTGGGAGTTGGTTTCTTTTCTGCCTCTGATCTGTAGTACTGAAAGTAGCAAAGAACAGGAGTCAACAGAAAGAGGGACAGATTTCATGACTTTCATTTGTTGAAGTTGCTAAAGACATGAGTTTTTGTTTGTTTGTTTGTTTTTATTGTAACCAGAATGTTCCAAGCCTCCTATACTCAAGCCTCATTTCTTTGCTGCCAAGTTTACCTTTCTTCCCACTTGGCTGGCTTATTGGCTGCCACCTACTGCTACAGATCTGGAGTCTTGATCAAACCCAGTACCCCTTGGGCTCTCCCAGAACAACCTTGGAGATGTGAGTGATGGTGGACAGCTTCCTTCTAAGGTTACCCTCTGCCCTTCCTATTGCTATTTGCTGCTTCTAGATAGTCCATGGAGGCTGCCCGCACTGCCAGAGCACTGCCTACTGCTGCAAATCCCTCCACTTCCTAAAGGGACGTGTGTGGCCTTCTGGCCCTTCCTTCTCCCCAGACACTGTACAAGGCACAGCCCAGAAACAGAGAAAACCTGTCTCCAGCTGTGTCACACTTGGCCCTCTAAAGTTAGAGATGCAGTGGTCTGTACCCCAAGTCTCAAATCACTAACATCACCAGCTCCTTCAACTGCCATTGAGTACCCCAAAACACAGCAATCAGAGCTAGTCCCTGAGGCTGGGCTGGGAGTCAGGGAAACGAAGAAGGTAGTAGTGTCACCTTATTAACCTCTTTCCCCAACAGAGAAACGTTCTCTTTCCCTTTCTTTCTCCATGCAAATCACTCATGTCATTTGAGGCTATGGGGCCAGCAGTAGCCCAAGCAAAAGCATAGTGGAAAAAACTGTACCCTGCCCAACTGGCTCAAAAAGAGTTTTTCCTACCATATGAATCAGCAATCCCTCTTCTGGGTGTACAGCCAAAGGAAATGAAAAGAGTACCTCAACTGCACTCCCATGTTCACTGCAGCATTATTCACAATAGCCCAGATACGGAATCATCCTAAGTGTCTGTCAATGGAGGAATGGGTAAAAAATTATAACATATTACATATACAATGGGCTATTATTCAGCCTTAGAAGAGGAGATCTTGTCATTTGCAACAACATGGATGAAACTGGAGGACATTACACTAGATGAAATTAGCCAAACACTGAAAGAAAAAAAACTGCATGACCTCATTTATATGTAGATTTCAGGTCCTCTCACCGCATGCACGCACATGCACGCACACACACACACACAATGGTAACTATGGGAGGAGATAGTAATATTAATTAGCTCGATGGTAGTAATCGTTTCACCGTGTATGTTAAATATATAATTTTATTTTATTTTTTTAAGAAAACAGAGTTTCTTCTCAATGGGAGGGAAAATCAAAGTTTTTTCTTTCCAAAGATTCAGAGTCGTTTCCAGTGTCACTGGGAGCAAGGGTGGATCTTCCATGGACATGTCAGCCCAACGTCTCAGTGATGCCCTCCTGCTGCTCCTGTCCGTGAGGCACGTCGGAAGTTCAGGGGATGGTGAGCTGCGTGCTTACTATGGACAGGGTGACAAGCCCACAAGTGGTGACCCCAACTTGACCCCTCATCTTGCTTCCCATCAAGGAAACCATGAGACGCAGCTGGTGGGAAAAGTGGGTGGGGAAAACACATTTCTTTTTAAAGCTTCAAAAGATTAACATGCTGCATATTTTTAAATTACACATTTGAACAGAGTATTTGTTTATGCTTCCTGGGAAGAAGACAGTAACTAATGTTGACCATGCCCGGCCCAGAACTCAGATATATACAGTTCCCTCGGTGCTAAAGGGCTCTGCTTCTCTGCCTGAGGGTGTTCTCTGGGCAAGGGGCACCTGCCTGCAGGGCCAGGGAAGGTACAGAGGAAGTAACACACTAAGATCCACTTTCAACCAAAGAGGGGCAGAAGTTTGTAGATAAATACCCCAACTTTCGCTTCTATCAGCAGGACAACTCTGAGGTGTGTTCTGCAGTTTCTCGGAGGGCCCCCAGGGGATTAGACCCCAATTGTCCAGAGCAGTACCCTGCTCATAAATGCAAGCTTTATTGGTTTGGTGGGGTTTTTTTGTTTTATTTTTGTTTTTTTTTTTCCTTTTCTGTCTCACTCTCTCACCACATTTCCTGGGGGTCCTCTCTCAAATAAATAACCTCCATCCAAATCCTCACTTTAGGGTCTGCTTTTGTGTGAGCCCAAAGACAGAAACCATGTACATAAATCTGGGATTTTCAGAGCGTTCATATGCAGTTCTGCAGACCTCCTGCAGTGTTGGCTGCTGAAAGGTTTTAATAGCATCAGCTGATTTACCAACATCTGCAAGAATTCCTCTGTCCTTCATGGCCCAGGAGGAAATGGTGAATTGGCTAGCTAAGAATAGCCTGCAGCTGAGAGTAGTAAGAAATGACAATAAGACCTCTCTCCAAAGAGAAGGAGGTGGTTTTAAAAAATGCACGAAGGCAGTTGAACCCTGGAGGGTCTGGCCAGGATGTTGCAGAAAAGTATGTTAAAGCTCAGCATTACATCAATCTGGATCCGGGTGAGAGACCAAGCAGCACTCGGAGGTTTGGAGAACTCAACTTTACAAGGCCAGCAGGCCCACAGAAGTTAACACTCCAATCTCTGGACCCCATTTGTAGGTTAACACAGGCTTTTATAGGCTGCCAGTTTACACTTTGCAACATCATGCAAATAAGGTATAACAAAAGTTGACTAATTAGGAACAAGCTTTGTAGAAATGGGCCAATTAGGAGGTAGAGAAATAACCAATCAGGAGTGAGGGAAACGGACCAATCAGGAGTAAGAGAAATAACCAATCAGGAGTGAGCTCCATGCAAATGAAGTACTACAAATGGACCAATCAGGAGTTAGCTCAGGGAACAAACAGAATTTTAGAGGTAAGTTCCACTTTCCTAGAAGTAAGCCATTTCAGAGGCAAAAAGTGAGATAAAACCACTGTGGGCCAGGGAACTGCATGGTGCTGGCAGGAGAGTAGTGGCCCTTCCTGGGAGTCCTGCTGGTCTTTTTTTATGGGGCTTCCCACCTCAAGGACAGAAGGAGACACGGCCATCTGCAAGTCCTTATGGATGAGTCCAGCTCAGCTGATGTCTCCAAGTTTATGGGCAGTTACTGAATGTCATTGGGAGATATGGAAAAAAGCAGAAAGCATGCATTAAAAAGTGAAAATTGCCTTTTGTAAACCTGCTGCAGCCGGCAGCAGAGGAGGGAGCAATAGAACGGGATCAGGCGAACCAGGCCGTGTGGGAGCATCTGGGAGAGGCTACTCACAGTCCCTGTGGGGTCTCACTGTCAAAGCAGACTGAATCCTCACTGTTCAGTGCAACCAAGAGAGGAGGCCCCTCTGGAATCAGAAGGCCATTGGGAGAACACCTAGTAGGGACAGTGAAGGATGGATGGGTGGGAGGAACACGGCTGAGAGGTAAGGCTGACTTGAGGCTCACCACCAGGGCTGTGTATTTTGTCTGAGTGGGTCTCAAGGAGGGGAGCAGGGAGGTCTTGAGAGAAGGACCTTTGACACTACAGGGACCGTGGGGGAGAGAGGGGACAGTCGTGGGTTCAGTTTGGCATTCGGTGCCCAGCCCAGGAAAACAAAGCCTGAAATCCATGGAGAGAGCAGCAGTCGGCCCATTTCTGACCCAATAAGGACCGAAGGCATGGCTTTCCATTTAGCATCTGGAAGCTCTGGCAGCCTGAGACTCAGGCCCTGGGCAGGGCAGCAGGGTCCAAGAGGTGACACATGACAAATGGGCACAAGGTGGCCCAGCTGACACAGGCTGACTTGTGAACAAGTGAGACACTGCCTATGCTTCCCTAGGAAGGTGTGGAGGAGGGGTTCTTTAGAGGGATGAAGTCTTCCCCTCGGGAACGGGGAATGAGCCAATGAATACTGGGTATAAATGCTAACAAAACCTGCTTCCATAGGCTGCTGGTACCGAAGTGCCGTATGAGAAAGGAGCGGCTTTGTTTCAGCGGTTCTGGCACGTTAGCATGAGGAGGAAGGCCTGATGGGAAAGAAATACGTACCGGTAACTCAAGGCTTTTTCTGGTGGAGCGTGAGCTGAGCAAGACCTGCGGAAAATCCCCTTAACTGGGCTGCTCCAAAGGCGCCAGACTTCCCAGGACTCTCTTAACAGAAGCTCCTCGGGAACTTCAGATATCCTGGCTCGAGCTGCCAGGCACGGAGCGTCCACTAACACTGAAGAGCGAAAGGTAAGGAACCCCATCGCTTGCTTCCCTGTGACTGCCGTAAACAAAAGTTCGTTTTCCTAAAACTTTGCTGCCAGTTTCTACCAAGCGCCCGGAAAATAGAGCTGACCTCCAAATGAAAAGTTTACCACAGCGCCATTTTTTTCTTCTTCTTTTTTTTTTTTTTTTTTTTTTTTTTTTTTTGTAAATCATGTCTTGCTTTGTGGTTTCCCATTTCTATTACACGGAGTTGGAGCTCTGAGAAAGAATGAAGTCTCAGGGCTACAGAGCATTTCATATTAATAGTAGCAGTTAACTTGTGAGTGCTTCCTGTGCTAGCCGTATACAAAACTCTTTGCAGATTTCTTATTTAATCTTCACAACAACCCTGTGATACAAGTGCTGTGACCAAGCGCATTGTCCAGGTGAGAAGACTGAGGCACAGGGAATTTAAATAACTTGCTTGTGGGTCGGGAGCTGGGATGTGAAGGGTGGAGCCTTAGAGTCCCAGCTCTTAACCATCGGGCTACACGGTCGGCTCTCCAAGCTCCCAACCACCTTGTGTGAGATTAGAGGACTGTGCCTGGAAGGTCTACGATCATGGGGAAAATTCCAGACAGTTGGCATGTGCAAATCATGGAAATTTTTGGAAATAAGGGAGAAGTAGAAGTTTAAAATGCACACACAAAACCACTTTTAATCTAGGAAAGGCTGGTTTGCAGTCTTTGAGAAAAGCCCTCGTCACACGCCTCTGTGGTGGCAGTTCCTGAACTAGCAGACGGCCCAGAGGAAGAAAAGCCCACCAGAGCAGATGCCTCGAGAACATATTACTTCCATTCTCAATATATTTAAATGTCACTTCCCTTGGTTTTGCCTTAAACAAAATGTATTTACACCTTAGAGTCTGGCACACGATATCAACTACTAAGAGTCATTAAAATCAGTGTAATATAAAACCAGTGATCAATGTAAACAACTCTTGACTCATATAGTACATCTGAAACTAATGTCCTAGGTAAATTATACCTCAAGTAAAACTGGTCATTTATTGTGACCAGTTAAGTGAGGGAAACCACCAAAAAAATGTGAAAATCCTGAAGACTGATATGGCCAGAAGTAGGAAGTGTGGTGAACAAAGTCTAAACTGAGTTTAAACCACTTTTTCTGCAATTCTCCTTTTTTGAATTTGACATAAAATAGTAAAAGGAATAAGAAATTAATAATAGATGTTTTGTGTGCATAAAAATCTAAATCATTATTATTAGCAGTAAAAGATACCTTCAGGGCAACAATATTGTTTTCTCAGAATTAAGTGCAAATTTGGAAATACTCCCTTCTTCCTACCATAGCAGCAGAGAAAAAGGAGAGTGACTTTCTGTCAGAAATGCTATAGCATATTTCTGAAAGAGAACCTTAACTTCCTCTGCTTTGGTTCTTTGATCTGAACTCCATTTCCCCTGTAACCATCCTCCATCTTCCCTCTGCCTTATGCACCGTCCTCCTGCCAAAAGGGAGCGATGAATTGGTAAAGATTAAAAGACTGCATTCTTCTTTCCATCTCATTCAAATTAACTAGTGAGCCAAGGAACTGTACAGTAAGTGATTTATAAAGAAAGAACTAGATCGAATTTAATAAAGAATCAGTTTATGACTTAAAAAATGAGAGATATTAATAGCACACTTAACCATAAATCTGAATCAGAATATTAATACCCAGCAAATACAGACAGGATCTGGATCAGTGAGAAAAGCCATAAAGTTTGTCTGATTATATTAATTTATGATACAGTTCTTCTTAAGTTTACTTTCTTAGAAGTATAGAGAATCTCAGATGGAATTTTAAAAGGCTATCCTGGAGGTTAGACTCTTAGCCAAGCTAAAAAATCTCTCCTGCAGATTTCACTGGCAGCACCTATAAATATGAGCAAATTCTTCCGTTCTTCAGGTCTCCCCAAAACCCCAAACTTCCTGGCCTGCCCAGAAGTGACCTTTCTTACTCTCTTGTAGGGCTAGACCCTGTAAGCTGGGTGCCAGACCAGTTTTGGGGGGAGGGCTATTTTAATTCCTTAAAATTATCTGGTCATATCTGATTAAATGATCATCTCTCCCAAATGCGACATTCTAGGCAAGGCCTTGATTGCATAATTAATTTTTCCAGTATGGTCTGGTAAAAGGAGGACAGGTCCTTGTTGAACCTTTGCAAATAACTCTATTGCTGTGAAAAGTAAGAATGCTCTATTTTCTGAATTCAAGCAGTAGGGGGTGGGAAGTTCAGTGAAAAAAATCATTTAAAAATGTTTTATTTCATTTTATAAAACAAAGTCTACTAAATTGTTATGAGATACAGCTAGCTTAAGAAGAAAGCTTTTATATGCAGAAAGTACAGTATTAAAACAGTTATTAATGATATTCTAAACATATAACTACAGTCATGCCTCAGAAGTTCATGCATCCCAGGTAAATAATTCTTATTCTCTTGTATCTTGAGTTAGCAGTTTTACAAAGCCATTGGCTTCTCAACTGAAGAGTTCTGGAAATGCCAACCCAGTCTTCACTATTAGACTAAAACTTGTTTAAGCAATGCCAACAGAAGCCTATACCCAAAAGTCTATTCTTTGAAGTGTCATTAACTTAAAGTACCTGGGACAGTTCTTTCCTTTGGGGTTCTGAGACAGTCATTGTTTGAAGACAAGCTAATCTGTAGCTGATGGCAGAACCTTCAAGAAGGCATTAAAGAAAAACACAACCTTTTCGTAGTCGATAAAGACTACCAATAGCTGTGGTAAATGTATTACTGATGGTTTTCAAAGTGAACCATCTGATGAGCATTTATAACAAGAACATTGCAACTGATGAGTAAATTGGTTGTTTCTGTGGCATGTAAAAAAAAAGATGATAAAGTCCTTTCAAAAACATTTTAGATAAAATGTCTATAAGGATAATATTAGCCAATTTTCAAAGTCAGTGCCTGTTTCATCTGATTCACAAAAATGGATGAACATCATTTTTCATATTATAATCTTGAGATATAATGTACATAATATAGCAAGGACATACCAAGCATTTTCTAACTCTACTGAGACTATATCCAAAGTATCAAGTAAAGAGAGTCAGCAAGTCTGGAGTAAGTCCTAGACATCTGTATCTCAATAAAACTTCTTAGGTAAGTCTGATATGCATCCCCAATTAAAACCCACTGGCCAAGAAGATACTAATTTTAAGTTGAAGAAGTAAGGTTGTGGCCAAGTTTTAAATAATAAATGAAATTATGACTGTTAACCTTATAGTGCTGTCAACTAACATTATCAGGCAAGGAACCACTACAATTCTGATAAATACAGGAAAACTCAATAGAACTATTTCATATTATTTCAGTGTTTTCCCTAAGGTACAAACATATTAATGAAAATGAGGGCACTGACATATCTCCAGAGACTTGCCATGAAGTACAACATTTCTAAAGAATTATATTTCAAAAATAAAAAAAGTATATATTGGTAACATTGTACCTATTCAAATTTAACAGATTTAACCTACAGTTAAAAAGAAAAGCATAATCCTTTCACTTTAGAAGATGAAGGAATAATAAAATTTAAAAACCCATTACTCTGAAATTTCTCATTATCTGTTTAACAATAAAAACAAAATAATCCAATGTATGTTTTGTTAAATATGTTGGAAAATGTATACAAACTTTCAACACATAAAGTGAGCTCTTGCATTAGAGACAGATGTGGAATTGCCACTAGAGGGAGCCATAGACAGATTGCAGAACGAACCCCCAGAACCTCTTTCTTGATAGGGAGTATAACTTACTTTCTTGATAGGGATTATGACTGCATTTGCCTTTTAAAATCTTAAACTATTAGTAACAAAGGTGAGAACGTACATCTCTTTGAGACTTGGTAAATATACGCTCTCACATCGCGTTGCCACGCTAGCTTCATGGTTATCATATAGGGGATTCCTGCCCTGGGTGGAAGTGCTGAAGGTCGGGAGGGAAGGCTACTCTTGTCCATTGTTAAACCAGACCCTTCACTTTAGGCTCATTTACTTCATTAGCTTTTCAAATATGTTATTATACAACATGAAATTAAAGAATAAACACAGAAGTGTACTCCTCCCAAAGTTTAATAAGGAGATACAGATATTTGCTTCAGATATTTTCAAGAAACCAAAAACAGTACAGGTAGAGCGAAGCCCTTTTGAACCTTCTCCTGATTCCATTTGCTTCCCTGCCTCCTGGTATTTAACAATTCCAGAATAAACCACTCCTCTGAAACTGATATGTGTCCATCCCACCCTATATTTAATACTGGTATTACATATAAGGAAGTATGATTTATGTTCTATTGTGGTGTTCCAAGGGGCCTTCTTTCCCTCCACTTTTGTTCTTTTCTTTATTCCTGCTACTGGGTTAGAAAGTATGTTTTTCCCTATCGTTTCAGTGTTGTATTTTCAGCCCAGTAAACATGCTGCATTTGAGGACCTTAGAATCTTAGATCATATCCTCCCAACTCCAATTCTTTATGTCATCGATCATATTGTTCTTTACTTTAACCATCATTGCCAATCATCCATTAATATTTGATCCCATATTTCTGAGCATTGGTAGTGGGAAGAGCATGTCTGTATTAATTCAGATTATCATGCTGCTGGGAGTTCCCCAAAAACCTTCTAATTGGTGTTCCTTCCATTCAGTTAATCTCCATTATCAGATTAAAATTTTTATTGAGGTATAATTGATTTATAATCTATTAGTTTGAGGTGTACAGTGTAGTGATTCTATTTTTTTATTGCTATGCTCCATTTAAAGTTACTACAAAATATGGCTATATTCCTTGTGCTGTACAATATATCCTTGAAGCTTATTTACATAGTAGTTTGTACCCCTTAATGCCCTACCCCTATGTTGCCCCTCTCTGCACCCATCTCCCCGCTGGTAACCACTAGTTCTCTATATCTGAGTCTGCGTCTTTCTTGTTATATTCACTAATGTGTTGTATTTTTTAGGTTCCACTTATAAGTGATAACATACAATATTTGTCCTTCTCTGTATAACATTTTATTTAGCATAATACCCTCCAGGTCCATCCATGTTGCTGCAAATGGCAAAATTATATTGTTTTTTATGGCTGAGTAGTATTCCATTATGTATATATACCATATCTTCTTTATCTATTTAGCTGTTGATGTATTCTTAGGTTACTTTTATATCTTGGGTATTGTAAATAATGCTCCTATGAATTTTGGGGTGCATGTATCTTTCCAAATAAGTGTTCTCATTTTCCTCTGATATACACCCAGAAGTGGAATTGCTGGGTCATATGGTAGTTTTATTTTTAGTTTTGTTTTTTTTTTTGGAAACCTCCATATTGTTTTCCACAGTGGCTGCACCGATTTACATTCCTACCAACAGTGTGCAACGGTTCCCTTTTCCTCACACCCTCGCCAGCATTTGTTACTTGTGGTCTTATTGATGATAGCCATTCTTGCAGGTGTTAGGTGGTATCTTGTGGTTTTGATTTACATTTTTCTAATAACTGGCAATGGTGAGCATCTTTTTATGTACCTAGTGGCTCTCTGTATGTCTTCTTTGGAAAAATGTCTCTTCAGGTCTTCTGCCCATGGTTTAATTAGGGTGTTGTGCTTTTGATATTGAGCTGTATGGGTTATTTATATGTTTTGGATATTAACCCCCTATGATTGTATCATTTGCAGATATTTTCTCCCATCAGTAGGATGTCTGTTCATTTTGTTGATGGTTTCCTTTGCTGTGCAGAAAGAAGCTTTTAAGTTTAATTAGGTCTATTTTATTTTTCCTTTTGCTTCCTTTGCCTTGGGAGACAGATCCAAAAAGTGTTGCTGTGATTTATGTCAAAGTGTGTTCTGCCTATATTTTTTTCTAGGAATTTTATGGTTTCTGGTCGTACATTTAGGTCTTTAAAATCCATTTTGAGTTTATTTTTGTATATGGTATAAGAAAATGTTGTAATTGCATTCTTTTACATGTAGCTGTCTGGTTTTCCCAAGACCACTTATTGAAGAGACTGTCTTTTCTCCACTGTATGTTCTCGCCTCCTCTGTTGTATATTAATTGACTGTAAATATGAGAGTTTATTTCTGGGCTCACTATTCTGTTCCATTGACTCGTGTCTGTTTTTGTGCCAGTACCATGCTATTTTGATTACTATAGCTTTGTAATATAGTCTGAAGTCAGGAAGCATCATACGTGCATCTCTGTTTTTCTTTCTCAAGATTGTTTTGGCTTCCATACAAATTTTAAAATTACTCTATTTCTGTGAAACATGGCTTTGGTAATTTGATAGGGATTGCATCAAATCTGTAGATTACCTTGGGTAGTCTGGTCATGTTAACAGTATTCTGCCAGTTCATGAACATGATATATCTTTCCTTTTGTTTGTGTTGTCTTTAGTTTCTTTCATCAGTGTCTTATACTTTTCCAAGTACAGGTCTTTTATCTGCTTAATTACATTTATTTTTAGGTATTTTTTTAAATGCATTTGTAAATGGGATTGTTTCCTTAATTTCTCTTTCTGATAGTTCATTGTTAGTGTATAGAAATGCAACAGATTTCTGTATATTAATTTTGTATCCAGCTACTTTACCAAATTCATTGGTGAGCTCTAGTAGCTTTTTGGCAGTATCGTGAGGATTTTCTATGTATAGGATTGTGTCACCTGCAAACAGTGACGGTATTACTTCTTTTCCAATTTGGATTTGTTTTATTTGTTTTTCTTCTCTGATTATGGTGGCTAGGACCTCAGAAACTCTGTTGAATAAAAGTGGCAAGAAGGGGCATCCTTGTCTTGTTCCTGATCTTAGGGGAAATTCTTTTCACCATTGAGTATGATGTTAGCTGTGGTTTATCATATATGGCCTTATATGTTGAGGTATGTTCCTATCTTCCCTCTACAGCCATCTTCTGGAAAATTTTTATCATAAATAGATGTTGAATTTTCTCAAGTTTTTTCTGCATCTCTTGAAATGATCATATAATTTTTTATTCTTCAATTTGTTAATATGGTATACCACATCGATTTGTGGATATTGAACCATCCTTGCTTCTCTGCAATAAATCCCAATCATATCATGGTGTATGATCCTTTTAAATGTACTGTTGGATTTGGTATGCTAATGTTTTGTTGAGGATTTTTGCATCTATGTTTATCAGTGATATTGGCCTATAATTTTCTTTCTTTTTTTTTTTTTTTTTGTCATATCTTTGTCTGGTTTTGATATGAGGGTGGTTCTGGCCTTGTTGAATTAGTTTGGAAGCATCCCTTCCTCTGCAATTTTTTGGAATATTTTGAGAAGGATTGGTGTTAACTCATCCCTAAACATTTGCTGGAATTCACCAGTGAAGCCATCTGGTCCTGGACTTTTGTTTCTTGGGAATTATTATTATTATTATTATTATTATTATTATTATTATTATTATTATTATTATTATTATTATATTCAATTTCATTACTGGTAATTGGTCTGTTCATATTTTCTGTGTCTTCCTATTTCAGTCTTGGGAGATTGTATACTTTAGGAATTTTTCCATTTCTTCTGGGTTGTCCATTTTATTGGCATAAAATTGTTTGTTCATAGTAACCTCTTACGATCCTTTGTATTTCTGTGGTGTTAGAACTTCTCCTTATTCACTTCTGATTTTATTAATGTGGGCCCTTTCTCTCTTTTTCTTGATGAGTCTGGCTAAAGGTTTATCCAGTTATCTTTTCAAAGAACCAGTTTTTAATTTCATTGATCTTTTTTTCCCCTCTTTGGTCTCTATTTCCTTTACTCCTACTGTGATCTTTATGGTTTCTTTCCTTCTACTATTTTTGGGGTTGTTGTTGTTGTTGTCGTCATCCTCCTCCTCATCCTCCTCCTTGTGTAAGGTTAGATTGTTTGAGATTTTTCTTGTTACTTGATGTAGGCTTGTATTGCTGTTTACTTCCCTGACAGAACTGACTTGTGGCATCCCATAGATTTTTGATTGTTGTATTTTCATTTTCCTTTGACTTCAGGTATTTTTTTTATTTCTTCAGTGATCCATCAGTTGTTTAGTAGCATATTATTTAGCCTCCACCAGTTTGTAGTTTTGGCAGTTTTTTCCTTGTAGTTGGTTTCTAGTCTTATAGCGTTGTGGTTGGAAAAGCTGCTTGATGTGATTTCAACTTTCTTAAGTTTACTGAGACTTGTTTTGTGGCCTAGCATGTGATCTGCCCTGAAGAATGTTCCATGTGCCCTTGAAAAGAATGTGTATTCTGCTCCCTTTGGTTGGAATGTTCTTTCGTTCTTTCTCTTTCTTTCTCCTTCCTTCCTTTCTTTCTTTCTTTCCTTCCTTCCTTCCTTCTTTCCTTCTTTCTTTCCTTCTTTCCTTCCTTTCTTCCTTTCTATTCATTTGGTCTTATGTATCATTTAAGGCCAGTGTTTCCTTATTGGTATTCCATCTGGATGACCTGTTCATTGATGTAAGTGGGGTATTAAAGTCCCTTACTATTATTGTGTTACTGTCAGTTTCTCCCTTTGTGTTTGTTAATACTGGCTTTATGTATGTAGGTGTTCCTATGTTGGGTGTATATATATTTACAATCATTATATCTTTTTCTTGAATTGATCCCTTGATCATTATATAATGTTCTTCTTTGTCTCTTTTTACAGTGTTTGTTTTAAAGTCTATTTTGTCTGATATAAATATCAGTGCTGCCTTGGCTTTCTTTTGTTTTCTATTTGCATGGAATACCTTTAAGTCTTTGAAGTCAGTAATTCTAAAAAGCCACTCTGCTCAGTGCCTTTGGCCTGCTGGTATGTTGTCTGGGTCCTGACAAGGCAGGCTGTAGGGCTGTGGTGGTCTTGGGGACAGTGTCAACCTGCTGAAGGGTCTAGGAGATCCTGGGGCTGGTGTCCATGTAGCAGTGGTTGAAGCCAAGTCCTGGGCTGTGCCAGCTCACTGGCAGTGCCAGGACCTAGAGTCCGGCTGGGAGGCCAAGGCATCCCAAAGCTGATATTAGTGGGACCAGTTAATCACACAGCCTACTGTGTCTTGAAGCTTATGTCAGCCCACTGGTGAGTGGGGCTAGATATGGGGGTGACTGGCTGGGGGCCCAAGGTGTTTTAGAGCTGGTATTGGCCTACTGCTGGGTGGGGCCAGGGCCCAGTGGATCCCAGGGCTGGTGCTGGCCTGCTGGTGGTGGGCTGGGTCCTGCCATGGCAGGCTGTGGGCTGCAGTGGTTCTGGGGCTGGTGTCCACCTGCTGGTGGGTGTGGTTGGGGCTTAGGTCCTAGGGCTGGTGCCTGTCCACTGGTTGGTAGAGCTGGGTCCTAGGGTCTCTAGTTGCAGGGCCCTGGCAGTCCTGGGTCTATGGCCTGCACACTGGTGTGTAGGCTGAGTCCTGGGCCCTCTGGTGGCCATAGCCATGCCCAGGGATGGCCGTGGGCTAAGGGGGTCTTAAAGCAGCCTGTCTGCTGGTGGGTGGGGCTGTGTCCCTGCTTGGCTGGTTGCTTGGGCTAAGGTATCCCAGTGCTGGTGCCTACAGGTTGGTGGGTGGGGGTGGGGCTGGATCCTGAGGCTAATAAGTTAGAGGTAGGATTGAAAATGGCACCTGCCAGCACCAGTGTCCATGTGGCAGAATGAGCTCCCCAAAGTGGCTGCTGCCAATGTGTATGTCCCCAGGGTGAGCTCTGGTTGTCTCCTGCCTCTTCAGGAAACTCCAGGATCAGCAGGCGGGTCTGACCCAGGGTCCTTTCAAATTACTGCTTCTGTCCTGGGTCCCAGAGTGTGTGAGATTTTGTGTGCATCCTTTAAGAGTGGAGTCTCCATTTCATACATCCCTCTGGGAATCTCGAAATTACTTTTAAGAAAGTCCTCCTGGCCTTCAAAGTCAAATGTAGGGGCACATCTTCCTGGTGATTCCTGGGCTGGGGAGCCTGATGTGGAGCTCAGGCCACTACTCCTTGGGGAGAATCTCTGTAATTATAATTATTCTCCCCTTCATGTGTTTCCCACCTAGGGGCATGGGTCTTGATTATACTATGAATTTGCCCCTCCTACCTGTCTCATTGTGGTTCTTTCTTTATATCTTTAGTTGTGGAAGATCTTTTCTGGTAGATTCCAGTTTTTCTCATCAACAGTTGCTCTGTAAAGTGTTGTAGTTTTGGTGTGCCCATGAGAGAAAGTGAGCTCAGGGTCTTCCCACTCTGCCGTCTTGGCCGAACTCCTCTACAGTGTATATCATTATCAGGTTAATTTTTGCAAAGCACTGCTATCTTTCACTGTATCTGTGAGCACTATGTTACTTTCTAGCTCAGGTGCCCATGGATAATGTTTGAAACCATATAGTATGTTCCATCATATTTTTTCTAACTTCTCTCACTGTTTCCAGACATCACATGTTCCCCTAATCTAGGTCACGACCCTTCCTCACTGGCCCACAATAGCTTCTGTGTTCATTTCTGCATCTGTGCTTTTCACTATATCTATAAGCAAATTTTCTCTTCTTTTCCTCTATCCAAATCAGATTGTTCCTCCTAAATCCACTTAAGGACCCATTTGTCATATGCCAACTACTCCATTTCTATCTTCATCTCTTGCCTCATCTCTTAAGACTCTAAAAGTCTATCACACAAGTTAACATTGATCATACGCTCTCTTAAGCCCTCTGTATTCCTTAAAGGAGCATTTCCTCTTGATTGGAAGGTAGGATTGGTTGTTTACTTGTTCAGTTAACTGGCAGATGCAATAGTAGTTATTGATTTGAATTCAGCTTCAAAACACGTTAGCAGTTAAATGCAAAGCGTTCATACCCCATGTAGAGAGACTTCGCTAGACTAGTCTCATTCACACCAGACTGAACTCACTGAGACTCTGCCATTTAGTCAAGTTTTATCCTTTATCCTTTCTGCCCCTGAAGCCCTGTCCTTTATCTTCCCCTCTCCTTTATGGAGGTCATTTTTTGACGCTTCAGTCAGGTATGTCTAACTCATTTCAAACTGCGATAACAATACTGTAAACTGCGTGGCTCAGACAACAAACATGTATTTCTCACTGTTCTGGAGGCTGAGAGGTCCAAGATCAAGGTGCTGGTGGATTATGTGTCTGCTGAGAGTCCTCCTCCTGCTTTGCACATGGTTGCCTTCTTGCTGTGTCCTCATGTGGTCCAGAGAGACCCTCTCTCTCCTGTCTCTTCTTGCAGGAACACTGATCCCATCATGAGGACTCTGCCCCATGACCTAATTGCCTTCAAAGGCCCCACTTCTAAATACCGTCACATTGGGGGTTAGGGCTTCAATGGTGAATCTGGGGGGACATACACATTTAATTCTTAGTAAGGCTCTACCACCTGGTTCGACTTCTATTCTGACTTCTTCTAGTTTCTCAATCTTGTCACCTCTTATAGCATTTCTTCTGAGTGATAGAACCAAATCATATCACATTTTAGAGGAGAGCACAAGCACACAGTAGGTGTTCAAGGATGAATAAGACAAAACCTTGCTATCAAGGAACTTGTCTTGCAGGAGAGACAAAGTAGAACAATGTGGTAAGTTTATTTATAATAGAAGTGTGGATAGGGTAGCCAGGAAGTATGATTATCACTAAGAAAGGGATGTGTGGGTCAGAATTCAATTTTTTGGCATCTACCGTGTGCCAGATGCTGAGTTTAGGAAAAGGAGGAAAGGACTGTTTTTCTTCAGGCATGACACACTTAGAGTCTGAGTGCACAAAGCTGGTAGCAATAAAGAAGAAAATCCTATAAGCTTGTTTGCATATTTGCTTCAAGTATTTATTCTATTATCTACCTATCGTGTTGAGCCATTTCAAAATACATGAATCATCATGACGTTTCATCCCTTAATACTTCAACATGCATTTCCAAAAAAAAAAAAAAAAAAAGAACCAAAACAAAACAAGCAAAACTAAGGAAAATAGGACTTAAAATAAAAAATAAAATAAAATTTAAAAATAAATCAAAATTTAAAAAATAAAGAATTAAAATAAATAAAAATAAAAGTTTTAATTCTTAAAAAAAAATTTAAAACTAAGGACATTCTCTTATATAACCACAATACCATTGTCATCTAACAGTTAACAAGAATTCTCTAATCTACTCTGCTAGCCAGTTGTGCTTTAATGACCCTTTGCTCCCATGCTGTGGATGCATTATTCACCTTCTCTGCTGGGCTCTGAACCCCAAGAGGCTGTCTTGGACAGGCTGCCATAGCCAGGCTCCCAAATGGGTTCTGCCAATGGGAAGTACCCACAGGCACCAGAGGCCAACAGAAGCACCAGTAAGAGATGAGTGTGAGGCGATAGGCTGGAATACTTCTTGGCTCCCTCACCACCAGGTTGCTGGTCTGGCATTGGCTGCATCTATCACTGTATCTCCTGTGAAGCAGCACTTGCTTCCACAGCTCCAGCCATGACTGGACACTCATAACTGGCCCCACACCTGCTCGTTTGTGTCTAAGAGTGGCTGGAAGTGGCTTCTGTATTAATTCCTGGGTACCTCAGCATCCTTTGTTGATTCTTTTAGCCCTGACCACATCTCTCAATAGTCCTGTCATTAAATGCCTTATGAGTAAGTTATTTTGAATTTGTTGTCTGTTTCCTGCAAGGATCGTGCCTGACATTTCAAGAATCCATTTTCAAATGTTCACCATTGGTTCAAAGTGTTTTTAAAGATTTTTTTTAACCCAAACCAGTCAAGGATCCTGCACTGAACTCAATTCTGCTTCTTTAGTCTCTTAATCTAGCAACTCCTTTTTTTTTTTTTTTTTTTTTTTTTCTTTTGCCATTGACTTTTTTTAGAGACCAGACCAGTTGTCTTACAAAAGTCACACATTCTGAATGTATCCAGCTGAGGAAACAGTTGGATACATTCAGAATGTATTCCTATGTGTATACTGTTTCCTTCCTTTCCTGTTCTTCTCTGCTTTGTATTCCTTTAACTTGAATCTAATAAAGCCTTTAGATCCAACTTCCATTTAAACATTATTGGTAAGAATACAGGTGATAATGTATAATTCGTAAGGCATTATCTCAGGAGCCACATGGCATCATTAATTGTGTGACAATTGGGTAGTAAGTCCAATTACCAAGTGATAATAACCATATTTGTCTATTGTAAAAGGTACTTCCCCCCATTTGCTATTAGCAAGTAAGCTGTGTGTGGTGGGGGTGATACTTTTGTACCAGGTGGATACCTCGTTCTCTGTTAACTCAACCATTCTGCTAACAGTTTTAGTATTCATTATTGATTCTTGCCTGCATCAATGATTTCATTCTGTCTTGCAAACTTACTACTTTCTATTCCAATCATCACTTCTGCATTTATTAGCTAGTATTCTTCTATAAATAAGAGCTTTGCTTTAAGGACAGGGATTATTTCTTTTTCCCGACTACAGTTGCTATAATAAAAGGAGAATAAAACCTAAAGTTTTTTTTTTTTTGCCTTCAATTACTTACCTAAAATCAGATCATCAATATACTATTACTAGTATAAACACTGTACTGTGTTTCATTAATGAGGTCTCAGAATTCTTTACAATTAAGTTTGAACTGGTGATCAGGGAGACTGAATGCTAAACCTTCTGACACAATATGTTCAATTCCACCTGCCTTTTTACTTTCAGTAATTGCTGCAGAGGTTCCTGGCTAGCCCTGGTCATTCATACAGTTCTAGCATTAATAGAGACGGACTTCGTGGAGTACGAACCATGGGAACAAAAACCATTATCAGTAGCTGGCAATTACACCACAATTAGATTGCACATCTCATAGGAGCACTCAAGATGCATTCAAAAGGGCTATTATCTCTTTTCTAGGTTAGCTGTTAGTTTCACAAACCTTTGATCACAAGATCTTTGCTCTGTTGTTACATTGCTTTCACTATGTGTGTACTGAGATAAGCCATTTTGCTCCTCTAAGTGCTTTTGTCTGGAAGAAATAATGGATTTTTAAAAGCTAGGCAGTGGGCCTCTAGGTCCTGTTTGGATTTCTATCAGTGATCATTTGGGGTCTGGCCATTTGCTATCTGAAGGCACCTTCGGCTGTCTCCGTCACCCTGTGTGTGCTGTCACAGGTACTTGCTGCAGGTAGCGGCAACTGTTTACCAAGCTTCCCTTCAGGAGTACCCACTGCTATTCATCTGTATGGCCCTGGGTTTTTCTCTGCAGCCCCCACCTCTTAGTAGCTGTTCCTCAATCACAAACACCGAAGCAGAGGGAGAGAACCGTCTGAAAAAAACGAAAAAACTGACGTGGCTATCATCAATTAATAAAGTCCTCCTTCAATAAGACTAACAATAATTAGTTGAAATTTCTAACATCCTGTGGTCATCACAAATGAAGCCTCATTCAGTAGTTGACGAAATCTTTATCGCCACTGAGAAAACATAAATGATCCACATGTACCAAAAGCATTTAGGGATGTACTAACAAAACTGTGATATGGTCTGTCTGGTCATTGGCTTCTTTGCTCTCAGATCTTTGTCTCCTCCTCAAGCCCCACCCCCCACCCCATGCCAAGTCTGCTCCAGGTTACAGGGGCTGCCTCTACAAACACCAATTCCCAATGTATTCATTTTCTATTGCTGTATGACAAATTACCACAAACTTAGTGGTTTAAGATAACACCCAGTAATTATCTCCTAGTTCTGGAGTTTAGAGCTTGGATGAGTTCGACTGGCTCTCTGCTCACAAGACCCACATCACAATGGCCGCTGGGCTCTTCCCTGAAGGTTCTGGGGAAGGATCCACCTCCCAGCTCCTTCAGGTTCCTGGTCCAGTTCTGTTCCTTGCAGCTAGAGGACTCAGGTCCCTTTTCCTTCCTGGCTGTCAGTGGGCGGCTAGACCTTACTCAGTCATTGACTGCTGGCCACCTGAGAATAGGAAGAATAGCAGGGCTCAGGGTAGAGGTGGACGCTAACCCCTGACTGTTAGAGAATACTCCTGGGCTCCTTTCTTACGGGAGGATCTAAGCCAGGGGTTGACAAACTGCAGCCTGAGGGCCAAATCTGGCCTGCCACCTTTTTCAGTACAGCCCTGCAAGCTAAAAATGGTTTTTCCTTTTTTAATGGTTACATTTTAAATGGTCATGTAAGTAACTACATAACATCTTGATTGTTTTGTGGTTTAGCCCATAAAGGCTAAAATGTTTACTACCTGGCCCTGTACAGAAAGAAATCATGGGACCCAAATTCTATGCAGAATGTCATTGTCTGCTCAAGCCTGGCAGGTCAGAGGAGAGGGCTTGGAGGAGGGGAGCTCTGATACATGGGGAAGGAAGGAGACAAAAGGTACCTCAAGTAGAAAAGAACCAAATCCTGGGATCATGATAGCAGGGAAGGCCTAAAAAGACTGTGAATCTCCCTAGAACAGAATCTAATTTTTTAAGTCTGCTAATTTATTGTAAGAAAATAAATTAGCAAAGCTTCTGTTTTAATTTGCATATCATTTGGTTACTAATAAAGTTGGACTTGGATTATTTTCATATGTTAATTTGAAGAATTGCAAATGACTGCCACAAATAAAATGAACAGATTTCTGCACAAAGGACAAAACGAAAATAGTTAATATCTATAAAGCTTAAAATAATCTATAAAATGGAAAATATAATAACGTTCCAACCCAAAAATGAGCAAATGTTTACTCTTTTAAATATGTTAATATTTAAAAATAGAAAAGAAAATTTGAAGCATATCTTGAGTCCAAAATTCCATAGCTGGGTGTTTGGAAAAATACTTAGGGTAGTTTCTTAGTACTTGCTGCCAGTACACTTCCCTATTAATTTGGCTAAACTGAATAATTATATTCTTAAGACTCACGTTATTAGAGGAGCAGAAAATTTTTTTTCATAGGGAAAAATGGAGTCAAGACTACTGAGTTTAGATTTGCAATAAGGATATTATCTCTTGAAGAAACTGCATGTTTTATCAATATTACTGCATAGTTAGAAAACCTGTCTGATTGCATCCCACTATTGTTCAAGAGTATTATCCCCTTTAATGACGAGAATATGATATTTAGATACTCTTCGTCACTAAAAGAAGCCCCTTTAGAGAAATAGTTGATTTCAAGCCCACCTCAGGACATTGACAAAAGGAGTCAGACATCTTTCTGTGCCAGAAGGCTAGGAAACAAACTCTAAAGAGGTCATGAGTTCACAAACACTACATTGAAAAGGCTCCTGCTGCAAAGTTGGAAAAATTTGAGCCAGCAAGAATGACATTAGAGCTTAAATTATCAATATATAAGAATTCAGTAGTTTACAATAATATTCATGGAAAGACTCACGAATCACCCTCTGAGTCTGCTAGAGGGTGATTTTTACTCTCAAAATTGATAGAAGAATCAAGATTTTGCTTTTCTTCAGTGAGCCATGTTTCAGCTTATCTAAGGGTTGATGAGGTCAGGTCTTCACAAACAGAATTCTAGCTAATAAATAGAGAGGACTGATAGACTTAGAAAAGTTCTATTTTTCAATCTCAGTGAAACAATGGATTAGGAAGTGATCAATGATAAATCATTAAGTTCTAAGTTGGTGGGGACTTTATAATGGAGGAATCTGGTTGCCAATAGTAACATCACTAAAATTAGGCCTCCACATTGAGCTCAAGATATGAGGCACCAGGAACCATAAAGCTCCACTTACAAGGTATTCTTACCAATAAAGCTGAACCTGAACCTAGATCAAGTTTCAAGGTCTAACAACCAGTTTAGTGGCAATAAATACGGAGAATGAGGAGCTGCTTAAACGTCATGAGAAAGCAATCGACCAAATTCACAATGTGCAATATTCTGTAATATAAAGGACTGATTTCTCCAGCAAATGAATTGTATTAAAAATGGGCAGAAGGTATAGAATAAAAGATGTAGTCAATAAACAACCAAATGCAATGTACAGATCTTGTTTGGATCCTAATTTGAACAAGCCAACTATAAACAGCAGTTGAGGCTATCAGAAATTTTTAACATGGGATGGATATTGGGTGAAATGAAGAAACCACTGTTAGTTTTGTTAGATCTGATCAAGACATGGTGATTGTATGAGGAAAAAACAGTCCTTAGTCAGAAATGCTCCAGCCAGTGTAAATTTCCCTCAAGGCCAATGAGGCCTCTTTAGAAACCAGAAGAAATCACATGGGCTTCGAAACAGGATTTTTCAACCCGAAACAGCACTTGTGTTCTTTGACACCACATACCTCCTAAGTGACCAGCAATTTGGGGAATAAAGAATGTTATGCAGAGGGTTGGGAGTATAGCTCAGTGGTAAGGTGCATACTTAGCATGAACAAAGTCCTGGGTTCAATCCCTAGCACCTCCATTTAAAAGAAAAATCTAAAAGGCTGCTGCTATTGGAAAAAAAAAAAGCATGTGATGCAGAAGTTACGTTGGTGAATTTTGCCAACATGTCGACATTAATGAAATGCCAACATTTCTTACATTAAGGGAGAAAGTCTTAGAAGTCTAGCGGAAAAAAAAAAATCTGTCTGTCTACACAATGAAGACCTTCAATAAAGTAGTGGGTTTTGAAACCACTATCCAGCTAGTAAGTTTCCTATTACATTAAACTATCTGATGAAGCAGTGAGTGCAGATGAAGATGCTTTGAAGATGCATCCCTCTGTATTAAACCCCTGCATCAGATCACTAGTGTTGATCCAGGTGTTCTCTGCTGGTGGTGAATGCCCCAAACTCCTGCATCCCTAGGAAGAAGCCTGTGCCCCAGGATGTAAGGCTGTAAAGGACCCACTGTGATGTTAGCTGCAAATGCTGGTAGAGATTCAGATGTGCTTGTATTTCTGCTTGTATCGCTATTGGGTATTTTAGTTTCTAATTATAACGTTTTCTAGCACCAGCTCCATTTCTCCCATGAGCCCTATTATTTTTGGTTCACTGTTTTGACAACTGTGAGGTTTTTTTGGGAATGCATATGCGTTACAGCAAAAATAACTGTTCAGGCATACCTCATCTTATTGTTCTTCACAGAGATTGTGGGTTTTTTTGTTTTGTTTTGTTTTGTTTTGTTTTGTTTTTTATGAATTGAAGGTTTGTGGTCATCCTGCATTGGGCAAGTGTATCAGCACCATTTTTCCAACAGCATTTGTTCACTTGGTGTCACTTTTTGGTAGTTCTCACAATATTTCAAACTTTTTCATTATTATTGTATTTGTTATGTCGTTCTGCTATTAGTGATCTTTGATGTTACTATTTTTAATTTGGGGGAGGGGGTCACCATGAATCCCACCCATGTAAGACAGAACTTAGCCAATCAGTGTTGTGTGTGTTCTGACTGCTTCACCAACCAGCCATTCCCCTCTGTCTCTCTCCCTCTTCTTGGGCCTCCTTATACCCTGAGACACAATGATATTGAAATTAGGCCAATTAATAACCCTACAATGGCCTCTAAGTGTTCAAGTGAAAGAAGAGGTGCTTTAAATCAAAATCTAGAAATGATAAAGTTTAGTGAGGAAGGCAGGTTGAAAGTGGAGATAGGCTGAAAACTAGGCTTCTTGTGCCAAACAGTTAGCCAAGTTGTGGATGCAAAGGAAAAGTTCTTGAAGGAAATTAAAAGGGCTTCCCAGTGAACACGTGAGTGATAAGAGAGCAAAAAAGCTTTAGTGCTAATATGGAGAACGTTTTAGTGGCCTAGGTAGGAGATCAGACCAGCTACAACATTCCCTTTAGCCAGAGCAAGGCTCTAACTTTCTTCAATTCTATGAAGTCTGAGAGAGGTAAGGACACTGTAGAAGAAAAGTTTAAAGCTAGCAGAGGTTGGTTTATGAGGTTTAAGGAAGGAATCATATCTGTAACAGAATAGTCAAAGTGAAGCAGCAAGTACGGATGTAGAAGCTGCAGCAAGTTATCCAGAAGATCTAGCTAAAATCATTAATGAAGATGCTACACTGAACAACAGACTGTCAGTGTAGATGAAGGACCCTTATTTTGGAAGAAGATGCTATAGCCAGAGAGGAGAAGTCATGTCTAGCTTCAAAGTTTCAAAAGACAGGCTGACTCTTTTCTTAGGGGCTAATGCCACTGGTGACTTTAAGTTGAAGCCAGTGCTCATTTACCATTCCAAAAATTCCATTTAAAAATTAGGCTGAGTCTATTCTGGCTGTGCTCTATAAATGGAACGACAAAGCCTGGATGACACACATCTGTTTACATCATGGTTTACTGAATATTTTAAGCCCACTGTTGAGATCTGCTCAGAAAAAAAGATTCCTTTTGAAATAGGACTCATCGTTGACAATGTACCTTGTTACCCAAGAGCTCTGATGTAGATGTACAATGACATTAATGTTGTTTTCATGCCTGTTAACACAGCTTTAAATCAAAATCTGCAGTACAGAGATCAAGGAGTCATTTTGACTTTCAAGTCTTACTATTTAAGAAATAGATTTTGTCAGGCGATAACTGCCATAGGCAGTGATGCCTCTGATGGGTCTGGGCAAAGTCAACAGAAAACCTTCTGGAAAGGATTCACCATTCTAGGTGCCATTAAGAACATTTGTGATTTATGGGAAGACATCAAAATATTAACACTAATAGGAGTATTTGAAAAAAGTTGATTCCAGCCCTCATGGGTGACTTTGAGGGGCTCAAGACTTGATAAAGGAAGTTCCTGCAGATGTGGTGGAAACAGCAAGACAAGAAAATGAGAAACAGAGCCTGCAGATGTGATCGAATTGCTGCAGTCTCACAATAAAACTAACAGATGAGGAGCTGCTTCTTATGAATGAGCAAGGAAAGTGGGATTTTTGAGATAGACTCTACTCCTGGTGAAGATTGTTGAAAGGACTACAAAGAATTTAAAATATTACAGAAACTTAGTCGATAAACCAGCAACCAGGTCGGAGAGATTGACTCCAATTTTGAAAGAAGTTCTGCTGAGGGTAAAATGCTGTCAAATAGCATTGCATGTTACAGAGAAATCACATATGAAAGGAAGAGTCAATGTGGAAAACTTCACTGCTGTCTTATTTTAAGAAATTGCCACAGCCACCCCAGCCTTCTGCAACTACCATGGTGATCAGTCAGCAGCCGTCAATGTAGAGGCAAGACCCTCCACCAGCATGAAAGGTGACAGCTCACTGAAGGCTCAGCTGATGGTTAGCATTTTTCAGCAATAAAGTATTTTTAAATTAAGGTATGTACTTTTTAAAGGAAATAATGCTATTATATACATAATAAAGAATAGTGCAGTATAAACATAATTTTTATATGCACTGGGAAACCAAAGAATTCACAGTGACTCACTTTATTACAGTACTCACTTTATCGCAGTGGTCTGGAACCAAACCTGCAGCATTTCCAAGGTACGCCTGCATACCAGAGTTGAAGTTTTGACCGCATACTAGAATCTTGATGTTGAACTGAACTGCCTGGTTTTTCGATTTCACAAAGGAGAGTACTGTCAGCTCCAAGGATGTTAAGGTTATGTGTGAAAAGCACCTAACATGTCATCTAGCACGTGGAGGCCCTGAATACACAGTGGCTGTTATTATCCAGGTGCAGCCTTTGATTTTGTACCTACCAACTCTCAGCCAGGCAGCTCAGAAGTAACCAGGCCAACCAGACTGCAGAGATCCTGACACAAACGTCCAGTTATTTATCCTGCGGCCTCTTCTCCAGTTCTGCCAGACCACAGAAACACAAGCAGCCTTTCATTGTTCTTGCCTCTGGTCTGCAGGTTAAACCCAAAATGGAGCCACGCCCTGAACCATTGTCCTGACTGTTACAGACAAACTGAGCTACGTTCAGAAAACACCAAGTTCCTGTTTCTTGCAATGGTAACTTGGCTTGGCATCTGATATGTTGAAAAGCAGTCCTGGGAGCTGACCAGTGACTTTTCCAGGCACCCCATTGCCAGCCTGTGCTAAACCAGGCAGGACCTGACATATCTCCTCAGAGGAACTCCAACTTCAGAGTCCAGTGACCGGGGCCTCAGTATCCATCCCAGCACCCCGGTTCCCTCCTCATTGCTTCTAGATGCAAAAGCTTGATTGAAGGGAACCCTGGAGGAAATCCTTTCCACAAAAAAAAAAAAAAATTCTTCTGCCAGAGGAAACATGTACAAAAGGAAGCTGGTCAGAAACTCTAAAAGCCCTTTGTCTCTATACAATATGGCAGTCCCATGTACATTGGGTCAGACTTGAGGTGAGTTTAAAAACACAGTGCTGAACTGAGGTAGAGCTCTGGCTCTCTCCTTAGGGCAGTCCTCCTAAGACTCAAGAGCAAACTGCTGGGAACAAGGGCCTGGGGCTTTGCCTGTGAGATTTCTCAGATTCATTCCCTGTCTCTCCCTGCTAAGAGCCTAGGAAAGGACCAACCTGCTTAATGATGCATCCTTTCCTGCTCATCCTCCCCCTACCCAGGGCATCCCCCAGACGGCATCCAGCACCAGATCTCATGGAGGGTCCATTTTGGGATGGTGGTGGAGTCCGGGAAGAGAAAAGGAGAAAAAGAGAAGTGAGTGAAGAAAGTAGAAGAAGGAAAATAAAAGGAAGAAGGCTCAAGTGCCAAGAAACAACAAAGAACTTAGTCACGTCCTAGAGTGTCACATATTGACATTTCCATCATATATTTCCTCATATAAAAAATACCTGAAAATATTCAGGAAAACATTGCAGCGGGCTGGAGATGGGGTAGGGGAAATGGGTGAAGGTGGTCAAAAGGTACAAATTTCCAGTTATAAATAAGTCTGGGGATATAATGTACAGCATGATGACTCTAGTTAACAATGCTGTATTGTATATTTGAAAGTTACTAAGAGGAAAGAATTGCAGGACTATATCCTGAAAGGATTCACAGTCTTGTGAAAGTTTAGCCCTTAGGGGCTTTTGTTTCCCATGAATATGGACGAATTATGAGAGTGGAAAGTTTTGGACCAACAGAGATCTTTAAGGTATTTAGATTTTTATCAATCTGCCTCACTCTGTCCTTGTTTTACTAAATACAGTTGATCATCTAGACATTTAATGTAGTATCAGCAAATGAAGTGACATTCTGTGCAGTTGGTGGTGTCCGTGTAGAAGGAATGCTACCTACAAAAGCTTTCTTTCCAGACCGTGGTACATTCCCATGGACTGCACTAACAGAACAGACAAAATTCCAATTGTTTCTCATAAAGTGCTTCCAGACTTGTATCCCCAGAGAGAGTCTTGCTTTCAAGAAGTCTGAGGACAAGCTCTTACATGTTCTGGAAGGGCGGGCTTAAAAACATAGGAGCAGCTTGTGTTCCAAAAAGAAGAAAAACAGATGTCCAGTCAATTAGACAAATTCGTTCTAGGCAGAAAAAAATCTGAAAGGCAAATGATCAATTATGATCATTGTGTATACACATTACAGAAGGAACGTGTGAATACTAGAGTCAGATCATTTAAAAATTCATTGGTTTTCACGGCCATTCTTTACAAAAGTGGCTAAATACAGTATCCAGATTCACACAAGAGCTTAGAAAAATAGGTAAAACATGAGCAAATAGGAGTGACACTTCCTATCCTGAATGTCTAGAGCCCATTTGGTGGTTTTAAAGATACCTTCATTAAAACTAAACCTTAAAAGAATAGGATTCCCATCAACTTACCAGGCTCTTTCAGTAAACTAAAGGGCATGAGGTTATTGCTTAGAATTTTGGATATATTCTAAGAATATTCATATTGCTAAAATTAAAGCCGACCCAACTTAAACATTTCATAAAAAACTCAACTGGTATTGTTTCTAAATTAAATCCAAGAAAATCCTCAAGTTGATTTTGTCTATTTAGAATTGTCTAAAATAAAGGGAAAGTGTTAGCAATCTCTAGTAAGAATAACTGTGAGATTCAAGTTTTCACTTCTATCAAAAGGATTATACTAAAGGGAGAGGAGCAGCCTTCTCCCTCTTTGCTATTTCATGCATGAAGGACTTGCTCTGAAAACACAGACATCAACTATCTCTCCAAGCAAATGTAAAAATTCCTCTCTTTGGAGACTTTATGGTATTTAAGTACACCAAATGCATTGGAGGTGTGTATCAATTACCTATTGCTACATTAAAAATGACCCCCACATTTGAGAACTGAAAACAACATTTATTGTCTCACAGTTTCTAGGGTCAGGAATCCAGGAGTGGCTTAGTTGGATAGTTCTGACTCATGGGATTATATAGTCAAGCTGTCACCTGGATCTGAAGACTTCTGAAGGCTTGAAGTTGGAGAATCTGCTGAAGCTTATTCACATGGTTGTTGACAAGCCTCAGTCCCTTATTCCTTGGAATTCTCCCCAGGGCTGTTCATTACTTGGTGGCTGGCTTCCCTCAGAGATGAAACCTGGCACAATGTTGGGGGGGGGCGCTCTGCAAGGGTATGAATACCAAGAGAAGACCCCTTTGGATGCTGGCTACCACAGTCTGCCATCTGTCTCCCCACACCTACCCTGTCGCCCCGCATATAAAATACACTCATCCCATCCCAAGACCTCAAAAGTTCTTGTCCCATTATAGCATGAACTCAAAGTCCAGAATCATGTCATCTAAATCAGGTCCAGGTTCATGGGAGGCTCCTCAGATCGAGTTCCTGTGTACAGTTCCTTGAGTATAGTTTCTCTTCATCCAAAAACCTGTGAATTAGATATTTCACCTGCCCACATCGTATGTTTCAACATACAATGGTGGAATGGGCATAGGATAAAAACCACAGGTATTATTTTTCAGAAAGGGAGGTTTAAATGGGAGGCACACAGGCGTTCCCATATCATCTCTGAGATCCAGCCAGGCAAGTGTTGGAAGTTCCATAGGACTCAGTCCTATTCCTACCTAGGAATTACTCTCTATGGTTCTGAGTTGTACTTTCTGAACCATCCTTTCTTTTTCATGAAAGTTGGTACATGTATGCTGCTGAGTAATTTTCCAAACCTGCTGTAGAATGGTGGTGGGGGAGCCTCTTCATTTTATATTCTTTCTGTTCCTTTGAGTTCTAGTTGGCAATGTTTCTGCTGATACAATTCTTTAAAAACTTTGGTGAATCTCCTGGAAACTTTATCAGATCCATTCCATTGGACAAAAGTCACACCCACAAATCTCTTTGTGATAATATCTTTCTCCATCTTGTGATTCAGCTGAGAAGCAGTGTTCCTAAGCTACTCAGATGCCTTATTGTTTGAGAGGATTTTAGGGTGAGTCTCACCCTAAAAAAACCTTAGAGGGCCTTTTATGTGACTAAATTTGTACTCTGAGGTGCCACTTTGGATCTTTCTGATGTCATAACAAAGGATTTTATGGTCACACCCTTCCACTTCACCTTTAGACCATAATGATGTCCTGGATTTAACCTTTGCTCTGAAGCCCCTTCTTAATTTGAGCATCGTTTGCCACTGGTGGAGGCTGGCAATTTCGCAACTAGTAAATCCTGGCTCCTTTTGCTGAATGGTTCTTCCTTTAGCTTTTCTTTGCCCTCTTGCATTTTATTATAAGAAGCTGGAAGAAACCAGAAGGACCTTCAGCATTCTGGCTGGAAATCTCCTGAATTCAATCGCCCAGTTCAGTAGATACATTTTCTGTCTTCCACATTACTGAAGACAAAAAGGTTGCTGAATTTTCTGCCACTATGTAATAAGGATTTACTGTCCTCCAGTTTTCAGTAAGATTTTCCTTACTTTCTTTTGAACCCCAGCCAGCAGTCTGCTCAAAATTCTACCAACAGTCTGTTCAAGGCAATTTAGGCTTTCATTCTTTAACGTCTTTCCAGCTCCTGTCCACTGCCTGGTTCCTAAGCCACTGCTAAAGTTTAGGTATTTGTTATGGTAGCACGCTGCTTCCAGGTACCTAAATCTATATACTTACCTATTACAATAGGACAAATTACTTCTAAAAACTAGCAGCTTAAAGCAACACATATTTATTGCCCAACCTGATTTCTGAGGACCAGGAAGCCAGGAGCAGCTTAGCTGAGTTGTTGGGACTCAGGGTCTCTCGTGAGGTTGCAGTCGAGGTGTCAGCTGGGGGTTCCATCTTCTGAAGGCTTCAGTGGGGCTAAAGGTCCCATGCCAGGCTCACTCCCTTGGCTCGTTGTCATGTGGGCCTCTCTAGCGGACTCCTCATCACATGACAGCTGGCTGCCCCCAGAGTCAGTGATCTATGAGAGAGAGGAGAGGCCACAGTGCCTTTTATAACACAGTACTGGGCATGACATATCGTCACTCCTGCCGTGTTGTGTTGGGCACACAGACTGCCTTGAACGGTGTGGGAGGGTGTGAATACCTGAAGTTGGGATCGTTGGGGGTAATTTTGGAGGCAAACTATCACAGGGTATAATTAGAAAAGGCACTCCTTTTTTTTCTTCCTTCCCAGAACCAATTGAAAGGGAGCTGCTATGCAAGAATTAAGCAGAGGTCAGAATGTTAACCTTGTCATTGATAGAAGCTGAATTAGAGGAGGTGGCTTAGATATGCGGCCACACTGAGCTTCAGTCAAACCTCAGAATTAGACTGACTCACCCAATCACAGAAAGAAAACACAACATCTTGCCTTGCCCAGATCAGTTTATCACATAATCAGCAAAACAAAACACATCTTTTCTGTGGTTTAAGGAACTCAAAGAGAGCAAAAGAAATACACACTCAGGCTGAGGAAAAGAAAGTGGACAGAGTAGAAAAGGTACAGCAGGGTTCTTGTAAGGATGGCTCTTCCTCACGGACAGGAGGACGAGGAATGGAGGCACCTACCAGGGGTTTCTCTGAGGGGCTCAGCTCACCAGGGCGCAGGGAACAGCTTCAGGAGTCGCTTGTGCAAAACCCGCCCTGCCTCTTCTTCATCAGCTCAGAGCAGGTCTAACACAATGGAGTTCTCATACTCGCATTCAGATTGCTAGACTGACCCCTGGAGAATTTGCATTTCTTTACAAGTTCCCAGATGATGCTGTTGCGGCCGACCTGACAAGCTTTGCGAACCACTGGTCAAACGTTAGCCAAGTGCCCACAATGGACAGGTGCTTTATATCCATTTCATTTTTCACTCACGTGCTGGTTAGTCTTGATAACCATGTCAGGTAGATTTCATTAACCCTTTCCCTGCATTAGATGCACAAAGAGACTAAGGCTCAGAAGTGAAATGCTTGGCTAGGTCTACACCCTGTATCCATGCAAAGCCGATTTTCAAATCCAGATCAGACTCCAAAGCCTGTGGTCTTTTCCTTTGCACTTAGGCTGCCGAATATTGGTGGGAACCAGGGTGTAGCCTGAGATTAAACAGTAATTTGCTTTCCACTAACACTGCTTCTTCTTGACCTACAGTCTTAAGCACAATTTTCTCTGTCAAAATGAATTGTACCCTACGCAACTTGGTCTGTCCCCATGTACTTATGTCTTAGAGATAGGTAAATATGTTTACCTTTAAGGAGAAAGATGAAGATTATGACTTTACAGCGTACTGGCATTCTAACAGTTCCATCAAAGAAGTTAGAAAATGACCAGCACAACCAGTATCTGGCCGTTTGTCCTCCAGATGCACCCTATACCATCTCACTGCCCAGGAGATGGACCTCCATGAACTAAAAAGTTTCCCTTGCCCTCAGGTTTCCAAGTGGGTTCATCCTTCTGGCAGTGAGCAGAGGGACTCACTGCCCAAGTCCCTCCCTGTAGGGTCACCTGGACACAAAGGACTCTAGCCCTCAGAGCAGCTTCTCTGAATGCCCTTTTCCTTCCAGGTTTCGGGAACTCCTCCCTCCCCTGTCCCTTCAGGCTGAGGGGCAGTAATAGCCCTCCGAGTCCTGTGCTTTCCCTGTGGTTTCCCTCACCTTGCCCACACCTTTGTCAACAATCCCCTTATGAGACTGCCTCCCTGGACTATCCTACCTTGAGTGTGCTTGCTCCTGCCGGGACCATCAGTGAACACCAATTTAGGTTCAGTTTATAATTTTGCTTTCTTGGAGCTAGTCCAGGCTCATGTCATCCTCCTAGAAGCCAGCAACTTCCTAGGATTCCTACTGCTGCCCAGATGGTCATACCGTTGGTTTAAAGGTGCAAAATCCCACCTTCTGGCTCTTGTGTGTCCTGCCCTGTAGGTAGACCAAATGGCAAGAGGCCACTTGGAAGGCTCTCCTGGCAAAATTCCTATCAAAACTCCTACAAAAATTGCTGCTGTGTTTCAGAACTCCACAGTTTTCTCCCTTCGACTAGGCATTTATTCCAACAGGAGGTAAATTATCCCTGGAAGAAAGATAGAGATAAAGTTGGCAGGCAGAGACATTTGTATTAAATGTTTCAGATGTTTTTTTTTTAATTTTGGCAGCTAGCTACAAGCCTGGCTTGAGAAAGGGGAAGATAAAATTCATCTAAATTCTAGATTTTAGAATAATGATTCTCAAGGTGCGCGGGGAGGATGGTTTACATTGTCTCCTGAAAGGCATTTTGGAAATTATGGGGAGTCATTGATTGTGGACCATGGTCCAGGGATGCTAGCCTACCTGTGATTAAGGGATGGTTCGATACAACATATACTAACCCCACAGGAACTTGAATGTCCTGAGAACGTTAATGCTGCTGGGAAAAAACAAAACAGAACTGCTTTCAATTATCTCAGTGAACGACTTATGTTTTCTTTTACATTAAAAAAAAGCATTTGTGTATGACTTTAATATTTACTCAAATTTCCAGGAATGCAACTACTACACAAATTGAAGAACTATCTATCATACATTTTGTTTGGATTTTACCAAGTTGGTCATGATTTGGAAAAACAACACAACTATCCATCTGCATTTGTATCTGTAGTTTTCCAAGTGATTCTACAAAAATATTCAAGTGCCTGACAGGTGACTTCATTATGTCTTCTAGTGCAGTCAAGCCCTACTGCACATACTGAAATGTAGAGAGAAAACCTCCCTACAATTAAAAATTACATATGTAATATAATACACTAATGGAAATACAAAAGATCAATACAAAGATAGTTAGTTATATTAAATTTTCATTTGGAAATAGTCAACGATGTATAGCAAAGTACTTTGGAAATGACTGTTGGATCTGATAGAGGTGAGACCCACAGATCTGGAGCAAGCTGTTCTGATGACTGAGGGTACCACCTTGGAGGATGTCCGCTGGCGGAAAATCCCTCTTTGGGGGAAATTACCGTGAAAAAAGCCACATGAAGTGAACAAGAAGGAAGCTTAGGTGTCATACACACTAGGCCTTATTTTTTATTGATAATACTATTTTTCTTTGAGCTGCCAACTCCTTGCATCTCCCTTTAGCATCTGGCATGTCATAGATACCAGTGAATGTCAGAAAGAGTCACTCAACAAAAATCCCCTTTAATAAATTAAAGATACTACCATTTATTTCTTGAAACGCTGATCAGATAAGCAACAGTGATTTATAACTTCCATGCAAAGAGATCGTGTAATATTTTTATCACATTTTGTAACTTTGGTGAGTGTTACTTCCTATAAGACTTCAAATCCAAATTTGTAGTGTGAGTAGCCTGGTGAAAGGTTGTCGGGACAAAGTGATGGTTTCAAGGGGCCCAAATAAATCAGAAGCAGATGTGTTTTGTTATGGACATTATATTTTCACTTCTTGACAAGTTAGGGAACATCTTGGGCATTTTTTGTATATCCTCAGTGGAATGATATAGATCAACAAATCATCTGGAAACAGAGCTCCTTTATTAAAAAGGAAACTTTTTTTTTTTTTTACCCTAAGCCCCACTCCCTTCTCCTGACACATTCCTGTTCATACTTTAAATCTCAAGCCTCGCCAGACACCCAAAGTCAGGGATAGGAGTCCTTCATCAGCTCCCATAACAACTAACACATTGTCACAAAAGATACAAGGGTGATTGTTTAATTACTTCTTCGACTTTCCAACTAGACTCCATGCTCTGAGTGGGCAGGGATAAAAGCTTATTCATTGTTGTTTCTCATACCAAGCACACAGTAGGTCATCAGTGCTTAGTCAGTCATTCAATGAGTTAAGTAAGTACTTAGCATGCTGCCAAATGGCAATGTTGGCTTCTGCATTGCCCCACTGAGCAACCAAAAAGTACAGGATGCACCTGTAAGCCTGATTCCCATTGAACACCATCGGACTCAAGTTCTGTGCTTTCTACACCTCCTCCTCCAGCCCCCCAAATTCTTCTGTTGCGTCTATCAACTTCACCCCCAATTAAGCTGGAGTTTGGAAGTGTGGGAAGCTCTGTTCTTAGTCATTTGTTTGATCATTCAGTTAAGTTGTGTTAACATTTTAACGTGCTGAGCCTCGCCTCCAGAGTTTCTAATTCAGGAGTTCTGGGAGGATGGGTGACAAGAATCTGCATTTCTAACAAGTCCTCAAGTGATGCTGGTATTGGTGATCAGGGGACCACACTTTGAGAATCAGTGGCTGCGTGAGAAGTTTCAGCCACTGTTATCCTCACACCAGGTGTTTAAAGACATCTCCAGTTTTGAATTTGAAAAATGTGTCCCTTGTTGTAAAACAGCTGTGGATATCAAAATGTAGGTAGAGAGATCGTGGGGTACCAAAAGGCTCCTGAATATTTTCCAAACTCCTTAGGATAAACCTGGTTCTGGCTTTTTGGTTAGGCTAGGGAAAGGGAAAAGAGAATCAGAAGGCCAGTTCCCATGGAGCAGCCATGCTGAGGCCTGGCAGGATAAATGATGATGGGCTAGTCTAGGATCTGAGGGCTCAGTCATCTTTGTGTATATCTGCCCACAGCAACCACATCCACCTCTTAGCTCTGCTTGAATGAGGACTTCACAATTCTAACAGCCTTAGCTGAATCTGAAGATATCCCAGCACATCTGTATTTCAGTCTGTTCAGGCTGCTGTAACAAAATACTAGAGATTAGTTGACTTATAAAGAACAGACATTTAATTTCTCACAGTTCTGGTATCTGGGAAGTCCAAGATCAAGGCACTGGCATATTTGGTATGTGGTGAGCCCCTTCCTGGTTTGTAGATGGCTGTCTTCTTGCTGTAATGCCACATGGTGGAAGGGGGCAAGGGAGCTCTCTGGGACGTGTTTTATAAGAGCACTGACACTGTTGACAAAAGTTCCACCCTCATGACCTAATCGCTTCCCAACGGATCCTACCTCCAAACATCATCATATTGAGTGTTAGAATTTAATATATGAAACTGGCTGGGGTGAGGGAAGGACACAAGCATTCAGTCTTTAGCAATCTATTTTCCAAAACATTTGTTGTTTACTTCAAATTTAGTTAGCATTTATTCCTTATTACCTAATAGGGGCAAAGTTTCTGACAAGATGTGGAGTTGAAATATATATTTTTAGCTGTCTTGCAGTGTGTGTGCTTTTTCTTAAATAAGTGATCTCTAAAATTACTGATCCGATAGCTGTTTAACTCTTGCCATATTTGCCATATAAGCAGCTACTTAAAAAAAAAAAAAGTATGTCCTTTTCCTTTTGGAAAAAAGGGGAAAAATAGCATATTGGATATCCTTCTGCTTGAACCTCTTAGGTTCAGTGCTGGGGGGCCCTGCAAATGAAACTGACAAAAAGACAGATCAGCAGGAGAAAAATCATACACATTTTATTTGATGTTAATGTATTTATGTGGCATGGGAGGGTTTCATAAAAAAGAAGTGAAAAAATCCAAAGCAATGGTTAGACCTGAAATCTTGCATACCATTAGGTCAAAGAGCAATAAATGATAGAGATGTGACAAGACAAAAGAAAAGGATTTGGACTTCCATGGGCAGTATATTTGGGGACACTGAATATATGGCGGAAACTAATCAAAGATGAGGTTATTTCAATAAGGTTTGTTTATGCAGATTCAAGTTGGTGCCGTCTCTAGGGATGAGGGATCTCCTCTTCCTAGGAGGAAAGAGGAGGGAGGGCTTCTTCACGAAAAGAAGTTTAGGCCCTAATTTTAGGCAGAAAGGGAGGAGGTAGAGAGCTTTTCCTATGTCTGTTGTTTCTCAGTTGCCTGTAGCTCAAAATAATTCCTATGCCAAAGTTGCACATTTTAGGGTTGTGTGTTCTAACCTCTTTACTTTCTACAGTGTAAGCTCCCTTAAAAAAGGTAAGGATTTCCAGGATACTCATTCAAAACCCAATAGCTTCTTTCCCACACATGACAAGGCCCGAATAGTGGCCTAAAATAGGAAATATGTTGATCATTATTAAAATTAAGAATTATTTCCTACACACCTGAGTTTGGGGCCAACATCTACACCCCCTGCACACACAGGCTTAATAACTATTGGTTATAGTGTTGATATCATAGTTTCTTAAATTGTGACTTTTTTTTCTTTAATCACCAAAGTCTTATCATTAAGTATTCTTTGGAAGATAATCAACCAGCTGTTTTTTATTTATCGATGGAATGTTTTGGGCATTCAGACTATGTATAATGAACACCTGTGACTCCACCATTCTGCTTAAATCAAACATGTTACTACTTTTTGAACCCTTTGTGACTTTCTCCTGAATTTCATCCCACTCTCTGAAGTATATGAAACAATAAATGTTTTTTAATAACTACGTATATAAGCCCATAAAACAATCATTATTTTGCTTGTTTAAAGCTTTATATAAATAGCATATTGGATATCCTTTTGCAACTGGTTTTTTACCCGGCATCCTTTGAGACATGTTCATGTTGATATCCACAGTTCTAATTTACTAATATGTAAAACTGTACCACAACTTGCTTAGTATTTTTCCAATTTACAGCAATTTTGCTTAAATCTTTGCTTTTATAAGGAATACCCAATGCATATTTTTATAAACACTTCCTTGCATGCATGTGCAAAAGTGTATCTAGAATAGAAGCTCTAAATAATATTGCTGGCCTATAGGATTTGCATAACTTCAAATTTCTAGGTATTGTCAAATTGCTTTCCAAAGGGGTTGTTCCACCTTCACTCCTATTAGCAGTGTTTGACAGCTCCCACTGTTCTCTTGATAATTGTCAGTCTTTATACTTTTTGCTAATTTGATGGGTGTGAAACGGTATATTACTTTAAAAATAAATTTTCCTGATTGCTGGAGAGGCTGAGCATCTTTTCATGGTTTATTGGCAACTATGATGTCCTTTTCTGTATAACAGCTTGTTTGCATTGTTTGCCCATTTTTCTTTAGGCCGTCTTACTTTGAAAGAGCCTTCACTTTATCACTGTGTGTCACAAATGTCTTTCTCAGTCTGGAATTTTTTAATTTAATTTTGTTTTTTGCCATCTTAATATGTAGAAGTTTTTGTGCAGGCCAATTTTAGTGATTTCCATTGGCTTTTTGGTCTTATGTTTATGACCTAAGAGGTGGAGAATAATTTATATCCTACAATTTTTCTAAAAGTTTTACTTTTCATGATTAATGAATTAATAATTCATAATTAATAATAATAATTAATCTTTCTGAAATTGACTTGTTTATTGGTGTGAGATAGGGATCTAATTTGATTTTATTTTTTATGTGTAGAGAAGCATTTTTTTCTGGTAAGATTTACCAAGCAGTCCTTCCTCCCACTGATCTGTAATACCATGTCTGTCATGTTAGTTGTACAGAGATGTATGGAGTCTGGTGCTGGGCTCTGTTCTCTTATTTTAAAATGATGATAAATAAAGCAAACTGGTAAAGTGGCCCTCCTCACATCCACTTTCTTGTTGATCTCTAACATTTTGACCACAGGCAGTCCTTTGTTCTCCCATATAAATATAATATCAGTTAGGCAAGTGCACTTTTAAAACTAAAGAATTTTTAAAAACTAAATACTTGCACCTGTTTTATTCACCATTTGGGGCATATCCTAGCTAGAAGAAATGCGTTTGAGGCTTTAAAATTCCTGAGAACAACTATCCTGACACTTTCTGAAACGATTTCTGTGGTAGCTTTCAAGAATGTGGCTTGGCCAAAACCTTTGTTTTTCTAATCCTAGGGAAGATACAAACTCATCAGTTGTGTGGTGCTTCAAGTGATTTGCCCAAAGATCTCCCACTGAGATCTCCATGAACTTGCAGCTTGGATTACTTGGTGAGGTCACCGCATGCGGGTTTATGGGCAGATGGCCAACCTTTGACACAAGGCTGCAGTCAGATCTCTGGAACAAGTACATACACATAAGCCTCCTCCTTGTCTATAGCTTGAACCTCCGGTCTGTATCAGTTGGGAGAGACTCCAAAGAAGTATATATATCAAGTCAGCCTGGCTTGATGTTGTCAAATAATTAAGCTCCAGGTAAGTTTTAGGACAGACAGCCTTTGTAAAAAGCCTATTTCCATATGTAATTTTCTACTGCAATAAGCTTAAGTAAAAAGGCCCTATTTGCCTTATAAAATTCTAACTTTAGTATAATTTGCAGCTAAATCTAAAATGAGAAGAGAACTTAAAGACATGTAGGTCAGTAGTAGTTCCCAACCTTAACTGCTTTAGAATTTCCTGGGGAGTTTTTAAAACATGTCAATGCCCAGGCTGCATACTAAACTGCATTGCAATGAGAGACACAAGTGCCAGTATTTTTAAAGTGGATTGACTAATTTCATTGTGTAGCCAATGTTGAGAACTACTGACTTAGTTCAAATCTTTAGCACTTTAAGAAAATGAGACTTCAGGAGGTTAAGTGACTTGCAATTGTGTTCTAAATTTACAGCGTCTAATATGGTAGGCTTAGTCACATGTGGCTTTCTAAATTTAAATTTATTGGAGTGAAATAAAATTAAAAACTGAGTTCCTCAGACACACTAGCCACTTTTCAGGTCTGCAGTGCTCACATGTAGCTAGTAGCTACCACATGGGACAGCACAGATAACAAGTTTCCATCATCACAGAAAGCTCCCTTGATCATTGCTGTAACAAATCATTCCCATGGATTTTTAACATCGTTCTTTGAAGCATGGCAGACAATGATCTTGTACCTAGCTGTAAGTTGGATTTGATTTCTATCCAGTTATTTTGTTACTTTAGAAGCATTAAAAATATTATTACAGAATGATTAATATAATAGAATAATTTTTAAACAAGTTAACTCAACATTAGCATGTATATCTGTAAAGCACCTAATACCACAATAAAAGCAACAGCATCTCGGGCAAGTATAGAAAATGACTCAAATGTGAGATGCCTCACTCCGTCTCCACCCCTCAAATCAGTGGATAATGATACAGGAGGCCAATTTTTCCTTGCTTGACAAGGAAAGCACATGGAGGAAGAAAGAAGGGGGAGCTCCAGTTTCCCAGTGACTAATCCATTGGGCTCAGAGCCAACTCAAGTTTGTCTTAGGTACTGTCTTGTCCCAAGGAGAGCATAAAGGAAGTTGGTAAAGGACAATCTCCTCTTCCTTATATACTGGAAAAAAAAAATCATGAGAACTAACCTAGGTTCTATAACAGGATTTACTACTATCACTGTCTTTTTAAAAAATATTATAGGACAGATTTTTATCAAAACTTGGCCTCTCATAGTGAACATGCCTTGGAACAGATTGCATAAAGCAGGTGTTGGTGTTAAAGAGATTCAGATCTATTTTGCTGGTTGTATTTTTGTCACTGCAAGCAACATCAACATTTTATTAACTTTGTTTTTTCAGTTGTGTTATGAAATTGAAACTTCATACCACTGTGCCAGAATACATTGTTCCTTGTCTTGTGGCTTAAATTTTGTGTTCCCAAGTGCATGAGATCAAGCCATGAGATAGTCCTGCCTAGGTCTGAACAGGAGGGGGCCAGAAAGCCAACTTCAGTGATTGCAGGGTGCTAGGTACTGTTCAAAGCATGGCATGTAGATGACATCATTTAATTCTCACAACAACCCACAGTGAGGTAACTGCTATTATTATCCTCATTTTACCAATGAAGAACTTGAAAGGCCAAGAAGTTAAGTAATTTGCCCAAGTCCACACAGCTCATGAGTGGTAGACTTGAACTTCCAACCTTGGCAGTCTGACTCTAGATCCCAGCATTTTAACTGCTCTGCTCTACTATTAACATGTACATACTTCACGGTCATGTATTTGGCCTATGAAGGTCAAGATCAGAGACATTGGATTGGTCCACTGGAGCGGGCAAAAGAACCCCAGGGTGACCAGGTGCAGATGTGAGCTTGTGTGGCCTTTACCCCAGGTTTGTTGGGGGGACCCCTCATCTTGACTGTGAGTTATCCCTTCTACTCCCTGGCACTACACACCCATGTTGCTTTGCCAGGGCAACAGTGGTAGCTGTGACAAAAATTGTTACTGGAAACAAGGAAAGAGAAGGAGAGCAGCACAAAGTAAACAGCAGGAGCTGCAGATGCTCTCCCTAGGGCTTACACAATAGTCCCTGGTGTCTGGGCCCCAGACAGACTCTGGGGAGTAAGGTTTCCTGGCTCCAGGCCAGGGGCCGAGATGGACAGATAGCAGCATTAATTAGACCATTATATAAAACATCCCCTTTCTTAAGGCCATATTCCCTCCTTGGTAACCTTTACAAATCTCAACATGTTTCCTTATTTCATCCAGGAAGATAAACAAGAAAGACAGCCTGTCTAAGTGTTGCTAGTTTCCCAGTCTGAGGGAACCAGATTATTTTCTCCCCCAGACAGCAGCGCGCTGCTCCCCTCGGCAGCGAGGTGTTCCTTGGGTCTTTGAGACCCACTGTTTCTCTGCTTATTGTGCTCCAGACAAATACGACTCTCCCGCATTGCCTTGCTTTGAGCCCTTTGGACCTGCCCCACCCTCTGAAAGAGTCCATTTGTGTGTATACAGTAAACTTTATTATTTAGTGCAGTTTTAGGTTCACAGCAAAACTGAGCAGAAAGTATAGAGGTTTCACATAGGCCCCCTCCCCCCACACCCACCCAGCCTCCCCCATTATCAACTTCCGCATTGGACTGGTGCCTTTACTACAACTGATGAACCTACATGGACACATCATAATCACTCAAAGTCCATAGTTTACATAACCGTTTGCTTTTTATGGGTGTTGTCCATTTTATGGGTTTTGACAAATGTATTATGACCTGAATCCAACACTATAGTATCACTTAATTATTTTTTAAAAGGCATCATGTGTATACTTTGTTCCTGAGAGACCCCACCTGCTTTTTTTGATAACTCAGACATGGTGTCACGGTTTCTGGAAAGCTTGTAGACAGATTCTTGCTGTGAATTCACTCCCAAGGCCTTTGCACTTGGTCTGACAGTGAGTGACAGCACGGGAGGCTGGGGCTCCGAGACACTCCTCAGGCGGCCAGCCTCTGAGCCAGAATCCTGCAGTTGCCTTGGCAACAGCTGAAGTTTCCTGTCCTGGGCTGAAAAGCGTGATGGCTCTTCATTTGTGAAAAGTCTATTTTACACTCTCAATCTGCCTGGGGCATAGATATGCCAGGAATGGAACCCTCGAGAGTGGATTTCCTTTGTCTGATTTCGAAAAAGAGGGGAAGATATCTCCAAAAGGAAGTGAACAGGAGGCCTGCGCACATCTCATCCTGGGTACTGGGTTCAAATGTGCCAACATAGCCAGAATCTAAGCAGTCAAAGTGGTAAGCTTGCACAGGATTTTGTTTCAGATGCAGCAGGATTTTTTAGGCCATCACAGAGAGAAAGAAGTCAATTCCTTTTGCAGGGACTCCCTGTGCCATTAGTTGTATTTTTAAACCCTAACACAAAGAGTTTCTTTTTTAACTGAAAAAAAAAATTGGGAGGGGGTTAGGTTTATTTATTTATTTATTTTTTAATGGAGGTACTGGAGATTGAACCCAGGACCTCTTGCATGCTAAGCACATGCTCTATCATTGAGCTATACCTCCCCCCCCACAAGAGTTTTGAAAGAGGAAAAAGTTTAACATCCTTGAATGACTGTATATTTAATTATGCCTAATATATCTGAAGTCTTACTTAAAGAGCTCAGAGTACTCTCTGAATGTGGGCTTGTACTCATTGGGAACACTTAGGAAGCCCATCAGCCTTGAATTAGACAACAGACATTCTCTCCATTTCAGCTTTCTTCTCTAATTGATGCTTCTGTTTGAGCCCAAAGAGTTGCAATTTCCTTGATTGTCTCTCCAGACCATTGCTTACTGCAAAGCCCAAATGTCTGCTTATCCCAGTTACAGGTATGTAAATAGCATTTAATCTTCCTTCCTTTGAAAAGTAAAGTATGTGGTCTCAACAAACATCCGCCAGATTTTATTTCAGAACTTGGAAAATAACTGGATTTCCTGCAGCAACAAGATTCACATATTTCTACTCTCCTGTAACCTAAAATCACTAGGGGTGGCCACCCGCCCAAGTGGTTGCGTGCACCTGGGCAAGAATGGCTGGGCCGTAGTCAGACAGGGGAGAGCACTTGGTACTAAGTCGACCCAGGAGCCTCCCCTGACTAACATCCTGGTCAGATCAGACTGGTCCTGCCCATCCTTTGGTATCAAGGAGAACAAAGCACAAAGACTAAAAAGCAGATTTCATGCTTTTCCTCTCTTCCCTTAGCAGAGGGTGTCAGGGGCTGTAGCACAGTGGGGGAATAATGTCACAAGAGCCCCAGTTGGCAGCAACGAAAGGCTGTTGAAGCAGGTTAAGTGCCCAGGGAAATGTGATCATGTCTAGAGCAGACTCTGCTCACTGGCCTCACACCTCTGTCCTGGTCTGGGATGCGGAAACTTGTTATCTGTTATCTTCTGGGATGCTATACATAACAGATGCTTGAGAAAGGATTCAGTGCCACGAAGGATCCTACATGGAGGAAAGAACAGAGAAAATCTGATCCTTGCCTTTAAGGAACTTCCAAGATGGTTGAGGTGTGTTTGCCCTCAACACACACGCCATGATTGAAGCACAGGCAACAAGTTCTTCAGAGGGAGGTGTGACTAATTCTAGGGAAGACAGAGGGTAGACTCAGTGAGGAAAGCCTCACAGAGGTGATGTTCAAATTGGGATCTGAAGGAGAAGAGGAAATTGGGTTAAAAATAAGGGCAAGAGAGGCATTCTTCCCCAAAAGGACAGATCTGGCAAAGTCACAGAGACCTTGGGACATTTCTTAGGGAATATCAACTCTCGAGCTGTAAATAGGATAAGAATTTCATTACTGATGGGGCTAGAAACAGAAGATTCAGCTCAACTGGAAAGGCTTTGATTGCCCTAAAGCCAAAATGAAGAACTCAAATGCCTTCAGGAAATCAGGCAGAAAATAGAGTGCTGATGTGTTATAACATATAGGGAGCATTAGCAATGCCTAAGAAGAAAGAATTTAAATTTAAGAGCATCAAATGGGGGTGGGGACAGTATACCTCAAGCAGTAGAGTGCACGCGTAGCATGCATGAGGTCCTGGGTTCAATCCCCAGAACATCCTGTAAAAAAATTAACAAATAATCCTAATTACCCTCCCCCACCCCCACCCCCCCAAAAGAACATCAAATCAGTCAAACAGAAATACCTCCACAGACAGTACAGTTTTCTTCCTTGGCCATTCATACGGGGGAACGGGCCCCAGGAGAATTGGGAACCCCCATTTGTAGAATACAGATCGGTCAGCAAGAGACACCATATCTAAGCTACCAAGAGCACATCTGAAGAGTGGATGTCATTCAGGCAGCCCCACAGCAGATGCTAAGACTGGGAGGTGCCCACTGAATGCTCAGTGCCTTTAAGATCCCAGGAAACAAGACCCTAAACTTTAGATCCTCCTTCATGATAGCTTTTTCCATCATCTATTTTCTTTTTTAAGGCCAAAAGGAAAAATTAAGAAGCTCATATTTGAGTTTTATTCCCTAGTCCTTAAACCCCATGCTGTACATTTCTATTTACGTATGAATAAACCAGGCCTTGCCCATCCACGCAAGAGGTTTTTCTGTCCACCTACAGTGTCTGTCAGGGAGTCCCTGAAAGAGCACCCGAGTCTCAGGTAAGACTTAAATCCACCTGGACACAGGTTCTGCAGCCATATGTGTCCTCTGCAGGGCTCAGCACGGAGCAGGCCCCACACGTTTGCTGAACCACTGGGAACAGCGTGCTGAGCCTCGCTGGACTGGAGCTCTGTGCTGCGTGGCAAGTGCATTTTGGGCTGAATGCCTCGGTATTCTTCATGGTTTGATTAGAAACCTCTTGATGCCACCTTGGAAGAGGGAAAGGGGATAAAGGGTTTACTGTGAACAGTACTGATACTCACGCTAGATATTTTATATTCTATTTTTTACACTTATTCCTTGCCATCTTACAATGTAAGATTATTTTTTTTTCCACTCTATGGGGAAGGAAATTGAAGTTCAGTTAGCTTCCCTGTGATCACAAGCTATTGTACCTTTGTGGGTCTGATTCCAAAATCTTAACTCAAGAGGAAAAAGAAAACCCATTCCCTGCTGAGAAGGAATGTATTGACCTGGCCTACCTGGTGGGTGCTGTTCAGAGAAAATTCTCAGGCTGGCCTTCTTTTTTTCCCCCCACAAATCAGGCTCTTACAAGTTTGGTAAGTGAATAGACCAGATTACAAACCTCTGATAAAATCAAATTTCTGAACCTGCAAAATAAGATGTGATGGAAAGAAAAATTATCCTGCCCTATAGTCACCCGACTGGGACACATCCTCCCTGAGAGGCTCAGCCCCAAACGTGTGACCACCTTTACCATATAGCACACCCACATACCCCAAAACAAAATTTCAGAAGCATCTCCTTGAAAACTCTTCTTTACTAATGGATGGCAGCTTTCAAAGGGCAGCCCCTCAGCAGAGCTCACAGGGAGCCATCCTGCCAGGCTGCATCCGTCATCCAGGTAACACTCAGAACTTGGTTCCTCAAGACTCCATCAGCATTTTGTCCTAACCCACAGCTGCTAGTTAGCACAGAAAAATGTGCTCAGAGTGAGTCTACAAATGTGGTGAGTCTCTGAACAGCACCAAGTGGCCCTTGATTGGCAAGAAAATCTCAAGCTAATTGGGGAGAAATAAATGAAAGTTTCTCAGGCAGAGAAGGAGAAAAAATAATCAATAAGGAAAATTCACTAATCTGGATAAAGTTAAGCAGCAGATTTGAGACAAAAGAAGGACTAAAGAAATAACCAAAAACCAAATAGGTTTATTTCATGCCTTTCCATTTTTATGGGCTTCTATACTGCAACACCTAGTAGACTAAGGATGAGCAAGGCAAGAAAGAAAAAAACCTTTGAGAAAGAGGAGTTTAAGAGAGCCCTCCCATCCCCTACTCTACTCACTTTTTTGCAAAGCCTGACTTTTTGTAGAAAGAGGGGATCTTAAATTCTACAGTAAAAATCCTGAGAGAGACAAAGATAAGTGGCCCAACCAAGACCTAGTAGGAAAGGTCTCTGGGTCTGTAATTCCAAGTTCTGTGACTTCCTCAAACCCAAATCAGAGGATGTCCCTCAAATGCATGACTATCTCAATATTAAGGATGATGTATATTCTATCTGACATGGAAGGATATTCATAATTTTGAGTAAAAAGGTAGGTTATAAATTATCTTTCTGGTAAAATAGACATAGCATAAAATTTACCATTTTAACCATTTTTAAAACATTTTTTATTTATAATCATTTTACAATGTTGTGTCAAATTCCAGTGTAGAGCACAATTTTTCAGTTATACATGAACATATATATATTCATTGTCACTTTTTTTCTCTGTGAGCTACCATAAGATCTCGGTATATTTCCCTGTGCTATACAGTATAATCTTGTTTATCTATTCTACAATTTTGAAATCCCAGTCTATCCCTTTCCACCATCTGCCCCCTTGGCAACCACAAGTTTGTATTTTATGTCTATGAGTCTATTTCTGTTTTGTATTTATGCTTTATTTGTTTGTTTGTTTGTTTTTTAGATTCCACATATGAGCGATCTCATATGGTACTTTTCTTTTTCTGTGTGGCTTACTTCACTTAGAATGACATTCTCCAGGAGCATCCATGTTGCTGCAAATGGCGTTATGTTGTCAGTTTTTATAGCTGAGTAGTATTCCATTGTATAAATATACCACATCCTCTTTATCCAGTCGTCTGTTGATGGACATTTAGGCTGTTTCCATGTCTTGTCTATTGTAAATAGTGCTGCTATGAATATTGGGGTGCAGGTGTCATTTTGAAGTAGGGTTCCTTCTAGATATATGCCCAGGACATTTTAACCATTTTTAAGTGTGCAGTTCAGCAACGTTCCCCACTCTCCTTCTTCAGAACTTTTTCATCATTCTCATCTGAAACTCTGTATCCATTAAACAATAACTCCCCTTTCCCCCTCCCCCAGCCCCTGGTAACCAGTATTCTACTTTCTGTCTCTGTGATCTCATGTAAGTGGAATCATACAATATTTGTTCTTTGTGTTTGGATTCTTTGATTTAGTTTAATGTCTTCAAGGTTAACCCATGCTGTAGCATGTATCAGAATTTCATTCCTTTTTAACGTTGATAATGTTCCATTGTATGTACGCACCATATTTTGTTTATCCATTCATCTGTTGATGGACATTTGGGTTGTTTCTACTGATAGGCTGTTGTGAATAATGCTGCTATAAACATGGGTGTACAAATATCTGTTTGAGTTCTTGCTTTTAATTCCTTTGGGTATATACCTAGAAGTAAAATTGTTAGCTCATGCTAATTCTGTTTAATTTTTGGAGGAATTGCCATACCACTTTCCATAGCAGCTTCTATCTTTTTATTTTTAAAGTATTGCTAAAGCACAGAGAAAGACAAAGATTACATACCAGATGTTCAGTCATTTCTGGGTTATGACATTATGGGTTGATGATCCTGGCGGTCCTATGGCAATTCTAACAGCAGTGCTGAGCACACAGAGTCTGAGAGGCTTTAGCGGGTGCTGGAGGTAGAACTTCTCGGCATTTCGGGGGTAGCCTGCGGCCATGGTCCCACCCTTGGTTGATCCTTTGTTAAGGACTGAAATTGGACAGTTTTATTGAAGGAATACATCCAACACTTGATCCATAAACTGTAACTACCCCTTAGAAGAGGTAACATATCCCAGTTTTACTGGCCACAATGTAAAGATATTTTTTTCAAAGTTTTAAATTACAAAATCCGTATTGTAGAATGTATGGGAACAAAAGTAGAAAGGAAAAAAATTCATCACCTGATCCTATTGTCAGGCAGTAAACAGCAGTTGGGCTTTGGAGTCAGGAGAGTTTGGATCCAAACCCAGGCTCTGACATGGGAGTACCCGTGCAATCTGGTTTCTTCATCTGAAAAACGGGTGTATAATCACAATATCCCCAAACGGGAAACAGCCTGAATGAATGTCCACTGTCTAGACAAATGGTGGTATAGCCACCCAGTGGAAGATATATTCAGCAATACGAAGAAAATGTGCTATGAAATGATGACGCTCAAAACCATTATGCAAAGGGAAAGGATTTAGATACAAAAGACCAAGGGATCACATATTTTATGATTCAATTTGTGAAAAATGTCCAGAAAAGGCAAATTTATAGAAATTGAAAGTAGATCAGTAGTTGCCCAGGGCTGGAAGTGGAAATGAGGACTAGCTGCAAATCCGCATGAGGAATCTTACTGGGGGAATAAAAATGTTCTACAGCCGGATTCTGGTGATGATTGCACCTGTCAGTAAAGTTACTAGAAATCACTGAATTGTACACTTGAAATGAATGAATTCTATGATATGTAAAATATACCTCAATAAAGCTCTTAAAAAAAAAAGGATGGGAACTAGTCATCCCACTTGTAATCTGTGCTGAAAAATAAAAGCACTCATGGTAAGGGTTAAAAAAGATAAAATCTCATCCCATAGTTAATGTTTAAATGAGGGCATCTGTAAAATACTCAGCACAGGGTCTGGCACATGTAACCATTCAAGCAGTTGCCTGTTATTATAACAGCTAAACATCAGCCACTGTCAACACTGAAAGGAAATGCAATGAAATGTAATTTGCAATGCACATGTATTTCATACAGGTCAGATCATCTTGTATAAGTCCAATAGCCCAACTTTACTCCATTTATCATATTTTCTGCATTATTTTATGTTTTCCTTAGGTGTTCCATGATAACATAGAGTACACCATATGGCTAAACAATTTAAAGATTTACTGATAGATATTTAGCTTTTCAAATTTTGCTTTATAAATAACTTCAATGAACATCTTTTTCCTTAAGTCTTGAGGTTTTCATATAAATGATTAGAAATACAAATAAAATAGAATGACAGGATCCAAGCATACACACATGGTTAGTGCTGCTGTTGGACGTTGCCAAATTGCTTCCCTGAAAGTTTTTGCCTTTTATTCCGCCCCGACACTGTATGAAATCCTGATTCCACTACCCAGTGGCCTTGAGTGCTATTTTTAAACCTTGGCAATCTGAGAAGTGAAAAGCGATATTGTTTCTTTCACTTGGAGTCTCCGTGGTTGTTTACTAGTGAATTTAAACATTTTCCATGTGTTTATTAGGCAAAATATTATTTCTGTGACTTGTTGGCTCATGATTTTTGACTTTTGGGATTTCAGTGTTTCTTGTGGAATTGTGTATGTGAATTCTCCTTTAAGGACTCTGACTCTCCTTTGTTGCATTTTTCTTCCAGATTTCTGTGTTCTCTTTAATGTCATTACTAACAGATTGAAGTTTTAAATGCTCGTAGAATTAAGGTCACTTTGTAAAGCAGATTTGTAGAAGATTCAGAGATGGACATGGGGTGGGGGTAGGGGAAGAGAACACTGTTCTTTGCCTGCTTTGTAATTTAGCCTCAATATGCAGGTCTGTGAATGCATCTGATCCCCACTCTTCCCTTCATGGTCACAATGTATCCGTCATGGTTCAGTAACCACTTTCTCATCCAGCAAATGATTATCAGCAGTCCTCTGGACCTCAGGATTGACTCAGGATTAAATTGAAATCCAAGAGTTGCGATAACATTGTCCGTATATTAAATTTTTCTCAGTGCTCCTAGCACCAGAAGATCAAACCACAGTTTGGTAATATCTCTTTGATCAATAAGCAACTTAATAAAAACTTTATTACTCTCCCTCCAGATCAGCCTAAGAGTGGAAATGTCAGATAATTACTAAGGAATCTGTCAAGTGTATATATTCAGTAGGTGTAAACCCAGAGGGCTGTCTCGCTCATTAGGACACATTCATACTTGCTGTGTTGGTTGCTATCATAGGTAAGAATTTCCTACTCCAGATCTATGTTCTCTAAAAATTGAACATTGAGAACCTCTTCCTAAAAATGATTTGTTAATGTGGAGGGAAAATGTTCACTTTTTAGAATCAGTATTAGTAAAGATATTTGAGAATATCCTTAATATGCAGTTATTAGATTAAAAATCATGGAAAAACTGATCTTCAAAGGTGGTACTAGCTGTGTGATTTGGGGAAAATTATTTCTGTATCTGCTTCCTCTTGTATAAAATAGGAAAAATGAAATGTTTGCTCCAGTCCTTTGCCATAGCTATAAATTGTAAATCATTAAGCCTATCATAAATACTCAGCTATGCTGAGATTCCTAGGCCAAGGAAATTAGCAGATGGAGCAAACGGCTTAATTCCTTCATGATTCCATCTTAGCAGGAGAATGTAGGTGTAGTACTTGTTGTTTGTTGCTCAAAGCACAGTGCCAGATATTTTTACCTTCTTATTAAACCTGTCCAACACGGGTGGTTACTCCCATTTCAAGGATGAGGTAACTGAGGCTTGAAGAAACTATCCTGCTTTTCGTGCAGTGAGTCAGATGCTTCCCTGTGACTCATTTCTGGTGTTTCTTTCATTTAATTAATGTGTAATTTGTTGGACTTGTTATCTAATGGCCTATGTGACATACCCATTTTGATGACTAATGAGCATCTCAAACAAGATGGAAAACAAGCTTCTGACTTTGCCCTCCAAACCTGCCCTCTCCACAATCCTTCCCACTCAGTAAGTGATAACCTCATTATTCCAGGTGCTCAAACCAAAAACCTCAAAGTTGTCCTCAACTCCCTCAAACTCCACTCTGATCTTTAACAAACACTGCCAACCCCACCTTCAAAATATATCCAGAATCTGGACCACTTTTTACATTTTCATGCCAGTGTTGTGGCCCAGGCCACCCACAACTCTCACCTGTATTATTAAAATAGCCTCCTAAGTGGTTCATTTTTGCCGTTTTCTTTCTTCAGCCTATTTGCACAGAGCTGCCAGAATGCTACTGCTGAAACGAAGGTCCGATCACGTGGTCTCCCTGTTCAAAACCTGCCAGTGAATTCCTGTGTGACCCAGAGTGAGAGCCGAAGACCCTCAGTGGTCTCACACGACCTGGCCCTCTTCCTGGTCAGCTGTATGAGGACCACACCTTCTACCCCTCCCTCTGTGGCTCGCTCCACAACAGCCACACCGGCCTCCGCGCTGTGCCCTTGGACAAGGCTGCTCTAACTCCACATCCCATCGTGGCCCCCTCCCTCACTTCCTGCAGGCTTTTATTCAAAGCTAGCTTCTCCATGAGGGCATCCTGCACCACCCTGCCTAACATCTCAACCACTCAATCACTCACATCCCCATTCCTGCTTCCTTTGTTTGTTTCACACTTATCACCAATGTACTACATATTGTACTTATTTATCTTGTTTGTCTCCGCTCTCTAGAATCTACTCTCCATGGAGCCGGGGATTTTGGTCTCTTCATTCTCTTGTACTCCCAGTGCCTAACGCACAGTGGGTATACCATCAATATTTGTTGAATGAGTGAATGAGTTTGTAACAGATACCTGCTTTGCTCCACTCGTGATGTCCTCCATCTCACATGAGAGCATCCTTTACAGACGCTTTAACTTTTCTTCACATGACCATGTGTGCCTTTATCAGGTAGCACAGGACTTCCTCCAAGTTTTGCACACCTCTCTCCAGGCTTTCTTCTAGGTCTTCGTGACCACTTCTGGGTCACATGACAATCCCTACTTCAGTCACTGGCAGAAAGAAATGGGACCACCATGGCTGTCATTGTTCAATCAGGATTTAACCCCTGTACCTGTGCAGATGGCTACTGGAATGAAATTGGGGTAACAGGAAGACTGTGGTGATTTTACATAGGAAAATAAGTGCCAGATCCATGAATTGCAGTTTCATGTCTGTGATCACATTTAAGCTTCAACATCCTTATGAGGAAGGATAGGCAAGTATCCTGACCATTTTCACAGAAGAGGAAACAGACCCAGAGAGGTTCCCAACATGCCAAGGACATGCAGTAGGTCAGAGGCAGGCTTGGGCGTGGTCTGCCTGGGTTCTGGGTTCTGCAGAAGCAAGATGGCTTGGAGAGGAGCTGAGCAGGAATCAGAGACCCAGAATTTTATTTCACTCCACACAAAAAACTATACGACCTCAAACAGCTGTTTTGATCCCTCAGGGTCTCAGTTTCTTCGTCTATAAAATGGAGATCACATCCCTTTCTTGTTCCAGAACTCTGTGTGGGCTGATTAATCATTAAGGTCTCTTCTTAACTATTAAACTCCAGCTCAGGCAGAGAAACAAGAGTGAGTGATTGGACTTTGAACCTGGCAGAGCCAGAAGAGAAGAATTAGGTTTCTTTGTAATGATGTATTTTTTTAAAAAACCCTTTTGTTCTGAAAATAAATACATCCGGGTGAACTTTTTAAACCTGAGTCTTTTCCCGGGGACTCTCCCTTGCATTGAATCTCTAAATGCTTCAAGTTCCGGCTTTGACATTGGAGGAAGCTGTGTTCCTCAGCGGGTTGTCTGGTCCTCATTTAGAGACCAAGTCCCTGAGAATCCGGAGTTGGGATCTTCCTCTGCGGAACTCCTTCATGGGGCCCGTTGCATGGGCCTTTGTAGCCTGATGATGCTTTGCTGGGCCAGGGTCCCGGTGCCTGCCATTGCCAGGCTGCCACCATTCTAAATTCTGCTTCGGGCTTCTCGTTCCTGTGCATAATTCCCAATGTGACGCCTGCCCTAGAGATTCAAGTGTTTCTGCAAAAGGAGTGGCTTTATGGGAAGAAAATGATTACTTAATAATTTACTGAACGGTGTGTTTCAAGTTCTATACCCATATAATGCATTTTCCAATCTTCTAATTTTATAGATCTACATCTTTTCCCTTTCAGCAGTGTCAAAATTAATATTTCATAATTCCTTCCTTTTGGATAGAAATTTAAGGTGTTCCACATATTATCTTGTGTGATTTTACAATTAAGAAAAATTATGTAACTTGCACAAAGTTGTTTAGCTGGTTAAGAACAGAGTTCAGACTGGACCCTAGGGCTGCCAGGCTGCCTCAGAAGTGTCATACCCAGTGACACAATTTTCAGACTTCCAGAATTGACATTTATTTGTACCTTCAATCACCCACTGTTAGAATTTTAAGGTTTATCATTTCTGAAAAACATGGATAGGGAATTTTACCTGCAGAAAGCTGCTTCTAAATTTATTACTTAAGCCAGGAATTGGCAAATTTTTTCTGTAAAGGGCTGGATAGTAAATATTTCAGGCTTTGTGGTTCAGATAATTCCCACTGCAACAACTCATCTCTGCCGTTGTAGTGAGAAGGCAGCACAGACAATGTGTAAACAAATCAGCGTGGCTGTGTTTCAATAAAACTTTAGGAGAACAGGTGGTAGGCTGCATTTAGCCCATGTGCTATTGTTTGCTGACCTCTGACTGAGGCTGTGGTGCTATTAAGATTTTGCACTCTTTTACATGACACTTTAAAAGGCATCAGTAAAATTATTTGTCTCTGATTTTCTTAGTCAAATAGGAAGGTGAAATTTGTTTCACAAAATATTTATCCTGGTACTTCAGAAAAGTCTCTACACATTTACCTCGCCGAAATATTTCACAAACTTGACTGAAATGTCACAGGCTCAAAGAATGTTAGCATACAGGGATATCTGAGATAATTCAATCTAAGACCCTCATTGTATAGGTGGGGAAACAAAGGAAGTTTTTCAACTTTTCATCCAAAAGCAGTACAAGTTTGAATTTAGAAGAGCAATGATTGATGAGCTAGAGCTTAATGTGTAGTTGAAATATTGATATTTCTTTGCCGAAGAGTAAACTGTATTATATAGCTAAGGAACTACACATTTGCAGCAACATAGATGGACCTGGAGATAGTCATACTAAGTGAAGTAAGCCAGAAAGAGAAAGAAAAATACCATATGATACCACTTATATGTGGAATCTTTAAAAATGACACAAATGAATTATTTACAAAACAGAAACAGACTCACAGACATAGAAAACAAACTTACGGTTACCAGGGGGTAAAGGGGCTGGGGAGGGATAAATTAGCAGTTTGGGATTTGCAAATATTAACTACTACATATAAAACAGATAAACAACAGGGTCCTACTGTATAGCACAGGGAACTATATTCAATAACTTGTAAGAGCCTATAATGAAAAAGAATATGAAAAGGAATATGTATATATATGTATGTATAACCGAATCACTATGATGTACACAAGAAATTCACACAACGTTATAAATCAACTATACTTCAATTGAAAAAAAGCTAATAAAAACACAATTATTATATATTCAAAAAAGAAGCTATATAACATATAAGAAACTGTAAAATATAAATATATAAAATGCATCCTCATAACTTTCTTACCTTAGTTACATTACAGAGAGTTTATTATTCCTATAAGACATCGTAAAGGCTTTAAAAAAATATCAGTCAGAAAACTATAAAAAGCTGCCGTATGTTCCTAGACTTGAACAAATGTCTTTTCAAAATGTTGCTCTTCTGTGTCCTTTCATTACTGGCCGAGACATTCAAAGGCCCCTTGTTTTGACGTAGCCTCCCGCAAGATACCAGTGGACCAAGTGTCAAGGTCACAATAGGAAGCAGATGGCGCACTCAAATCTGAATCATTTAAAGCAGTAGGGAGTGTTAGGGAATCACGAGAAGTAGGGTTGTCACCCAGAGGTAGGAGCAGTGAAGGGTGGGCTGAGGAGAGCAAACACTGGGAACCTGCTGTCACGAAAAGGAGGCTCTTAAAGGCAACAATGGTGCTCAGTCTCAGACACAACCAGCCTGTGACAGATGGTGTCAGTACCTGACAGCTCAGTACCGAGCTCCTGTCGATGGCTGGGACTCTTTTTCCCAGGATGGTTCCACATTAGAGTTGGCCAAGGAGGGGAACTTACCCAAGATTTGGAAGGTGAACATGAAGGAAAGACCACCACTTTAGGAAGGTCTTGCTGGTCAGACCATCTCAAAAGGCATGAGACAGGCAGACTGGTCAGACAGTTGTGTCTGTTCCCAGCAGGCCCCCACTGGGCCTCTCTGCTTCCTTCTCCACGCGCTGCTCGTGTCCCCATGAGCTCACTCTGCTCACCAGCTCAGCTGCCAGCCCCCGGCCAGGCACTTGGCAGCAACTTCTACAGGCTTCACAACCTCCCTTTGCTGGGTCCCACTTTGACAAGCAGACATGCCAGGCTTCTCAGGCTTTTCTGCAAGCTCTGTGGTGCTAAGGAAGTCCCTGTGTCCGTGCACCTGGCTAAAGTGACTGTGATTATTTGTCTAACCTTTTGATTCTCTTTCCAGACTGTCACATCCCAGCTCCTCCTATGGTCTGTGTAAGCAATAACTTCTATAGGAAGCCTTTTCTTCCCGTCTTATTTGTAGTCATGCTTTTTTTCTGACTCAATTCTGGATATACAGCCTAGGCTACCTTGCAGGGAGGGAGCAGGTGAAAAAGTACTCTGACCCTGCTCCCCTCCCTTCTTCCAGTCTCTTACCAGAACTCTCTATTCCAGACCTCCTGGTGCGGACCAAGCAGGTCAGCCTCCAGGGCAGAGAGCTTGTGCAGGGGGAAGGAGAGGGGCCTGGAGAGGCAAAGGGGACATCTCTGGCACAGGCCATAAAAGAGTTATTGTTGGACCAAATTTCCAAGGAAACTTGAGAACTTCTTAGAACTTTAGCTCTAAATACATAGGAAAAGGTAAGGTTAATGACCTCCTCTGTACCCTCCTTCCATATAAAAAAAAAATCTCTAAGTCTTCAAAATGAGCATCTATGAAAAAGTGAGAAATTGAAAAGCAATGCATTTGCTGGATGGCTCCTTTGTTTTAATGGAAGTGAATTACATTTAAACACGTCTTATAAAAAAGATTCTGCGTAGAATAATGGCCTCTATGAACCACCTGTGCTTTGCCTTTATGGAGGAGGGAGAAAAAACTGATCCTGAATTTTTATAAAGAAATTTAAATTAGACATTAAAATAAAAGAAAAAAAAACTTAGCTACTTGTAACAAGGGCAATTAAAGTAGTGATTCATTCTATGGAGAATGTTAGCAGAGCTGGGTGAGTCTTCATTTCTTTCTATTGGGAACCCTACTGGGAATTAAGGGAACTCTCTAGAGCAACACTGTTCAATAGGCATATGACCCCAGCCACATGTGTAACTTAAAATTCTCTAGAAACCACAATTTAAACAATAAAAATAGGTAACATTAATTTTAATGATGTGTTTTTATTTAACCAATATATCAAAAATATATCAACATTGATCAATAATACATACTCATTAATGAACTATCTCACATTCTTCTTTTTGTGTTAAGTCTTTAAAATCCAAGATATATTTTACATGTATAGTATACCTCAATTCATATTTCCAGCACTCAATAGCCACATTTGGCCAGTGGCCACTGTATCTGGCAGCACAGCTCTAGAGTATGTCCTAAGTTTGGTTAAGAGATTGGCTCTCACATAGAGAAATGCAGCACAATATAAAAGAGGAGGGGTTATTATCTGCCTGTGTTTTGCACCAGTGTTTCTAGTTCTTTCCTTTGGGGTGCACGTGAGGATTGCCTTCCCCACCCCACTGTAATTGAGCAAGGCCAAATGACTTGCTTTGGGCAGTGAAATGAGAGGAGTGATGCATCACTTCCAGTCAGCAGTATGGAAGAGTCGGTGTGTGCTCCTCCGTGCCCTCTCTTCTCCTGCCATGGTGATTGTGGACACTGGTGTTCGTATGGAGGTGCCCTGACATTGAGGCTGCCTGAAATGCTGGGGTGACAGTTAGAGGACAGCTGCTCTAATGGTTGGGAGGGTGACTTTCCTTCCACTCAGACCCTGCTTCTCTCAAGTGGCCCTCTTCCTGACTCTGGTAATGGCTCCTCCCTCTTGCTCCTTCAGCCTAGGGGTGGTAACTGCTCTCCGATGTTGCTCGCCCTGATGTTCTGCTTTTCCTGAGCCTTGCCCACGTCTTTGTAAACTGTCCCTTTCTTAACCTCTCCTCAATTACCCTGTTTGATTGTTCCATCTGTTTCCTGTGGTGATTCTGATTGATACAGTATGCTTTATTAGCCAAACGTGAAATGTGCCTAAGGACAGAATAAAATGAGTACATTCAAGAAATAATTCCTTGAATGAGTGTAAATCAGTTTTCAAAGTACCAGTCAAGGCTGTTTCCCTTACCAACCACTCTTATTATGGAGAAGATCCTCTTTCTCTTCCTTAAGTACAAATGTGTGCTCACTGCTCTTCATGATTTGTGTTTATGTGTATAGGAAATCTGTTTGCTTGAAATCTGGTCTTCATTCTTCCTTTAGATGTGTTTGAAGTATTTACTTACAAACTTATGTTTGTCAGAAATAGCAACAAATCAAAAATAATTGGAAATTGTGTTTCAAGTTCATCCTCAAATAAGGATTATTTGAGCTCCTACCAAGAAGCCTGAAGTTTGTGAGTTGTTGTGTTACTTGTTCATTACAGAAAGTTCAGAAAGATTCAGAGACTAATAAGCACAAAGAAGGTAAAAATAACTCATCACTCAAAGCTAATCACCACTAGTGTATATAATTCCAAATTTTAAAAAATTGGATTTTATTGTGTGAATACAATTTTTTAATTTGTTTTTTTAACTAAAGTTTGGACTTACTTCCATATCAATAAATGTATTTTATACCACTATTCTTTATAGTAACTACATTGTTAATATATCTCTTTCCATTTTATTGGCTCTTTAGATCAATGTGAACTTTTCAATACTCAAATAACACTACGAACTTCTCTGTACTTTTAAACATCTAACCAAATTTTCTGCAAATAAATTTTTAGAAGTGGGAATGCACAGTTTAGAAAGGTATGCATGATCTAAAAACTTCAGGTAGACTTCCAATATGCCCTCCAGGGAACAAGTTATCATTTTATATGCCTAATAGAAATGTAAGAGATTACTCTCTACTCCCACACGGACACCTTTCCAGCACTGAGTATTACTTCTGATTTTGTCTCTTTGATAGGAAATAAATGGTAATTCATTTTTAATTTGCATTTCTATAATTACATTGAGAGAAAAAAAATCCCCATATCTCAGACAATCGGATTTTTTCACTCATGCGTTGTCAGTCTTTGCAATTTTCCCATTTTGTTTATTAGTGAATGTTTAGACTTGTAAAACTCTCTAAATGCTAATGTTCGAGTGCTTTTGTGAGGCTAGTTCCTGACATGAACTGTTTCTTATCATATCCCTACAACTCTATGGCGATAATACAATTTTTGTCATAAATGAAGGAAAAAACTTCAAAGAAAGTAAGTTCATCAGGATGACTTGATTATTCTAGAAGATGCTCCTGGTGCACTCCACCCACCCCTTCTCCATTGAGTGCACCATTCTCTAGCAGCTTTGGTTATTGGTAGCTAACAACTCATAGCTGCACCCTTCTCTGGAAAAGTATCCTCAGCTGAAGGGAGCCTTTTCCAAATGTCAGGATGGCCTGCAACCAATGACTGACTGATACAAAAGCTCTGCCCTCATGCTTTAAGGCTAGAAAGCTCCAGGGTACCATGTTTGCTCTAGATCTTCCTGTGGGTTTGGGCTGAGGAGACGCTTCACCAGAACCCTCATCTTTACTTGGATAATTCCCCTGTCTTATCCTGCTTCCCTCATTCCTCCAGGGTTCACTGAAGAGGATATCCTCAATAAGTGACTTGTATAAGAATCTAGGGAACCCCACCTGAGACAGCCAGGCTGTGGGACATTTCATATTCAGACTTAAGCAATCTTTCTTCAGAACCCACACATGCTATCAGTAGAGCAAACCACGTCCCAATCGAAGGCACCAGCCTGGACATCATAAAAGTAGCAAATGCTTTTTCCTAATTTGTCATTTGCCTTTTAGCTTTATGATATTCACCACAGAGAAGTGTTAAATATATGTAGACAAATAGATTGGTCTTTTCCACTGTGATTTCTATTTTTAATGTCATGTTTATCCATCTTAAGTTTTAAGTTACATATTATTTTTGATCTTTTCTGATTTAATTTACTTATATTTATTTTCTAAATCCATATGGTGAGGTGGATACTTATATCACAATCATTCTAGCACCATTAAAGATTCTATCATTAACTCACCAATTTGAAATGTATATTTATTGCATTTACTTGTATCTGTTCCCTTGAGCTTGGTTCTTGGCTTTCTATTCTTTTCCACCAATTTCTATATTAAACTGCCAGCTCCAAAAATTTAAAGCTTTTTTTGATTGAATTTTTTGTGATTTTTTCCCCCATTTTTATTTCAGATAAACTTTGAACTTAGACCAGTTTCAAAATAATTAAAAATTCATTGAGCTATACACTTACAGGTACATTTGGTATATATGTTACTATTCAATAAAGTTTTTACCAAAAAAGCCTTTGGCATTTTATTTGGAATTTCAGTTTATAGAACAATTTGAGGGAGAACTGACATCTTATACTCTTGAAGAATTCTTTAAAAGCCTATGCTATTTCTCTATTTATTCAAGTATTTTTATGATTCTCAGTAAAGTTGCATAGTTTTTATGTTTCATGTGCCTTAAATTTATTCTTAGATTTTGTTATGGTTTATGTAATTGGAAATGTTGTTTTTAAAAAGATTATTGCTAATATACAGAAGTTATTTAATTATTTACTTTATAAGTAAGATCTTATCAGTACAAATAGTATCAACAAACTGCTTAAATTGTAATTTAAAATATCATTGGTAAATAATTTTCCATCTTGTGATATTCAGTTTAATTTTAATACTTCATAGATGTATTCACTATATGTTCAGTTTATTAATAAGTGAATTTATGCTATGTTTTGGGGGGAAAGACCAATAGTCTCTTCCAGGTAGAAGGCCAGGCTCTTCTGTTCTAATTTATTAGACATCTGCTCTGATGGTTGACTTAATTGTTAATTTTTCACATGACCCCTTGTTCCACCCACTGGAGTGCGATTTGAAACATGCCACACTCTTCTCAGCTTCTGGGGTTATCCTAATGAATCATAAAAAGAAAACTAAAAAGAAAAAAATTGCTGATCAGTTATGTGCCAAATATTTTACATTGTTACCTTAATATTCACAATAATTTTTCATTCATTCATTCAAGACTATTAAACACCAACTACGTGCCCAGCTCTCAGCTTAGAGTTCAGTGGTACAGAGAGAACAGTGATAACACTATGTGATAGTAGAAACACATGCTTATAAGAGCCCATTGAAGGGAGGCCTAATCCAGATCTGAATTTCAAGAAACTTTCAGGATGTGAGCTCAAAATTGAGAGACGAAGGAGAACCAGACTTATAATGAATGGAAAAAGGGAGCATTTCTCCTTCGTAGAAGGATATGTACCAAGCAGTGGGACCAAATTTACAAAAGTTTAAGGATGCAGTGAAGCAAAGGAAGGAGAGTAACAAGGTTTCAGTATGCCTACAGTTTCCAAATTAGGGCCCCAATATTAGAGTGCTGTTAAGAATTTGGCTGGTGTTTAACAAGCCATAGTGGTGTCAGATCACTGAGGATGAGCAAAATGGTATTTTCTTAAAGCATATTTTGTCATCTTTATATGCCAGAGGCAAGCCTACTTTAACTGGAAATTAGTTCTCCTAAATAGAGAACAAGATAGATGATGGATACTGAGTTCTACTCCTGAAATCTTTACAGGCTCTTGGTCCTTAAGGGCCAGGAGGTAATGAATCAACTGCTTTGCTAACATATGCAGGGAACACTGGCGTTCCAGCTCAGGGTCTCTGAATCATGACTTTTCCCGACCTCAGCTTTACTCAGCTAATTCTATGTCTTAAGGTTTATTATTTTAACACCTCACTCTTGACATTATTGACAGCCTCCCTAAAGGGGTGCCTGAAATTAACCATGATATAGGCATGGAATAACCAGACTGAAAACTGAAGGGAAAGATGGGGCTGGGCTGGGCTGGGCTTTAGGAACCTACCAGAACCAGGGACTTGAATTCCACTGGGGTTCTTTTTCCCATTTTACTCCTCTTAGGAAAGACACCAGGTTTTTCCCCACATGACCAAGGTCTGACTACACCTTTCAAGCTTAAAGACTTACAGCTTTAGGCACTTACAAGGCCCCAACTTGGTCCCCTACTCCTAATTCGAAAAGTCCCCAGGAAAAAGGCCTTTATCTCAGCTTAGATTAGGTACCTATCCCTGTTCTGGTCAACTACATTTAGGGAAAGAGAGTTCTTCTATACAGGATGGCCGCTTGTATTGTAACCCTATGAGATGGGAGAACAGGTTTCTGAAAAGCAGGAGCAGAGGGCTGGGGGTTGGTGAGTATAGAAGAGATAGACCGATACCACCACCACATTTAATAAGTACACTAAGCAGCCACTTACATAATGAGATTTTATCATTCAGTATCCTTAAAATGTCCCCCTTCAAATGATTCCAAAATCATAGCACTGTGTCAAGGCAGTCTGTCTCCTGAAAGCCTCAGTTAAAAATCAGAATGCCCTCTGCTACTTCCCTGACTTCACGTTGCACCCCTTCCTCCATATTTACTGCACTACAGTCAATGGACTTCTCTCTGTTCTTCAGATTCACACTAATAAGTGCCCCCTTAGGACTTTGAGAGTTACTGTTTGCTCTGTCTAAATTACCCTGCCTCCCAGATCTTTTTATGGCTGGCTCCATTGGGCTAAATGTCACTTGAGACAGTTCTATAATTATACAGTTTGAAATAGTCCTCCATCATATTTATTGTCCCAACAGTATCTATCCATTTCTGGACATTTCTGGTACATTTATTTGTTTTCTTGTTTCACTGAAGTTGCAATGGCCTTAGCTTCCAGGGAGGCTGAGAAAGCAAGTATCTGGCGTTTCAGTTTCTGTCCATCATGGAGGTGAGCTCTGATAGCAAGGTAAATGGGGAGGGCAATGGTCATTGCACAGTTAAAGAGCCAGGTCTATGACATGGTCATTCTCTTTGTCTTTATCTGGAAACTGACAGTTTCACAAGAGCAGGCACCTGGCCCCAAACCTCTTCCATCTTTGAACTCACCAGTGCTGTTAGCCTATAAGTTACCTTAATTGTTTAAGCCCTTGAGTTTTATTCCATTACTTAAAACCAAAAGCATTCTAAGTGATAACCTAGCACAATCTGATAAGCCAGTATAACCCAGCCAATCTTTAGGCAGCACTAACAGCCCACCAGAGTATCTAGGGCTTAGATACTTTCAGGGGCCCATGCAAATGTTTTCATTTTCATTTTTTTTTAAGTTAGAGGGAGAAAAATAATCATCCAATCTGAATTATATTTATCTTCCAATGTAGTTAGGAAATATAATTTTTAATATTTTTTATGGAGGAAGGGGCCCACAAAGGTTAAGGGGAAAAAAAAGAGATGTAGAGTTCATTAAAGTTATTATGTGGTCCTGCTTTCATTAGCCTTGATTAGTTTATAAAATTATTAACTTAGGAGGTCAATGTAGAACCTTCTGGAAGTGAGAATGATGGTACAGGATTTTGATTGTGGAGAGGAATTCAGGAAGATAGTCATATGAGCCATACGCTTTTTCAGAAATCCAGTCCTAGTCAGGGGACTCTAATGGGGAGTCCTGGGAACCCAGAGTGAGAAGTTATGGGGGTATGGGAACATGGGCCACAGAAGGGAAGGAAGAGAAGGGAAGAAGCTGAGAATGGATACAGGTTATAAGTATGAGTAATTTCCATGTATGTGCAATGGCCTTGGCTGCAGTCCTGCAGGCACATCTTAGCTGGGGGCTACGACTGCTATTCCAGGGTCCCAAGATTCTTCCTACTTTGAAACCAGCTCGCATGCAGACTGTGCATTCAGAACTCAGTCTGCCGTCGACATCTGGGTTTGATTGCTTTATATTGTGAGTTACTGTGTCCTGCCCTTTTCCTTATTATTATTTCAGGGTCTACATGTGGTAAAATTAAAGGGAGGGGGGAAAAAAAGAGCTCTACCAGACTGGAGATTTCTAGCTCTGCTTTTGTTACTCTTGGGAGTGTCTGGTTTTCTTTTGCCTCTCTCCCAGGAGTGAGGGAAAAGAAAAGTGTTTTGGGTCTTCAGTGATTTTAATTTAAAAATGTGTGTAGCAGCATGTGGAAGACAGCAGAGCAGGGCAGAAGAGCCCCCTTCTTCCACTGAGTCTCCTCGCACAGGCTTCTTGGCCACTCTTGATTCCACAGTTGGCCAGTGAGAGGGTTTGAAGAGATCATCTCTAGGGTCCCTTCTAGCTCCAATATTATGCTAATTTTGCAGCATATACAGCAAAAGAGTAGTTTTGCAGAATCAAACCCAAAACAAAAGAGTTGTAGATCTGGGAAGGCTGCCAGGCACTGCAAAGCACAGAGGTCCTTCTGTGTCATCCAGCTGCAGGCAGCCCAGCCCTCCTTGAGGACCAGCCAGTGAAGTCCCAGTGCACTGCGCCCAGCAGCAGCGCTGGGGAAAGGCTGCACATGGTGATCATCTGGTGTCCTTACCTGCCCACCTAACATGAAGATCAGTGTGTGCAGCAGGCAAGGAGCTGAACTGCACCAGTTGTAATGGTCATGTCTTAGGGAAAACAACCACCCCCCATCACTGCTGTCTCCTTTCTGATGCACACAGACCACTAGAAGTTCCCTGCTGCCTCTTTCTGTCCGAAAAGCGTATCAGACTTCAGATCCTGTGCCCATATTTTACTGTTTAAAAATTGATGATTTCTCCGGAAATGGAGAGTGGTCATGATTGCACAACACTCCAGAGAATGGTGTGCATAAAGATGATACAATGGCAAAAAAAAAAAAATCAATGATTCAAAAATCAATGATTCGGTGTTGTTTCTTCACCTTCTCAACCTATTTGCTATCAAAATATATTGTGTGTCTTTCTTAGACGTCTGGTTTGCCACATCCCCCAGGAGAGCTAGAAACGCGATACCAGGTGTCCCCTTTGCCTTCATGGTAAGCAAGAATGCTCTTGACAACAGCCACTCTGAGCATGAGAGGCTGGCAAGGACTGCTCTCCACATGGGATGTTTGTAGCCAATCTCCATGTTCTAATTTTGATGCCATTTTTAGTATCTTTGTTCCCAGGATCCTTTTTTTCTTCTGTATACAGGCAACTGCCCATTGAACCTAATGATCTTTTCACATTACTTTCCCAGCCTTTAGAATAAAAACCAGACTTCATTCTGCTTTAGCTCAAAGTTTTATTGTTAAATGTAACATATGGAAAAGTGCACAAAACAGATGTATCATGTAATGAATGGTTACCAGCACTGAAAAAGAGAGCATTGCCATGCCCTAGAAGCCCACCGTGTGTCTCTAACCCTTCCCAACTTCTCCTCCCGGGAGTAAAGCCTGGATGACCATAAAAGTAAAAAGCTTCTTTGTCCTTCTTTTCAACTTTACCAGTTGTGAGTACTTCACGTAACATAATTCTTGAACTATACAAATTGAATCATGATGTTGGATTCAGCTTATTCACTTACCCTGCTCATAACATAGAGAACTTTCTTGTACACTCATTCTCCATTTGTGGTATCTTTAGAGAGAATTGTGCTATCTCAAGTATTGTGTCAGTGCTAAGAGATTAATCGCCTCTTGGTACTTCATTATTAAAAACTCTGTCTCCTTCTTCCTTTACACTGATTTAGCTGAGCAGGAAATGAGACGTTCCTATACCCAGGGGTAACATTCAGGATCATTAATGAGTCAGCAGGGGCGCCCATCAATTAGAACAGACAGTAGCAGGAAGGCAGGGCGCTAGTTTGACTGAATGTCAACCCTGCCGGGGCCCTTACTCTTCCCTCTGCCTGGATTCGCCTGTCCTTCAAGGTCTCAGCTCAGTTCCAAGCTTAACAGCATAAGGTAGGCAAGTGACAAACTCTTAGTTTTCTTATTTGTAAAGGAGGAGATTGGGTTAGGATATTCCTGAGGATTCTTCCAAATTGGAAGTTCTGTGACTGGAAGAGGTTTATCTGTATCTGTTGTTATGACACTCATCACTCTCTGCTCTAATCCAGGTGTGTTCAAGTGGACACTCAACAAAACTAAGCAGCAAGAGGCCAGGGTCTGGGATTGATTCACCTTTGAGTCCTTGGAAGGTATTGTTGCTGGAGAATAGGTTCTTGCCTCACTCAGGAAAGAATGCAAGAGTGAGGCATGGTAAAGTGAAAGTAAGTTTATTCAGGGAGATACACACTCCATAGACAGAGTGCAGGCCATCTCAGAAGGCGAAAGAGTGACCATGAGGAGCAGAGTTGTTAGTTTTTATGGGCTCAGTAATTTCATATGCTAACAAGTGGGAGGATTATTCAAACTATGTTTGGGAAGGGGCAGGGATTTCCAGGATTTGGGCCTCTGCCCACTCTTTTGACCTTTTATAGTCATCCTGGGAACTGTCATGGCACCTGTGGGTGTGCCATGAGGCTCAAGGTCTACTGGAAGTTGAATCTTCCACCATCTTAGTTCTAACCAGTTTGTCCTATCCTCAGTTGCTCTGTCATTCCTTCAGTGGTTGTGCCCTGCCCCCTTCCCTCCTGTCTCAGTATAATTTATAGAATATACCTGTTAAATAAATGATGAATTAAGTCCCAATTCTATCATGCCATTCCTGACTACTCCCATCTGTTCTGTTTTTTTCCTGAAATTCTTTTATCAGTCACCTGGCTTGTAATCTTGGAATTCTCTTACTTTTTCATTCTATGGGGTTGAACATGTACATGCTTAATCTCATTTCTATAAACAAGACAATAGATCCTGCAGGAAGCCTTCACCCTGTCTACAGCAATATCAGAACCTGGATTCCAGGAGTGTTCTGTGTTTATTGAATAAATGGTTGACACTCTACCACAAAACCGCAATTCCTTCACCTAGAAGGACAACGACAAACATTTATTTCTCAGTTCTGTAGTCAGGGAAGATCAAGGTGCAGGGAAATTCAATGTCTGATGAGGGCCCTCTTCCTGGTCCATGGATGCCACCTTCTCACGGTGTCCTCACTCAGCAGAAAGGGTGAGGGAGCTCTCCAGCATCCCTTTTAGTAGAAGGGCACTAATCCCATTCGTGGGGGCTCCACCCTCATGACCAGATCACCTCCCAAAGGCCTCACCTCCTAACACTTCCATGTTAGAGATCAGGATTTCAACATACAAATTTGGGAGGGACACAAGCATTCAATCTATAGCAAGTACTGCTACCTAAGATAGGGGGCCTCCTTGGTTTTTCCATTTCAGGGCTCCACAGTGTGGACCTTCAGCTTGTCAGTCTGGGTGGTGGAAAGAACATTCCACTAACAATATTCTTGTGGTAGGGATTGGAGTTTCTTTTTCATTAGCAGAGCACAAAAGAATTTAAGCTCCCTGTTGAGAAAACATTGTTGGAAACCATGGGCTTTCCTTGGTGTGGGAGTGTAAGAGGCCTCTCACTTTTCAGGCTTATCATGATGCCTCACACTGCCTGACTCAAGCGCCAACACCTTTGGGTGTCTGTGGAATGACTGAAAAGTTAATCAGTCTGATGAGGCAGCTGGAAGCCTGCCTTGGCCAAGCACTAGACTATTTATGCAAATTAAAAACAGAAGTCTATAAACTGACCCCAGCTGTACTACCTCTAATGACTCCAAGCTGGGCTCTCAAGTATTTTGCTATTTTTGAAGTCAGTCATTTTTCCATGCCTGCATTTTTTTAAAAAAACCATAACACATATGCAGTCAAAATTTTTCCATAAGCTTTAAAAATAGATGTAATATACCCTTAGGCTAGCTAGTTCTCTCCTTCAAAATTATTATTGTGATAACTTCAGTCTATGGGATTTTTTTTTTCCTAGCCCCTCTCATCATTCCTTAAATATTTTGTTTTTTGAGCTAAAAATGCTGGGATATTGTGGTCAAGATATTTAATCGAAGTGAATGGAATGAAGGAGTAAGCCATCACTATCTTTCCTAGGTTGTTTATTTAGGCTTAGCTTGGTTTCCTTTTAAAATCACCTTGGCACTAAGACATACAGGATGACAGGAACTAGGTCTTAATCTGGAAGCATCCATTGTATGGTGGAATGAACTAAAAATAATGCAGCAACCAAGGGTTCTGGGGAGAAATCCGAATTTAGAGGCCGAAGGGGCAATAAATGTGGGGCATCTTTTCCTAGTCTTCCTTGAGATAAGGAGGCCAGTGGTTTTGATGCCAAGAAGCTGACTATGGCCTAAACTCTGGCCCTGGCTGAAATTAGATCTTCCTGGAGAAGTTACAAAAGGAATACATACTCATTGCAGACAGTTTGGAAGATACCAAAAAGCTAAACAAAAAAACTTTTTAAATTAAAAATTAGACAGCCATTGTGTCTGCTCTCTGTTCAGTTTACTGTTCAGTCCCTTTTAAGGATTTTTTACAGAGAATTGTGCCATGTAGATGGAGACTAATGTTTTTAGGCCGGGTGAGGGAGGAGGGTCACAGGGTACGATCATCTTGTGCACAATTCTCTGATTGGTTGATATCGAGGTAACAGGGCGGTCAACACTATCAACCCCTGGGTGCCAGAAAGTCTGGAGGGGGTGGGGGTCCCTGTGCTCTAGATCATCAAGTAGTTAATTTCTTCCCTTTGGTGGTGGTTTTTAGCATCTGAAAAACTCAGGAAATAGGCATGAGATCCTATTCTCTGGGTACTTCAGAGAGGAGCTATAGCAGAGGGTATGGGGAGGGGTCTGTCCCGGGAAGTCCCCACAGGGTCCTGCTAGGTTAGAAGACCACTGGGACACCTCGGCCCCAGTGCTTTTACTGTGACAAAGGGAAGCTGGGAGTTTCTTCACTAGCAGCTGCAGTAGACTTCTAAATGGACTTCTTCTCTGACTAAGAGAAGACGCTGCTTAACAGCAGGAGTTGAAGGGAGGGAGGGTGTGGATGGCTAAGAAAGTGTTCCCACTCCTCCAGGGGCTTGTCATCCAAGGGACTCAGGCCTGAAGACTCCTGACACTCTCCAGACATCCCCTCCCCCTCTAGAGAAGACTTCAGTCACCAGAGGTCCTAGGGGCCCAGGGAAATTGCATGAGTAAGTGTCTCAGATGCCAGTGGCTGCCATACATCCTTCTCCCTCTTAATGTGTACCTAAAGCCCCATGAGGAGGCATCCATGGCTAGTTGGCCAATGAATAAAAAAAATTTACATAATTCTGCATGATTTTCCACCACCACCCAAAAGTGGATGCCTACAGTGCTCCAGCCCTACCCAAGGTGGCTCCGAAGGATAGTATTTAAGGAAAATCTAACTCCTAATGGGCAGAACTTTGGGCAGTGCATCTGATGGCTCATTTTGTCTGGAAGAAGAGATGGCTAGAGGTTCAGATCTACATGGATAATGGGCAGTTGCTTATGGTTGAGGTGGATAGTCAGAGACTGGAAAGGAATGTGATTGGAAAATTGCTGACAAAGAGGTCTGAGAAACTGGGATGTGACCAGACAGCATTCAGACAGAGTGTGAAGATATTTCTGTCTCATGTCAGTGCTCCCCAAAGAACAAGTTCAGCAGAAGAGGATTTTAATAATCAGGTGGGCAAAGTTGGCCTGTTCTGGGATGTTAGTCATATGAGCTCTGAACCATATAAGGATGAAGTTTTATGTGTGGCCTCACAACATGTATTTCTTCTCACCAGGCTGATCTGGCTGCAGCAGCTGCCAAGTGCCCAGCCTTCCAAGAGCAGAGACCAACACTTAGTCCTGATGCAGCACCACTTTCTGGGGGCAGGAGTGGGGAAGGGGAGAACCAGCCAGCTACCTGGAGGCAGATTAATTACATTGGACCACTTCCATCACAGAAGTGGCAGCACCTTGTTCTCAATGGAATAGATACCCACCTTGGTTGGGGACTGCCTTCCCTGCTTTTGGTATACTTGGGCTCACTCACTTCTTCTAGCTTCTACAGATCCTTCAGCTTCTTTAAATCTTGGGACGAAGGCATGTGTAGCTCTGTGGTAAAAGGTGCCAGCTTCTGCAGGTCACCCACAACATCAGAGTTGGAGATGGTGAGAGACAGATGTGGATTCAAGACCTAGGGTTTGGAAGAGTGTTTCGTGAAGGTACCATTTATGTTAGTGTCAGCAGGGGTAGGAAAATCAACGAGATGGAGACGCTCCAGGAACCAGCCACAGAGGAAGCCGTTACCTTCTCCATGCACGAAGGGACAAAGGACAGGACCAATGTTACTACTGTCCATTGAGAGCTTGAGCCGGGTAAGAAGGCCACCAACAAGAGCCATAAAGGTAGAGGAATGCAGCCACTGCCGCACTGTGCCACTGCAGGACAGGAGTAGTGGGGGGACTAACACGGCCCCCTTCAATCCCCACCTCCTTGTCTTCAGCGGATGTTTCCCACTGGCAAGGGAGCCTGGATGATGCAGTTGGTAGGAGTGAGTAGACTGGGGCAGAGAATGGAAGTGAGGGAGGGGGAGATGAGCAAACTGAGATAATAGCTACATTTAGGGAAAAAGGCATTTAGGGCTCATCACAGAGAGGTGATCTATAGCAATTCCTGTTGTGCTGTGTGAATTGGAGAGTGAGTAGAGGAGGGCAAGTTATTTTTTAGCCAGTATCCAGTTGGAACAGTTCATTGGCAGGATCAATAACAAATATCTTTGCAGAGTGTTCCCCAACCAAGGATCACAAGTTACCGCAAACCCCACATTGATAAAATTGTTCAATTTTCCCTTCTTAAAGGAAACTGGTGCCCAGAACAATTAAGCTGGGTTAGTGGGAAGAGAATTTAGGTCTAGTAGTTCAGGCTCTTCCCACTCTATCATGAGCTTTCTGAAACTGAGAACAGGCAGCATGTGTGTGTGTACATATGTACGTAAGGCGTAAATGCTGCTGAGCCCTGAAGTTTTCCCATTTGCACACTCATTCCACTTTTTAAAAAATGAGATATAATTAGCATAGTTCATTATATTAGTTTCAGGTATGCAGCATAATGATCCCATATTTGGTCACCACAGTAAGTCTAGTTAACATCCATCACCACACAAAGTTATAATTTTTTTTTCTTTTGTGTATATATATTTTTATTGAAGTATAGTTAGTTTACAGTGTGTCAATTTCTGGTGTACAGCACAATGCTTCAGTCACACAGGAACATGCATTTATTTGTTTTCATATTGTTTTTCACCATAAGTTACTAAAATTTTTTATCTTGTGATGAGAACTTTTAAGATCTACTTCTTTAGCAACTTTCAAATATGCAAATCAGAATTATTAGCTAGAGTCACCATGCTCTACATTCCAATGCCCTGACTCATTTACTTTGTAACTGGAAGTTTGCACTTTTTGACCACATTCACCCATGTCACCAACACCCTTCCCCTGCCTCTGGCAACCACCAATCTGTTCTCTGTATGAGTTCACTGTTTGAGGAGGGAGGGCATTAGTTTAAATTTCATATGTAAGTGAGATCATATAATTATTTTTCTTTGACTTATTTCACTTAGCCTATTGCTGTCAAGGGTCATCCATATTGTTGCAAAAGGCAAGATTGCCTTTTTCATGGCTGAGTAATATTTCATTGTGTGTGTGTGTATTTTTTTTTCTTTATATATTCTTCCATCAATGGACACAAGTTCTTTCCTTATCTTAGATATTGTAAATAATACTGCAATGAACAGTATTTAAGTACTTTCTAAGTACTTAAATATTGAATTAACTCATTAAGATTTGAAATTATAAAACTCCTAGAGGAACATAGGGGAAAAGTTCCTTGACATTGGTCTTGGCAATGATTTTTTGAATATCACACATGCACACAATGGAATATTATTCAGCCACGAGAAAGAAGGAAATCCTGCCATTTGTAACAACATGGATGGACCCTGAGGGCATTAGGCTGAGTGAAATAAGGCAGACAGAGAAAGGTAAATACTGCACTATCTCATCTCACATGTGAAATCTAAAAACATCAAACTCACAGAAACAGAGGGTAGAATGGTACTTGCTAGGGGCTGAGAGAGGAGGGAAATGAAGAGATGTTGCTCAAAGGATACAAACTTTCAGTTATAAGATGTTCTGGGGATCTAATGTACAGCATAATGACTGTAGTTAACAATACAGTGATGTATACTTGAAAGTTGCTATGAGTGTAACAACAACAAAATGGCAATCGTGAGGTAAGGGATGTGTTGACTAACATTATTTTTTTCCCATTTTTTTAAATTGATGTATAGTTGATTTACAATGTTGTATTCGTTTCTGGTGTACAGCATAGTGATTCAGTTATACAAATATATATACACATACTCATTTTCATTACAGATTACTACAAGCCATTGAATATTCTTCCCTGTGCTATATAGTAGGACTTTGTTGTTTATCTATTCTGTACGCAGTAGTTAGTATCTGCCAATCCCAAACTCCCAGTTTACCCCTCCCTCCTCTCCTCCTTTCAGTAATCATAAGTTTGTTTTCTATATCTGTGGGTCTCTTTCTGTTTTATTAAGTAAGTTCGTTTGTGTCATTTTTTTAGATTCCACATGTAAGTGATATCATATGGTATTTGTCTTTCTTTTGACTGACTTCATTTAGTGTGATGATCTCTAGGTCCATCCATGCTGCTGCAAATGACATTATTTCATTCCTTTTTATGGCTGAGTAACATTGTGAACTAACATTATTGTGGTAAACATTTTGAAATTATATATGTGTATCAAATTATCACATTGTATATCTTATATTGTATAACAAAATGTTATATGTCAATTATATCTCAGTAGAGCTAGGGGAAGTGGAATTAACTCTTTTGGGATACGACATAACATGATATAACATGACATTCAGTTAAATTATTAAGGTAAAATAGGCAGCAAAGTCTACACCAAGGAAAAGGTTTTTAAAACTTTGTGTCCTGATCCCAGAGGCTCATTTTTATCTCCCATCCTGCCTTGTATCCGCCCTTCTGGGCTGTTAATCCTTCAGGTGGTTCTAATTACAAACAGCTGTCCTGAGTGGCCTTCCAGTACCCAGGGGCTTTCCTCCACTGCTCAGAAGTCTTGCCTCCTCTTTCCTCAGTCCCAGTTTCACAAATGATGATTTAGGAACTTTCAGATACAAAGGACGAGGCCAGCCCCTGACATCCCCTGTGCTCTGCAAGAGTAGGCCCCACCATCTACCAATGACCACCTTATCTCGTCTGGATACAGTAGTAGACAGTAGAGGCACCTTCAAGATTCTGGAGTCCTCTTGCCCTCATCACTTCTTTGTTCCCTCCATCGAACACCTTAAATACTTCCTGTTTTCTCCTTGACAGTTGCTGCCTTCTTTCCCTCATGCTTACCCTGGGCTAGAACCTGACCTGCTCATCCTTAGATGGACCTCAGTACCTCTTAACTGAGCTTCCTGCTTCTAGACTCTGCTCTTATATTCTGCCCTGTTTTCTAGGAACCAGTACTATTTCTAGGACATCTCCTGAGGAAACTGTAACAGGGTCCTCTCAGAGCCTGACCGCCTCAGTCATGGAATCCATGCCCCTTTCAACCAGTCACATCTCTGGACGGGGTGCTCATTCCAGTCAGGCTGGTTCCTTATAGGCCATGCTCCACCCTGCCTTTTCAAGTCACTTTCAGTGTCCCATTCCCTCCTTAAACCAAGTTCTCTATCTCAAGGCTGTCTGTGTTCCACTTCTTTGCTGGGGTTTGGATTTTAGGCCCCAACAGTATTTTATTGAGTCCAGACCTTAACTTCCCTCCTGCTAGGACCCAACTAATCCTTAATAAACATGGGTGAAAAAATTGCTTTGAATGCTTATTATATGTCAGATACCATTCTAAGTGATTTATAGCTTTTATATGTATTATCTAATTTAATCCAAGCAATTCTATGGAGGTGGTTTTTATCCTCAATATTTAACAGATGAGAAAATTAAGGCATGTCAGCATTAAATAATTTGTTCCAAGTTGCCCAGACTTGCGAGCCTAACCTTACATGGAATTTATCTCCCAAATCTACGTTTTTGGCATCCTCTTAAAAGCACGTGGGCCTTTTGTGAGCCCACAGCACATCTTAATATTTCACTATTGTTTTCTCCCAATTGGTTGATGCAATGAATCAGATACAAATGTAGGTATTTAGTATTAAACTGCCTTATTTGATGAGGCATGGATTGAAAACGGTCACAATTTCACATAAAATCTCACACCTGTGGTTCTTCCAAAAGAAACCCTTTCTGAGCAAAAGCATAATCAGGTAGTGTAAGCATTTTGTCTCCTAAGGAATTGCTTTAGCCTTTGGTCATTTGATAGGTTGCCTACACTGCATTTTTTTCCCATTGGGACTGATTTAACTTGCTTAATTTTGTACTTGTCACATACAGTGAACACGATGAATCCTTCTGTATTACAGATTTACCAAAAACATCTGGTAATTTACTAAAAATGCACCATAGCCTGAATTGTCCCGTACAAAGGCAGCATCTTGTTCAACTGTGAACAGACTTCTGTTCCTTTCCCAAGGGTTATATCTGTGATGTTGTGAAGGCTGGGACATCACTCATTATCGACTTGCATGTTTAAACAAGTCATTGCCCTCCTTTCTTTTTTCAATACAAGGGATGTTTTAGTCTTTTGTAAAATGTAGCCTATCACTTCTGATATGATACAAAACAGCATTTCCTCCCTCTTGGTCTCATGACCCAGCAGCTTCCCTCTCTGTTTTAGAATTTCAGACAATGATACAAAGTTTTGTTTACTGTCAGTCTGTGGTGCATTCTGTACAAAATAACAGGAAATTTTAGTAACTCAAATGGAACCCCCAAAGGAAAGGTAAGATTTGAGGAAACTACCACCCCTACCCCAACCCTGCAAAATATAAATAAACCTACCAAAATAACCAACCATATCATACTAGACTCAAGACAAAGGCCTTTGTCGTCAGGAATTCTTAAGAGAGGCTTTCCTGTATGAAAATGGGCTTGTGTGTCACGTGTGTTTCTTGGATTCACATATTCTTAAACATTTTGAGAGTAATTTATCAAGTTTTACGACTGTGGTGTGTCAAATCATTTTATAAAATGATGTTTGGTATCCTGAGAACTGAATATTTTGTTACTGCTTGGTTCTGTAAAATGTCCCATGAATACCACTGATGACCGATGTTCCTTTATATACTCAGTAACTGTAGCCTTCTCCTGAGAGATTTGAGCAAAGAATTAGACTCCCACCCATCATAATAACCAAACATCTAATGACTGTTAATTATTTCTCATAAGAATGCTGAGGCTGAGAGAAAAAAAATGCAAGACTTAATTTCTTAATTTCAAATAAGAGCTACACATGGTTTCAATATTATTATGATTTCCTTTTCTTATGATAAGCAAATAGTTGCCTTATTGAAGTGTCCCTCTTTGGAAAAACAAAATTGTTTATCCTACTAGGAAGTGAGGGAGTTATCCAAGCATCCAGCCTTCTTATAGAAGAGAATCACATTAGGGCTCTAACATGTTTTAAAAGAGTATAAACTGAGTTCTCACTTAACATTAGTGAATTAAGATTCAGGACTATCAAAGACCAGGCAACATTTGCTACTTTTCTTCTTTTCCTTCTAAATATGTTCTAAAAACTGGGGACCCGTGAGGATTACTGACATAAGACAAAAGTAGATGTTTTTCCTTGATGAATGGAAACAAAGCATCGCTTACATCTTAGTACTTCGTATGCACTCTGGAACATTAAATCAAGTAGTCTAGATATCATCAAAATGATATGGTTGTATGGAGAATATTTATAAAAAATAAATTACCATGATTTTGAGACTGAAAGTTGTTCTTCCAACACAGCACTTTCCTATAATAATTTATCAATATTTCACATATACAGAATGAGAGCTTTACCTCATCGTATGCTCACAACAGAGATTTCAGCTACAAAGAGGAGCACAGTGATCTTGCACTTTCGTGCATGAGTATCTGTCACAGAGGGACATAGTCTTATGTCCACTATGTAGCATGCAAGCTTTTGTTCACCACTGGAGTGTGGATGTGGTTTTTACCAATGGAAGTCAGCCAATGGGCCAAGCAGCCAAATAAAATGTGTTTGAATTGCAACAGAGGTCTCCTGATGCACTTGACTGCTTTCAAGTAAATGACACGAAATCCAGAGCTTTGTGACACACAAAGCCAGCCTGCTTTTACTGAACTGCCCAGCTTACAGTTTTTATTTTTTATTCTATTTTGAGCCACGCTGCAGAAAGCCAAAGAAGAATCAACAAAATCTCATCTTCTCATTGCTCTTTAGTTTACTCTTTTGCTTAGTTTATTTCATTTCATCAATGTGTTAAAGATGACATTGTTACTCCAAAGCTGAGTAATTTCCCTGAGGTGGTTGATGGTGGAAGCAAGATTCTTCCTCGTCTCTAGACTAAGTCAAAGGCACTGTCTCTGAAATACACAATGCTTCCTACAAAGATTTCAGTACACAGAATAACAGCCGGCACCTGAGTTGTTACTTAATCCTAACAACAGCCTTGGCTAACTAGATAAATACAGATACATCTCAACCTAACACCTCACGCAAAAGATTGTTTCCAAATAGTTAAAAGCCCCCAAAGTGACAGGTAATGCCATGAAGTCATTGAATAGGTAGACTCTTGCCTTTGTGGCAGGAAAGAACTTTTTAACTTCAGAAGTTCCAGCCATAAGGTCCAAAGTTAGGTCTGATTACAATTTTTTGTTCAGCCAGGGACATCATGGTCAAAGTTGAAAGATGACAAAGGAGATACATCTTTGAAACATTAGAATGATTGCCTATCGTGAGGTGGGGGTTGTAGGGATAAAGGAAGTAAATAAATCAAGAGAGGGGCCCTGAATGGACCAGTAATGTTAGTATAAGATGCTATGAGCTAAAGGATCTGATCCACTCAACCATCTGCACATGGAGTACCACGGCAAAGGTGTGTTAGAAGAAACTCAGGCATCCGGTGAACAAAGGCTTTTAAACAGCTTAAAGGTAAGATGAAATTAGAAGGGTATTTTCACAAGTGTTGCTGTGGATCATGCTTCGGGCATTTACTGTTCAAGACATATGAGAATGGTCTCCCCTTTCAAATATCTTAGGCTACTGAATCAGGTTTCTTTAAATATGACACGTGGACCTCTCCCAGCCCCCACTACCAAGTTCCTCTGTGCTGTGTAACTGTGCAGTTAACACACACACACACACACACACACACACACACACACATTCCTGGCACTGGAGTAGGCTCTGAGGCTGTGCAGTCCATTGAGAAGCGGTGTTCTTCCTCCGAGGAACCCAGCCTGGTAAGGGAGAAAACAGAAACAGCAGCAGCATCCAACAGTTACATAATGCTGACTGTGTGCCAGGTTCTGTTTACGTGTCTGACATTAACTCTTAATCCTAATAACCCAGTGATGTAGGCATTTGTTTCCTTACCTATAAAACAGGGTAAAAAAGTTACAGAGAAGTTATGTAACATGCCTGGGATCACAGAACTTGAAAGAGGTAAAGCCAAAATTCCAACCCAGGTAGACTCGCTATATAGCATCTAGACTATTAACAACTACACACAAGACAGTATGTTAAATGCCAGTATATAAATACACAGAAGATAAGTGCTTTGTTCACAAAGAGGAGGGCACTTCTCAAATTAAGGGTAGTTAAGTAGTGTTCTGTATAACATCCTCTGTGATTTTGAATGTTACAATTTTTGAATTGATATATCAATTTGAGAATTCATATCTCTGCAGCAGTCTTTCTATCCATGAACATCATATATATTCAGGTTTTAGATTTCTCTCAAAATCTTATAGTTGAAAGAATTATTCTTAGGTGTTTTTGAAATTTCTATTTTAAAGGTTATTTTAAAAAAGATCTCCTAACTTTGTTGCTGAGAAACTAGAGACATATTTTATATTGATTTTTAAGGAGTAACAAGATTTCATTTTCATTTTAATAATGGCTATGTAGATTTGTGTTTTATCTGCAGATGAGTTGTTTCTTTCTTTCCATCTTTATTATTCATATTTTTGGTCTGATTATGCCATCCAGGACCTTCAGGATAATGTAACAGAAGCAGTGATAACTGGCAACCTTGTCTTTTCTGATTTTAAAGCAAAGGCTTTTAAATGTTTCATTATTGAATATGTGTGCCTAAATTTTTGGTAAATATCCCTCACAATCCGAATAAATTCCCTTTTCTTCTTAAATTGCCAACTGGGAATGTTGCTATGCGCTGAATTGCCTTACCCCCACCCCGAAATTCACATGTTCAAGCCCCAACTCCCTGTACCTCAGAAAGTGATTGGATCTGCAGATAGGGGCTTTAAGGAGGTAATTTAGTTAAAACGAGGTAGTGAGGGTGGGCCCTAATTCCGACGTAATTGGAGTCTTTATAAAGGGAGGGATGAGGACACGCGGAGAGTCCCGGAGGACGCGCGTGCGCAGAGGAAAGACCGCGTAAGGAGCCATCTGCCAGCTGAGGAGCGAGGCCTCAGAAGAAACCCACTCGAGCAGTTTTAAGGTTGGAATTTTTTGTTACTGGAATGTTTCGTAAACTATCTGGTAAAACGTCTGGCATGGTGCTTCTGTAAGGTTTTAAAATTGCTGTTTCTTTAATGGTAATGTGTCTTTTTTTCATTCAATGTTCTGGTCATTTGTGGTCTTTGCGGTCTGGAAATGCATAGTCTTGGGATGTGGAATGTTTGCTAGAATTATCTGATAATTGCTTCCCACCATTGCCTTTGTTTTCCTTTGTTCATTTGAAACATCTGATTTTCAGGCCTCCAGGTTGATGATATGCTAATTTTCTTTGCTCGGCTGCCTCTCATCTTTTTGGATGATTTCCTCAGCCTTCTTCTACCTATATTGAATTTACTCTTTGCTTTTTTGTCTTACCTGGTGTCTCTAAGGTCAAGCCCTCTCCAGTTTAACCTCAGGAGTAAACTTTCACTCTGGTCTTTGGGGAGCTAATGGGGTGGTGACCTGGCGTTGAGGAGTGAGGCAGATTGGTGGGCTAAAATGAGCCTTTTAAAGACTCACAGCTGTCTTGTGTTTTCAGTCTTTCTCAGTTCAGAGAATCAGGTGCTTCTTATTTCTGAGCTGGTGGGAGTTCTGAAGCAAGAATCCGCTTTTTGCTGGCTTTCCCCACTCTAGAACTTAGGCAGGGCTTAGAAGAGAATTTTAAAGTCATAGGAGTTACCAGGTGTAGTAAATGAGCAAACAGTGTGTCCGATGACCCCTGTAGAATTCAGTGTCTGGACACTTCTACTTGGCTTAAGAGTTATTCTTATGAAAGACGTTATCTCAGCTATTAAGGAATAATAGATTCAATCAAGGCAAGAATGAAGCAAGGTAAGCACTCCCTACTTTGGAGCTGGGGTAGAGGAAAGAAGACTAGAAGCTAATACATGAGTATTAAAGATGCTCATGTACTCTTTGTAGCAGTAATTGCATTGCTAGAAATGATCTCTAGGATGAAGAGATGTGATTTTATAAGCAAACATTCACTGCAATATTTATAACAGTAATATCTAAGAGAGGACTTGTTAACATAGTACATTTATACAATAGTCTTATGTAGCCATTAAACATTTATGAAGGGTTTCATGATACAGTGAACTTAATTGAGTGTGCATGATAAAAAAAAACTAGTAAAGACAGTATTCTTCTGTGTTTTTATATATCAAATGAACAATAAAACAAGGAGTAGATGGAAATAGCCATTAATATGTTGGTTTTTCTGGATGGTAGAATTTGGGAGACTAAGTTGCAAAAATGCATTTCTGTTTTTGTTTCCTACAAGTAACACTTTAACAAAAATTCCCTCCAAATTTGGCTAGCCAGCAGTCTTAAAGAAATTGTAAAGTATAGACTGTCAAAAGAATTTCTCCTTGTTTTTGACAAGCATCAGTCATGGCCTCTTCAAAACCTGTGTAGTAATGCAACTGCCTCATGAGTTAATACATGTTTTCTTAGGCATCTGGAAGAGGGCCCTTACCGAGAGCAAAGGCAGTACTACATTAATGAGATCATGTCTTATTCAAGACTGCAGCCTGTTACTTGGCAGATAGTGGGGAAGGTTGAATGAATGTAATTCAAACCTCTCTACACTTCTTTGGAAGCATGTATTGGGGGTGATTACTTATGCCAACTATCAGCTAAGAACAGCTTCAGGTCGCAGGTAGTGTATTATCTGTTCATACCAACATAATCAAGTTAGCCTCTTTCCCCTGCACAAGAGTGGACACATTAGCATCCCAGAAGGTTAACACACAGCTGGAAAAATGCGCTTCATATGGAGTTCTGAAGCGTCAGGGTTTTTACAAAGATCCTTTTTCAAAAGGCAATATGATTCTTTTAATACATTACACTGAATACAAAGTTTTCCTTGGTGCCAGTCAGAATGAATATGCAAATGGTGTGGAATGGGGTGAGTGCAGCCTTTGGAACTTTGAAAAGTTCATTTCCTTGCTTATTCATTCTCAGAGGAAGCATGAACTATGTTTAGCCTGATGACCTTCTGTTCACGATTCTTTTTCTCTAAGGTTAGCTTTAAAGAAAGGCAGGAGCTAGCTGTGCCTGAGCGGTGATATTCCCTTGCATAAAAACTCACAGGCCTCTCAAGAGTGTTTATTGGTTAGACAATGGACCAAAAGTTGTCTCTTTGCTAACTCTAGCCCTTTATTCTTATTTGCAATGTGTTTATCCATAGAAAGAAAGAAAGAAAAAAATTCAAATAGTTTCTTGTCCATTTGAATTACTTTTGCTAGCAAGTTTGAGATGCCTTTAACTTCTGCAGTTAGTTTGGACCAGTTGTGCTATAGGTTTATAGTGGATCGTCACCTCCAGAATCCAGGTCAAAATCTCTAATAAACCTATATGTGTTGACTTCACAGCATGCCAATAACAATCAAAGTTGGATCTAATGGTTTGACGCTATTGAGTCTAGTTAGCTCCTACACAGACAAAAACTCATGTAATTTCTTCATAAGTATAATGTCTTACTTACACATATACCATTGTCTGTAAATTGATTAACAAAATCAAGCTCTGTACTGAGTGTGTATATATTTATAGGCCTTTAGTTAAAAAAAAAACCCTCTGGCCATAAGAATTCTCATTTTGCAGCGAAAGAAACAAGTTCAGAGAGATGGGATGGGATGCTCCAAATCACATGGATCACCAATCTGGAGCCCCCTCTAAAGAGCTACACTCCCTTCTGGGTTATCTGCACCTCTAGGGTGAATTCCATTGTTATCTCACAGAAATGTTTCAGCAGCCTCAGGTAAGCTTATTTGATGGAAATCTGTTCCTGAGGATACAAAAAAGGAAGGTGCCAAGTTAGGGGGAAAATAAAGCTTCAACCTCTAAAACAACAGTTATATACAGTCAGGCAGTCTCTTCAGAAAGATTTCAGTTGATCAAGTTTGACTCTAAACGTTATTGTAAGGAAGCCCTAATTATTAACACAGGTGAGAGCCATCCCTCATCCTTCTCAAAGGCTGGTTGGTGGGGGTGGTGGCACTTAAGTCACCTGAGCCTAATATAGGTGTGTCTGGCATTGCTAGTTGTTCATAGCCTGAATCTTTAAAAAAAAAAAAAAAAAAAAGAGCGTGGAGTGTGCCTATCCCGGTTTTTGGTCTGATTCAGGCTACCCCACTTGCAAGCCTAACGCAATATTGAAATCCCAATGCCAATTTCCACATTATTGACCAGGAAACGCACGTCTCAAGTGCACCTGCTTATAGATACTTCTACCTCTTATAATGACATTGGGTCACAAACACTATTACTCAGGTCTTCTCAGAGCGCTTCTTTATTGCTCATTTTCTTCAGGAGCAATAGATTTGTGCACAGTGTAACTGGCCACAAAGCCCGCAAAGAACTGATCAGCTGATGCTTCCCGAGTGTCTCAAGTCTACAGACAAGTCTACAGAGTCCCTTAACTTTTTTTCTTTTCCTCTCACCACGGTGGCGAGCAAATTCCCCTGGGACAATCTAGCCTTCTGATAAAAGGGAGCCTCCTGAGTCACCTCTGGCCACGCGGGGGGGGGGGGGGCTTCTATATATCCCCAGGGATATCAGGCTGGAGGGTGTCCGCCTTCGCAGCTTCATATTCTGAAGGTGGGGAGGGGTCGTCCCCGAGTCACAGGCTTGCCAGCTCAGAGTACCCAATCACACTTTCCAGTCACTCCTACGGTACCGTCTCGAGGCCACAGGGCCTTAGGGAAACCGCTAGCGAGAGGGGAATTAAGTATCGGTGGCTACCACGCCTCCCACGTTTCAGCTCTAGCTTCCTACTGGGGAGTTGGGAGGAAACACTAAGGCTCTCCCGCACTGGAGCCCTAGTTCGGCTCCGATCTACCCAAGTTAGAGGCTACGGAAGCACACAGAACTCGGGCGGTGGCAGCACCACCCGATTTTCCGCTTTTCCCGTATAGCTCTTCCGCCCGCGCCTCCCCAGCCCCCGCCCCTCCGCCCTCCTCACAGGAACCAGCACCCTCGCCGCTCCCGCGCTTCTCTCCGGCCACCCGCAGTGGCCTGCCTTTTATAGGCGCCGCAGCCAATGAGCGCTCTGCTTTCCTTCTGCCCGCCCGCCCGGCCAATCGCCGCGCCCCTTGTGTAATCTTCGGCCCCTCGGCTGCTGTCGGCTATTTTCGTTGTTGCTGGCTTTTTCAGGGGCTGCTCGCTCGCAGCCAGAGACGCTGGGTTTTTTTTCCGGGTTCGGAGCCGTTCCGGATGCTTTAGGCTGCCGGATGTCTGATCTCAGGATAACTGAGGCGTTTCTGTACATGGATTATCTGGTAGGTGCGGGGCAGGGGTGGCGTGTCGCCTTTCGGACCCCGACGTGCCCGTTGTCCCTCCGCCTGGAGGAACAGCCTTTTTGCTTTCTTTCTTTGGGATGGGATGCCTTTGGGGTTCTATCTCCCGTAGCCTGCTCTAGAGCTGTGCCGGGACTCGGAGGGGCGGCAGCCGAGACGGCGGGGCCGCAGGTCCGCGGGGGCGGTGGAGCTGACAGGTAAAGGTGTGGCCCGGGTCAGCGGTGCTGTGGGGCGAGGGTCGCACGGGGTCTCCCCGAGAGATGGGGCCGCGGCGGCGGGGCGTCCCATGACCTCGGTCGGGTTCTTTGCTTTTCTGTGCGCTCCTGCAAAGGACTTTCTTTCGGAGGAAACAGGAGTTTTCCTCTCTGACTTTAGCAGAACTCCAGGTACTATTAAAGAGCCATAACCAGAATGGCTTACTAAGTGCCCGGCAGCTCCGGTCATTTGGTTGTTATTAGATCTCTAAAGCTATGACCTCGGTCGCGGCGGGGTTTTAAAAGCATATTACCATGAAGTAGACGGGACTAAACTGCACCGCAGCCCGGCTAGAACAGGACTGGTAGGGGCAGGCATTGCCTCACCGTTCCTGCTGTGGGCGCATGCCGCCTTTAACCTGCGCACAGATTGGCTCTTGTGCTTTTAGGCCAGGCTTGTGCTGAGAAGTTGAGATGAGAAAAGTACCAGCACAATGCTGGGACTGAATGTAACTTTAAAAATGGACGTGTGTGTCTGTGTGTGTGTCTGTGTGTGTGTGTGTGTGTAATTATGCAAGCACCATGTATTGTTCCAGAAATTGTATTTCCCCAGAGCTGCTTGTTTGTGTCCACGGGGATCCTCATTGACATCGGCTGTGTTCGATCCTAAACAATTACCAGGTTTAATCTGTTAGCCGGAATCGCTACTGCATTGTAGAGTTGAAGTAGATGGTTAAAACACTGACCGTCCTGTCATCTTGTTGAACACATGCAGTTTGGTTTCTGACTGCAGATTGGCCTGGCAGGGATTTGCCAGTGCCTTCTAGGAATCACACTTAATGCTGTACTGAGAAAGACTGTGACTGCTTCTATGATCAGGAAACGCTGGACAAGGACTGGCTTTGTAATGCTCTCTTGTATTTGGGCTTAATTTTAGTTTATAGAAAGGAACTGCTTCCCCTAAACCTTCATGGTTTGATGGTCTCGTGGGGAGGGTTGCTGACTGCAGTTAATGCATGACCTTGTGAACGGAGGGGAGTCAAAAATTCTGGGTTCAAGTTCTGTTTTGCTCATTCCCTGGTGTCTGTAACTTCCTCTATCTTTGTGATAAATGGACGTTATCCACCCACTACTGGACCTGGTTAAGGGGTTTATCTGATTAGGAGCATTCTTTAAGATGCAGAGTGCCAAAGTGTAGGTAAAGAGAGTTGCCAAATGTTTCTTAAATATTATTTTCTGAATTAAGTAACTGATTATTTTGTAGCTTGTCTTAAAATACAGTACTATGGTTTTGTCTTGGAGTTTGCCAGAATTAAAGCCAAAGTTTGTTGAGGATAATTACTGAGTAGGAAAGGGTTACATTACCTATACTACTGAAATGTAATTTTGGATACTTAATTAGTAGTTCCTTGAGAGGAAGTCATATAGTTCTGATCGTTTTATTATTTTCTCTATTTCCTGGGTGGATTATAAATCTGCAAATTGCATCACATTGCTGTCTTTGAGGTGCCAAACCCACTAAAGCAGTTAGTGGGGAAAAAAAAAATTGAAGACTCTGGTTAATTACTCAGGCTAATTTCTGGATGGAGAGTCCAAGGATGGGTGGATGAATGTTTGTGGGGCTCTGGGTTTCCTTAAAAGCGGATTAACTTTGTCAATTTACTAACAGTTTTTGTGTAAAAAAATCAGTGGGTCCCAAATTTGACAGGTCTTTTTTGTTTTACCTGCCACTCCTCCACATATCCTATGCGTTCCTATTTTTTAAAAACTCATTATTTTGCCACCTTAACTATGCTTTTTAAAAAAATTCATGACTGCAGTGAAACAGTCCCATAAAAATCATTTTGCTCATCATTGGCAGTGAGAAAAAAGCTCTTAAAGGAAATAATTCAGTTCTTATGAGAGTGCCAAGTATCTGCTGCAAAAAGACTTCAGGAAATCCTTAAATATTAAGGGAAAAAACCCTCCTTAGGTGGTCTTTCTGTTGACTTTTTGCTTATCAGCTCTCAGAGAAAATGATGTTCCATGTTATTCCTTTCAGCTTACCTTTTGTATGGACTTCGTTTGCTTGTACAAAATCTTTATCTGGTGTTTATTAAAAACCAGTTTCTAAAAAATGAAAATCAGTTTTGTTATCTGAGATACTATTTTAAAAATCAATTCCCAAGTTCTTTTACTTATCTGTCAGAGAAAACAGGCTCCTTTCATTCCAACTTGGACTCTTCAGATTTTGCTGAGCTTGTGGACTAGAGTGAGAGCCCCGTCCGTGCACTTGACGGGAATAATGTGTGTGCCATCTCTTCTTTTTAATCAATGTTTGACTTTTCTTGTTGCTGTTGGAAGCTAGAAGAGGGAGTTGTGTGTGAGTCTGTATTGTCCATTGTTCTGTGAACTGGATGTCATCACTTAACCTTTTTTATTTGGAGGGGAGTGCAAAGGAAGAGAAATGACAGAAAGTCAGAGATGCTATTTTTAACAGCTTTTAATAAAGGCTGGGGATATTAAAACAGACGATGAAGCTCTCTGATCATAGAGGCTGCTGTGGATTTCTTAAATGCTCTCAATTAGAGGTGACAGATAAGGTGAGCGATAGTGCCTTAATATTTAAGACAGTTTTTGATATCAGTTTAGGGAAATAGCAGTAATTTGCTTCTCCTAAATAATTATATGTATCACCCGGTGCCCAGTCTTTATTTGTTAAATTGAATGAACATGAGACAGAAAGGACAATTTTTTTCTCTCCAGCTTCTAAACTAAGACAAGATAAAATCTGTTTGGATTAGGTGTTTGGCTCTGGGGAATGCAAAATGTATCTTTTCTTGTTAACTTTTAAGTTTCTCAAGATATTATCTGTTTAGCCTCGGTGGCAATTTAAATATAAAAATCTCGGTTTTCTAGTTGAAGAGGGAATCTCCATGGCCCGCTGCATCCCTTTTTCCCATTTTCATGATGGGCTTTAAAGGCCACGTTCACTCCTGTCAGATCTGTGGGTAGCTATTTTGCTGCTATTCCAACAGGCAGTACCAGCATCTCTCTCTCCCTCTCTCCTGACAGGTGGAACTAGTAAGACAATGCGTGGAGCTTTTTGAATAAGGTAGAAGAAAACAGTCATGTTATAATGAAAGAGAAAAACATGTCTACCAGGTTTTCCTGAAAGGTTGGACAAGGTCAATTCTAGATTCCTTTTCGTTAAAAGTTCTTTGTGTCCTGACTCATGTTGGTTGTTCTGAATTTCACCTTTTTCTCCCTTCTGCCATCCAAATAACAGCAATGAAATTTATTAGGCTTTGTGTAATGCTAATGATGATTACATGAGATGTGGTTTATAAACCGCACATTGCTTTTCAGAGGTAGAATGTTAAGGGACTGTGGTTACATGGCTGATGTTATTCTTACACCTTCTGTGTGTTGACTATTATTGCTCAGTGGTAAATACTGGACTACTTTTTAAATTAGTCTCAGTGTATGGAAAGATATAGAGTGTAATCAGCAAGTTAGAAAGTCACAAGACTCTCTTGAGGGTTGTTTAATACCTATAAAACTGAAACCACACTCTGATATTTTCCTTAATCCATTAAGCAAATATTTCTGGAACCCCTGCTTTGTGCATGACCCTGAAAGTCATGATGGGTGAGCCCCCAGCTGGGTTGCCCTTGGCTGCAGGACCGGCAGGCAGGTGGCTCTACAGGAACCTGTGGCAGGACAGGTTAGAGAGGCATGTTGGGGAGGAGGCACTTCTCAATGTGCTCCTTGGCTTTCTGGTAGGTTTCTCTTGTATGCACTTCTTTGTTTTATTGTGCACTAACATGCAAAGTTGCTTGAAAATGTGACAACTAAAAGTGCTTCATTAGTTTTGGGTACTTGCTTGTCAGATAATGATCATTGCTTGTGTATGCTGGGTTTGGAATTAAATAAGACAGGGTTCTAAGTTTCTTCCTTGTATAGGCTGGTGAATCTGGCCTAGTTTATTGATGACAGGCTATACCCGTCATAAAAAATTGTGTGTCAATGGCGAAGATCAGGTGAGAGAAGGCAGATGGATCAGCACAAATCCATCACCATTTGCAGGATAAAAATCAACTCATCAGCCAGTCAAGAACAGAAACTTGTGATGTACACAGAGCCCTTAGGTGCTACTAAGTTGTAAATGAGCCCTTTTGAAAAGAGGAGTGGAGGTACTTTTGTGACTTCATCTGATGTTCTGTGTCTTAAAAATGTGCTGTTTTTAACCCTGAATAACCCTGAATGACTGTGAACATTACAACTTGTGTGTTGTGACTGTGATCAAACTGACCATAAAGTGATGACATAGGCCAAACATTTTTTAGTCTTAACTGCAACTAGATTAGTCATTCACGTAAATATTCTTTTATTAACAAATCATAAGAATAATGGGAACACAGTTCTCATAGCAAAAAAGTTTTAAAAGCATCCAGACCATTAGGCAGGAACTTTAGATATGAAGACGGTAACTCTGGTACTCGACTTTGTGTTGTTCCAGTCTTGGAGCATTGAGTCCCAGGAGAGGACACAGACATGGTTCACTTCCTCTGGTACTTGCATTCTGAAGGACTCCTAAGCCACTGCTGTGGGCGGGGGAGATTAAGCATATGAGTTATGAGGGTAAGATCAGTTAACATTTATTGAGCACTTACTGCATGCCAGATCCTGTAAGTGCTTTCCACGTGTTAGGCATTAAACCAAGGCTCAGAAAAGTTGTGTAATTTCCCCCAGTTCACACAGCTAACAAGTAATAGAGCTGAGATTGTGGCCTTAGAACCCTTCCTGTTCGCCACCTTCATTCCAGCTTGGTGTTAAAGCTGTTGGAATGCAGTTGACATTTTTACGGTGTATTTCATGTAAATACTCTGCTACTGCTAGAGTAAAGAAACCGGGGCCGGGAGCAGGCTAACTGGCATTCCCACGTGCTTGAGGGCTTGGCTCTTCTATTTAAATGACTGTTAAAAGAGAAGGCTGGAAAGACAACTGTGTTGTGTCCTGAGTATCCTGCCCCATGATGTCCTGACTCTGGTCACTGAGGTGAGCTTTAGCATCTGATGTTGTCAAGTGACCACAAGTGGGTTTCCAGACAACCCTGGTACTTCGCCCCCTAGTGCCACTTCAGGGGCACCTTCAGAGCCACAAGCCCCAGTCGTCTTCTGAAGAGGTCCCTGAGACTCTTGTTTATTTGAAGTTGGCTGTGCTCCTTAACCAGATGCTGCCTGAGAAGTGGGGCTGAGCCCAGCAGATGCTCGGTCCCAAGTAGACATTTGCTTATGGATTTCACTTGGGCAAAGTCTCCTGATGACATTAATTCTGAAGGGTTTGTTTTTGAGGTAGACTAGAAGGAAGGAAGGATTTTTAGGGAGGGTCTGGTAACTGCATCTTGCTTAACAAGAAAATCATTTTCTCCTGATACTTCTCACAAATGGAGTTAATGACAGGCTTTTCTTTTGGAGCCTGCAGCCCCCCTAGTTATGCTGTGGCTCTGCCCTGGCGTCTCTCCAAATGCTTCTGATATTTGAATGAGTCTCAGAAGCCCAGTTTTCAGTGACTCTCATTTCTGAATATCTGCAAAGGGTTTGAGCACATTTACTTCTGGCAGGGCTGGCTTCAAGGGCATGTGGCCATGGGGCCTGTGCTTAGAATGGCTCTCATACTTGGCTTAATGCTGTGGTTACCATCTTGAAACTTAATTTGAAGCACTTTGTAAATGTTTTCATCATCTGAATCTATAAACTGCATCAGTGCAGGGTACTTTGCTGTCTTGATGATCATTTTATCGCCAGTATTTGGTCTGATTCCTGGTAAATAGGGAACTGTGTACCAAGTACAGTGCAAAGTGTTTTACTTGCTTCACATGATTTAATCCTCCCAACAGTCCTGTTAACCAGAGACTACTGATTTACGCAAGACTAACTGACTTAGAAGAGAGGGAACTTGAGGCTCTGGGAGGCAGAGCATTGACCCAGATCACGTAACCAGTGGAGTGTCAGGGCTAGGGAATGAGCCTAGCTTGGTGGATTTGAAGTCCATTCCAGTAAGCATTGTTCAGTACTGCCTGCCCAGTGATCATTATAGTTGAGGGCCTGAGTGAGAGGGGCCATGGATCAGACACAGGGCTTGGAATTGAGAGGCCACTTGATGGCTGCTGTGACCTGGTCACCTGGGAGAAGCCCTCCTGGGAACTCAGTGACAGCCCTGCTCCAGTTGGGGAAAGTGTGTGAATTTGTACCTTAAGGTGAGAGAGTTTGCTCACTGATCCACTCTCTCCTTCACCCTTGTGCATAAGCGTTGCTGCCCGGCTCTTTGGCTCACAGCCAAACCAAGTAGATGGTATACTGACCTTTAGAAGTAGGGCTCCAATGGACAAGGGAGTGGAGGTGTGTATCAAGCATCAGAATGAATTCAACTTAAGAACAAGCTGCCTTTGACCCCAACCAAACCCCAAATTCCAGCCAGAGGCCTATTAGAAATAAATACAGGTTGTAGTATCGTTTTTGCAAAGTTGTGCCACTTAACACTGTTAAACCTAATCAATCCAAATTAAAGCTAAGCATGCTCCCATAACTAGTTTGGTCCTCACCGTATCCCATCTTTATAAAGGCTCCATGTCGTAGCTCAGCTCGTGGTGGGGGAAGGGGGACTTCCAAGTTCTCAAAAGGAGCCACCCTAAATCCTCTGTCCAAACCTTTACCCTGCCCTCCTGCTTTCCACCCTGAGACAAGTCAGTCTTACCAAGGAGGTAGGACTTGCACCATTGTCTCTCGGAAGTTATGCCAGATTTTAATAATAACTCGTCAACTGAAGAGTTGGATTTGCAGAACAGTCTCATTTATCAAGTTCTTTTGTACCTAGATTTGCTGGGAATGGTTCTGACTTCTGGATTGCTTCACTCAGGACTGGGGATTTCTATCCTAGCAACTGTGCCCATGTCTCCCTCAGAGGGATCCCCAGGGGCTCTTTTCAGCAGGATAGCTGCTTCTCCAGCCTCTCTGGGGGAGCCATCCCGTGACCACTAATTGAGGCCCAGAAGGGCTGCACCTGTTCCCCATCAATCTACAGATGCAGTCGGGGGCTAAAATGAAATACAGTTCTTGCAATGTTTTATTTTTGATAAATACAGGTATTCAGAGACATGAAGAAAATAAGAAAACACTTCTGTGTACCTCCTTCCCCAATTGAAGTTGTTAACATTTTGCCAACTTAACTTAAGAATTCTGGTGCTCTTTTAAAAAATGAAGGAAACTTTAAGGTGAGAGCCTTGTGCTCCTCCTTGCTTTCTTCTTCCACCCTCCTCAGTGGTGACAGCTGTCCCAATGCTAGTGGGGATCATTCTCATGTATGTTTTTGTATTTTGATTGTCTTTACATGTATACATAAACAGTAGATAGTATTGTGTATGTAGCACTCTTCTTGAAACTTGTTTTACTTCTCTAATTTTAAGATTAATGTTATTGTATATATTAGTAGATACTGTTTTATATTTCCAGTTTGGATATTATCATTTCTGGTTTTATATGTAGAGATCTTATTTGGATTTTGTGAGAAGCCCAAAGAAGAGAATAGGTGTTGATTTTGAAGTGTGATTTTGTGTGTTTCCTTGTTTTCAGTATGAGACAATGAGCCATATAACTTTAATGAAACATTATTATGTGCATTTCAGTCTTTGATTCATCAGTTTGTTTTACAGTTTACAACATTTTGTAATCTTATTAGCACAGGTACATGTACATATATATTCTTGCCTGTGTAAGGAATGAGATTATTTTCGTAACATTATTATTCAAGTAAAAGCACAGTGAAGCTATTTGGAAAGCACAGCAAAGCACAATGGAAAAAATACATATCTGTAATCCAAACAACCCACAGAGAACCAGTTAATATTTCTCAACCCTGCATTATAATGAAGATAAAATCTTATAACTTACTTTTTACACTTATAAATGTTTAAATTTTAAGTTTCTCTTCTGCAATATTAATTTTCTGCATTATACCCATAAACCAGTTTTCTTAACTAATCAACTTTTCATTGAATATTTTATGTTGGTTCCAATTTTTGTTTATATTATAAATAATGCTGCAATGGCCATTCCATATAAACTCTTGGTTATTTTAGGATAGTGTATTGTAGGGATCAGTAGTTCTATGGTACTTTAATGAGTCTTACTACAAAAAGAGGTTTCAAAGCCAAATAAGTTTGGAAACTGGGTCAAACAAAGCTAAACAAGTCTCTTTATTGTACAGCCTTTAATATGCAAGTGTACATGTTGAGTCTGTAAAAGAGAGATTATTACATGCAGTGCTTCTATTCCTTTGGAGTATTTGTATGATCAAGTTCTAGAAGTAGATTATGTAGAATCAAAAGATACTTGCATTTTAAAGCTTTGATATGTTGGTTAAATAAGTTAATATTTGTATTGAACTTAGAACCGTGCCTGGATATAATCAGCTGCTGATAAGTCAAGTTATATTATAATACAGCTGGTGATAATGATGATAATGAATACTTATTGAGAATTTACTCTGTCCTAGATTCTGCAGGAAGTGCTTCATAGGCACTCACCATTTGTTTAGTCCTTTCAGCAGCCCCCTGAGAGGTGTAGGAAGTAGTATTCCTGTTTTATGGCTGAGAAAACTGAGGGTCAGGAGGAATTGAGTGTAATCACAACGGCCTTAGTTGTTATGAGGGTTGGTGACAGACACATCTGTAATCTTAATCTACGTATTTTTATTATTGTGATAGAGAAGAGTAAGTTTGAAGTCCTATATTTGATTCCCAGGTGTTTTCCCAGGTATTCCACCTATTACTTGTGTGGCATAAGGTGTTTTCCAAATGTCAGTCCATAGCAAAATGAAAAAATCAGGAGAGTGTTACAAAGTAACCGTACATTTAATTTACAGACTTAAAAAGTTGATATATCTTAACTTTTTGTAGATATCAGAATATACTGTCTATTCTGATGATAGTGAATGATAGTATCTCTCTCTCAAAATGTCATTACTTGGCAGAATAAAAAGATGACAGTTCTTATCTGTTCTCAAGTTTGTATGTATGTATGAATGTATGTATATATTTAGAATGAACTTATTTCTAAAACCCCAAATACTGGGAACCTGGTCTAAGACAAATTAATCCAAACCACAGTTTCCTCATTTGAAAAATTCAGGTAGCATCAGAGCCTCTGTGATGATTACTGATTGTTTTTATTAGTACTAAAGTACTTTATTAAAAAAATCGCGTTATAATTTCTATACTGATTGGTGTAAGAGTCCATGTGACTCAATAAAATAATATCAACAGAAGTGGGGGCAAGTGTAGATAAAGTGAGTCTCTCTCTCCTTGTTTATGTCCTTGATTCCCTCCCTCCCCCCACCCCGGCCCTTTAGTGACACTTCAGGGATTTTTTTGTTCACCAAAAATGGCAGTGTACAATTTTTGTGAAATAATGTAACTAAACATTATGTAGGAGCACATCTTCGTTGTACGTTTTAAGAGCTGGGCACCAAAAAGTTGTCCTTGAGCTAGGACAAAACAGAGTTTTTGGTCTGTTCTGCAGATTACTCATTTTAGCATTTCTAGTCCCAAAAAGAATGTTGCAATTAATTTTTACTATCACTTAATTTTTTATTTCTTCCTTTCTTTCTGCTCTGATTCGGGTATTTTTAAAGATAGCAATTATGACTAGTGAATGAAAATCTTATTTACCAAAAAACTTTAACATAGGGCTTTTTTGAAGTTTGAATGAGATAGTGTATATATTGTACTTCTTGAACATAAGGTGTTCATATATAAATTCATTTGTGCTTGTATCTTATAGCCACCCCCAGGTGGAGATATAAAACATTTCTAATATCCCAGAAGGCTCTATTGTGTTCCTTCCCAGGCAGTACTGACATAGATTAGTTTTGCCTGATTTTGAACTTCATATAAATGGAATCACAAATATGTGTGTTTGTGTGTGATTACTTTTACTCAAGCTACCTGTGTAATCCATCCACATTGCATGAATTAGTAGTTTCTTTTTTATTGCAATGTAATGTTGTGTGAATACACTATTACTAATCTATCCATTCTATTGTTGATGGGTACTTAGATTGTTTCCGGTTTGGGGATACTTGGACTTAAGCTGCTACAAACATTCTTGTACATGTTTTTGGTGGAAATAAACACTCATTTCTGTTGAGTAAAGTGGAATTTCAGGTGCAAAGGGCCAGTGTGTGTTTAGGTTTATTAAATATTGCCAGAGATTTTTCCAAAGTCGTTCTACCAATTCAACTTCTACCAGTTGTGTAAGAGTTTTAGTTATTCCGTATCCTCACCAGTAGTTTTTACGTTGTCAGTCTTTTACTTAACTATTCTGATGAATGTGTACTCCAAAGAAATTTAAAGTCACTCAGAGCTACTTTGATATGTTCAGGCACGAGAACAGTACAAGAGGATTATAAGGCAGATTTTTTTTTAATTTGGAGAAATTACTTGGGCATATTCTGAAGTTCCTACATTATTTAGTTGTGTGATTCATTTGAAAATTCTGACATGCTGAAGAGATACTATGGGGGCCAATTGACCTAATTGTATTCCTGGCTTTGTAACCAACTCAGTGTGAGGTTTGGGCAAACCAGTCAATGTCATTGTCTTTAATTTCTTCATCTATAAAAAGATGGGATTAATGGGATAATCCCAAATGTTTCTTTTATTTCAAATTTTTTTTCAGCATTTTGTGTCCTTCTTGGAATAGCTATCTTTTTCCTCCTTCTTTCTAATTCTTTGATTTAAGTGATCATAAAGTTTCCTTTATGTAATTTATCATTCATTCACTCAATCAACTCTAATTTTTTTATAAGCCTTTTTTAAGTTCTGGTGCTGCCCTGGGCACTGGGGATATACAAGTGAATAAGACATTGGCCTGCCCTCAAAGAACATATACTCTTGTGGAAATGAAAAATAAGCAATTACATTTTAAAGTGGCATATTCTATTTAGAGGGAAATAAAGGTTCCTAATGGAATGTCTGCAAGGGAAACTTAACCTAGACTTGAAGGCCAAGGAGAGTTTTTCAGAAGAGTCATTTTTAATCCACAGCATTGAAGTTGGGCAGAGTTGGCAGTGACAAGCAGGGCCAGGGCCAGGGCCAGGGCCAGGCAGAAGGAACAGGTTGTGCAGAGACTTTGGGGGTGAGTAAACCCATCACACAAGGAACTCTAAGGCATCACTCAGTGTGCCTGGAGCAGAGTCAGGCACAGTGACTACCCTTAAGCTGCAGAGTCCATTTATGGTCACATTCTGGGAACCTTTCAAGTTTGCCTAGTGTGACATGGTCAGCTCTGGCTGCAGTGTGGAGGATTGGAAAGGGCAGCCAGACTGGAGGAAGATGCTGATCTGATTCAGGAATGAAATGAGGATATTCACAGCCAGGCAGGGCAGGAAGGATGCAGAAAAGTAGCTGGATTTAAGCAACATATGAGAATTGCCAGAATTTTGTAATAGGATGTAGAAGATGAAAACAAAGGAGGTCTTAGGGATAGTTTTCAGGTTTTTGGTTTTAAGCATTGTTTTATCTATTATTGAGTAACAGACTACCTTAAAACAGTGGCTTAGTAGGTGGTTTTTTTTTTTTTTTCACTTTTTTTTCATTCATTAATTTGGAGGTAAATTGGGTTCAGCTAGGCTGTTCTTGCTCAGGATCCCTTATGAAGTTGCAATCAGACAGTGGCTAGGGTCATCTCAAAGCTTCTTGGCATGCTGGTCTGGCACCTGGGCTGGGAACATGCAATTCTGGGGGCTGGAAAAGTGTGGACTCCTAGGCTGTCTCTCTTCATGTGGTCTTTCTAGTGGTGTTAGTAAGAAGCTGCATTGCCTACACTCAGATTGAAGGCTCACAGTGTGACTATACCAAGAGAAATTGGTGGAAGCTGCTTGTTTTTTCTAACCAGCCTCAGCAGTCTTGCAGCATCACTTGTACAACAGTATGTGCATTGAGGCAGTCACAAAGGTGTGCTCGGGGCCAAGGGCAGGAGATGGACATCATGTCTTGATTGTGAGAAAGAGAATTTATGGGAATGTTTTAGAACCACCACAGCCATCACGGAGGCTAATTGGGTCATGTACTGTGGTAGGTGACACTTGAAGGAATAGCACGTGGGGAGAGACAGAAAATGAGTTTGTTTTTGGAGTTTGTGTTGCTTGTGCGAAATCCACAAAGTTGAGGCTTCACATAAGTAGGTGGGATCTCAAAGATGAGTTTTGAATGTGTCATTAAAAATAATATGTAGCATTGTTACTTGCCATACATATCCTGTATTATTAAATCATCATGTGGGAGGCACAGTGCTAAGTGTTTTTCATGCATTATTTATTCCCATTACCATTTTAGAGATGAGAAAACTGAGGCTTAGAGAAATTGAGTGCCATGCCTAAGATGTGATGGAGTCAGAATTTGAATCTGGGTCTGGCTCATGTCTGACCTTGCATTCTTAACCACTTGGATGGTAACTGAAGCCATGGCCATGTCTGAGCTTGCCCAGAGAGGGTTGTGCAGGGTGGGGAGGGAAGAACCTGAGGTAGCCCAGTGCCTCGGTCAGTGCCAGCACATAGTAGGCACACAATTTTCATGGGATCAGCACAAGGAAAGGAAACTCAAACAGAGCCCAAGAGAAAGAGGACTGAAAGGTATGGAGAAAACCTGGAGGGTATCTGGAGAGTGCTGTGTCGAGCAGGCTGAGAAGGGAGACTTTCCAGAAGGAGGAAGTGGCCAGTTGTGTCACGTGTGGCCCAGAGATCGTGGAAAATAATGACTGCAAGGTGACCGCTGGATTCACATCAGTGGTGACCTTGACCAGAGCACTCTTGGAGGCCTGGTGGGAAGTGAGGAAATGACGCCGCTGAAGGTGCAGTCTTGTCCAGAGGTTTCACTATGGGAGAGAAGGCCACCAGGGCTGGAACTGGAGGAGCGGGGGCTGGAGGGGCGGCCTTCCTTTTTAAATGGCACTGAACTGGAGATGGTTAAATGCCGATGAAGTGGAATGTGAGGTCATCTTGCTGAGTGTGATGAAATGTGGTGGTGTAGGGGGTTGAGCTGAAGAAGCTGTGGTGGAGAATGAGGGCGAGGGCTGACCAGGGACACAGGCACATTGGTCACCATGTACTGTTGAAGCCAGAGACCATGAGTGAACAAGGACACCGATCTGGTGGCTGTGGGACTCTTTCTTTCTCTTCCAGGCTTTATAGCTGTTTGGGTGTAGGTTTACAGGAGGTAGACAGATTGATAAGGGTTGGGATTTTTCCAAGGCGAGTCAATGGATGGATAATGGGGTAGAGGGACTTCGGACACTGGCAAGAGAATAGTTGAAGTGTTAGACTGTCATGATCTCCGAGTTGGTGGAAAGGAAGGAAGGGCGGGTAGAAACTAGAGGATACAAGGGTTGGGTGGTCTTGACAAGGCTGAACAAGAAGTGTTATTTGGAGTAACTTCAGAAAGCTGGAAGAAGAGAAGGTTCAAGGCAGGAGACAGGGTGGATGAATTTAAGACTGCAGAGGCAGAGCGGTTCTCCGAGGGGATGCTCCTGCATGGCTGCGGTTGGCAGCGGGAGAAATGGCGAGGCTAGGAAGTGGAAGAGGAAATACCACCAGGGTGCTGGATGGAGCATCCTGTGAGTGGTGAGTTCACCAGGACCAGAGCAGTATTTAGGCTGGATCAAAAGGCCGAGGCAGACTCAAGAATTGTCAGTGAAGGAGGGGAAGGTTGGCCAGTGTCATCACAAGGAGAGGTAGGCAGCGCTGAGTGTTAGAGCTCATGGCCCTGAGTCCTGAAAGGAGTAGGGGGGGAGGAGATCCTGGAGGGTGATGTGGAGGGACTGAGTTGGGCTGCAAGAGGGGGCATTTGACAAAGCTTTTGTGGGCGTAGCGGAGTTTGTTTCATGGTTGAGTGTGGCAGGCTTTGGGTTGAACTGCCTGGCTCTACCGCTCGAACTGTAGCTTTGGCAAGTGATTTAACTTCTCAGTCCCTCACTTCCCTTCTCTGTAAAATGTAAACCTCTTGGGTTTGTTGTGAGGATTAACTGAAAGAATACATGTGCTCTAGAGCAGTGCCTGACACCTCTCTCTCTGCCACCAGTCTTGCTGTCATCATAGCAACAATAACGAACAACCCTTCACAGCGTTTCTGTTGGAAGGCACTTTCTAAGGGCCCAATGAAATAGGTATCATCTATTTTTCAAATGTTAAAACTGAGACATGGAAAGATTTAGCAGCGTGGTTAAGGAAATAAAGCTAGTTAGTGGCAGAATTAAGCTTTGAACCCAGGAAGTCTTGCTTCAAAGCCGTCCCTCTTGTCCAGTACTGAATAATGCATATTAACTACACCACCATGCCCACCTGTACCACCACCACCACGGCTGAGGGTTCTGGAAAGGCTGGGAGGTGGTACTAGTGTGGGGTTGGCTTGGTGGAGAGGAGGAGCAGAGCTGTGTTGGGTAGGGATAACTGTAATCTGAAAGACGATGGGGTCAGGTGGATGTTTTCCAAAAATAATTTGATCTAACAGTTCCCTGGTCAGGGAGGTGGGAGAAAGTAGGCCCCAGTTAGTTGTGCAAGGAGGGAGTCCTAGTTCAGCTAAATAAACCCACAGCTCAATTACTTTATTCTTAAGACCCCCAGCCTGAACTTTTCTGCTAAAAGTGATTGCATTTCCAAAGGCGTTTTGGTCCCTGGTAAGTGAGGTGACTGGACTCTCTCAGGGGACTCTCTGGACATCTGTCTCTATCACACAGCTGCATCTCCTAGGAGGGCACCTGGGGTTTGGGTCCTAGGCTCCCAGGGCAGAGAACTGGTGGTTCGAAGTGCTGAGTCCTGGAACTGCCCTGAAAGGTCGGGGGCAGCTTGTTGGAGCCGGGAGTTGGCTTTGTGAAGGCAGCCTGCTTAGGGCTGCTTTGTCAGGGCAGCCTGTGAGCTAACCTGCATGTGACGTGTCTGGAACAATCACACAGTATCTGGATATGTTGTTAATGAAGCTGCGATGGGCTGTGTGATCTGGCTTCTATCTAGTTAGAATGATCACTGAGTATAGTGTTGCAGAAATTATTTTTGGTCAGAGTTCACCTTTTCCCTCCTATTCTTCTTTAAGCCATCTTTCTTGCAGTCTTCCACCACTGAGACTGTATTGAGGCTCCTTCCAAGGCTGCTCCTGGAGCTACCTTAGACAGTCATGCCCAGTGGACACAGCACAGAGGTGCCTGGCCAAGGGGGCAGGCACGGCTGAAATCCAGCCCCTGCCCAGCTTGCCATGGTCCCTGTTGTGCGCTGGCACAGAGGTGCTAATGGGCTCGCTATGGCCTTGCCTCAGGCCTTGGTTCCTGTCTCTGTCACGGGACAAAGCACTGTGTGTCATAGTGCAGGGCTGGGTTTTGGGTCTCCTTGTATCCCCAGAGCCTGGCACAGGGACACAAGATAGCTACTATGTCAATGATTGGGCTGAGAGGCTGCACAGAGTGATATTTGAGGGTGTTGACCTTGGAGTCAGACTGCATTTGTATTCTAGCTCTGTCACTTACCTGTTGCGCAACCTCCGTGCCTCAGTTTCCCCGTATGCAAAATGGGCGTAATAATAGCACCCACCTCTCAAAGTTGAATTAAACATATAAAGCTCTTAAAAGAGAGCCTAGTACCATAAGCACTATAAAAGTGTTTGCTATTATTGAATTGGAACTTTCTATGGAAAACAAGGACTTTGGTACTGTTGTCACCAAAAGGATCCCGCTCTTATTCTATTCATTTTTGCAATACCAGCTTTTCAAAAATCTTTCTGCCTCCACCTAATAAACATAGCACAGAGAACCAGGTTGAAGCTATTGCTTGTTGCTGTGTTAAGTGTAGCAGTTTCTGATTTACAGGGGTGAGAGGTCCTCATGGCCTAGGGTGGCCCACGGCTCTCTGCCGGCCCGTCTGCTTGCAGCTGCTACGTAGTTTGGCCAAATGGGGCAGCTGACTTGAAACTTAGTGGGCAAGGTCTCCGAGGTCCTCCTGTAGAATGATACTATGTGTGGAGCTCTCAGCTTCTCTTTGGTTGGTGTCAAACAGTTTGAAAGTCAAGTTTCTGCTTTTGAGAACTTTTCTTCCTGGTATGTGATTGGCCAGCTCCTTTATCTCTTTTTCCCTTAGGAATGTTTCCTGCGAAGTAACACATGATGGAGGACAGTGCACTAGGCTGATTTATTGGCTAATATTGTCATCTTAAATCTTCCCTGAACGTGGCTGGTTCTTTTTCAAGTCATGATGCTAGACAGAGGAATGCCTCTTGTGATGACTGAGATTCCCTTTCTGTTTTATGTATGAACATTGTACGTCTGTATTGTTCACCAGTAACATTTCTCTTAGTGTAATGTAATTTTCTCCATGATTGTTGGGTTTTCAAGATGTGTGTTCTAAAGATTGGGTCACTCCTGGGTTTCCTTGGTTTTTCTGCCTTTTTCAGGGCCCCTGTCAGCTGACCTTGGGCTGTGGGCAGGGTTACTTCATGAACCTGAGTTGTTCCCGTCATTTCTGTGTACTTGGGCTGCAGTTTTTCTGCAGCCTGACTGTGTAGGAAAGATTCCTGTGCTAGTGATGTTTTAGTTTCCTCCCAAATGTGTCTGTATTTGGGGGGAATGCCTAACTATACTGGTCATCTTTGGAAATACCCACGGGTGAATATTTTCCATTTCTTGTCTTCTGAGAGCTCCCTTCTTACTGAACTTTATTGTAAATAATTATGTGAGTGTAATATCCACTTTGAATATTTCATATGACAGACTTAGTAAAAATTTTCTCTTTTGATTTCCATATTGAGAAGAGATCTTCAGCTTCTGACTTTAAAACTTCAAATTGGATTCTTTGTTATATAGGTGAGCACAAGCGTAATGAAACAAGTTGCTTAAACGTGGAGGTTATGAAGAGCTGTGTAAGAAGTGATGTATATCTTAATTCTTTTACAAAAGTTGTCTTGAACAAACTTTTTGAAGGAATGATGGAGAAAAAGGATTAAGAAGTTTTAACAAGCTCAGTGACAATCTAAATCTCTCCTGTGTTTTAAAGCCATTCCCTTCTATTTCCCAAATCCAGAGTGCTTCAGAGTTTATCTTTGAGGCAAAGGTCATTTATGCCAATTGCTTTATATTATTGCAGTGATTTTAAAGCAACAACAGCAGCAGCAACAACAAATGAATATTCTAAGAGTGGGTGTGGGTACAGATAGTAAGAACAAACTAGTAGTTATCCATGGGGAGAGGGTAGGGGGGACAGGCAATATGAAGTAGGAGATTAAGAGTTTCAGATTATGTATAAAATAAGGTACAAGGATATATTGTACAACATGGGAAATATAGCCACTATTTTATAATAACTGTAAATGGAGTCTAACCTTTAAAAATTGTCAATCACTATATTGTATACCTGTAAGTTATATTGTACTTCAGCTGTACTTAGTCTGTAGATTAAACCAAAATAAAGAGCTTTCAACTGAAAAAAAAAAAAAAAGGACACATGGGTAGCATTTTCCTGGGTATTTAAAATTAACAAGGACTTTTGTTGACTAAACAACATTTTAATCAGTGTTTATTTGCTTGAAATGAAACATAGTGACGTCAAGTCCTTGATTTTAATTCAGATGAATGGCCCTGTGTTCAAATACTTTGTTATAGCAAGAAAAGGATCTGCTAGGTTTTAAAATATTCCATGAAGGTTGGATGTCAGGGTAGGTTTGGGGAAAAGAAGAGTCCTGCTCTCTCTTCCTCCCATCTTTCCTCCCTCCTTCCTGTCTGAATTTCTCACTCAACAAATACATACTGGGAGCTTAATTTTGGTAGGTACTTGGACGTCACAGATAATACAGAGACAAGGCCTTTAGCTACTGCACAATATGGCCATAACACTGAATGTAATACCGCTCTTCCCTGAGGGAAAACACTGGATGATGGGCAAGATCGGGGCGGACAGACTTTTCCTGTAAAGGGCCAGCTAGTAAATATTGTAGGCTCTGCTCAGCTACTTACTGCTGCTAGTGTTGCACAAAAGCAGCCCTGGAGAATACATCAACAGAGGGATGTGGCTGTGTTCCAATGAAACTTTATTTCCCAAAACAGGCAGTGGGCCAGGTTTGGCCCTTGGATTCTAATTGGCCAACCTCTGGACTGGTAAAATAGAATAGACCTCCTTGAAGAAGAGAGGCAGTGTTTCATGGTATTTTTCACTGACATCGGAGTTTTGGTTTGTGTACTCGCAGGATGGATTCCTTTAAAGAAGGAGCGATCAGTGGCTTTGATTATTAGAAGGACATAAATACTGTCCTGTATTGAATCTCCTGAAGACAGACTACAATGAGAGGGTCAATATGGCCGGAAGGCGAGTACTGAGACAGGGGGAGGAGAAGGCTTACTCACAGGAAATGACAAAGTAGAAGCTGCTCCCCACCTGTCAGGGACCCTATAGAAGGGGTTCATGCCCCAAGTGAGAAAATAAAGGAGAGACAAGGTTTGTTTCAGCTTTTTGCCTACTTATCAGTTGGTCCTAGTATATCGAGCACTCTTTTCACTTAACCATAAGTTATTTAAAATCACTGTGGTGTAGGGATGGATTTCAACTATTTCTTTTCATTTAATCATTGGAATTTTTTTCCAACCAATTTTATGCAGAACTTAGATATATGAAACAAATATGTGGTATTTTATTATACATGATTTTTACAAGTTTATGCTCATGATATTTACTTACATTGTGTGTTTTATATATGTGCTGTATATTATCAGTGAGGACAGTGAAGCTATTTTGAGAAACACAAAACTGAGTTTAGATTAGATGCATTTAATTTAGATCCATTTAGATGGATGAGAACTGAAGTTTCATCTAGTTTATAAAGTTCTGCATTTTGTTTCTTTTGTGTGTGATGTTAAGGAAAAACCAGATTCTGAGAGAATTATAGTTTCAAATGTTTCAGATTTTAAAGTAGCTCAGTCTTAAATTAATCTTCAATCAGAAGGCAGAATATATAGGTTTTATTCTGAGGTTGCCTCCTCCTTCCCCTCCAAAGAAAAGATTACCCTGGCGGCACAAGTGATGTGTGGGTGGTCTCCAGTATGTTACAGTTTCATGTACAGTACATTTGAGTCTCTAATAAAAATTCAATTTTCATTGAAAAAACATTCCTCAGATATCCAGCTGCCTCTTTGGAACCTTATTTGGGGTTCAGAGTTTGAAAACCACAGGTTTAGAATCAGACCTGGGTGGAAATCTAAGTTCTGCCCCTTACCAGCCACATGCTAGTAACTCGGTTTTTTTTTTAATCTGACAAAGAGACCTAGAAATACACCCATGGCTCTAGTTGTGAGAACTACTGTGTTGTGTTCTAGTTGTGAGATGAGAGTGTAAAACACCCAGCACATAGTAATCTCTTAATAAATGCCTTTTATTTTTTCCTTTCTTGTGACTTGAAGGATAATCACAGACCTCTTTTTAAATTATATTGTGTGGCTGTATTTGATTTCAGTGGGAATGGTTTCATTTGCCTTTAGTAGAAATTATTCACCATCCTAAAGGAATGCTTGATTGACTAGACTCTCTACCCATGGAAATGGCAATTACTCCCCCAAAAGGAGTGGTTTTGTGTGGACCCCTCACCCTGTTTGTGGATTGTGATTCCATCTGGCCTGAGAGTGAAGAGGAGTTTGTTGAGATCCACTCCCCACCCACTCCAATGGAGAGCTGGAATTTAAGAGGCTTCTTTATCCACATAGATAAGGGCAGTGAGTATGCAGACTTTCCTTACTAGATTTTTATGTCAACTGCCCCATCTCTGTCTGTTCTCTTTAGTCATTAGCAGTAAAAGCCATGCATGAGAAAGGCCAGTGTGCACACCTTTGGAGAAGCAGAGATGTGGGCTGCAAGAAAAGGAGGGAGGGCTTGTGCCACTTGGTGGTCAGACTTGAGGGATAAGGAGAACATCTCCAAGACCTAGGAGAGGTAGTAGTGTCCCTTGGAAAAGAAAAGGGAAACAGGCTGAGTCCTCGGGGACCAAAAGTAGTGAGATCCCAACAGGCTGAGCTGGGCATGGAGCTCCTTGGAAATTTACAGAAAACCCCAAGTAGTTTCCTGACCATTCTCACTTAGGGTCATGTGTCTTTTAATAAGTGAAAGAAAGTGGTACAGCTGTTCATGCCGGTGTCAGGCTTTGGTGTATCAGATGCTAAAGAGGCCCAGGAAATTGGTCCTGAAGGAAGGTCCCAGAGGGGAGCCGGACAAGGTCCTGTGGGGCCAGGAGGTTGTGGTAGGAAGTTGCTTCGTTTATAGTTACTCTCAAATTAATCAATGGTTTTAAGCAGAAGGTGATAGGACCTGATGTGTGTTTTGAAAACTTGCTCTGGCTGCCGCATGGAGAGTGGATTAAATGGGGCCTGAGGGGAGCTGGGAGGACCTGGGGGGAGACTAGTCCACGTCCCAGCAGTAGGTGTGGGCCGCCTGGCCTCGGCTTCATTGAGGTTGAGAGGATGGCTTCTCTTTGCCAAGCATCTGAAGTTGCCTGCTTGATCCAATGAGGTCAGTGGTATGAGTAGTTGTCCTTTCTTTTCACATCTGAGGACCAGTCACTGAGGTTCAGGGTGACTGAGTTTTCTAAGGTCACACCCAGAATGATTTGAAGCCAGGACTGTCTAAACATAAGGCTCACGGTTACATATTTTTTCTCTTTCCAGAGTCAGAGAAACAAGAGGGAAAGTCCAGATTGTGCCATAAACCAAAAGGAAGTGTTTTGACCCTTTAAATGGTTGGACCACATTTTTCTGTACCTAGTGTTTCTTTTTGGGCAGTACAATAATTTTTATAAGTTAATATGGAGATATTGATTTACTAAAGTCTGGAGCATTTAGGTGTTTTGAGGACTTTAAATACAGATTTGACAATGTAAGTATCATGTTCAAGGTAGGGCTTCAAATGGTCAGTTCAAAGACTGAATCCCTCAGTGACAGTTTCTAAGGTCTTCTAAGCAGAAGGGCGGTGCTGAAGAATAAAAGTATATTCATTTAATTATATCCTAAAGGGAATGGGAGAGAGGGAAAAGAGGATAAATCCATATTTTGAAGAATTTAAAAAATATAATTTTCCTTATGATTCTAAATAACAGTGCCCCCAAGTGTCTAAAGGGCAATGCATTGCAAGCTGGATGCCTGTCATTATAAAACAATATAAAATGTTAATACTGAATATTCAGAAGGGATAATTGAATAATAAACTTTTACATAAGGTGGACTAAAACCTTTTCAGCTTAAACGTAGCTGTGAATTGCCTGACTGGACAATATGAGGTCTGGCTGAAATTAATGGGTTTCCTTTTTGCCTCTGGTGCCAGGTCTGTGTGGTCACAGTGCTGGGAGCTAAGCCCTCTGCTTTGGGATGTTTCTTCCTTTGGGGAATCTTGGGATTAGCGTCCTAGTATTTTCAGTGAGAAGTCACAGTTCTGGAATATGGAGACAGCAGGAAGAAACACCAGGAGTATGAAGTGAAGCCTGAATCCAGGGTGTCTAGAGAAGCTGACGGCTGAGTGCATCCCTGGGCACCCGTAGTGCCCTTGGCCTCTTAGCACAGATGCTTAGTGGAATTTGTGCACCTGGAACATAGTAGATGCTCAGTTAAAAAAAATAAGCGAACCCCAGTTTGGAGCTTACTGTGTTTCCTCTTATAACTCTTAATTCTCATAATATTCTCTGAAATAGGTACTACTGTCATCCTCATTTTACAAATGACAAATGAAGATGCAAAGAGGTTAAGTAATGTGCCCAGGGCCCTACAAATAGTAAATTGTATGGCTGGGATTTGATTCTAGGAAGTCTGGCACCCAAAGCTGTGCCCTTAATGACTCCCTGAACTGCTTCTTCACGTCTGTGGACTATGGAATTGAGTGTCTGTTGCTGTGAGTTTTCAGGGTAGAATACCGTGTTTGCCTACACCAGGGATTTTGAAAGCAAAGTTGTCGAAATCTTTCCTGGCATCCTTTATTTTATTGTCTGTAATATTAGAATTACCACATCTGCTGTCAAAAATAGTAACACTCCAAACCCACTGTCCCCTGCACATTCTATTCCTTTATTTTGTTTTTCTTCATAACACTTATCATCTAACTTGATTTATTTTTGCTCTAATGTGCAGGCTCCCTGACGGCAGGGGCTTTGTGTACTGCTTAGTCTCTAGCAAGGAGGACACTGCCTGGCACAAAGGAAATGCTCAGTACAGATACGTATTTATTTATTTAATAAAGAAGATTAATGCCAAGTAAACTGGTACCTTAATGTTGGCCATCTAAAATGTAGAAAGGAATGCCATTCCATCTCACCCTTATCATATGGGGCAGTGAAACATCCCAGATGCTTCAGGAGCCTGGAAGTTGCAATACTGAGGCCAACCTCTTCCAATGTATATGGAAAATTCTTTTGCTTAAAGTTAATGAAAAAGATCTCTTACCACCTTAAAAAATATGCTACAGGTCTCCCAGAATCCTCTGTACTCTTAAAAATCTGTTCCATTCCTTACAAATCAGAATTTGGCAGGTTTCTGCCGTGCACTAGGGACTAGTACCTGTGTTCAGTTTCTGGTGCCCAGATACCCTTTCCTAGGTACTTAGGGTAGAATATTTGTTCTCAGAAAGCCTTTTCTGTCTAGATAGGCTAGAAGGTCAAAGGAACATGTCAAAAGTGTTATTTGTGGTAGGTAAGTGATAACTACATTCAGCACAGGTTTTTTATTGGCTTTTGGTAGTCAGAATATTCGCTGAACCATAAAATACTTTTAAAAATTATTTTACTTTTTTTTTGGCAGGGGGAGGTAATTAGATTATTTATTTATTTGTTTCTAGTGAAGATACTGGGATTGAACCCAGGACCTTATGCATGCTAAGCACGTGTTCTACCACTGAGCTATAACCTCCCTCCATAAAATACTTTTTGAACCTGCTTTATACACAGTTTGTTTGACATAATTTGCATTCATTTTTTCTTAAAGATTAAGAGTATGGGCTCTCAAGTCCAAAAGATTTGGGTTCAGATCCAGGTTCTGACACATACTAGCTGGTATCTGTTTCCCCATCTCTAAACTGGGGATAATAATACCACTGCAAATCAGAACACATCACACTTCCATTTAACTGTTTTAAGGAACTATCCTTATTGTAGAGATGATGTCTCAGCCACAATGTAAGTTAGGATTGGAATTGTTTGGAAAATGGTGGCTTCAACAAGAGAAATGTTTTTTCCTCAGGCAGTTAAGTCTAGAATTCATTAGTACCCCAAGATACTTCTGTGCACTGCTTGTGGACTTTTAACTTGTGGTTCAAAATGACTGCCAGAGCTCCTGCCGTCACTTCTGCTTTCCAGGCAATAGAATGGAGAAAGGGCAGAAGAATGTACTTCCCCCATGGAAGACTTCCAAGACTTTCTGATTATATCTCATTGACCAGAACTTGGTCACATTGCCATACCTGGCTGCAAAGGAAGCTGGGGAATATATTTTTTTTCCCTCAAAAACAGACTTCTCTGCAACTACATTCAGCCATTCCTTACATACTTGTATCTCTCTGGGTCTGCTTCTCTTGAGATTACTAGTAGGGTGATTCTTTTATTCTGCTTTGTTTATCTTTTTTGTATAGCTTCTTTTAATCATACTTTTGGCTTCCTCATGTACTGAGGTTCCTATGATTCTACATGATCATGATGTTACTTAATACCTTTGTTTTTTGTGTTCTCTCAGCTCCACTTCCCACTGCTTCATCTTCTCAGTATTTTTCCACTCATATTCTGGAGCATGAGAATGATTGGTGTAGCCCAGCTTAGTTCTTCCTGCTGGGCCCCATCGTGGTTGCTGGCCAGTTTGAGGACTGATGGCCTGCTAGTTTCATCAGCCCTGGCTATCTTGTTTACGGGCCTTTTTATCTGCAAGAGTGTAGAGGCAGAGCAGGCTTTGTAATGTAGCCAGCATTCTTGCTCCATGACAAGTGGAACTTCCTTTGGCAAGGACTTAGAAATCTTAAAACGATAATATTTAAAATTGAAAATCGTAACATGAATGAATTTTAAATGGTATATAGACAGTCAGCAAGTATCAGTAACCGACAACTGATTGAAAAGTGATTATTTTCCAAAAATAGAAGGGTCTTTAAGGTGTATACCAGTATCCTTCAAATACTTGCATATCCTGTGATATTTCTTGTTTTCATTCATGTCACTTTCATCAGGAATGATCTCTTCTTTTTCTGTTACTCCCTTTCTCCTAGCTAACTCCTAACCTTTTAAAACTATTAAGGAGGTCCCCTCCTCTTTGCGAAGTCTTTCCTGACACCCCTGTAATGAGTTCAGAGTTCCTACTCTGTTTCCCTGAAACTCTGTGCATATCTTTAACTATGCTGAGCACGTCTATCTTGCCATTATCTGTCACAGGTCTGTTAATGACTGTTGTCTCCTGAGCTGGAAGACTGTTGATGCCAGGGTTTGGTCTTATTTATTGTTGTATATCTAATACCTGCCTGCCTAGCAATGCCTGACACATTAGCGATGCTCAGCAAATTTTTTTCCTTTTTTTCTTGGGTTGAATTTTTTTTTTTTTTAAATCCCCACTGCCTGTTACAAAGTGAAGGAATAAGTCTTCCAAGGAAAATAGTACTAATTGTCTTAATCTGGTAAAATGACAAGGGCATTTCTTCCCTGCTCCCAATACTCTTTAATCAAAATTCTGAGAGAGAAAACTGTTCTTATCTTTGATATTGAACCAGAATCCTGCTTTGTTTTGGATATTATGCATGACTTTTAGTGCCGTTTTGCAGAAAATTGGCTAAAATTCTGCCAGGTTGAAATTTGTAGATTCCTATATGCCTGTTTATGCTTGTGTTTGGTTATTTTTGCTAGATGACTTTTTAGATCTGAGGTTTATATTCTGCTAGATGGCTTTTCAGATCTTTAATTGGATTTCACAGAGAGGTCATGTGCTGCTTATTTTAATAGGTGAGGGCAATGATTCCTTTTGGGATTACTGGTGGAACTCTTACATGCTTCATCCCTGGACAGTTGTAGGCTGCTTGAGAAGTAGGGATGCTCTTGGGATGATGGTGGCACTGTGACAATTGAAGACAATTTTGCTAACTTTGCTTTAGATGCAAAGGTTTCTTTCCAGGTTGATGATCACTATCCTTTTTCCAGAAGAAGCTATAACATAGATGTTGAGCAAACTTCCTCACATTTTGTAAGCAAAACTTCCTTTTATTTTGTAAATATAAATTTGAGTTCTTTTTAAAAAAGTAATTTCCTGTCTGAGGAAAGGAACCTTTTGAGTATGTTGAGGGAGTTGTTAAATAATTCACTGTTAATGCTTTCCGTGATAACAGTAACAGGAGATGCCGGCTCTAAAGTTTGTGGCATTCCCAAGGGTTGGTTTCTGTGTCTGGAGGAGTGACTACAGCATAATGACAGACGTAACCTTTACTCAGAGACGATTCTGCCCACTCAGCACTTTGGAGCGTCCCTGCACCTTGGAACACACTGAACCCATCTTCTCGCCACAGTTGCCCAAATCCTGCATCTTTGTCTCCAGCCCATTTGTTTTGGGATGCTGTCAAGAGAAAATGCTAGATCTTAGCTTTATTTGGAAGTTGGTGACCACGCATGTGCCTCCTTTGAAGGTGGTTTACTGCTCTCCCTTCCCCCGTCTTGCTGCCCTTGTTCTAACACGTACTCCTGGGACTCCGAAGCATTGGCTTGGCTGTATTAACTTTTTATTTTTATCACACACCAAATTACAGAGGAGAAAATAAGGAAACATGACTGTCACATCGCTCTATGTCAAAATGAGGGATTGCATAGCACATAAAATAGTTAAAAAACAACAATTTTAGAAAAAGAAAATTAATATGTTTTTTCTTCCTCTGGAACTGAAATTTGTTACACCTTGAAATTAATTTTTTTCAGACTATATAGTATTTTCTGCCATCTTGTTGAAATTTTTTTTCCTCTATTTTCATGCTTACCTTTTGAAATTTCTTAGGGAAAACAACAGTGAACTGTTAATAATCATATTAATTTCAAATTGAGTATTCTTTTTCTCTTTTTCTGGATTATGTATCTTTTACTGTAGCCCTGTCTTAACAGATTGGTTAAAATCTGTGACTGACTTTTGACAGCATTTCACTTTTGCACTTTCATCAGATGAAGCAGCAAAGAAGATGAGATTGTTCTGACGCCTATTGCTTTTGAAATAATATTCTTTAGTTCTTCCTCAGACAAGTCTAGATGTAGATTTGTGAATGCTGGTTTAGAGGCTGCTGGGTCAGAGTTGATCTAGGGGAGAGATCCATTTTTTCCTTGGGAGTAATTACTTATCTTTCCTTCTAGGCGATGCATTAAGTCCCAGGGGTTTACAGTTAAAATGGGTTCTTGTAAATAGAGCATCTTTATGGGTAATATGAACTAATTCTTTAAAATTTATAACCAGTTCCTGTAGCATGACCAAAAGAAGTTTGGTTATGCTTTTAAATATCTCTTTTTATTCAACTCCCTCTAATTAGAGTGAAGAAGGCTGTTCCTAAGAATGTTACTGTTAGAATGAATTTGGAGTTTGAGCGACAGATGTGCTACTTGGTCTGAGGTCAGATGTTCAGGGATAAGGCAGCATTTGTAAAGATTAGAGGTTAGGGGGAGAGAGAAGGAGGAAATAAGACTGGTCAGAAAAAAAAATACACAGGATAAGTCGAGAGTTTTCAGGGTAACAATTTTGGCAATCTCGGTTAACAGTACTTGTACATTTTGGGAATGTGAAAAGGAAGAAGAATTGAGAAGTAGGTTTTTTAGTAACTGAAGAATAAATATGTCTCTCCTTTCAAAGATAAAGCTCTTAAGAGAGTTACCCTCTAATGATAAATACTGGGGCTCTTTCTTTTAAGGCACTGAGATCGCCTATGTCTTAAAACTGAATGTTGCCCTGTACCCGTTAGATTAGTTGGTTGAGAGAGATGCACAAAGGTCTTTAAACAGGTTAGAGGTTTATTTCTGTTTCATGTACAGTTTGGAGGAGGGGATATGGCAGTCCCATTGTCATCATCCTTGGCCTCCATTTCCCGTGTCCACCATTCTCTGGGCACCCTCACAATTCAGGGTAGTTGCTGGGGTGACATTAAGTCTCAGTTGCAGACTGGCGGAAACAGTAGGAAAGGCAGAAAAGCTGGAAGGGGTCCTTCGTAGAGCCAGTCTTTTGTGCATCCTTCACTTGACTCATGTCGGAGAGCTTAGTCACACGACAGTCCCTTGCTCCAAGGAAGCCTGGGAAATAGACCTGTTCCAGGTAACATAAAATAAGATAGTTATTTTTCACTTGAGGGAAGTAACCTTTCTAGCTTACTGGGAGAATTAAAAAATTCATTTTGTACAAAAGTACAAATCGGGATAATTTCTGTTGACTGAAAAAAATTGCACAACCTTAAAGTTGAGAATTATGTTTTATTTGGCGGATTTTCTGAGGATTTCAAGCCCCAGAGACAGCCTCTCAGCTCTGAGGGACAGCTCCCAAGAGGTAAAGGAGAAGCCAAGATATATAGGAGTTTTTTAACAAAAACCAGGTAGTCAGAACATCAAGATTACTGTTAGTTAAAGAAAACCAGACATCTCAAGTTAGTGAATTTAGCACTTTTCTATGTATGATAAGATACAAGAGTCTGGGCTCTTGGAATCATTCCTTTGATATGCACCTCAGCTCTCTAGGGCCAGTATCCTGTGCTTCCCCTGAGTCCCTCAGGGGGCACCTTTGGGGGCAGCTGCAGTGGTGACTGCTTGATGGGGGGCATCCTGTTTCCATCCTGAGTTTGCTCGGGGCTCACCTTCAGGGGCAGCTGTAGTGACTGATGGCTGCAACATCCTTTGTTTACTGGTACTGCTGGGTGGCACTCTTAATCCTAGTCCACATATCCGGAGGAGGAAGGGAGAATAAATGTCGGGCAAGGTAATGAGCATTCTGTTGTTCAGCTCTGAGGAGGTTAGTGACATTGCCCTGGGATGTTTCCAGTGGTGTATTTTATTCAAAATAAAGAAACTCAATAGTGTCATGAGGATAATGATACTTTAATGATAGAAATAATGCCCAATATTAAATCACCAGCCATTTATTTGAACAAGAGCACCTTTGAATGTTTGGAACTTTTTGGAAGTTTAAGTAGAGTGTAAGAACTTCACCCAACAAATTTTCTTATGAGTTTGATTTTTCCATTGCTGTAAATTTCATTCTGAACGTCCATGCAACATAGCCTTGGCTTTCAATACTTTCCTTACCTATTTCCTTTAATTTCCTGTGGATATCTGAGGAGGTTGGCTCATTTTGCAGAATCAGTCTGATAGGACTTCTGGGCCTTCAGAAGGAGCACATCTTTGGAAGTCTTTTGGCTCCCATGGGAGGTGGGGATCCTGTATCTCTGCTTCCTTGGCACAGTGGATACAACCACGATTGCCGAGATTTGTGACATTATAAACTTTACGGAGAAACTTTTGCTTGCCAACAATAAGCCATAATAACAATGCGGGACTGTATAAAGTTCGGTTTGTTTTGACTACATACCAATTTAATGTGCTAAAAATATTCCTCCAGTTAAAGAAAAGACAATAAATCAATACTCATGTTTAGTATGCATGGTTTTGTGAGTGGGCATGAGTCTCAGGAGTCTGAACTTGATTTAGGAATGAGAACTTGTGAACTCTGAGTTCTGGCATTGATATTCTGAGACAAAGGACCTCCCTCAGTCTTCTCTCTCAGTTCAGCCCATTCAAAACATTTAGTATAAAAAAAAATGAGGTCTTCCCTATTTACAAAGGTTACTTTTCTATAAGCATCATAGAGATTTATGATCTAGTAAGAATTGAACTAAAAAAAAAAGTGCTTGTGAAACTATTTCTAGCAGTCAAAGAATTAATTTTGAAAAATTAGATATTAGAGCAGGATTTAAAGGAATGAAATCAAACTGATATAATAAATCACATTCCTTAAACTATGCTTTTGAGTGGAGATTGAAGTATCTGCTTTATAGTTCCATGATGAAGCGCTGTGCTGCACACTTTATTATCCCTGGCTTATTTGATCTGGCCTAGAAACAGCAGAGAGAAGAAGAAAAATCAGGCAGTTGCTTGTAAAGCTGATGTTGGAAGACAATAGATTTTCTTTACAGAGAGAAGCAAGACAAGGGCCGGGGGTGGGGTGTCAATTCTGTGGAAGAAACATTTATTTGTAATCTCTTATTTCAATCTAGTAGAAAATGTCTGAATGTATGGAGATCTCATTTTCTGTTTGTAGAATTGGCATTTACATGGTAAGCACTGTATATTTTTGAAGTACCAAACATGAAAATACAAATGAAGAACTGAATATTGGAGTCTGTGGAGCTGTGGGAATTGTCCTTTACTGCCGGTGGGAGTGTAGATTTATATAACCAATTTGAAAAATAATGAAGTTGAATACCAGTGTATTCTGTGACCTACGCAAATCCACTCCTAGGTGTGTACTTTAGAGAAATTGTTGTGTAATTATTAAGGAGACCCATTTAGGCTCCTAGTAGAAGTATTCATAAAAGGAGAATATTAGAAATAACACAAATGTCTATCAGTGATTGACTGGATTAATACATTTTGGAATTTTAATTAATTTCATAGGACTCCATATAGCAGCAAACATGAACTAAAAATAATATATGAACTACAGCTATAATAGTACATGATGGTTACATTTTACAAACATAAGATCGAATAAAAAAATCACAAGAACACTACTCAGCCATAAAAAAGAATAAAAATAATGCCATTTGCAGCAATATGGTGGACCTGAAGATTGTCATTCTAAGTGAAGTGGGCCAGAAAGAGAGAAGAATGCCATATGACATTTATATGAAGAGTCTAAAAAATAATAACAATAATAATGACACAAATGAACTAATTATTTTGATTTCTTGAATATGTGTAAGCACATTTGACTGTCCTTTATGATTGGATTACCACATTCTGTTGTTTCTTATTTTGTAGTTGGCTTTATTCCTTTAATAACTATGTAAGTTTAAAAAGCTAAAGATCTAATCTGTTCTTAGAAACAATAACTAGTACATATATGAAAACAAAAAAAATGCAGTATACTGTGTATATGCTTTTTTTACATGCAGTATAATGTGTATGTGCAGTCAAATTGTAATAATTCTATGTAATTAAACTGAAAAGAAAAAAATCACAGGAAAATACATGCTATATAATTTCATTTCTAAAAATTGCAAAAATAGCAAAACTAAGCAATACATTGTTTTAGGGTTACATATATTGGTAGGTAAGCTATAAAGAAAAGCAGAAATTCAGATGTGGTCACCTCCAGGGCAGCAGTTCTCAACAGGGGATGGTTTTGCCCTCTGTGGCCTATATGATGATGTCTGGAGACAACTTCAGTTGCTACTGCTGAGGTGGATGGTGGTGTGCTACTGGGATCTCCTTAGGCAGAAGCCAGGGGGTTGCTAAACACCCAGCGATACACTGGGTTAAGCACCTAAGAATTAATCAGTAGTGCTGAGGTAGAGGAATTCCACTGCAGGAGAGTGGAAGGAAGAAAAAGGCTTTACAAGTTTGTAATATTCTACTTCTTAGCTTGAATGGTGGGCACATGGTGTTGGCTTTATAATTATTCTTTACATGACATATTTGCTTTATTCTATTTATTTATGTATGATACATTTCATAGCACAAAACAATAGAAAATATGTTAATGTTTGTTTTGGGTATTTTGTTTTCCCCCCACAGGAGTCCTTTTCAGTCGACTCCAGTGCCCTGAGCCTGTTGGGGTTGTGTCTATGTAGATGACCATTAAAGGACTTTTCCAATCTTAAGTTTCAGTGACAAAGTATCTTGACTTTTTCCCTTTAAAGGCCTACTTAGGGAATTCTGAGACTGAACAGGAAATAGAGTGATGTGGCTTTTAAAGACCAAATTGCTTTCTAGGGAAGGATTTAAAAAGAATTAAAGTGATTGTTTTTCATCCACCTAGCACAGAGGAGTATGAGTCTGTGTGCACAAAAAGTTTAAGGAAATTATTTGGATTGCATGAGGCAGGAGTTCTGAGTAAATGATAGGACCACAGGCTGTAAGTTTCCGAGGGTGGCGCCTTTCTGTGTTTGTCCTTGGACCTTCCTCAACACCGGACACCACATCTGGTGCTTGGTGAATGCTCAGTAGCTGCTCAAGTATGCTGCAGTGAGCATGGTTGTCAGTTTTGTGTTACTTTGAGCTTAAAAAAAAAAAAAAAAAACCAAAAACAGATTTGCTTTATTCCTTCTAGACTTTTTATTTTTGCTGCTTGTCTCCATTGAGTGTCTTTTTATGTATTGTACGCTTTCCCTCAAGCGGCTGGATTTTGTATATGATGTTTGCAATCTCAAAACAAAATTGGGTGGTGTTTGTCCCCATTTAGATACATAGGTTACTTGGGAGCTAGAGATGTTTTCTATTCTTTTATGTGAAATTACTCTGAGTGTGTCTTTTGGGGTCCTCGGGAAGCAGATGCCATATTGGAGTTAGTGAGCAAGAGAGAAGTTGGGGAGATCATGGGGGAGGGAACAGGAGAAGGTATGGAGAGCCTTCAGACCCTGTTGCTGGTCTGGCTCCTGGGAAAAGGGAACGGGAGGAAGAGCTTTAGTCTGCAATGAGGTTCTGGAAAATCTTTCTTGGGCTGCTGGGGACTCCTTGAGCAGAGCTGCCTGTGTGAGGAGTCCCATGATGGGCAAGAAAGGCCTAATTCCAGGACCTCTGCATGCCCGGGCCCTGGCTGGCAGCGGCCCAGCAGAAGCCCAGCCCCAGCACGAATGACATGGTGACCTGCAGTTGTGGCAGCTGGAGGCTGTCAGTCAGCTGTGCTGCTCTGGGCTGGAGATCTGAGTGCGGACACCACAGGGAGGCAACACAACAATGTGTTAGCAACTAGAGCCTGCAAATACTGGGCCTGTTGATGTCAGGAATTGTGATGAGGCATCCTTGATGACCTAGCACGTAGCCTGGGCTTGGGACCATACGGGTGTTCAATCCCTGCATAGCTAATGACGAAGCTTCTGCTGTGAAATAATTCCAAGTCTGATATAAATTGTGCCCAAAAGGGGGGTGCTGTGGAGTAAGTTACATTCCTACCTAGAATTTGTGTTGAAGCCCTAATCCCCAATGTGATGGTGTTTGGTGATGGGGCCTTTGGGAGATAACTGGGTTTAGACACAGTCAGAAGGGTGGGGTCCTTGTGCGATTAACCTTAAAAGAGACATCAGAGAGTTTGGTTTCTCTTCGTGTGTGCTGTGAATCAAGAAGGTGGCCTTCTATAAGCTAGAAAAAGAGCTCTTACCAGAACCTGACCGTGCTGGCACCCTGATCTCGGACTTGTAACTTCTAGAACTGTGAGAAATTTCTGTTATTTAAGCCACCCATTCTATGATATTTTGTTTTGGCAGCCCAAGCAGACTAAAACAGGAAGGGGAAAAAATTTCTGAATTGTAAATAAAGAACATAAATTAATCTGAAAAGCTTTTATTAGCATCTGTTGAAAATAAATGCTAAGTTCTGAGTAAAACAAAGTAGAGGAGGAAATAAAAGATGATGGATGAGTGTATGGGGTGAGAAACGGTGTTAGGTAGTTGACCAGACTTCTATTTCTATATGCGTCTAACATTATGGCCAAACAGCAGCTGATGAAGCACTTAAAAACCAAGGAGAGAAAAGCCATAGTTCTTACAGATTTGAGATCCACAGTCTGAAATGAGCCATGCCCAAAATAGAATGTATACAGGGCAGACACACAGAAAACTTCCAAGGTATACAAGTAAATGTGTTGTATGCAGGTGAATGCATACTGAACCTCAAACATTAAAAAGTTTAGTAAAAATCCATGACACAGAGACAACAAAGGATATACATGCCATCTGCCCTTCTCCCCAGTGTTTGGCGTGGACAGAGCTTTCTCTAGGCACTGAAAGGAAATGATGCTTATATAGAGTGCCTTAACTCAGGAAGCTGAAGAAAGCAAATCCTTCCTCAGTTTTCTGGGCAGAGAAACTTACACACAGTGATGGGGTTATAACAGCTCCCAAACCCTAGAACAAATTGAAACAGAGCAAAGCAGAAAAAATGTTCTTCAGACCCAAGCATCTGCTTGAGGAGATAACTCTCTCCTGAGTGATGTGGCACAGGACAGAGTGTGCGCTCTCGAATGTGATACCGCGATGTATTACAAAGAGGTAGTTTAGTTTTTGAAACAAAAGAAGCCCTGTTACGTGGATCTAGACTATTTTGGGTATTTCATAACAGCATTCATTGGGTTCTGGTCAGGAGGACAGGGGGGAAGTAAGTCCAGGCCAAGAGTTTACATTACAATTGTGGGTCTATGATGTTATGAAATTCTGGCAATGGCAACAGGCCACAGCAGAGAATGAGATCGTGAAATGAACTGTTGGTGGTCAGGTGTGGATTAATTCTGGGTTAAGGGGCACTCAAGGGCATAGCTTAGGATTCCCCTTTAGAGTGTGAGGGTAGTTGCCCTCAGAGGGACCTGCAGTTGCCCCCAGACCTCTCTAAATTGGGAACTGTAACTGTTAGTAGAGCCAGGAGCACAGTGATGGGCGAGCAGCTTGTGGTGGCCAGAGCAGGATGAGGGTTGGAGGGCTAATCTGAGCATCTGGCCGTCTTCCTTGTTGGGATGTGAACCCCTTTGCTCAAACCTGAAAGCTCGGAGGCCGAGATGAATGAAGCTGGATCAGTTAATCTTGCCTCTCCAGGGTGATACCATTTAAAGCACAGAGACCCCAGGGACTGGTCGTTGCCTCTGCATCCCTGACGCCTGCACAAACTAAAATTCAATCTGGTGGTGAGTGAGATTTCAACTTAATAATCCTAGTAAAATAGCGTGCATGGTTAGATTTTGGTTAGTAATCAGAGCTCTGAAGTGTCTTTCAGTTCTTTTGATTTTGCAGAAAGTATCAAATACTGTTATGCTAGCAGAGAAAGCATTCATCCTTTAAAATAGTACGAGAATTTGTGAAAATGGCATCCAGATGCATCCTGAGATAGAGACTTTCTCAGTTGTGGGTGGTGATCATCCTTTTATCTGGCTGTGACATTTGCCGGTGCTACCTCACTGCTCATATTCAACTTCTGTGTCTTTTTCCCCCCTGGGAGAGGGCAGGGAGAGCTACAACAAATGGCAAAATAGATTGTATATTATTATTTGTAATATTATTAGTAATGTATATTATTAAAACTGTTTATTTTAATCTGACTCTTTTAAGTCTAAACAAATCCTACACTTACCATTTGAGTTTTTACAATGTATAATGCTACATGTAAGGACACTTTATGTTTTCTATTGCTGCTGAAACAAATGACCACACATTTCGTGGCTTGCAACACCATAAATTTATTTCCCTATTGTTCTGGAAGTCAGAAGTCTGATATGAGTCTCAGTGGGCTAAAATCAAGATGTTGGCAGGGCTGTGTTCTTTCTGGAGACTCCAGAGGAGGATCCAGTCCCTGCCTTTCGGGGCTTCTGGTGGCTGCCTGTATTCCTGGGCTCGTGGTCCCCTTCTAGCAATGGCATCACTTCATCTTCTGCTTTGTTTGTCACATCTTCTCTGACACATCTAACTCTCCTGTCTCTTTATAAGGACCCCTGTGATTAAATTGTGCCCACCTGGATAACCCAGGCTACCCTTCCTGTCTCAAGATCCTTAATCACATCTGCGAAACCCCTTTTTGCCATGTAAGGTAACATAGCTACAGGTTTCAGGGATTAGAACATGGACATCTCGTGAAGGAGGGGAAGAGAAGCATCATTCTGCCTGCCACAGGCACAGAGAGGGAAGTATAGAGGACTCTGCACTCTGTCATCATGTTGGAGGGAAAGAAAATCAAGGTAAGCAAGTCCTGATGCCAGATTAGGATGTCATTGTCCTGTAAAACATCACCGTTAAATATTTGTCAGATAGACTGGCAGCCCTGCACATTGGCTCTGCAAATCCTGACTCTGGCAACAAACTAAAGAGCAGGGTTAACACATGACCACGTGGAGAGGAGTGGTGTTGACCAAACCTGTTTATTGTGCTCCTTGATGACTCCAGCTTAAATATTTATTGTAAACTGTGGAATGCTGAGATGTCTGCAGTCATGATAAAGAAATGGCAAGCTCCAAGACAAAGGGAGGCACACCTTAATTGAAGAAATGCAGCATAACTGTGGAGTTTAATGGAGTGGGGATGAATTAAGTTACTGGTTTGGCTGTTTTAATAACAATCAAAATAACAGTGTCTTAAGCAGAATACGTTTCTATTTCATATCAGAATCTAAGCTGGTAGTCAGTTTAGAGTCTAGCTCTTTGTTTCACGAATCTTTTAGGGACGTAGGATCCTCTAGCATGTTGTTCCATTGCCTAGATTATTATACTTATGTGCAGGTTGAAGACGGCTCACCACTCCCATGTCTCTGTTAGTTTTTTGGGAAAGGGGGAGTGGAGGCCAAGTAGTTCAGTTTATGGGCTTGACCTGGAAGTTGCGCACATCCCTTCCCCTCACTTCCCAAGTCCTGGAAGTTGGAGTCTCATGACTGATCTCTGCAGAAGAGACTTGGAAATGGGGGCTTTGGTATGGAGCTAAGACTCTGTGGGTTCTATTCCTAACATGGAGAAGAGAATGGATATTGGGGGACAATTCACCGTCTCACAAGGAAATAAGCTAAGGCAGATTGATCCGTGCCTCAGCCATCAGGCTGGGCAGTTTCTCCTTGTGGAAGGTGTGTTGAAGAGTCATCATTGCCTGCAGCCATTGTCAGTGCACATGCTGCATGAGCACACAGTGGGGCAGCAAAAGTGATTTCATGTTTGTTACAAGTCCAGCTTCTGATTGGATGGATAATTGAGGCTTTATGGGCCAAGATCAAATCTAGTGTTTTATTTACAAATATTAACATAAGTATTTTTGTCCGTAGACACATGCACACATGTGGTTAGTGTGCATTTTTATTTTGACATTTTTTATTTTAGAGGATATAAGTGGAGAGTTAGAGTCTAGAAAGTGAGATTTTATGATTTCTTATTTTCTTTAATAAAAAAAATAATGTTCTCAAGTAGTGTAAGAATATCTAGCTAATGGTGCTAACTTTCTTGGCAGGGGGATTTGAATTTTGGGGTTTAATGAACCCGTTGAGAGCCACAAATCTCCATCCTGTATATTTAAACAGTAAGAGAGTTACACTGTGATATGTGTGAGATGGACAGGACTGCCATATTTTTATCATGTTTGGAAACTGGAGCCCATTATAAGGGCAAGATAACATCTGTTCGGTTTGGGTGTTTTATTCTGGGGAATGCAGAGTGTACCCTTCCCTCTCACAATTATGTCTTGCTCGCTGCAGACCTTTGTGACTCCCGCACGGCTCCTCCAGAGTGGCCCTCACTCTCCACCTCAGCGTTGCTCATGGCCTGTGCTTCCTTCCTTGGTGACTGGGCAACAGCCTATCCAGCAGCCACGTCAGGAACTGGACTCAGTCCTCAGCTTTCTCCTGCCTCCTCATCTTATCAGTCCCCAGGTTGGGGCTCTCTAGTCACCTCTCCTCTGTGCTGCTGTTCCCCAGGTTCTAGCACCACCATTTTTCGCCTAGAAAACCCAAACAGCCTCCTGCTAGTTGTCTTCCCTTTCCAGTCTTGCCGCCTCTCAATCCTTTTTTCCGTCTGCAACCAATGTAGTCTCTGCAACGCAGATCTGCTTTTGCTGAAAACTTCTCAGTAGTCTCCCATTGCTCTTAAGTTAAAGTCCAGAATCCCTAATATAGTTTACCAGGTGCCTTGCAGAAGTTGGCCCTGCTTATCCATTTAGACTTCTCTCTCTGCCTCCTCTTCCATCTCCAGCACTGTATATTCCAGGCATACTCATCTATTTTCAGCTGCTGGTCTTCTCTCTCTCTCTCTTTTTAACTTCCAGCACTTTGTATGTGTATGTGCTATCTTCTCATCCTGGAATGTCAGCTGTCACCTCTTCTGGGAAGCCCTCCATGACCTCTAATACCTGGATTAAATGCTCTTTTTAGTTGTTCCTTTTCTTTGCACTCTAGAGTCTTTTACCAGCAGAAGTTCCTGTATTGTGCAGTCTTTGAATTGCCTGTTACTTGTTAATTTCTCTGTGTCAGCTCAGTTGGTCGGTGACCATGTTGTCCTGTCTCTCTAGTTCCACCAGCACCCAATGTCCCTTTACCACCATCATCATCATCACTGCTGAAATTTACTGAGTACTTACGCAGTGTGCTAAGTCGTTTGTAGAGGAATTCATTGGACTGTACAATCTTGTGAAGGAGGCACTCTTATCCTCACTTTATAGAGAGGAAACTGGGGAGTAGTGTGGTTAAATATCTTTGCCATGTGGTAGAGACCAGATTTGGAGCTAGAATTTGAGTGGATTTATGCCGAATTCCAAGCCCTTAGCCACCATACTTTGCTACTTTCCAGGCAATAGATGTTCAGTTTGAATTTGTTGAATTTAATCTAGAATAGTTTCTCAACATTTTCTTTTTCTTTTCTCTTTTTGTCTTTTGTTCATTGACATTTTTGAAAGGACCAGGCCAGTTATTTTGCAGAATGTCTTTCAGTTTAGATTTGTGTAACTGTTTCATTATGATTGGATTAATGTTAAGCATTTTTGGCAGGGACATTATGTAGATGACATCACATCCTCAGTGCATCTTGCCACGGGTGCAGTGTACAATTTATCTCATCTTTGTTGATTGATACATATTTTAAAGTTCATAATTACCCTAAATCTGAGGTTGATATTTTTCTAGATTTACCCAAAATTCACAGACTGTACTCTGTTTGGAGGCTATAGTATCTTTTATGCACTTACAACATAATCTGTGTCTTTTCATTATAACTTCATAGCATATTTTGACGTCCAGAAAGGGATCATCTGAATTCAGTATTGCTTGCTAAAGTTTCAGATTTTTTTTTTTAGATTTGAAATATTATCATCTAGGTGGAACCTTAGGGAGCATTTTCCTTCATTTGGGTTTACCATGTTAATAAACAATGTGTTCTATGCCAAGTTCTTTTGGTTAGGCTGTTACACAGTTGAAGGCAGGGTTAAGAGTTCGGCCTTCATGTTGTGTTCTGTCTCGTTATAGGTGACCCTTCTCACTCTGCTAGCTGCCTTCACTTCCAAGGCTTAATGGTATGAAATAGTGGCTATAACTGCAAGTCTATTATCACTTGTGGAGAAAAAATTCTGATTATATATTCTTTGCTAACTCAACTTTATATATGAAATAGGACATTTCTCATTTCTTGACTGTAGATACCCTAATTTAAAAGACAAAATAAAAAAGAGAGGCAGTAGAAAATTGACTAGTTAGATGCATATCATTTTTTACAAAGGCCTTTGGAAAGTTTCTTTTGGTTATTATCAATTGTAGCTGTGTGGTTAGGTGGAGGGGCTCTGTTCTTGATAAGCGTTTAGAATCACTTAGGAACTTAAAATGTTTAATATTTTCCAACATAAATGACATAGTGATCCCTTAACCAGAGGCTATCTGGTTGATGGAAATTTTCACCCTAGGAAATGCATATGTTTATGTTATCTCTTTTCACAGATGGTTGACTTTGTTTTCTTGGTAAGTGTTTAGTCCTCATGACTAGTTTTTTTTTTTTTAATAGAGTAACTTGTTTTTGTCAGTTACTAAAAATTATTCTAGAGTGCAGTCACTATCAGGGGTATGGCTCACTCACATCCATAACTTGGCAACAAAATTGTGTTTCAGATTTTAAGCAGAGCCAACACATTAATATTATATATCTAGAGGAGAATATAATTTGACCCTGGTAATGACTTGGTCTTTGCTTTGCAGAACTCAAATTTACTTGAACATGGACATAAAATATTACACGAAGTGAATCTGAATGAGAGGTTTATGCTCATTGCTTACCAGAGAATCAGTCTGTGTCCTCTGTATTCCTTTGAGTTTAGCTAGGGCTCTGGCATGCAGTAGGTGCTCAGTAACTTGACTAAGTGGGTATATGGTTCCTTGGGCTGGGGAGGACAGAGTGCTTGGCCCAGGCTCCAGAAGGCTCGGGCAGCTCACACACATCTCACAGACTGTGTACTCCTACTTGGAAGGTTCATAAAGGCAGGGAGTCTGACTGGTTCATGCCCGTACCTCCAGAACCTTGGTAAGTGTCTGACGTGTTGCAGGTGTTCAGAAAATATTTGTGGAATGAATGAATAAATGAGTGAACAGAGCTCCAATCAGTGTGTTGAAATTGGTAATACATGCCCCTGGGATACACAAAGACAGTCCAGGAGGTATGCAGGCGTTGAGATGATGGTAAGGAAATCAGTGTCCATCTGTGTAAATTCTTTTATCACCTCCCCTTTCACAACTACCTTACTTGCAGTTAGGAGAGAGAGTCACTGCTCTCACTTCTGCGGCTTGTCATGGTGCATTGGCCTCAAGTATAAAGACCTCCAGGGCACAAAACAAAGGAGAAATGCAAAATATGGTGTTGGTGTTAAGAAAGTGAATAACTAATACAACAGTTAAGTCATTTTCAGTTCTTTGGCCTCAATAAATTTGAAGGCAGATACACTCAAATTGTCAGCTGGTCACTAAAAATAACATTGCTAAGTCACAATGTGATTTTTGTCATACAATTAGGAGGAAGTTGAAGGAATCAAGTGATATCACTGTATCAAATCCTCTGTTCCCATCAACTTATTTATAAGGTCAAGTTTCTCAGGGCTTATATCTATATGTTAAAAACATGAAAAATAGAATTGATACTGAATTATATTTCTTATTCTAGTGACACATAATAATCCTTTATATTCTATAAAATATATGTAGATAGCCTATGAATTAATCTAATAAAAAGGTGTATTTCCAAAAATTTTTACTTTTTATATTACTATGAATTTATTAACACTTATTACATTTTTGTTATTAATTGTGGCCCAATAGTAATTTTATTAAACTAAATCCATAAGAAAAACATTTTTAAACATTTAAAACCTACGGTCACGGGGAATTTAAAATTTAAGACATCAATTACACAGTTCATCAGCAGGGAAACATGATGGAATGATCAGTAAAAGATTTTCAAGCATAAAAATACATTAAAATTGGGGATATGGAAAAGATATGAATTTGAGAAGGGAAGGATAAAAAAAGATGTAAGTTAAGAGAAGTTTGTTTTGTTTAAAAAATGAATAATGTTTTTCAAATTTCTGATATTTAGAGCTTTTTATCCATATGAGATAAATAGTTTTATTTATAAATGAGAATAATTACAACAAGTTGGAGTGTAAACAATGACTTGATAGTTAGTGTCCAGGAGATACGAGTGGATGGTAATGCCTCTATCTGATACAGGGAACACAGAGGAGTATTTGGGGAGCAAAGATGACATTGGCTTTAGATGTCTGAGTCGGAGGTGCCATGTTGGAAGTACATTCTTAGAGCCCAAGGGCAGTGTTAGAATTGGAGATTTGTAAAGTTAGGGCCTCTGTTTCTTTGGTTCACTACACTATTCCTGTTGCTCAGAACACTGCCTGACCCAAAGTAAACATTCAGTAAATATTTGTTGGATGAGTAGTTGGGTGGATGGATGTAATTTTGGAAGTACTCCAAATACAGAGGATTGCTGTTTTACCCTTTGCCTCATTGGTTCATTACGTGCCTTGGTCCACTTTTCCTGTTTCCTTTCTCCATGGGGCCCATTGGGTTCTGGACAATGGGCTGGAAAGCATACATTCATCTTCCTTACTATTTTATACTCCATGATTGAAATACTATCTTTTCCTTTCTTTATCTTTTAAAATTTGTGATTCCCTTTTTCTGTCATTGCTTTGGGGGTAGAAAAAAATGTTAAACTTCATTTGCTTCATTATATTTTAATGCTCTCTAATCTTGTTTTATTTGTTAAGAATAACAATAATAGATTAACTGGGACGTTTCAACTGTCATTCTTTAGCTTTATCTGGTACAGGTTCAAAATGCAACTTAATAATTAGAGTTGAGTCTCACAAAACCATTAATAATAGAATTTTTTGTACTTTCATTTTTTATAAATGCATAATTCACTTTAATCCATGATTGATGATAAAAAGGAAAAAGAAAAAACAGTGCTATGCCATTGGCCCTGTAATCTCTGCCTTAACATTTTCCCAACAATTGTAGGCAGTAATGTGGAAAATATGCTATATTGTTATCCTGGTTTCCCACCCCATCACATGAATTCAACCTCGATGAAAAGATAAGCCAAAAGTTTTACTGCTCAGTGACTCCCTTTGTGTTCATTATGTTCCCAAATGCTACTTTCTGTTGTGGGTGCCTGGCGAGAGGAATTAAAGTGCCTGTTCCTTTCATTGAATTTCATCATCTCATTTCCTGTCTAAACTTAATTTGATAGGATCACATGCTGAATTTTTTGTGTGTCAGGGGTGGGGTTGGGGGACTAAGCTAATGTAGGACTTAGATAAAACTTTTAACAGATGTAGAACTTGAAAAATGTTCATTTTAATGAGATCACATGAGGAGTACTTGGCTTTGCTTGGCAGGCTGGAAAGATCACTGTACTTTACCATAATTTGATTTATGAAGGATAGGAGAAAAAAACTGTTTGCTGTCATGGGAAGAAAGAACAAAACCCAGCAGTCCAAACATGGGGTATGAAATAAGAATATAGTTATTGACAAAGAAATGAAAATAGATAACTGGGGTTTGTCATATTTTAGGGAACAGAGTTTTTCTGTAGTGGGTCCTTGGAGGGTCTAAAAATCAAAGCTGTAGAATCAGGTGGATTTGTGAATTGCAAAGGCAGGTTCTGATTTAGGCCCTGCTGTTTACTTGAGTGATGTTGGGCAAAATATCTTATAATCTGGGCCTTGTTTTTCTCATCTGAAAATGAAATTGTCACTGAAAATCACCTGATCATCCCCCAGTTCTGCTTCTTGTGAATCTAGCCTCATTTGTAAAGCAGCATTGAAACCAGAAACTTAGACGGTGGCTTGAATCTTAGGAAAAAAGGTTGTTGCAGAGAGGCAGGAATACCCATTTGAATTTAGGACTCTGTATGGGAGATGGGTGTTTTTTATATAGACAGGTTTGTTGGGAAAATGGGTTTCTTAAATGAGAGAGTTTGAGATAGCAGATCGTGAAGAGAAATGGCCCTTAATATGCATTTAAACGTCATCTCAGGACATTTTCTTATGTTGACTTAATGATTTTCAAGGGACACCTTGTATTGGATACATACATTATTGTAGATAAATGTAGCACATTAAGTGTTAATTTATTAAACCATTAATTTAAACATAGCACATTATCCTCTGGGACACATTAACGTGAAACCTCAACTTGATGGGAACCTAATTAACCAGAGTCTTACTGGATTTTTTTCCTCACTCATTCCTAGGTGATAAAAGCAAATGACTCTTCCCATTCCCCCCAAAAAGAGGTGGTGGTAATGGTGTGTGTGTGTGCTTGTGTGCGCGTGCGGGGAGAGGGAGGAGAATGATCAGCTTTGTAACCTGAGTAACAAGTAAGTGTGGGATAATCCACTTACCTGTCCTGAACCTCAGCTTTCTGCTACATAAAAGGAGAAAACTAGACTACATATTCTCTAAGGATATTTTTGGTACATATGCTGTACAATTATAAATGTGATAAATTAAAACTCAGACTACTGAAGTTCTCTGGGTTCGTTGCATATTTAGTCCTAATATTTCCATATCTAACATATGACCAGTTCAGTTTGACGAATATCTTTTGAGTATCTACTGTATGCTAAGTAAAGTGCTAGACTCAAGAAGTAAGACAGCATCTTGGCCCTTTGCAGGATCTCCTGATGTGGGAGGATGGAGGGAAGGCAAAGTGCCCACTTAACCGAGAAGGTAGCTTGAGACCAAAAAACTAGACAGGGAGCTCCGTGTAATCAATGGATCAGTTTCTTACAGGATAATTTACAGGGCGGGATCTAGACCAAGTAGACAATGATCCCAAAGCATTTGCAGCTACCCTCAGCACCGCTGAGGGGCCACAGGACAATTTTATAGTGAACCTGGGGTATGGGGGTATGTGCTTGGGAACAGGAAGTGCGCTCCTGAGTCAAGATTTCTGAATTGGTAACTAGTCCTGTGGGTGCTGGGAGTATGCCAGTGAAGGTCTTCATCCTTGTTTGGAGAGTAAGAGAGCCTAGAGGCCACCTGGTCCTACTGATTAAACGGTATCTGTTAACTACGAAGCCCTTGAAGACAGAGAAGTGGTTTACTGCACGGTGCAGTCCTAGGTAGGGTCAGTGGAAGGACAGGAGCAACAGTATGGACCCTAGATAGTGTCAGTGTTGCTAGGAGCCATACAACTGATTATCCTGGAAGGCCTTTCTGGGTTAGCTTCACAATTTGAACATGCTGGGACTAATCTTACCAAATCTACCTTGTTAATTTGTGTGGTCCAACTGGACTGTGACTCATAAGCAGCAGACTTTTAAAAAAAAAAAAAAACAAAACAGGTTTATTAATGGGTGTGGTTGGCAAGGAAGAAGATGTTGCCTCTTGTAGGATATCGTGGTCCAGGCATTCTCCCACAGGATGGGTGTGGATGACAATTCTCTGGGGCTAATGACCCAGTGACACCATGACTGACTCCTCTTGGGTCCGTAATAGAAGTCACGTTGTAGTTACCTTCTGCCTGGGAAACACCATATCTCACCTGCAGCCCCTCACTCCCAGCAAATGAGAGCAGGTCTTGCCTCCTATGGCCTGTCACCCTCCAGGAGGTGGGATCAGAAGCAGGTGAAACTTTTTTCTTTGGCTCATACCGCTAAGGCCTCTGCAAAGAAGACTGGGGTTTACTCATTAACTAGGCTGCTTTCCAAATTCTGGGCTTGGGTGGTTTGAGGGGATTGGTAGTGCCACTAATTGATAACTCAGATTGGGACTGCAGTGAAGAGTGATGATTGCATGATTGGGGGCACATTTCTTCACCTCTCCTGAGCTTGGCATCCGCATGTGTAAAATACGGGGTTTGCTTATGGCATCTCAAAGTTTCATCCAGCCCTGTGATTCTTTGTTCAGAAGGATGAGTCATTTTCAGAGTCTCAAGTTTGACAACAACCTGAGTTTCATCCTGTTTGCCCCTCTAAGACAGGAAAAATATTCTGTGCATTTTATAAAGAATTTTCTCAAATAGGGGTTGAAACCAGGATTTTTATTTCTTTGCTAGGTAGAAAGTCAGCTTAACCAGAGCCCTGTGTTCTTTTGGCATTTGTGTCTACTTTGTAGGTCGCAAGTCTTTGATTGGGTTAATGTGAGTGCTAATTCTAGGACTTGTTTCAGTTTTTAATTAGTTCCTGGGGAACCAGAGGTGAGAGACCAGACTCAGAGGCAGTGTGGATAGTACCCTTAGACATCTCTAAAGAAAACAATTGGGAGTTTTGGAATTTATTGTGATGAATCTGATGTCAAAGAAAGAAGGAGTGGAGCTTGGTATGTGTGCAGTTGTTATGACAATGAAGCACTAGGTAAAGGTGGGACCATGGGGACTGTGGTTGGAGGAACCACACTTGCTCTTCTTCCCTTTCTGTACAGAGAAATGTGGTTTGTATTCTAACTCTGGGCAGCTCTGGGTGGGAGTGGGAAGTGTGTAGGAAGAAAAGTACAGAAGAGAGGATGCACATTCCCAAGTGGCAACACCGAGGACGCCTGCCCTGGGTGTCTCCCCTCCAGGCCTCGATCAAAGGTTTGTGTCGAACTTGAAAGCTAACAAATGTAGGTTAATTTGGGGAAGTGATTTCAGATTGCAGAAGGAATTCTAGCTCTTGCCACATTTTTGTGTGTCTGTATTAACTGAGTCAGTTATACCAGTCAAGGAGGTGGAAATTCTAAGGATAGACAGCCCTTTCTGTGATTTTTTGGGGTTAATGTTTGGTATCCGCATTACAATCTGGTTGTTGGTCTGGAGTGAGAAAGCTTTTTGTAAATTAAAAGCAACGTTGTAATTAGGTTATAATGTTATAAGAACATATTACAATGTTACATACTACTGATGGTCCTGTTTGTCGGAGAACAGATGACTTGGTCATTCTGTATGTTTCTATTTTCTCAGAAATACAGAAGATTCATTTACCTCCCTTGCAGTGTATAAGAGACAGTTGACTTTTGAATGTGTCCTCTTAACCATGAAGGCCTGCTAAGATCCTGGGCTGTTTTCTTTCTCCCACTCCCCTCTAAGCTATGTTTAGATTTCCCTTGTGATCCACTTCAGAGAATTTCAACTAATATCAGTGTTGGGAAGAGGGAGGTGTGCAGGGTAAGTCAAGTAACAGACAGTTTGGTTCCTGCAAAATCAGGTATTTAATCCTGAAAAGAAATGATTTAGGGTTATCAGTGGGTTTTTGGTTTACTGTTTATCTATGCCACTGGCATGGATACTCAGGAATCGGTAATAGAACTGTTTGACAGTAGCTAACCTCAAGGTCAAGAGTGTATGTGTGTGTGTGTTGGCAGTGGTGAGAGGGATGTGGTCCTGCCTGTGTGCGGATGCCTCTTGGGTCACACCAGGCTGTCTGCTTCTTGTTTAGATTCCTGATAGGGGTGGGACTGGTGCTGAACTACCCCAGGCACATTCTGCTAGGCTCCCTCTGTTTGTGGGCCACGCTATCCTGAACTCACAGCTGAGAGCAGAGCTGGGCTGGAGTTAGGGCTGGTGTCGCTGCTGGAAAATGAGGGTGGAAGTCACTGGCTGTCTGGACTGAATGCAGTGTGGCCATTCTCTTTTGGACTAGTCTATACAGGTTTTATGTCTCAAAATGTGTGTGCCCTGCATGGCCTGCGACAGCCACCTCTGGATCATAGCTTTCCATTTCTCCTGCTGTGTCACCCTCTCCCCACCTCATCTTGGCCCAAGGGGCTCTGGGTGGGTACTTTGGGTCTGCAGTCCTGATTTTTCTCAGCAGCTCTGGCTTGATCACTGACTCTTAGGGAGAACCTGGGCTTTCTTTCTCAAGCCCCTGTCCCTCCACCCCACTTCTTGTCTGAATGGCTTTCCATTGTTCCAGAGGATCCTGAGCTGCTTTGAGGACTTTGGCCCAAGCCAGAGTTCAAGGGCCCTGGGGGTTTGCATATTCTGGAGCTGTGCTGGGGACAATGAGGGAATTATACTTGGATTTGGGATCAGTTTGTGATTCAGGACTTCCAAGAGAAGGTAGGTGCTCTTCGAATTTCCCTCTTTAAATTAGTAATTGTTCTTTTCTCAACACCCTAATTTTCTTGTTAATTGTAAGTGTCTTCAGATCCTTTTTTGCTTTAAATGGGGCTAGCTAGAAGTAATACATGAATAAGACAAAGACTGGAATGCCCCTCTGGGAGTATCTATCTGTAGCAGGAGGATGGGTTGATTTCTGGAGCATGTTAAGCAGCAGCAGCCTGTGGTTCTGAGTCTGGCTGGCTTAGCTGGTGTCTACAAACAGTTCCCCTACCTCCACTTAAGTATGTTTTGCAAACAAAAGGTGTTATTGTTGTGGCAGCAAATAATGTAAGTCAATACTCCCGTGTTTACATACAGCTCCGAAAAGAATCCAGCAGGAGGGAAGAAACCAACAATTGTGGTCTGAAAACAAGTACCTATCCCTGTTTTGCTGGCAGCCCTTTCTCTGTGTGGGCTTAGAAAGGGGGCTGGTTTTTACCAACAGGAAACCATTTACCTCTTCACTTCCAAGCAACCAGATACTTGGGTTATTTCCTACCCAAAATGTTGGAATTTCTTTTTAATTTTGAAAGTAATACATGATTATGGCAAAAATGAATCAAACAGCTTACCTGCTTATTTATGTTGAAGTTGGCATCACTCTGGTCACTGGCCCTGACTCATAGCCCCTTAGATCCAAAGCCTATGTCGACTGAGTTAAAATGCACAACCTATAAGTTGAGAGTTACATTTTATTTGGTGGATTTTCTGAGGGCTTGATCCTGGGAAGCAACCTCTCAGATCGCTCTAAGAGACTGTTCTGCCGAGGCAGGGGAGGAGACAGGATATATAGGAGTTTTTGCAACAAAGACTAGGTAGTTGGAACATCAAAAGATCGCTGTTAATTAAGGAAAACCAGATATTTCAAGTTAAGGAATTTAGCGCTTTACTCTGTATGGGAAGGTGTAAAGGTCTGGGCTCACTGAAATCATTCCTTTCATATGCACCTAACTATCTAGGGCCAGTATCTTGTTCTTTCCCACCCTGAGTCCCCTCAGGGTGGACCATTGTGGGTGGCAGCATAGGCCCAGCTGCCTGCTTCTCTGCATCCTGAGTTCCCTCTGCTCACTGTTGGGGGCAGTGGTAGTGGCTGATGACTTGATGGCCACAGCATCCTTTGTTTACGGAGATGGCTGCCATTATTTTTCATTCACACCTACAAGGATGATTTAGCTTCCAAATAGAAATTCCCAGTCGAGAAGAATTTGGCCCAGGTTTCTTTCCAGCTCAAGGCACAAGTCAGGTGTTGGTAGAGTCCCTCCTGGGTGAAGGATTTGTCTCTGGATCAGTCTGCTGGGCCTTGGTTTGGGGTGGGATTGCCCTAGTGGAGGGCATGGGCAGGGTAGGCAATAATTCATTTCTAATATAAACAGTTATGATTAATTCTGTAACATAAGTTCCTAGGTGTGAAATTATTGAATCAAAAGTATGGACCATGTTAAGGTTGTTTTCTTCCCCCCTTCCCAGTACATATTACTAGATTCCTTGTATATGTACAGAAACATACACTCCATACTTCCACCAATGAGGCATGCAAGTGACTGCCCTCTTGTAGATCTCCTTATCTCAACTCTAGATATTATAAACTGAAACAAAACAAAATCTTTACCATCTAAGATAAAATATTGTGTTGATTTTTTAATATCTTTTCTTGAATTAATAACAATTTTTAATTTGCACTTTTACTTCTGAATTGAACTTTTCCATGCATGTATAGGGCAACTAGTATATTTTAAACTCTTTACATTACCCTTTGTTTCTATCACATTCCTTTTCAGTGTCTGTTAAAAGAAACTGAGGCATATTTAAAAATTTAAGGGTTTATGTGAGCAATTATTGAACTGGGCCACACCAAACCAGAAGTGATTAGGAGCGCTCCACTGACAGGAACTAGGGGAGAGTCTTTTATAGAGAAGAGGCAAAAGCAGAACAAGGAAATTACTTGATTGGCTGTAGTTTAAATGGTTGCGTTATAGGGGAAAGCCTAGTTGGCTCTTTACGATCAATTGACCTTAGGTGTTGATTTCTAAGCGTTTCAGGCATAGGTTTGGGTTTGCTTAGGGAGGCTACTAAGGCATTTAAGCCAAGGTCTAATGGCTTTCTTGTTTAATTAATTTAATACTTCACTTTCCAGCCATTAAAACCAAGAGTAAGTGCAACAATAAGAACAGTGATTTGGATTAGAGTTTGGAAAATGATCTAAAGTGATTATATATGTGTCCATGTCAGTAGCTAGTCTTTTCCTGGGAACATAAATTCCTAGCGTTGAAGATTTAAGTAGTGAACACAAGGTTACAGGGTCATGCCCATAATTGGTCAAGGTCATGGTTAGCATTTCTTTCCAGATCTTGCCTCTAAACTGCCATGATAGAAATACATGAAGATCACAATAGGACTGAGGTGGGCATTTTGAAAGGCTAGGCAGAGAGCTGTGGAAGACGGGAAAGCAATTTAGGTGTTGCTAGCGTCCAAAATAGAAAGAACACAGTGCGCTCTAGTGCAGAAAGCAGTCTGTACTCATACACGACCTGCAGATGACATGTTCCTATAACATTTTGCAGAAACAATTTTGTGACAACACTTAACTCCCCCTACTCCCCCCCTCCGCCCCCACCCCTGCCATGTTGATCTTTTCCAGATGAGGAAAGCAAGGCCCTGAAGGCTGAGTAACCTCAGGACTCACATATCTGTTCACAAGTCTCCATCTTCAGGGCAAACCACTTTACTAAGTGCCTACTATGTGCCAAGCACCAAGATAGTCACTGGGGTTCAGAAATATTTTGTAAGGACCTTTCATGCAAAACCATCACGAGGGTCTTTGTGATTTAGAACCATTGTACTAAAAGATGCCATTCCTTTATTCCTGTCAAGTTCTTTATGACTTCTGCATTAAGATTCATCATAAAAGTACAGACTCCAAACTGTTGTTCTAATTGGTCCTCAAACTCATTTAGTTGTGACAGAGCCCTGAGAAGTTACGGCATTCTTTCTCGACACTTCAGAATGTTGAGGGAAAAAAATGAGCTTCAAGTAACTAATTACATAATCCTATGTTAAATCAGATTCCTTATATAATAGAGGCTTGTATAGACACGCTATATAGCAAGCACCCAAGGTTAAAAAAAATGTAGGTACATCTTGAAATTGAGAACAGTCTTATTAACTTTCCCGCTCTGCTAATTGGCAAAGGATCTTCCTTATGTGATGAGGATAGTAGAGCCCCTCTCTTCAAGACCTGGAGCATCAGTGTTCCCTGGGAACAGAGTTTGGCAATCCCTAGTTTAATCCACAGGAGACTTTAAAAAAAGTTTTGGTAGAAAATTTGTGCGTGATAGTCTAGTGTTTCTGAGTATCCTCCATTTTCCCCACCCTTCCCCAGCCTCCGTCTCGCAGTGCTAGATTGACCTATTTCTTCAGAAACTTGTCGGTGACCTTAAAAAATTGCCAAAATTTGGGTTAGCTTAAAGATTGCCAAATTTGGGGGGAAGTTCTTTTATCTTAGAGAAATACTGATAATCTCACTGTTTGCTTCACCTTATGCCATTACTTATATTGTGTCTTACTTTTAAGCACATTCATCCCTTACCTCAATTATATAATTAACTATAACTTTAACATTAACCTAAGTCAGTTTTCTCTTGTGGCTGGGCAAAGAACCTACTTAGATTGAGGTGAATGAGCTTCGATTTTCATTTGGTGATACTTTGTTTTTAATCAGCTCTTCAACCTTTCTAACCACCCTCCCCACTCCCCCAGTGGTGTTGATTACTTGGGCACGGCTCTCAGCTCTCGGTGCTCTGTGGGAGTGGGTGTAACCCAGTTTCCTGCTCTCTCATGTCATTTGGACCAATGCTGATTGACCCTCATCCTGTGACACAGAGCCTGTCAGTGGACAAACTGATGGTGAAGGCTTGAACTTGGTTAAATGGATGGTGTCTTTATTGAAGACTTGTTTACTAGAACCTCGGCAGATTCAGGGAGCAAAAGCATAGGTGGGCTTCTAAGCAGCAAATGTATTCCTTCTAAAGAGCAACATAAAGCATCTAAAAACCTGGACTTTAGAACTTTCTCGATGCTCTTTTGCAACTGAAAGGGTTTGAAGAAATAGTTTCTTTGCACAAAGTGACTGAACTGAGGCAAGTCTCTTCTTTAAAGAAAATTTTCACTCAATAAAAAAATGTTTAAAAGAAGAAAAAGAAAATTTTCAGTACAGGTTAGTACATCTTTTACCTGGAGTGGTGGTGAAACTCTTTTATTGAATGTTCAGAGCATCCGGGAGTTTCTTAGATGTCTGTCACCTGCTTGGTTTCTGTGATCTGCCTGATGACTCACAGACAGTTGAGCTAATTATTCCAAAGGCTGTGGCTTCTAGGCACGAGCCTAAATTTTGATGATAACGTAGAGTACTGTTTGTTTTGTTCCAGTGTGGAGAAATTCAGAGAATTATGTTACTATTCTTCACTTATTCATTAAATAGTTGCACAGACCAGCTCTTTGCATCCATAAAATTATAAGCCATTTGCGTGCACTTAAATAAGGCAGAGGGTAGAAGTTACTCCTTGCTTCTTCAGTGGTTGTCAGTGGTGACTGGCTGAAATTGCATAAGTTGCTTTAAAAAAAGGGGGGTGGCTGGTGGCCAGATTCACCTCCGGAGATTCTGACATAATTGGTCTGCAGTGTGGGCTGGGCATTGGGGTTTTTCAACATTCCTTCAGGTGATACTAATGTGCAGACAAGCTTGAGAACCATGGCTTTAAAGTTGATTATATTCTTAACTGGGGACCTTACTGTATCACAGGTGTTCTTAACCAGGAACACATGGTAGATACCAAGGAACGTAAGGTAAAAATCTACTTGTTGGAGTTCTGATCCTTGAAGATTCTGACAGCAGGTCTGAGGTAGTTAGGAAAAGCTTCTCAGGTGATTCTGATAACAGCTCTTTAAGAGCCACAGCTGAAAGCATAATATTTTAAAACTTGAGAGACATAGTAAGGGTGCAGATAAGATGCCATAGAAATTTCAACAGTAAAGTTTAGCAGAGATCTGAGTTTCATTTTGTCATTTCTGGGTGCTGCAGTAAAAACATCATAGACGATCTGGATCGACCAGCGTTCACAGTCCATTATTTTAGAGTTTGGCTTTCTTTAGTGTGATTATGTATGTGGAAAGGCATCCTCGAGAAAGCAGGGGATAATTGCATGAAAATACTTAGATGTTTGTCAGAGGCCTAAAGATGTTTATCTTTTTTTGCTTCAGTTCAGAGCATGCTTAAGAGTCTTTTTGGCCTTAGAACTTTTGAAGTGTGTGTTTTATCATAAAAATTGTGAGGCACTAATTAAAGCCTTACATCATTGTTTGCTTTTCTCTTCTTGCCTAAATTGGGAGGGGGTTTTAAGTGAATCACTTCCTAGGCTCCTGTGCAGGTAGGCAGTGTTATGTTTCTTTAGCTTTTTCCAGCCATGGTTAATAATTGGGGGAAAAGAATGCTGTAATTTAATACAACCTTTGATTGGAAACATTTGAAATCAGACTACTAAGTATAGTGAAACTTCGTCACTGCTGCAGGTAGACCTTGTGTTTCATAATTAGTTTTGTTTTGGAGAGTGAACTGCTGACTAAAACTGTGGCCCTGATGACCTTCAGTGTGCCCACTTAGAATTCTCGGGCTCTTCAGCTCCAGTCTGATCTGGGAGCAGCTGCCTAGCAGAGGGACAGTCTGCTCCACACACAGCGTGGCTGTCTCCCCAGTACCTGTGGACGCTGCTCCATCGCCAGCAGCCCCTCAGTCACCCGAGCCAGCTCTCCCTCCCCTCTACCCATTTCCCTCCATTTCTCCCTCTTCCACCATCATTTCTCTCCCCAAGACCCCCAGGGTCGCAGGTCTTCTTCTGCTTAGTGATCTTTACGCCTCCTCCTTAGAAGTTACTGGACTTTGCTCTTTCTACTTCAGAGCAGGCGGTCACTTCTCTTAATTGAGTCAGACTTGTTCCTCATCCTCTTGATGATTTAAAAAATCTGGTCTTTTCCCTCTTGTCCCTTTTTTCAGCCCCACCCACACCTGCTGCTTTTATTGTCCCAAACAGCTTAGACCCCCATGGCCAGTCACTGAATATATTGTCCACAGACCCAGTCCCCTGTCCCCACCTCTCCAGTGCATCTGGCTCCTGGCAGACTGCCAAGTGCTGCTCGCCAGCCCTGTCTCCTGGCTCTGGTACAGAACGATGACTTACAAGCTCTGTGGGCCTTCTGTGGCTCCTTAGGGATCCTTCGTACCCCTTGGACAACGAGGGCTTGCCTTCTTCCCCCTGCAGCTGTTAAAGATCTTTTCTTATTATCTCTGAACTTCAACCACATTTTTTCCTCTGTACTCGGGAAGCAAGCAGCCTCACGAACTCCTTTACAGAGAAACTAGAGATAGGAATCCTTCCATTTTTTTTTCTGAATGTTTCTATGTATTGTTGCCTCTCTCCCCTTCACCACTCCCTTCCCCAGCTGATTGGCCAACTGTGCTCTTCCGGTTCCCTCCTGAACGTTCTCTGTTATCTTCATTTCCTCGTGTATCTTCTTGAGTCTTTCCTTGTCTATTGACTCCAGTCTCTTTTATTCCAAAAAACCCCTTCCCTCCTGATTCCCAGCATTGCCTCCCTAATTCTCCCCCTTTTACTTACAGACTGCTGAAAGATGAGTTCATTGCCAGTTCTACTTCACTTCTCCTTTAGCCAGCTGCAGCTGGACCATGGCTTTCCCACCCATGCGAACACGTCTTTTCGGCCTCCATCCTGTTTGCTGATGTTTGACACTGTTGATCGCTTCTGCTTTGGCTTCCACAGTACAGCCATCCTCACTTTCCTCCTAGTTCTTACATTGCTTTTTCTGTCTCCTCCGTTGACTGCTTTTCTTTAACTCACTCTTTAAGTGTAACCAGTCCTCCAGTGTTCCATGCTTGGCCTTTTCCTCTTTTTATCCTGACTCCAAGTATGAATTCATCTATTCCCGTGACTTGTTTCCTTTGAACACTGAGTTCAACATATACCCAACCAGCACCAGGTACTCAGGAGTGAGAAATGAGACAGGCAAACTCACTGCCTTTGAGAAGTTCAGCAAACATTTGTAGAGCACTTAGTATGTGCCAAACACTGTTCTGATGAGTCACAAACAATCCCTGGCTTCATGGAGCTTACATTCTAGTGGGGGAGCCCAGAAGTAGCAAGTAAACAAGTAAAGGCAGGAATATCAGACAGCGATAAGATCTCTGATCATTATAAAGCAGTGAGAAAAGGAGTGCATGAGATTCTCTCTACTAGTAAGAAGCCGGAAGAAGATGTAGGAGTAAACCAAGCAACAATAGAGGAGGCAAATTTGTTAATCTATGTCTGTTTCCTTGTCTATAAAGTAGAGAAAATAATACACCTACCTCCAGAGGGGTGTTTTGAGTATTTAAAAAAAAATTTTTTTTTTAATGGAGGTACTGGGGATTGAACCCAGGACTTTGTATATGCTAAGCATGCACTCTTATCACTGAGCTACACCTTCGCCCCAGTTTTGAGTGTTAGAAGAGTTAACACTATAATGGGAAGTACTTCATACAGTGTCTGCCCTATAGTAAGTCCTCTCTTACTCACTCACTCACACACACACTTTTTATTTCTTCCATTTCTCAGATTCAACAGGGCCAATGAGCATTTTGTAATAATTAAGACTAGAAAAGATAGGCCAGGAATTTGCTTTTTAAGAATGGATAAGAAATGAGAGTAATTATAGGAGCTGATTTTTGATGTGTTCTTAAAGGATTGTTTTAACATTTTTGAAATGAAACATTTAAGTATATTTCTTGAAGCAGGGTTAGTAATTTTAATTAGAAACAGTGAATAGTCTGTAGTGTGGAAATGGGGTGAAAATTTTCAGGCCATGAAGTTGGCAGTGTAGAAATGGATTATAAATGATCTTTTCCTGTAGGGCTACCAGAGACCCTCCATTGTGGTGGCATAGCCATTGGGGTGAAGCTTCCTTCCTCACCATCAGCTCCCTGTTCCCTTTGTTGTTGCCTTTTTTTTTTTTTTCTAAATGTGCCCAAGTGCTTAGGGGCCCACTTCCAAAGCCAGGAATCTTGTCTTCTGTCTTGTGAAGCCCCTTCATCTTGGTCTTTTTTACATTCGCCAGCTCTCATGCCCCATCTATGGCACTTCTGCTACTGTTAGGTTTTCCTTTTATTTTACTTTGCTTTGTCTCTGATTTTCATGATGGTCCCACCTGATAAACATTAGCCCATTGAATTGTGTATTGATATTGAGTAAAAATGTTACATTCACACCCAAAGTATGTTATGACTGTGGTATTTCTCTCATAGTCTCACATGGCCCATTTTTCAGATTATGTAGAGGAATTCAAGGCTTAATTTTTTTAAAAAAAAAAAGTAAGGAAGGGCTATTAATGTTTCTCACAACCTGCCTTTGTTTCTAAATATGTTTTTTTTGTTTTTCCTTTCCTCCCCTTCTTTGTGTTTGGGAGTTTCAAAGAAGGATTTGGCAGAGGAAATGGGACAGTGACGTTTTGTTTTTTGTTTTGAAGTTGTTGAGTTGAGCAGACCGTGTGTTCATAGGGTGTGAATTGCAGGATGTAGTACTGGGGTCCTCCCTGCCAGCAGACCCCACATCAGGGTTATTCTGGGAAACCTTATCCCTGGCTGGCTATAAAATCAGGGCTGAACTTTGTCAAAAGGCTAAACAGGAAACAGATATAAATAACTATTCAATTTTAATTCAGTTCTAGCTACTTTCTCACACATATTTGATATTTTTAAAATTGTATTTCTTTAAGAAAAAAACCCCAAAACTTTAATTCCTTAATTTCCAGGTCACTTTTCATAAGAAACTCATTTCACCTTCATGTCTAGCCAATGGTACCCTTCCTTGAGCAGGTGAAAAAAAATTAACATTTAACAATGTCCAAGATACAAAAGAAAATTTTGAGAACGTGAAAACACAAAACTACTTATCATCTAAATCATCGACTTTCTAGATTTTGTTCATGGTCTTTGAATGCTGATAAAGAACTATAAAGTTTTAGCAAAGTCAGTAGAGCAGACAGTCTGTTTGGTTTAAACCAGCATTTCTCAACCTTTTCTTCATTGTTTCTCTCCTCTCCATGAGCTTTCTTAGACTTTTTTCCCTTAGTCATCTTTCCCCCCGTGGCATTTTAATACTACACAGATACTGTGTATGAGTTTATGTTCTGTATGTATATTTTTGCTTTGTAGGCAAAAAAAAAAAAAATCTGTTTTCCACCCCCACCCCCAAACCTTTCACCCCTTTGGGGGGCAATATTGCCCCATTGAAAAATGCATGGTTAAAAAGGACAGAGAAAATATGTTTAAATACTTAGGTAACTTGGTTATTTATCTAAACCAGGTGTTACTTGCTTGAATACATTTATAAGACTGATAGTACTAAAAACTTTTCTTTGATGGAGTGTCTTCTCCTTTTTCTAGCACGTAGATTTTCCCCAACTTCCAGAAGGGCCAGGGTGTGACTATACTAATAGATTTTAGGAAGACCTCTATTTTAACTCTGATAATTTACTTCAGGATGATATGAGTAATCTGAGAATATAGGAGATTGTCTTAGGGTTCACCAATTGACTTTTCAGCTGTTGACTGGCTTGTCTCAGACATTCTGCATATAAGGCACTATGCTAGGCTTGATAGCAGAGATGCCAAAAAAGTATTTAAGACAAGCTCCCTGACTCCAAAGACCTTGTGACCTTGTTGGACAAAATGAATTCAGAAAAGGGAAAAATTATCATAGAGTTTAATTATTATAGAATTTAAATAGTAGTGGAGGACCCAAAGGATAGATGGTATGTAATACATTGTCAAATGAGAATAGGTATAAAAGGGGAATGCTGTGGCCGTTGAGAGAAGGGTGAGTTCAGATGAGAGCGGTCCATGAAGAAATTACACAGGCAGAGAGCTAGGGCTGGAAGACTATTGAGTAGAATCATGTGACAAGAAGGAGGCAACATGGTGAGCCAAAAACAGGGCAGGGGTGCCCAAGATACACATGAGGGAGGAAGCCAGTTTGTGCTGTCAGATTTATGTAGGACAGGCTGTGGGAGATAGGAATGAAAAGATTTGATAGGGACAGATTGACCACAAAGCTTTCTGTATGAATACCTCCATTATCTGCAAAGTTGAAATTTCCCCCGTCATCTGAATATCTTCTTCCATGAAGATGGCTGGACGTTGTTCAAATGATCCCTGATGTCTCTCTTGAGGTCCTCAGCTGGTTTTAGTACACGGAGGACTTTGTGGTCACTCTGAATCCAAGGATTCAGGCAGAATTTGAACATTAGGTTGTATTCAATGGGAAACCTGAGATTTTAGAAGATTCTGAAGGCCATATTGTGCAGGAGTGTATAAATGACGGAAGTGGCAAAACATGGAAGCCAAGAGTTCACTGAGAAAACAGTTGCCAAGTGGGAGGTGATGAGTGCTTAACTTTGATGATATCACTGGACGAAAGAAAAGGTGCCTGGATTTGGCAATGGTAGAAGGGATAGAGAAAAAGGGGCAGATTCAAAAACCATTTAAGAGGTGGAAATGGCCAGCCTTGTCTGTCTCTTCTGTGTGTTACGAGAGATGCAGGATCTAGAGTCCAGCTTGGTGACTGCGATGGTGGTCGTGCTTTGCTGTGAACTAGGTTAGAATACGGGAGGAGGTTGGGGAGGTTAGTTGGGAATTGCTGAGTTTGAGATGTCCACAGAGTGTCTGACAGATGTGTGCAGCAGTTTGCTGTGAGAGTCTGAAGCTTGGAGAGGTTGGGGCTAGGGCAAGAGGTTTGAGAGTATTTGCTTAAAGGTCATGGTTACATGTTGGAAATGTATGAGCTCACTGGAGGGAATGTGGAGATGAGAAGAACAGTAGCCAAAGAGGAGACTGTGGGACCAGTAATGACTGAGGGGAAGGGGAGGCAGGGTTGAAAGAATAGGCAGGATCCTAGTTCTGATTGGATATGGAAGGCAAAGACTGAAGTTTCAGAATTAGTAAGGGGATGAATGATACCATTGTTAACTATTAACTTGTAGCTCTTAAAAATGGATTGGGTTACTTTGTTCAGCATCCAGTTAGTACCTGGGAAGTTACATCTTATTGGTCAGCCCAAAGATTTCTAGAATTTCAAGATGAGGGGGAGGTCTGGTTATCTCTTTAGGGATTTTTGGATAACAATCTGTTTACATCTGTCTCTGGGTTGTAAGATCTGGAGGGCTGGTTTCACGTCTTACTCAACATGTATACGCAGTGCTTACCTAGCATAGTATCTGCCTTGCTTGCACTCAAAAATTCATTTGATGTATGAATGAGTGATCAGAGTCAAATATTACCAGAAAAATACAAGAAAATGATGATTGAGGAAAAAGACTTTAGAATTTGAGGATTTGCAGATCATAATGCGCCTCAAGGAGCCAGTTTTTGATTAGAGAGGAAAACAGAGAAAGGTTAAGAGGAAGCAGAAGGGTTTGTGGAGTTGACCTGGAGAGAACTATTTTAATTTGGCAGAGAAAAAGAACAGGAGCAGTAAGTGAAGGCAGTTTTGTTAGTTCCAAACAGTGAATGAAGATCTTCGTGGATCTTGTACACCTGTTAAATTGGAGTGAGTGTAAAATAAGAAGACTTGGTTCAGGAAATGGTCCCTCAAAGAATCCCTAATCTTTCTAGGATGTGCCCAGTGTTTCTGGGACTTTGTTATGACTTAAGGGATGAAACACTATCTTAAAGTTATATTTATAGAAAGACAGCAGGAGGGAAAATTGATGTTAATGAAAAGCAGCCTGAAACAATTACATCTAGGCAGAAGGAAATCCACTACTCCCACATTAAATCTGGGTCCACAAAGAAAATTTATCTGGGCTCATTAGAGCCTTTTTTCCTTTATTCATTTTAGCAGTAGAATGCATTGGAAAGTAATATTGAGATTAATAATAGCATTTATTGAAATTACATTTTTTATTTCAAAATTTTAAAATAAAAATTTTACTTTAAATTTTAAGAAGGCTGAAAACGCCAGCAGTGCTATAATTTTTCATTTTGATGGTTCACCTAATGATATTTTTTTAGGATGTGTGGAATTAGGGAAATCATTAACAGAGTAAAATGATGGGGAAGGATAGGGCTGGATGGAGGCAGATAATGTCCACCCTGAACTCAGTTTCCAGAGCCTGGTCGGAGGGTTTTTTGATCAAATTGCATCTCTGATTTAAAAGCCCTTTAGTCTCTTTTTATAACAGGAAATAATGGTATTGCTGCCGGTCTAGATTATTTCTTAACTTGACCTTTATTGTGTTTGACTTTGTGATCCCAACTTAAAAGAAAAACAACCTTTTGGATGTAGATAGGACAGAATTCTTTCCCATGTTTTAGGGAGTGGTATTAAAATACATTTTGTTCGGCAGTTCTGTTTCACACTTCCTTACAGATAAAGACCCTTTCTTTCTCTGTGGTTGAGTTTGGGTGTGCCTTGCTGTAATGGTATTTGACATGAGAAAGTTCATAAAAATTCATGGAACTACTCATGACACAGGACAATGAGGTGTATGAATTTGTCAGTTATATTTATGCAGACTAGTCTCGTTTCCCAGTATTCACTGGACAGTTAGGTGGACACGAGTTTTTATTTTGTAAAATCTTCTGTAAATTATTAGATATGGGTGAAATCTAGAGTTTTTCCCTCATAAAGATATTTTAGGAACTTCTTATAGAAGGATACATTGTGTATTGCTGAAGGGAACTTAGTCATTTTATTCTGTAGTCATTTTGTGGAAACTAAGGCCTAGAGAGGGAGGATGACTCATCCAACATCTGAGAGTGAGAGATTTGGACCTAACTTCTCGGCTATCTGTTTTTGCTAGCTCACATTTATCCATCCTTCCTTTGGGCACCTTTAGTTCTTAACTTTCATGTCAAACATGTGGCCCACTGGCTAAGGTATTTTGCTTGGCCTACCCTACTATTTGCAGTTTCTTAAAATTTGTTGTTAACATTTAAGATAAAAGATTTTCACATACAGTTTCAACTTCTGGCTTCTTTTGGAAAACTGGAGAATGGGAAGAGCTGATACTACTGGGTCCCCATTTGTGAGTGACTGCTGCCCCCTTTGGGTGGAACTCAGACCTTCAAGTTCCTCACATGGTCATCAGTCACCATTTCTTGGTACCCTTCATGGTCTGTCTCTGTAAGCATTTGAGTTTGGAACCCTGCTCTAGCTCTAATGCGATGTAGTTACGAGTTACGTCCCACCTTCCACAGTTCTAATGTGTATTATATCCTCTTAAATTCTTGCTTGCAGAAAGAGGCTGTCTCTTACTTTCTTGGTCTTTCTGTTACTATAGTGTCCTACCCACTCTATTCCCAGAGCCTAAAGCATAGTAAAGGATCAGTGAAGATTTAGAACCATAGAGCAGAGGACCTCAAAATTTTCTATAATGGGCCAGATAGTAAATATTTTAGTTTTTGTGGGCTGTCGAGTCTCTCACAATCATTCAACTCTGCTGTCATACTCTGGACGCAGCCAAGGCAAAAACAAACACAGGGACTTGGCTGTATGTAATCCAAGGAAACTTTATCTCAACATCAGACAGCAGACCAGATTTGGTTCAGTGACCCCTGCCATGGAATTCTAGTATTATGAGAAAACTCATAACATTTTACTATCACTGCATATGTGCTTTTCTATTTATACTACACACTTAATTGTCAGATCTTTTCAATATCCCCTATTTTTTGTGACTCTCAACTGCTGCCTAGATTCGCAAAGATTTATTTACAATTCAGTCTCTGTTTATGAGGAAAATAAAAAAGGGCAGATTATTTCAGGTTGTGAGGTGAAAGATGCTGTATTTGTATTTATTACAGATAACAGGCTCTTGAGTTATCCTAGATTACATGTATCCATGACAGTCTAAATCTAAGTTAAGTGATGTATTTTCAGAAGTTCGGTGATGCATATTTTCTCAACAGATACTACCAGGACAGTTTATTGATGCTAATAATAGTTTTACAGAAATGAGTTGTCATATTGTCTATAATGGCCTGACACCTATTTAATCTTACTGAATCCTGAATAGGTAATAACATTCTACTCTTGTTAATACTTAGAAATATGTTCTTAAAATGGTTAAAAAAATTAAATATTTCTTTGTAGCCGTGTTAGCAAGAGGATATTTTTTCACACTTTGTTTTAAGTTTGTAGGGTTGTGTGCCTCTCAGGATTTGGATCCAGGGCTTCATTTATATAATCAACACATTGGAAAGGCATAGGCAAATGGATTTTTACCCCCTTGGGATGGTTGCAGTCTTACTTTCATTGGGAAGCCCTAAAGGGAGTATATTAGAATTCTTGGTTGCAGCCAGAAACTGCAAGCTGGCCTGGGATAAGAGAGTAACTATAGCTTCAGGGTGTCTGGATTCAGGGGACAGGCATGTTTTCAGAGGTAACTTGCTAACCCACCTTTTCAGCTCTGCTTTATTCCGAGTTGGCTCCATTTTCAGGCAGGACCTCCTCTCCTGGTGGCAAGATGGTTGCCAGAGCTCTGTGTTTAACACCCTCGTCCAAGAAAACACTTGTTCCTAATAATTCCAAAAAAAATTGTATTTTTTTTAAAATACATATCTGATTTACTTTTTTTGCAATTGATCATAAATGGATATGCTCACAATACCCCCAAGGAACATCTGCTACAAAGGACAGAATGAAAGATCATGTTTAAGATCCAGTTCTAGAACTCTACAACTCAGATTTCCTTGATTTGAGGAGCCCAATGACATCATATTGGAAACATAGCAATGGTCATGGTCTGGAGGCAGTTGCCAGAAATATTTGTGTAAGGTTGACTTTGTGGAGTTATCTGCACTGGTCACACGTAATTATCCCATGCCATGTACTTAGTATAACCAACTTATTCAACAGATAGGTTTTTTTTTACAAAACACCTTTATTATGGTATGGTTTATGTACAGTAAACTACACGTATGTACAATTTGATGAATTTTGATAGATATGTATACACCAATGAAACCACCACCACAATCAAAATAGCTAACACTCCTGTCGTTCCCCAAGAGGTGCAAATTTGAAATTCCCAGTTTATCCTTTCCCCTCTGGTAACCATAAGTTTGTTCTCTATGTCTATGAGTCTGTTTCTGTTTTGTAGATAAGTTCATTTGTGTCTTTTTTTTTTTTTTTAGATTCCACATATAAGCAATATCACATGGTCTTTTTCTTTCTCTTTTTGACTTACTTCACTTAGAATGACAATCTCCAGGTTCATCCATGTTGCTGCATATGGCATTATTTTTTATGGCTGAGTAGTATTCCATTGTATGTATATACCACTGAATATTCTTTATCCAGTCATCTGTCAATGAACATTTGGGTTGTTTCCATGTCTTGGTTATTGTAAATAGTGCTGCTGTGAACACTGGGGTACATATATCTTTCAAATTGTATTTTCCTTTGGATATATGCGCAGGAGAGGGATTACTGGATCATATGGTAAGTCTATTTTTAGTTTTTGGAGGACTCTCCATACTGTCCTTCACAGTGGCTGCACCAATTTACATTCCCACCAACAGTGTAGGAGGGTTCCTTTTTCTCCACACCCTCTTCAGCATTTATTGTTTGTGGACTTTTTAGTGATGGCCATTCTGATTGGTGTCAGGTAGTATTTCATTGTAGTTTTAATTTGTATTTCTCTAACAATTAGTGATGTTGAGCATCTTTTCATGTGCTTTGTTCGCCATCTGGATGTCTTCTTTGGAGAAATGTCTGTTTAGGTCTTCTGCCCATTTTTTGATTGCTTTGCTTGTTTTTTTATATTAAGCTGTATGAGCTGTTTGTATAGTTTGGAAATTAGTCCCTTGTCAGTCACATCATGTGCAAATATTTTCTCCCATTCTGTAGGTTGTCTTTACATTTTGTTGATAGTATCCTTAGCTGTGCAAAAGCTTTTAAGTTTAATTAGATCCCATTTGTTTATTTTTGCTTTTATTTCTATTATTCCAGGAGCTGGTTTGAAAAAAATACTGTTGTGATTTATGTCCAGGAGTGTTCTGCCTATGTTTTCTTCTAGGAGTTTTATAGTATCTGGTCTTACATTTAGATCTTTAATCCATTTTGAGTTTATTTTTGTATATGGTGTTTGAGAATGTTCTAAGGTCAGTCTTTTACAGGTAGCTGTCCAGTTTTCCTAGCACCACTTGTTGAAAGACTGTCTTTTCTCCATTGTATATTCTTGCAAAAGTTCTATTCTAGAGTCTCATTTCATCTAATTGTCCTGGCTGAGGTTATTTGTCCATCCATGAATCAGACCCTATGGTTGGGAAGGTGTGAGGCTCTGATTGGCTAGGCCTGCATCTGTGCCCATCTCTGGTTGTGGAGTTGGGCTCAGCCCCACCCAAACTATATAGACTGGGTTGGGGAAGTGCTTCTCCATGATAAATCAAGGCACTGTTGTCACAAGAAGGGAATAAAAGGCCTTTCCCAGTGCAGGGTTGTAAAAGTAATTCCCTATATAGATCTCAAAGTTATTTTATTAGTACTATTAATATTGTTACTTTACCATTTAGGCCTTTAATCCTTCTGGATTTAAACATATAATTTAGAAGCCAGTGATACAGTATTTTCTCAGTTAGATTATGTGTTCATTGAGATCAACTCTTGTATCCTCCCCCATTCTGCCATCCTGATACAGAGTAGAGGTTCAGTAAATACTTAGACTCATAGAACTCTGGAATTAGAAGGAATCTCTCAGTCGTTCCCTGACAAATATTATTTCTAGCCTCACAGCCACAGGTTGTAGATGAACAAGCGAACTCATCGAAAGGCTGTGTGACTTGCTCAAGGGATGGGACTCATTAACACAGATGTTGGGACTCAAACTCAGTTCTCTCAGTTGTTCATGGATTGATTGATGACAGGAACCAAATAATGAATTCTTTCTAAGGTCAAAGAACCCTTTGGTAGCAAATTAGTACAAATTCCTTAAATTGTTTTTCTAAGTTTGGAATTCTAGAAGTCTGTTTTATCATAAAATGAAATTCAACAAATCAGTTGGTCAGAAGGTTGGATAGGAAGGGTGAGACCCATATGATGGAGGTGAGTTGAGTGCCATTGTCTGAGCGTGACCCATGGAGGGTGTGTGCAGATGGAGAAGCAAGGGAGAACCCGAGAAATGCCTGGAGATGGGAACTGGTGGCTAGCCAGGTTCTCAGGAAGGTTTAGAGGATGTTTGCTGTGTCTGCTGCCTGGCTGATGGTGTATGGCTTTGTGCGGATGAGGTGGTGGAGTCACGGGGAGAAAGGCACGCACACCTCTGGCCTTGAGCTCTGCCCCTGTTCTTGTAAAACCTTGAGGGGCTGCGAGTTGGGGCACAGTGCCCCAGCACACCCCTCCCCACAGCTGCAGGGACTGCAGCCCAATTAGGCAAGCTCAACACCTTACACAGAGTGTGGCTGTCTCATCTGAGAAAGGAGCGTACGTCACAGTTGACGGAATAGGGAGAGGGAAGGTAGGTCCAGCCACTACGAAGAGGAAATCCTCATGATGCGGGCCCTAAGCCTGAACTTCGGAGAATGTTATTCCTTTCGAGATTGATAGTAGGACTGATAGAATGAGAAACATGGCAAGTGGGGACTAGAAAAGTGATCTTCGAGGAACATCTGTTTGACTCTGGGCCTGTTGGGTTTTAGGAGATGGTGGACCACCCAACTAACACACTTCCCCATTTATTTGTGTCTTCAGTTTCTTTCCTCGATGTCTTTTCATTTTCAAAGTAGAAATCTTTCACCTTCTTTGTTAAATTTATATTTTATATTTTTGGTGCTGTTGTAAATGATGTCAATTTATTTTTCAGAAAATTCATGGTAGGTTTATAGAAATGCTACTGATTTTTGTAGGTTAATTTTGTACCCTGCAACTTAACTGAGTCATTGATTACATCTAATAGGTTTTTGGTTGATTCTTTAGGATTTTCTATATATAATATCATGTCATCTACAGAGACAATTTTACTTTTTCCTTTCCAATTCTGATATCTTTTTTTCTTTCTTTCTTGCCTACTTGCTCTAGCTAGGATTTCTAGTACTATGTTGAATGGAAGTGGAGAGAGTTGGCATCTTTGTCTTGTTCCTAATCTTAGAGGAGAAGTCTCCAACCTTTCACCACTGAGTATGATGTTAGCTATGGACTTGTGTTTTATGGCCTTTGTTATGTTGTGATATATTACTTACAAGCCTAATTTAAGAGTTTTTATTATGAATGAATGTTGAATTTTGTCAATTACTTTTTCTTCAACTATCGAGGTGATACTATTCCTTCATTCTATTAATGTGATAGATCACGTTGATTTTGTGTATGTTAACCATCTTTGCATCCCAGGGATAAATCCCTCTTGATCATGGTCAGTAATTCTTCTAATGTGCTGCTAAATTCAGTTTGCTAGTATTTTATTGAGAATTTTTGGACCAACACTCATGAGGGATATTGGTCTATAGTTTTCTTTTCTGGTAGTATCCTTTTCTAGTTTTGGTATCAGGATAATACTGGCCTCGTAAAGTGAGTTTGGAAGTTTTCCCTCCTCTTTGATTTTTTGGAAGAGTTTGAGAAGAATTGGGGCTAATTCTTCTTTAAATGTTTAGTAAAATTTACCAGTGGAGCCATCTAGTCCTGAGATGATCTTCACTGGGAGATATTTTATTACTGATTCAATTTCCTGGGGAGAAAATTTAATAAAGTTTTTTTTCAGTTTCAAGATGTGTTCATATTTTCTTAACCTTGGTGCTTGCAGTGTAGCTTGTGTATAGATTATATAGGGAATCTGGTTTAACATAAAATTAGTTATTTTAAGATGACCCGTACTAGTAAATTTGAGTCACTACAAAAAGGCACAGATTATATGATACTATTATTGTCCTGCCATTTATTGAGAGATTATTATTTGAGAAGCATATTAAAATCATGTGATCTTAGGGAAAAAAAAACTTGTGAGATAAGTATAATTATCTTCATTCTGTAGATGAGGAAATAAAAGACAAAAAAGCCAAATATAGCACATTTAGAAACAATATCTTAATATCTAGAGTGGTTCATTTCCTTCTGATTCTGAATAGTTAATGTAGGATGATATTTTTACTAACACAACTATGGAGTGAATTATAGATTGCCAGACATGGTTGCTGTTAGTTTTGCTGGCTTATTTTTAATAGAGTAATCAAGGGTTGGGAGTTTGAACATCATTACATAATATTATTACTAGTGATTCAGGAGTTTGAAGACCTTGTTAATGTGGCTGAATATTTATTATCAGATTACTGATGGGACTGGATGGTATTTAACTAGTATTGCTGACCTGAAAGGAAGGTTTGTTTTAAAAGGCCAACATCTGTTTAGATAGTTCTTAATTGTGTTATTATAATAAGTGTTGGGTTTTCTATCAGAAATGAGTACTTTAAGAGAAACACTAACTTCCTAGGAGATCTTTAAAATGCTACCCCAGATAGCTTACAGTGGAGAAAAAAGGCCCATAAAATCTTTCTGAGTCCATAATAAGTCAATAAAATGTCAGATGACTACAGACAACACTGAAGAGAAACAGATTTCAGTTAGGTGTATAAAATAAAAGGGAATGTACTTTTTTAAAAACAAGTATCTAAAAGCTGGCATTTATTATTTATAAGTGTAGGGGTTTTGAGAGTAGTAACTAATAATTGATGACATTTTGAATATTAAGGAAGAAATACTGAGTTGGAGAAAATGAATTTTAGCTATTTTGTCTTTATGGTTTGAACTATTTCAAAGGAATTCACAGAATGGCAATAGCATTTTATAGGGGCAGGAAAACCAACCTTAAAGAAAGTAGAACTTAAAATGATAAAAGGCAATAGGTAATTTTTCACTCTAACTTGAGAGAGGCATTTCCCTCTATTTCATTTGCTAACATCGAAACACAGGATTTTCAAGTTACTCCACTGTTCTCCTTCCTGGAATGTGTAAGTAAGTTGTTGTGTAAGCTGTGCAGATCTAGTTTGTCTACACTGCAAGTGCCTAGAATCCAACCCAGGTGGTTCTGATTCAGTGACCCTGGGGGTAGGCAGGATCCAGAGATTTGCCATTTTTAAAGGCTGCCAAGGTTGGGAACCACTAGAGTAAATCCACAACTCAGTACCATGTCTAACCAGTACCTTGAGAGGATTTCAAATTATAACAAGGAGCCCCATTGTTAAGGCTAGTTTTTGACTTGATCAGTTGTTGACTTGTTCAATCAGTCCACAAGCACTTTCTGAGTGTCTGGCACTATGCTAGGCACTTCTAGTGAACTAGAAAGTTCCTGGTCTAGTTGGCTGGGAGAGGAGGATGTGGTGTCTGGCAAACTCCTAAACAGACACTTGCAGTGCAATGTGTTGGGTGTTGGAGAAATAATATAAATAAGTTGTCATTTGAGTGTGGTTGAGGGATACCTAATGTACCCCAGAACAGGGCTTTTGGATGATATTTCATTTTGCCACAGAATCCCCCACTCTATACACATGTGTGGTTATACATATGCTTATGTAAATATTTATTTTTGAATTTAAAGTAAATTAGAGATGAGAATTTAATGTCATCTTTTGAGAAACTGAGATGCTTGAAAATGTGGCAAAGCAGTAAAAAATCATGGGTGCTCTATCAGTTCTACTCTCCAAAGTACAGCAGCTTAAATAAGCTGGAAAAGTTATTTCCGTAAACAAATTTCGAAGTAAATAGTCTAGGGATAATATTGTGGCCCCTGATCTTTTAGGATCCAGCCCCCTTCTATCCTGTTGCTTTATCTGCCAAAGCATGGCTTAAACCTCATTGTCCAAAACGGCTGCTTGGGCTCAAGCCATCATGGCCACATTTTGGACAGTGGAAGGAAGGGCAAAGAATGGTATGCCTCCTTTAAGAAAACATCCTGGGATTTCATTTCAATTTTGCTTACTTCTCATATTTTAGAACTTTGTCACATGGTCACACTTAACTATAAGTAAAGCTGGAAAGTACAGCATTTTCCTCACAGGGCCAAGTACACATTTCTCTTACTAAGGAAGGAGAGGAGAAGATATATTGTGGAACCCCTGGCAGTCTCTGCCACAGGGTCATAGACTCCCTATGCCCCAGGGAAGCCAACGACTTTGAGAGCAATTTTTTTTTCAGGTGACTCTTTACCCATGTAAGTCTTAAGTATATCACCTTAGCTGCACTAATATTGGGGGTAGAAAAGAGAAATTTTCAACTGATACGTGCCAGTATTTTACTGTAGAAGAGGTATTTGAACTGTACTTTGCAGATGCCATTTTTTACTTATAAAGATTAATGTCTTGGATAGTAGGGTTAGTTACATCTAGATTATAGTATATGAAAGAAATTCTCAGAAAAAATGGCATTAATTAAAGCCTTTTCATTTGCCACTGTCCCAAGTTAATTCAGTTTCTTACCTAATGCTAGTGATTGCTTCAGATGTTCCAAGTTGACCTGTCATTTCCAGTAGGGAAGATGCTATAGGATGGAGCAAAACACTGCTGATCTTGGGTTCAGAAGACCTACATATGAGTCCTGATTCTGCCACTTACTACCTTCGTCACCTTAGAAGAATCACTGGTGGCCTAGTTCGCCGTCTGTAAAAGTAGCACCATTGTATTTGACCTCAGGATTATCGCTATGGGTTAGATTAGATAGCTGTAACACTTCCAGTTTTTAAAATTAGTTTATTTTATCTGTCTTTCACCAGTTGTAAATATCTGGCCCCAAATCTTAGACAGTTATAGTCAGTCTCTTCTGGGTTCAGCTTTCATATCTCTAAGAATGCCTTTTAGCTCATGAAATGTGTTGAGTGCTTTATTCTTTATTGCAGCAACCCGACCTGTTTCCTTTGAGGGTGATTTGGAAAATTTTTTTTAACTTAACCTTAGTCAAGGGTTTTCTTGTTCTTTGAAGTGACTATTGGTCTGTGAAGCTGGCTTTATGTCAAGGTCAAATTCTTGAGTTGGGACTGCTGAAGGCTATGAATGTAAGATGACTTTAGTGATAACCACTTATTCTTGTGCTCTGTGTTCCTGAAAAATACTCTGGGGACGGGGCAGGGAGGGGGTAATATGGGAAGAGTGGGGCATCCTTTGGGCCTAAGTTCAGTCTTCCGTCTTGTACTGCAGGCTGGTTTTAGAAATCAGGAAGGGAACATACACTGTCAGCTTTCTCAGTGTTCTCACAGTTTCTGGGTTCTTGGCTGTTGTTACAGTTTTGTTTTTGTCTGTTTTATTGTTGCTGTTTCTTCTTTTAGGGCCAGGGTTGGCGTTAAAAGTATTTCAGGGTCAGGATTTGGAGCTGGCAGTGCTGAGCACTGGGAAAGTGGTCACTTGCAGTGCTTCCAGGGCAAAAAGAGCCACTTAGCCCTGAATCTGGGCTCACCCTTGGTCAGGAAAGATGCAATGACCAGGTTGCTTCTTCTTCCTGCATTCCCATTTTGGTTTTCAACTTTGTTAACCTTACAGGTGGGATAACCAAAACGACAGGAAGGATGTTGGGAGTTAGTAATGTGGAAAGAATGGCCGGATACTTTCCTTTCTTCTTTGAAGTCTTTTCCACACCCCTAAGGATATAAAAATGATGATATTATCATCATCATCATCATCATCATCATCATCCTGTGGTACTCTTGTGGTTTTATTTTTTACGTTTAAAATTTGAATCCAGTTGGAATTTCTTTCAGAGTAAGCTGTGAGGCAGGGATGCAACTTTTTTTCCCTCTTGGTTAATCAGTTGCTTTGCCCCATTTGCTGAATAACCCATCTGTTTCCCACTGTTAGTTTCCTGTAGATGGACCAGTGGCAGTTTTTGATTCAAATATATTTTTGAAGACTTGGCACACTCAAGATATCCTGCAAGGATCACCTCCATTTGTCTTAATCAGCTAATGTGATACCCTCAGATGGCAATGGTCTTAAAACATGGTTTCCATTTGGTATGCCAGGTTTTCAATTGTAATATTCTTGATGAATTTTTATTTTTGAGAATTGTATTATTTAAAGTTTTGTGTATACAGAGAAACTTTATTAATCTTGTCATTCTATTCTCAATTGGCATAATGTTAATTTTACAGCAATGTTCCTGCATCATAATCAGTTTGCATATATACTTAGATGTTTTTTCTCCCCTTGTTTTTCTGTTCATATTGATCCATCCAGCTAATCATGACCTATCAGCACCCTGGTTGAGTTCTGATAATTGCAGACTGTTCTAATATCGTAGGATACTTCTCTGCTGATAGGGAGAGTTGGTAGAGTAGGAAAGGAGGCAGTTATGCAAGTGTTCTGGAGTCACACACGTCACTTCCATTTCCAGTCCAGTGGTGTCACATGGCCACATTTGGCTGCAAGGGAGGCTGGAAACTGCATTCTCTAGTTAAGTGGGCGTGTGGTGTCTAGTTAAATTTTATTAGTAAGGAAGATCCTAGGGTTCAGCATACTCTGGTGGGGCACTTCTTAGCTTAAGGGATTTCTGAAAGTGAAGTGAAGTGTAAACTTGCCTGCCTCTGCTCTCAAAAAACACTAGATGCTGCTTGTAATAAAAGATTTTTTTTGACTGGGATAGAGGTGTTTCCTGGGCATACCTCCACAGTCTTACCTTAAAAGCTTTCAGAGGAAACTAGTTAACTGTGGCCCCACTTTTTAGACTCCAGTCTTAAAATTTCAACAGAACGCTATTGCTCTGTGGTTGTTAGGAATGGGCTTCAAGTGGAGGAGACTTCCACGATCGTGCTGCATTTTTATGGGGAGTGGGGGAAGAGATGAAATTCCCTGTGCTTCCCACAGATACCACTCTTGGGAAAGGTAACTTGTGTCAGCTACCAGGGTTTTTTGGTTGATCCTCCACCCTTAGTTGTAGTTCTGATGAAGTATGTATTTCTTCACACACGTCCTCTTGCCCTTCTTGCTGCTTTTGGGGGCCTTTTGGCCATTTTCTTGCATAGCACATTTGTAAGACTGTTCTGACCTTGCCATCTTACTTGTAGCCCTTTATTCTTATTTTAGTTAAATTTCATATAATTTATTTCCATGTTTTTATATATACACTTTTCAGCCTCATTGAGATATAGTTGGCGTATACTATTGTGTAAGTTTAAAGTGTACAACGTGATGATTTGGTACATGTTTAGATATGTGAAATGATTACCACAATAAGCTGAGTTAGCCCATCTATCACCTCACATAATTACAATTTGTGGAGTGTGGGGGCTGGGGGGTAAAAACATTTGAGATCTACTCTCTTAGCAACTTTCAAATATGTAATACAGCATTGTTACCATGATTTTAAAAAGGCCTGCCAGCAAGGTAAAACTCCTAGAGAGACATTCTTTCATCTCAGATTTGAGAGGCTGAGAGGTAATATTAAAAGTAATAAGGATGTGTCTTAGGCTGACTGTTGAAAAATGTGTATTTTCCTTTACCTCGGGGCCTGACACATGGGGCACTCATGTTTCTATCACCGTGAACCAGGCCAAGCCTCATAAATGAGCAATTGCCCATATAACACAATTTGGGCAGATTGAAAATTGAATCCTGGTTCATACTGACTTATCCTCACTATGTTTTAAACTTGCTCTGCCTGTGCTCAAAAAACCACAATATTTAAATGTGTTTGAGGCAGTTTAGTTGACTAACAGGAGGTTGTATTTCTTTGAGCACAGGCAGAAGATTTTAGTAAAATGAGACAAATATCTGAACATAAATAATAATTGGAGTAAGTTTACAAAATAAGAGATTAGAGAGTTTTAATGAATTTGAGAAAGAGAGGGGTTTTGTTTAAACAGTTATATCCAGTGGACAATATGTGATTAGAGAGTGAGACACTGACACATTATAAAAGGCTCAGTAGAATTTCATTTAAGTGATGACAATAGAAATTTATTCTTGGTCAGTCTGTTCCATCTGTCTAAGTTGTTGACTTGGAGATAACTGTGTTTTTGGATAAAAAGGGCTGCTGGAGCAAATACATCATTTTCTTTTTGTACCTGATGCTGAGATTCTAATGGGTAAAGTATACTCTTTAGTGGCTGTGGTTTGGTAATACCATTGATTTTTTTTTGGTTTTCAATCAGCTTTACTAATGTCAGTTGAGATGAATGATGCCAATTTATTATTCATTAAAGGACTGTACTTACCAGGCTGCTATGGCTGAGACTAACTGTAAAAACTCAAAGCTAGAAAGATTTCATGACCCATGATGGTATCTCATTGCTTCGTGGATCATAGAATTTGAGACTTAAAAAAGGAACAGTATGATCATCTGTTCAGATGATATCAATTGAAAAGGAGTAACTGTCCTTGCCAGAGTTTTAAACTGAAAGGTGGCGGAGAGGATTGTTTATACAGCCACAGCTTGTGTCATCATCCCAGGAATCAGACATCATTTATTGATAAAGGCAATTATAAAAATCTTTTTCCGAATACTAGTCTCATGATTTAAAAGCCAAACAGCAAGATCAAGTTTCTCATTATTACTTAAACCTTCTCATACCCTAGTTGATGAAATAACTAATTAGTACCATTTCATGAGATGCTTTGAATCAGTTATTAATGCCTGTAATGTACTAAAAGTTCCCTATTTGATTATTTTGAATTAAAAATGCTCATAGCACTTAAACAGTTTAGAAGTATAGTAAAAAGTTCTCCTGTTACTTTTCCTGTTAATGGATATTCCTTCTCAGAAATAGTTTAGTGAACTGTTAACATCTATCTGTGCTGAAACATGAGTACACAAGTGTACATTTCAAGAACATTAATTAGATCATACCATCCATTCTGTAACTTTTTTTAACTTAACTGTATATTTTAGACATTGTTCCATGTCATTACATTACATTATTTTTAACTGTATAAAGAAAAGTGTGCACATTTTCACTCTTATTTTCAAAGAAAGATGCAAAGAATTGAATTTTTTTTTAACATTAACATGCAAACTTAAGGAAAGATAGACCCTTAATTTTGGTTTGCATCCTTCAAAGAGCCCTTTTCAAAATATTTTTAACAGGTCATTGGAATGTTGAGGTTGTGAGTTGAGAGCAGTTTTAATATCTGGAGATTGAACTAATAGTAGTAATCCCGGCGTTATCCATCCATGTTAAATAAATATTTCTAAGTATTTAAAGTCATTATTACTTAATAAATAATACATAATTTAAACAGATTATTTTGAATAGCTAGTTTATAATTAACTCAAAAGAATTTAAGAAAGGTTATTTTTTGACAAGCATGTTGAAATGTGACCTCAGATTCACATTTACATTTAGTTAAGTCCAAACCAGATATAGTTTCACATTTTCTTAGTTCTTTTTAAAACATGCCATCAAAAAATGCAAGTTAATAATTTTCATATGCTTTTATGTTAGTATTTCATTATCTGAATGTTCTGGGGTGAGGCCCGAACTTTTTGAAGTACAAGTCGTTTAGTGGTCTATGAGCTTACATGTCCACTAGAGGGTGCATTTTACTCTTTTTTGACAGAACTTTGTCGACTGTAATTGTGTTTTCAGTTTCATGGAGCAAGCTGTATTAACAACTATCAGAAAGCAAATTCCCTGAAATTCTTAAACATAGACAGTAGGAAGCTATCATATAAAAATGTAACTTATTAATATAAAGCAACCATATGATTATTAAGTTAGTGGCCTTGGCAGTGAATGCTATAGTAGGCCACCAGGAGGGTGCACTGTCATATAGCGAAGGTTAGGAAAGCTTCATGGACAACGTAGGACCTGATGTGGCATTGAAAGAACAGTCAAGCTGAATAGGGTAATACAGTGTTTCTCAAACTTTTTGATCTCAGGATCCATTTCTTCATACTGCTAAGAATGATTAAAGTCCCTAAAAATCTTTGTTTACTTGGGTTATAGCTATCAATATTTAATAGATTAGCAAATAGAGACTTTGAGAATATTTATTTACTAATTTGTATTAAAGTAACAGTAATAAATTATTTATGTGAATAACATTTTTTAAATAAAAATAACTATCTTCCAAAACAAAAAAATTAGTGAGAGGAGTGATATTATTTTAAATTTTTGCAGATCTCTTTAATGTCTGGCTTAATAGAGACAGCTAGACTCTCATGTCTGCTCTGCATTTAATCTGTTGCACTAGGTGGCTTTGGTTAAAGTATATAGAGAAAAAATTGAGGCTCATGCAGACATGAAGTTAGAATAGGGAGGAGTATTTTGATACTTTTTCTAATAATTGTGGGTATTCTTCTGTGATTCTGCTCTCAAACTCTTAAATGGTAGTTTATTAAGGGTTAATTGCAATGTGGAACCTGAAACCAATCAGTGAACTTACTCTAGTCTATTGAGTTAAAAATCAATTGACTATTAATCTTGGAATTTGAAAGGATCTCTTACCCATGCATGATTTTGGTTCATCAAGTTAGGTAGATCTCCCAAATGTCGACGTGCTATAAGAAAAATCACATTTGTTAATATCACTACTAATCTCATCAGGAAAGGGTTACAGTATTGGGAATTTATCATGGTGGCAGATACAGGTTTTCCAAAAATTTAATTTTCATTTGAAAGCTTAACTTTTATCACCGACAGCAAATACTAACAGTTGTTTTCCTTAAATTGACAGGCTCACTTTGTTTATTTTTGAGAAAATGTTTATGAAATGTGCAAGTTTGAGTAATTGTAGTGATTTTTTTTCCAAGTAAAAATGGGATCCCATGAAAGAAAAAAGCTAGTTCAGTTCATAAGTAACTTTCCTTGCTTCCACCCTTATACTTTGATAGACAACAAAAATTCTCTATGTGTATTATTTCATCACAGAATAACAAAAAGAAAAGTCATAATAAAGATAATACATGTAATAATAATAAAATCTAATAGTAAAAAGAACTCGTGTGTGGGTAAAAAAATTCTTTGAAAATCCAGGATAGACCAATGAATTTAATAAAATCAATAATGTTTACTGAACCATCAAGGGTGTTTGTAAGTGAAACTGACACTCCATTTACCAGTGCCTGGCAGTGAAAAATATAACTGCTGCCCTAGAGTTTGGTGCCACCACCATAATTTGTGCTAAGAGGCCAGCAGTTTTACCCACTCTTGATTTTGCACTGTCAGTGCAAATGTTAACACAGTGCAAGAGGTAAATAACATCTTCGTAGTATTATGAAAGTAATATTTCATAATAGCATTATTAGGAAAATAGCTTTGACCTTACAGATCCTCTGAAAGGGTCTTGGGGACCCGCAGAGTCCAGGGACATTGAAAACAGCTGTCCTAGTAAAGAGCAGGGCTGAGCGTTGTGCAGGCCACTGCAGACAAGGACAGTGTGTGAGCAGAGGGAACTGAACAGGGATCTGAGAATGGACTGTAGTTGTTGGTTCCTGTGGGAACAGAGGAAATCAGTGTAGAAAAGAATGTCTTGAAGGTGGAGTGGACCTTCGAGATACTTTAACACAAATCCTGAGCCTCTGTTTTGTAGTCTTCATGAAACACTCCTCTCTTTCCACACCAATCCTGTTTCTCTCCCACTTCTGCCCATTGGCTCTTGTGTTTTTACCCCCAGAGGCACTATAGGGCCCTGCTTTTCCTATGCAGGCCTTAAATTATGAATATCAGAGTCTTGAGGCCCAGTAGAGGGTGGATTCTAATGCCAAGCTAAGGACTGGACTTTCTTCTGTAGACAGTAAGGAGTTACGCTTACTCCAGCCCCTCTTCTCCTCCATGTCTCCCTCCCTCCCTCCCTGAGAATGGCATTGGACAATGATGTCTATTGAAGGTGTACTGTCTGCTGTATGTTGCAGATCCAACAATGAATGAGACAGCCCTAGTACCTGCCTTCATGGATAAGTAAGGGCACACGTCATCAGTGTTCAGGGAACACACAGTGGGGGGGCCTCTAATCCCAGAGGGACAATGGGGTTGCAGGTCACGGCCGACTTTCTGGAGGAACTAAAGTTATGTAGGTTGAGGCTTAAAGAAATGGGATAGGAGTAAGGTACAGGAGGAGGAAGACGAGAGAGTTCTCTTAGAGGGAGTAAACTGGGCAAAGGCATGGAGGTGAGAGCACAGTGAGTAGTCAGTGTGGTTGGAATGTAGACTGCCAAGGGGCCAAGTCTTCCCTTGAGGTTGGGGAGGGATTTTACAGACTGAATTACGTCCTCTTCCCAAGTCATACATTGGAGTTCTAAACCCCAGCACCTCAGAATGTGACTGTATTTGGAGATAGGGCCTATATGGAGGTAATTAGTGTTAAATGAGGTCCTAAGGGTGAGCCCCTGATCTGATACCTTTAGTGCCCTTTAGAAAAGACTCCAGAGGATGGAGAGAGCTAGCTGACTCTCTCATGTTCTCCCCCTCCCCCTCCCTGAGCACATGGCCGTGTGGAGCCACACAGTAACTGCAAGCCAGCAAGAGAGCCCTCACTGAAACCAAACCCTAACTGAAGGCTGATTTTGAACTTCCTAGCCTCTAGAGCTGTGAGAAATAAATGTCTTGTTTAAAGCACCCAGTCTGTGGTGTTTTATAACAGGAGCCGGAGCTGGGTGTGTCAGGGGCACTGGCCCAAGGACTGAAAGGGCTCTATCAGCCTTGCTCAGGAGCTTGGTTTGTATTCTGAGGGTTTTGGGGAGATATGGAAATGTGGTAAAGAGCAGAACAGAATAGGCAGGTCAGTGACAACTGGACAACCTAGCAATGATGGGCAGTGGGATTGAGGGGAACTGCTGGTTTCAAGAAATGGTTTCATCATCACGGAGACAGACACTGTTGACTGGCTGAGTATGCAGGGGAGGGTGAGAATCAGGGACTTCAAGTTTCTAGTGTGAGCAGTAGGTGGATCATGGGTGACCTTGCTCATTGAACTGGGGAACCTAGGAGAGGAACAAGTTAAGAAGAGGAAAGGATGCCTGTAGTTTTGGACGTGGTGAGTTTAATGTGTCTGTGGGGTATCTAGGCAGAAATGTTCCCTGAGCAGTTGGCTTACACAGTTCTGGACATTGGGGGAGACAAGGGAGAGAGAGGACAGGAAGGGAGAGACAAATGCACTGCCCATCTAGGTACAATGATCCTAGTGGCAATGGCCGAGCCACTTTGACCCTTTGAGTGTTTTCTCTCATCTCTTGTAAAGTATAAATAGTGTTTCCTTGCCTACTTCACCAAGCTCTTGTATTCTTCAAAATAAAACTAAAATAAGAAAATGTACCAAAAGCACATTTATAACTGCAAAGGACGTTACACATTCAAGTATTTATTTCACTGGGATTAAAAGGGGAAATGCTGTACATACGAAAACAGATAAGAGGCACCAGGGAGTAAGAGCCCAGACTAGGGGCCGAGGGAGGGGACAGGGTCACAGGGAGGACTTGGTGGTATACAGAGGAAGGGAAGGGCTCAGATGACACCTTTTCCAAGTCCAGCTGACTTTTTTGAGAGAAATAGGAACATCAAGAGAAGGAAACATGTTTGTTGGAAAGGTAACTTTTCAGGAAAAAGTCACACTGCATTTGACGAGATGGTATTTAGACATCTGGATGCATGTATCAAATAGATGGTTGGGAAATGTCATTCAGGGTATCTCCTCCTTGCTGATTTGTGCTCTTCCGGTTCCCCTTTCCTTTTATTTTCTGTAAGATTTAAACACAGCACCGCCTCAGAAATCCTAGCTGGCCAGCGCAGTGTGAATTTTAGGAAGTGCGGTCTGGATGCCTTCAGGAGGGCCCTGCACACTCCTGTTCACCACAGACCTTGTGGGTCCCTCGGATCCTTTCCTCTCTGTTGTTTCTGCCTCACAGATGGAGTGTTCTTGGCCTGCCCTGAAGGTATGGGACTTGATGAACCCAGGTTTACGGTTGCCCTGGACTTCTTGGCCTGAGAGGGAGAACGGTGGGGTGGGAGTGAGGACGAGGGTCAGAGCCACTCCAGACCCTGTCACAGAGGGAGTGCTGTGGAGGAGTGTTCCCTGGGGTCTGATGAGAATGGACTGATGTTTTCTCTTTCGACCACCGAGAGCTGCAGGATCTGGGACAAGTTGCCTAACCCATGGGAAACCCAGTTCCTCACCAGTAAGTGTACCTCCTTCAGGGTTGCCACCAAAGGAAAATAGCATTTGGGCACGCGTAGCAAAGGGTACGGTAGGTATGCTCTCAGCAAGTGTGGACACGTCTCTTTAGTTGGTTTTGTAGGAATATGGGGTTGAGAATTTAAAATAATGCTATAATTCATGCAGGATTGTCAGTGGTTAGGCAGGCTCTTTTGTTTTTTATGTTTTTTTGTTTTTAATGCATACTGTTTCCATTTATTCAGCTCTCGTAAGTGAGATTCCACTTAGAAGGTGTGTGGCATCTACTTAGTAATACTTACCTAAGCTTTTATAAATCTTGGCCAAATACCATCAGGATATTTCAAAGGGGAGAAGCTCGGACAAGGTCCTAGAACTCTTCTGGACAGTATAAATGATTTATGAGCACCATTCAGGCCCCTTGGGTCTTTTATTAAGCAATTAAACTCACTGGTCCTGGGGAAGGTATGCTCAGTGGTAGAGTGCATGCTTAGTATGCACAAGGTCCTGGGTTCAATCCATCAAAAAACAAACAAACCCAATCTGCTCCCCCCCAAATAAAATAAATAAAACAAAACAAAGCAAAAAATAAACCCACTGGTCTGGACCTAGAAATTCTGTACTTCCAATCCAAACCCCACTCTGTCTCAGGAGTTCTTTTTAAAGGTTACTCCACCAAGGAGGGGGCCTAGTTTGCTTTGCATGTGTGTTTGTCTGTGTTTTGAGAGAAGGGGAGTGGGGCAGACAGATTTTGGCTAACTCAGGTTGCCCCAAGGAGGGTCTGTTTTCCGAATAATTATTTCCCAAGGGTAAGTCAATGAAACAGAGACTGCTAGGTGCCTCTTCTCAGCTGCTGGTTCTTTTGGGGTGGAAGGAGATTGGGTGAGGATACAGAAGGCTGAGGGAGTAGGTTGAAGAAGGCTCCCCACTTAGAAAAAAAAATCTTCCAAAAGCCCTGTAGGCATGGTGGGGCCTTTCCTGCCAGCCATGTTGTAAGTTGGGTTTGTCTGGCTTTTTCTGAAGCCTGCTCTTTCCATGAGACCCTTCTTGATGTGACCCTGACCCCATTCAGAGGAAGCGGCTCAGTTTCCAGGTTGCTTCTGGGTTACAAATGAAAGAGGCATCTTTTGCTTCTACCACTAGGAGTTCCCTACCCGTTTCTGTATTAAGTGGTTTCTGCAGGGTAGAGTGGCTAAGAATTCCCTGGGAAGCATCGGCAAGTGCAGGAGATAGGGCCTGCCTCCAAAGATTTTGATTCAGTAGGTTTAGGATAGTCTGATTCTGATGGACACATTCTAGGTCAGTGGTTCTGAACCCTGGCTGCACCCAAGAATCACCTGGGAGCTTAAAAAAAAATCAGTGCCTGCCCCTACCCTTATGATTATAACTTAATTAGTTAGGATATTAATAGGTACACATAGACACCTGGTCTCAATAGTTCATAACTCAGCATGAGGGACACAGGTCAGCATATCTCAAACTAAGATCTTGCTGCCTGTCTCTAAAACTGTCTCAGTAACTTTTTAATTTTTTTTATTATATTTCATCCCATTGTCTACCAGATCTTCATATGTTCCCAACAGAGGGAATTCTGATTTGTGACCTTTCTCCCATCATCTCTTAATTCATTGTCCCAGGCTCTGTTGAACATGCCCACGGGATCTCCTGTAGGGTGTCCTTTTCCCTGCCACCCACCAGAGGGCAGGCACACTCAGTCAGATACTTGGGATATTACCTTCTCTTGGTGCACATTGTAGTTGGTAGAGAAAAGAAAATGTGTACTAAAGAAAAGAAAGACAAACCTATGAATAGGAAAGAGATCCTGTTGTTACTTGAGATCTTTAGTTGCCATGACAGGTTTTTGCTGCTGCCCAAGGATTTTTTTTTCTAGAAAGGCCAGTCTAAGGGAGCCATCACTGTGGCTGGAGTCTTGTCCAAACTTGAGGAGTATTCAGTGAATTGAGATGACTTGGTAGAGCAGTGAGGAGTAAGAAAATCTGTGCGTAACCACTGATAACCGAGGTGACAAGAGGGGCCCTTGGGTTCCAAGAGTGTCACAGATACCTCCCTCCTCACAAACATGGGTGGGAAAAAGCCCCTCAGAGACACCTGGAAATGCTTCTCCCAACAGTAAACAAGTTTTTTTTAGGGATGGTACGTTTGCTGCTTTTAAAGTAATATTTTAACATCCCCTTTCTAAAATGCACAGGTCATTGAAAGGAGATTGGGGAATAAAGAAAACAAACCTCTTGACTGAAGAGTTCTTAGAATCCTTAAAATGGGATTCGTGACTAGCAATGTTTTCTTCCTGATCCCAGAAATTCATTACGGGGAATATTTTTCTTTACACTAAAGAGAAGTTGTGTTGGTGTTTACATGGACGGGAGGAAGAGGAGAAACAAATAAGTGACTTACTTGGGGAAGAGGCTAGACCTCTTCAGATAGCTACAAGTTTTTGTTATAAAGCCTGATAGAAACATCAAGAAACAGTAGTGCAGGAGGTGAGAGTGACACTCTATATCCTCCTCATTGCCTTTGTCTTTTGTTGTCTTGGCGGTAGCAGCATCACTTTGGTGTTCAGGGACATTGAACATGAGGAGCATCGCTGGGCATCAGCAGTGCATCTGCTGTGCAGTTGCTAAGCTCTGACCTCTCAGCGCCTTCCTGCCCTTCCAAATGGGACTGTGCTTCTCCCCTGGTAGCTTCTGCTACTGCATCACAGCTCTTAGAGCTCAGGGGGAGACTGCAGTGCTGGAGAAAGGAGGAGGGACTGGTCCTCCTGTTTTCTTGCTGTTCCACTTGGTGCCTTAATCTGGCTGTCCACCATATCATTATTCACAAAAGATGAGATCTGAGCCAGCTCTGAATATTGGACCTTTTCTGCTCTATGCTTTATGCAGAAGTTAGTGATTTAGTCACAGTTTTGGACCAACACTTCTGTAGATTAGCGATGGGTGTCTCGGGAAGCCTTGTCATGTTGTGCTTTGTTACACAATGTGACCTGTCACAGAATGGTTTGCCAGGGTTAGTCAACTCTGGCTGGCTTTCTATGGATGCTTTTGCCCTTCCTTTTATAGGGTTCAGAGATCGTATGAGGCAGAGGCTAGAAGCAGAGTATGTTTGGAACTAGATGCCCTTAGAAATGAGCTCTCTGATGGGTATAAAGAAAAGGGAACTCTCCTACACTGTTGGTGGGAACGTAAATTGGTGCGATCACTATGGAAAATAGTATAAAAGTTCCTTTAAAAACTTAAAATAGAGTTGCCATATGACCGAACCAGTAATTCCACTCTTGGCCATATACCTGGAGGAAACTCTAATTCGAAAAGATTAATGCATCCCAATGTTCATAGCAACACTATTTGTGATAGCCAAGACATGGAAGCAACCTAAATGTCCACTGACAGACGACTGGATAAAGAAGATATGGTGTGACATACGTACGTGTACACACACACACACACACACACGTATATTACTCAGCATAAAAAAGAATAAAATGTTATTTGCAGCAACATGGATGGACCTAGACATTATCATACTAAGTGAAGGAAGTCAAACAGAGAAAGACAAATATCATATGATATCACTTATATGTGAAACCTAAAATATGATACAAATGAATTTATTGACAAAACAGAAACAAAGACATAGAAAAAAACCTTATGATTGCCAAAGGGAAAAGGAGGTGGAGGAGGGAAAATTTAGCAGTTTGGGATTAACAGATACACACTACCATATATAAAATAAACAATAAGGACCTACTGTATAGCACAGGGAACTATATCAATGTCCTGTAATAAACCATAATAAAAAAATATGAAAAAGAATCTATATATGTATATATATATGTCACTGAATCACTTTGCTGTACAACAAAAACTAGCACAACATTGTAAAATCAACTCTGCTTCAATTAAAAAAAAAAAAGCTCTCTGATAAAAGCTTTCTGTTTCTTCTAATTCTTGTGTAGGGTCCCCAGGGTCCTCTGGCTCTGTAGACTGAAGGGTTCCAAGTTTTTCTCTCTACCTCTGTCTTGTCTCTGCTTGCTTGAGATAATGTTGTGATCTGCTTTTCTTCCCTATCCTCTTATTTCCTGCTTCTGCTATTCCAGGTCCCTTCTCAGAAAGTGAGTTACTCTGAAGAAAACCTTACCTCCATCTGTATATGCAGGGGCCACCTACTGTTTTGTACCTACAGCTTTTTCTAGATTTCTGTGCTGACTGAGAGTTTTCCTGTCCTGTCACTAATTGTGAACGCGTTGACAGTGGCTCATGTGCTGTAAGGCATTGAAGTTGTCTGAAGTGACGTATCCCTGAGGGCTACTTGTTGATGGTGCTGAAATTGCCTGGTAGTAGCTGCCCTGGCGACCTTGGCAGTGACCCCAGAACATCCAGACCTCTCTGTCGCCTTGCTTCCTGGGCAGAGGATAGCCCATGAAATCCTCTGTGTAAAAGGTAGGGCAGACCTCTGCTGGCCCCTGTTTCTGTGGGCATGAAAGGCAGAGCCCCCACTGAGCTTTCCCACCGGTCTGGGTCTTCAAAGTGACCTCCAGCAGTGTGATTTAGTGGAAAGTGCTAAACTCTCCAAGATTCAGTGGCTTTGAGCAAGTCATCTGGCCCCAGAAGCCTCCATTTTTTCATTTGCAAAAAGATGTTCATAGTCATAGCAACAATAGATTTGAATTTTTTTTTAATTGGGGGAGGCAATTAGGTTTATTTATTCATTTATTTTTTTTTAATGGAGGTGTTGGGTCTTGAACCTAGCACCTCCTGCATGCTAAGCGCGTGCTCTACTACTGAGCTCCCCCTCTCCCACCCAGAGGCAGTAGATTTGCAGGGGCGGAGGGGCGGAGCCTGGCTCTGGCTTGTCACGCCCCTTGCGTGGTGTGGGCGGACGTGCGGGAGCGCCCTTCGCTTAGCTTGCCGAGGACCTCGCTGTCGGCAGGCGTCCTCTTTCTTCCTCGGTGCTCGCAGGGAGAAGATGAGCTCGACTGCTTGGCCTCGGGGCTGACAGAACCAGTGTCCTTTGCCTCAGGTGTGGTGAGTGCACTCGCCATGTTGTCTGATAGGCGGGGGAGAAGATCCTTGATGTCTCTCTTCAGTTGGAGGCCTGTGAATGGCGGAATGGCTTTTCCTGATGAGACTTTGATTTGAATTAGAAAATTTTTGTTCACGTTGATTTTTAAAACCTTCTAAACAGACAAAAAGCAAGGTCTTCTCTAGTGCAACTTTTTTACTTGTCTTGTGAAATAATCTATTCAGAAAATTTTATTTCTATTTCTCGTCCTTTGGATTTGTTTCACGGTTGCCCCTTTCGCCCTAGTTGGTCCGGTGACACTGTCATAGATTACCTCGGCTTCCGGGTTCATGCTTGGCCTTTGAATTCTGGAGGATGGTTTCTCCTTTCCTCGTAATCAGCCAGCTTCAGCCATGTGTATGGCCTGTCTGAGGATTCAGACACTGGGCTCTCCTGGTCGCAGCCTTCTGTCCTTCCACCTTCTACATCCTTCAGTCCCTCTGAACTTCCTGTTGTTCCTAAATCCAGTGGATGGCCATTTTCCACTTATTTTCATCTCATCTCTCACTCCCTTCCTTCTCTTGCTGGTTCTCAGGCTTTGACCTCCAGAGTCCTTCGTTGACTGGCATCCGTAGAATCCCTGCCCTTTTAACCTTCTTTCTGCCCACTGTTTCCACGGTCCTCTCCCTGCCTTCTTCCACCTCCACCCCTTCCCATTTCTACCTACCAGGCCACTGGAGGAAATGATATTTCTGGGCCCAATGCTTCTAGTATAGATGTATGCCACCTGCCTCTGCTGGAACCACAGTGGTCCTGAGAAAGTCCTGTTAGTTTTAGATCCTTCTTTCTGAGATCCCATTCCCATTCATTTCCTTACTTTGATAGGAATCTTGCCTTATTTTTAAGTGAGCAGGATGTTGAGCAAATGGAATGTCCTCAGCTCTCCTTTCCACCTCACCATTTATCCATATTTTGTTTACACAATTCTCACTTTCCTCCTTATTCTTTTCCAAGGCCAGCCTCTCTACTTAGGCATCCATCCATCTCCTGCAGGGCCTCCTGCCCCCTCTTCCCTGTCTTCCTCTCTCCCTTTCCATAGACTCTCTTCCCTTTATCCTGTGACCCACTTCACTTCCCTGAAGCCTTATCTTCACAAGGACCTCTCATCCCCTTAGTTACACATTTCTCAGGAGACCTAATTCTTTTCCCTGCTTCATTCTTCACCACCTTAGCCCTCTGGCCAGGTGGCGTCTTATGTTCTTCCACGGAAACTTCCCAAGTCAGCAAGGACCACTTCCCTAGTTGCCGGAGAATCTACTTCTTGGCATCTTCACCACCTTGTTGGACATAGTTCTCCACTCCAGCACATCTTGGATGGTTAGTCAGTTTATGTTGAATGGATGAATAAAGGAATTTAGCTTTTCTCCCTTGGTCTCCATGACATGGTACCATCTTTTTTCACTTGGAGTATCTCTGACCACGCCTTTTCAGGCTTTTTTCCACCTGGCTTTTAAATTTTGTTTTGCCAGCTTGGCAGAATGCTGAAAACTAAGGGAATCTTAATTGAGTACCCATTGTATGCCAAATGCTGTCTTTTATGTGCTTAAACTACATTAACTTTTCGGATCTTTATGACAACCATGTGAAGTAGTTAAGTCCCATTTTAGAGGAGAAAAGCTAAACTTAAGGGAATTTAAGAAACTTGCCCACATAAATATTAGTGGGAGAGAAGGGGTCTGAATCCTGTTTGGTTCCAACACCTGTGCTTTTCCTACAGGACTCAGGTGGGAATCACCTTTGTGTTTTACACAGTGCCTAACCTAGTCCTTGTATACAGTGTCTGTTAAATATTTGAGGAGTTAATCTGTGATATCATCTGTTCCTGTGGCTTCAATCTTTTTTTTTCCTTTAAAAAATATCGACTTAAAAATAGCAAAAAGTAGTGTGTGCTTGTTGGTAAAAATTCACAGTGAAAGTGTGCTACAAAATTAAAAAAAAAAAAAATTCCCTCCCTCCCCCTCTCACCACTCCCACTCTCAAGGGGTGGTGACAACTATCGTTTTTACACTGCTGATGTCCAAGTTTTCAATTTCAGTCCCTAGATCCCTCTTGAGTTTCACAATCCAATCTCTAACTGTTGAGCCCAGATGCTGATTTATAGCTATTTATATTTTTCCATATAATTGTTTGTGTTTATGTATTTGAGCCATTTGGCATACTTTTGGATGGTGGCAGATGTGAAATCAATCACTCAATCAACAAATTAATCTCTCATTCCGCCCACTGGCTCTGTTTACACGTCTGTCTTGTTGGCCCCTCCAGCTCATATTCTTCAAAATTAAACTCCTTTTCGTTCTTCCATCCTTCAACTTCATTTTCTGTGCCTCATCTCAATTAAGTTTCCACACCATCTCCCTGTCATCCTTGTCTCAACTCTCTTCGTGTCCCCATCCAATCAGATGGCACGTCCTTTCAGTGGCGGAGGGTGACTGCAGTGTGTTCCCACGGCCACTGTTGGAGTGCAGCCCGCATCTCTTCTGGCTTGGACAGTTACCTTGGCCTCCTCGTGATCCTCTAGCTCCACTCTGCCGAGACCTAACCTCCTACAACCTGAAAGGTCATCATGTCCCTTCATTGCGCGCGCTCACACACACACTTTTTATACTAACGCAGTCTAAGTTCTGGCCACATCTGTTTCTGGACCCTGTCCTGAAATTTTAGTCTTCTATGTGTATTCACACTTTCCTATTTACTCCAGATGCACCCAGCATTCAGTGCACTGCTCCCATGCTACGGCATTCCTGTAACCTCTTCCCGAGATGCTGCCAGTTCTCAAGTCCAGAGAAGCTCTTCCATCCTCCATGCACTTTTAATGCCACTTACCCTCAGTATTGGCACTTGGTTCCTTTTGCCTGTTGTTAGTGAAGTTGGTAATTTAGATCTATTGCCTCATTAGATTATAAATTCTTTGAAAGGACTGTGTGGCAGATATTTTTATGCTCCTTTATTTACATTAATTAATTGTACATAGTTACGTTTTCAGGTAAATGCTGTTTGGATTTGTTTTTATGGTACTTTGATTTTGAGACCTTAAAATGCAATGAGTCTGCTATTTTCATATTTGGATAATACCGTTGGCAAGCTTATACCCAAAAGCCCTAATAATCTATACAGTGGAAGTCTATGCTTAGTGGTCTGAATAAGTTCGTATAAATTATTATCAATTGATATTGATTATCAATCAACCTATACACCTTTTTATATCTCTAAACTGACCTATTTAAGAGGCTTTGGAATCGCATTATGAATTAGCCTACCGTGGCCTACTGCATATGAACTCAGAAGTGCCTCAAGAAAGGTATTGAAGGATTGAAAATACCTGTTCATTAAGTACTTCAATTCTCCTTTAACTTCTGTAATAAATCTTAATGTAAACATATTCTGCAGGTTCTTTTTAACCAAGCTGTTTTGAATATAAACTTTGTAAATGACTTCTATTTTATTTTAAAAATTACATAGTTTTTAAAGATAGCAAGAGGATGGTTTATTGTTCTTAAGCAAAGAAGATAGAGGACTTTGACCTCAGCACAGTCACTGTCATTTGATAACATAATGCATGATCATTTCAAGGCCCCCACTTGGCTCCCAAATGACCCATTTCTTCTCGTGAAGTATAGCTAGGCCAAGGCTTGAGATAAAAGAATGGGGAAGGGTTTCCCCAGTTTTCACTAGAGCCCTCCAGTTTTATCCCACTATGAACGGGTGGGTGAAAAGTTTCCCCAAGCTCCTTCTCTTTGGGAAGATAAGGAAGAGAAGCAGTGAGTGGAATGAGACAGCAGGAATACATATCCTGCCCTTCTCGCTCCTCCATTCTCTACCTTTGAACATTACAAATACTTTAATACCATGTAAGGGGATGATCTTATGTGCTTGCAGGACGAACATAGCTTTGACTTATTGCTGCCCAGCAGGGTCAGTGTTAACTTAGATGAGAAGCCCCTAGGACGTCGTAATGACCGTTGTAGGGGAAGCACCATAGTATCCATAGGGGGTTAAATATTTTTGATGTTTTGGGCATGTTTGGTTTTTTATGGGGTGAGCCCTAGCCAAACCATTTACTAAGCTGAACATCAGTTGTTGAGGGTTTGGTGGAGCTTTTTTTTTTGGAAGCATAGTACCACTTGGTTGCCACACTCTATTCCTAAATCTTTTGGGTAAAAATAATCAGTATCACTTTTTTGAATAAAATGCCAAGAAGCTGACTTAATTATGCTGTCTCTTTAAGTTGAATTTTTGCTCAAGAACAGCTCGAGTAACTGAATTGTACCTCTCAGAAATGTGAGAATCATTGGGGTTAAGGAGGCACTTGCTTACTTACCCTTTCAGGATTGATCTTTCAGTTCAGCGTGGCTCATTTTTACTTCCCATTCTCTAGTATTTAAAATTTGCTCTTAGGATCTGTGCATACTTACTTGGTACAGGAGGAGTATTTTCCAAGGCACTTGAGTGTCTCCTGCATTTTGATTGTTCAAAATTGTTACCAGCTTTTAAATGAAAACCCTTACTGAGGAGATGTGAGTGTGTGTGTATGTATATGTGTGTTTCTGGTCAAATAACATAAAAATTACTTCTCTGAGCCCCCATGACTTTTTTCCTTTGGTCTTGACAGATACTTTATTTATTCTTATTAAATGTGGTTTGTTTATATCTAGTTCTTTGTGTGAAATTCATGCTTAAGAAGAGTGGGGTTGTTTGGGATATATTTTTTCTTAAACCAGCTGGACTCTTATTAACTCTAGTTTGAAGATACGTATGTGTATGCATATATGTGCACATGTATTTATATGAAAGGGTGTGTGTACACACATGTCAGCTTCTTACTTGAGTGGTTTTTCAATTGTAAGATTTGAAAGAAGGAAAAGAAAAAGAAAAGGAAAGAAAGATCTGTTAAGAGGACAAAGGAATGCTCTCTTAACTGGGCTGGAATTGAAGTTTGTGTTTCATTTAAAATGACAAATCAGCAAATCCCTCTTCGGCTCTGTTGCATCAAGGTGAATTTTCCCTTCATTCTGGGCTTTGGATACAGTTTGCCTGGACATCTTCCCAGGAAAGCCCCTGTGTAAAACCCCCATTAAAGCAAAGGCATCATAAAATCATTTCATTTCCATAACGCTTGTCTTCTGACCTATGTGAAATGTACCAAACTCTTGAGGTGCGTATTCTGGGTCTTAACGTTACTAAACAAAAGAAACAATGAATACAAAATTCCCATATATGCCCAAACTGTGATACAAAAATGAAGATAAAAGGTAGAGATTCTTTCCTTCCATGTAGTGAAGCAATTTGGGGAAAGAAATGAGACTTTCGGCAGGAAGAAAATGTCAGATTTTTGGGGGGCGGCTGCAGAGTGCATTTCACTGCCCTAAATTCTGGAATTCTATTCAGAATTAAAGAAAAAAGGAGACACGTGTCTACTGATTTCACTCGTAGGACTTATCTTAGTGCTGGGGCTGGAGTTAGCACTGCAGATCTCACCAAAGCAGGACGGGTATTTCAGGCAGACTGCACGGTTTATTGGCTACCATTAGTTAGTTCCCCAAACTAAACAAAGAATAATAAATTATATGAGTGTGCGTTGTTTCTTATCTCTTGCTGGAGGCCATTGCTAATTTTAGGGCAAAATTAAGTGGGGTTCACTCTTTTAGGTAATTACAGAGTAAACCCCATTTAATTACACTAGTAAACAAACATGTAGCAAAGTGGAACCCGTATGCAGTTCTGGATCCACTGTTTAAGGTCCTTGGGACCTAGGGTACCTTGAAATGAAGGATGAAGTGAAGGTACTGAGGATTGTATTAAAAAATCAAGCAAGAAAATCGGCCTTCTAACTTAAGGCCAGTATTACCTGAATTCCATGCCAGAAAATTTCAAGGTAATGAAGCATATCAAACAGAAAGTTCGGTGAGGACGCACTCCGGGGGAAATCCAGCTGAATAAATTTCAGTACCAGATTCCACTTAGATAAACCGTTGACTCCAGAAAGCTGTATATCTCTTGGAGAAGCTTCTCTCTATTTTTCCTTCTTTCACCCACTGCAAAAGCAAACAAAATGAAGGATAGGGGAAGATAAAGAAATCATGTTCATATGCTGGATCAATTTCTAAGTCAATTTTGACCTTTATGGTAAACTGTTTTCCACATCTGCTGACCATAAATGTTTACATATGGTAACAGGTAACTTGCTTTAGTACCATATAATCTGCAAGGCATAAACAACTAGGCATTGTAATTAAATGGCAGTTACCATTATAGTTGAAGTAGTTACATGGTTATTAGTACCCCATTAAATAAGGTGATAGTGTTTTTATTTTCATAATCTATTGTAGAAGTTTCTTCTTTCCATACTTTTAAAGATCATAAATAATTTTGGTATGCTCTGACATTCAGTGAAGCCATTGAAAAGTAGGTTACTCCTCCAAGATACCTGTTAAATTATCCTCTTCGTGAAGAAATGTTAAATATGGAAGGATTAATTTTGTGTTAAGATTTTGATTTTGTTAGATGGTCACCCATAGTTTAGAAAAAAAACAGTCAGTATGGAGGAATGAATTTTTGGCTGTAATAGTTCTAATGTGATTTTAGAAATTCTTGAAAATCACATTATGAAATGTTAGTAGTTACCATTACCATTCTTTTTCTTTTTTCCCCCTTTCCTTTCCTCTTCTTTCCATTCTTTTGCTTTTCTACCTTTCCCTTTTCTTTCCCTTTCTCTCTTCTTTTCTTTTCTTTCTCTGACTACTGCCTTTTCCCCACAGATAATTAGTATGATTTAAACTGTATAGGTTTAAAAACAAAACCAAGACTTACAAGAAGTCCCCCAAAACTTGTATTTAATTAATATGTAATTTTAAAAATTAGAGTTCCCCTGTTTTGTGGTGATTGTCTTCATTCCTGATTCCAGTATTTAAAACAGGAAAAGTTTTAGGCCTTCCTGATTCAGTTCGTATTGTCTGTAGTACACTGCACCATCCCTACCAAAGAGGAGCATTGAATCTGAGATTTGATGCGTTTTAGTTACTCCCCCCACTCTGATCCTCTATATATGGCTTCTTTGCAAACAGTTTTGTGCAAGCAGACATGACTTAACTCCACTCCCTACGTAGAGAACTATTCAACTTTACTTTCATGTGTTTTGAATACTGCCTCATCTGAGACTGTGACAGCAATAAAGTATGCATGGCCAACCTTATTTTAATAGCACAAGAGAGCTGCTTTTAATTAATAAGTGGATCTCTTTATGTCTGGGGATTTTGGTTTATTTTGTGGCTCTTTGGAGTTCTGCAATTATGTGGCCTAAAAGGGCTATGTTAGTGGAGACTAAATCCTTTTAAAAATCAGTCATTTACATGTTTTGTGTCTGTAATCTGTGTTTTCAGATTACAGTCTTAAAGACAAGGAAAAAAAAATCCAGCAGTAGCAGTTTTTCTCTAGAATGTGAAAATCTACAGCCCATAATTGTATGTATTTTAGGAGTCATTAATGGAATGCAGCATCCTTGTACACTGATAGAAGACCAGCCATCCTGTTGACTTGTTATATCATCTGTCCAAGTTGCTTCCAATAATCTTCATATTGTGTATTTCCCCATTTGACATCTCCCTTTAAATTACTAAAAAATTGATATAGCTTTGTATAAAGCATCTACTAGGTATCTTTTTGAGCACTATAAAAGGTGTGCAAAGGCTCTTCCATGCCGCTGATGCTATTGTAGTCTTGTCTGGTATGCATAGGTTTGGATTTAGGTTAATCACACCTAGGATTTCAGCATGCACCAGCACTTGTGCACTATGCTCCCTCCCAGAGTGGCTTTATGGGTACACAAGGAATCCAGGGCCAGACTTGGACCCACAGTGACCCCAAATAAAGTGAATGATTCCTCAGTGGTAATATGGAACACTTTTATGACTGACATAGGAATGCCAGTATCCAGGCTTGCTTTTGCTGGTTCGTGATCTGCTTTCTTTAGAAGATATGTTCTATGTACTTCTGCATAAGGGGTAACAGAGATGATATTTTGAAGTATTGAAAAGAATTCTCTGTAGGAGCAGGAGCATTCCATGGATATAGGCATGGATGTCTTCTTGACTGGGTATTAGGTTAGTCTGTGGATCAGTAGATTTTAAAATTTCGAGTATTAAACCTAAAGAATTAAAGCTCTTTATACATCGAAAGGAAAAAGATGTTACATTTTTTTAAAAGTTAGAGGTAAAACTGTGAGCCATCTGACTTTTCTGATTTCTTTTTGGCTCCCGGCATCAAGTGTCTTTTGAAAGCTTCGTTGGGTCAGCTTTAATGGGAGGCTGCTCTGGGGAAAACGGCCACTGTATGGGCACTGTTAAACAGTTGGCAGTAGGTGGCAGTACTGTTCTGCTGCAGCATTTTAAAATCACATCAAATACTGCCTTAACATTTCATCCCCAGTCTAACTTTGAAAATGCTTGATTAGCTACATTAAGCAATGTTTGGGTGGTGGGTTTTTTTTTTTTTTTCCTCTCTCTCCTTTTAAACTTACAGAATTAAAGCCACAGCCTGAAAGAAAGCCATCCCTGGTAGACAAACATGATGATCAGTTGTAACTGAGTCATTCTAATGTGGGAAATGGCATATAGGTTTTTAACTATATCTATATAAATGTATAAGATGGTTAACAAGAATGATTATAATTTCTCACTTACTTTGTCTTAATTTTTTTCTCCTTAATTCTATCTAGGTTAACATCTGATCACTATGGTAGATCATCTGAGATATGCATTTGTGTGTACATATTACTTCTTTTTATTCCTATGGGTCTACACATATACCTTCCGAATGAAATACTTTTTAATCCTGTTAAGGTATCTGGGTGTATATTAACTAACTGGTAGGCCAAAATAGCTAATGTCTTTATAGTTTTTATATATTGAGAAGTTCAGAGAATAAGGCTATTCTGGGGGAAGGAAAACCTTCTTATTGGGTTTTTATGGATCCTGTATAGAAACATGCTCTACAGAAAAATAGGCTGTTCTTCTATTTGTCTTTGTGATCCAGATTATTTTGTAATAGTTAACTCTATTTTAGGTTGAATATAAAAATAACAGTGTATAATCATTATGTAAATGGAGTCTTGCACAGTTATTGGCAGTTAATGTATTTCCTGAACTTCTAAAATTTTAAGATATTTTTAGGGAAGATGTCATGTACTGTGGGAGGAGGAAATTGGTAGTTTTTCTTTTTTTCTTTTTAAGAAACAAAAGCATTGTGATACTAATATTCCATTTGAAAAGAAGTTAAATACATCTTGTTTTGTGAAAAACTTTGGGAGGAGTCTTCATTTCAAATTGAACTGAATTTCAAGAAAAGCATGGCTTGACTGTTTATCTTATTTTTTGGTCATATTTTTAAACTGAATCTCTATCTAGAATTGTAAAATGAATAATTATAGACTTAATCTAGCTTTTTTTTTTTTTTTTAACTTCAAGACCTTTAAAAACCTGGAATGTAATGTTTTCATTCTCTATTACCTTTGAAGGCTTTAGCAAGTAGAGCAGAAGGGAGAAAATATCTGTGTGTTGTTGAGTATAAGTGTTCTGTTTCAGTTACTGTTTTATGCTTAAGCTTGTGTGGATAGACCATGGTCTTAACTACTGTATAAACTTGAAATTTGCCACATGAGACACAACCCGTGATCACCAAAGCACCCAGTGATAGCGTGTAATTCCTGACAGGTTTTGTTAGTATCTTTTTAACCCCCTGACATGATTAATACATTTTGAAGATTCATTTATGGGAGGGGGGTGGTGCGTGTGGACACACACACACACGTACATACACACACGATGTAGAAACAACTATTACATTACAACTGCTGTAAAATAAAATATGTTGGTGGGAATTTGTGTGTAGCTTATGCTCAAGTATGTGAAAATTGGAGACATAACATATTTAGCGTCTCCCAGCAAACAGATGAATGTGGCAATGACAAATTTGTGAGTTAGTTTTAGTCTCGCTCTTCCATCAGATCCAAGCCAGCCAAGAAGCAAATAAATCAGTTGCTCATAGTAGTACTCAGTGGAGTGAAACTCTGGGTGTAGGAAGAACTTCCTATCTCCCTGGGAAGTTTGGCTCACAGGGTGATGAGGATTAAATAGTGCCTGGATGGTTTGCAGTTGAAATGGTGCCGTTGAGTGATACATTTTGAAAGAGGAGCTTAAAGTTTTAAAGGTGTAATATTGACTGAAAATTTCCTGTCGAAGAGTTCACTAAGGCCAGACCCGTGTTCATTTCTGCCTTGTTAAATACCTTGGGAGAAGTCAGAATTCTTCCCATTTGACTTGCAATAGAGATTTCTCAAGCAGTGTTTCTCTCTAGCCAGCTATAGGATGAGGGTGGACAAAGAAATTTGGTTTTGTTTCTATTTTATTCACAGCCAGACTTGCTCTTATGTTTGTAATATTTAAAGGAGTTCAATAGGAGGCCCTTGATTCTTTGATCTAATGCCACAGTGCTGTTTAATGAGAAAGGTTTTTCATATTGTGTGCAATATTGAAAATTTCTGCCAGCTCAGACCCATATAACACAATGTTAGATTTACACCTTGGGAATCCCTTCTTTTATTTCTTGTCCTGAATCCACCATGCCCTCCCCCCTCCTGTCCCCTCCCCAGCTGAAACAGGTAATTACAAAGGTCCTCAGATCAATTTTTGTAAAGGGGCACCCTGACGGGTACCATGACTGAAGTGTGACATGAGCCTTTTCCAATACAATGGGTGGCCTAACATTCCTCTGGACGCCCAAGCTCATTAAATATTCGGTTCCTTTTCTCCCCCCTTCTCCCCCCCTCCATACACTTAGCTTGAGTCGCAATAAGTCTGGGGTTTCTTCACTGAAGACTTAGGAAAATTGCTTCGAGTTCTCAGATTGAATTTTTTATGTGTATGACTTCATGATAGCATTAGCATGTGCTTTGATCCATGTGTGAATGGCGCTGGGTCGGCGCTTATTGCCATATCCAGATGGTGTTACAGGGAACAAACAGTTGTGTTTTAGGATTTCTCAATAGACTGTCTAGACTGGCCGTGCAGCAGACAGATACAGCCACCCATCAAATTAGCGTTTGTCAGATTTATGGTAATGGTTCACCAAAGCCTTCCTGTCATTGACATTAAGATTTACGCCTCCAAAGTTATTTTGTCTTCCACAGAATATAGCTTGTGATGGCTCGGATTTAAAAAAAGAAAAAGAAAAAACTTTAAAAAAAAGTCTTGCTGAATGTGAGCTGTTTCTGAATGAAAAGAAACATATAAAAGGAATTAAGCAGTGGCTGCGGCTTAGGGGTTGTATTGATCAGGGAAAAGCACCCCCCCACCCCCCTCTCCCCACCAAGTGATCAGAAGGATGTTCTGTTCAGGTTGGTGTCTCCCATTTGCCCTTGTTGGAAAGAAAAACACGTACATGGGTGACTCTAGCCAGATTTTGCCCTTTCATGTTGTTACTCTGGAGTAACGTGATCTGCTGCCCCAACGCGGTGGGAATAACCTTTTGACAGGCAGTATGTCCATTCTTGGTGGAAATGTTTTCCCAAGTCTGGCCAGGCCGCCTTTGATCGTACCTCCTTCCAACGTGGGGTCACAGCTACTATGCTATGCTAGAGTCACCGGTTCCTGCGTGGAAAGTGAGAGACATGAGGGTTTAGAATAAATAAATAAATATGACCCCCCCCCCCCAAAATATGATCCAAACCCTCTGAAATTCTCAATCACTGACGTTCTGGAGCTGGAAGGATGGAAATGCCCACATGGGGAGTTCGGGACATTTCGGGTTAAGCTTCGTGTGTGTCTTTTTGCATAAACGACTTAAACAACGTATTTTGCACAATTTCATCCGAAGCACTTGGATTAGTGAGGGTTGTTCCCATCCCAGACATGCTGAGGCATGTCTGAAAATGTGTCGTCTTATAGTATGTTAGTGTAAATGACAAATGGTGAAGAGGCTGGGGGTTGATGAAAATGCCGAGACAGCCAGGCCATGGCAGACAGTATGTAGGGAAGCCGGCTTTGCAGAGGTGAAAAGCTCCAGCATTTTTCAAAGGAAGTTCTTTCATCTGTCTGCGAATGGGCATTTGGGGAAACCCCTGCTAACCCCTTTGGTATGTCAGGACCGAGAACTGCTGCCTGTTCTGTTACAGGGTGGAATCTGTGCAGAATTCTCACTGGCAGGGTATCTCTTATCCACTCCAGTGGCAGGCGAGCTGTGATACCCATTACTCAATATAGCATTCTCTGTTAAGTCAGTCCTGGACTGCAGGCTTCCTGCTAACCTCCAGTAGCCCCTGCGTCTCTGTGGTGGTAGTTTTCTCCTCCCTCCCTCCCTCCCTTATTCCCTCTCTCTCTCCCCCACCCCCTTTACTTTTGCCACACAGTAATCATTTGATAGACTCTTTGGGGCTCTTTGTAAAAAGCTTCTTGCTCATGTGTATGTTTTCAAATTTAGCGATAAGTATATTTTACCAGTTGTCACAAAATGATGTAATTAGCCCTCAAATAAATTACATATCAACAAATTACATTCTCTCCAGTGATGATAAAGTAATGGCATTTTCACTTTTGCCATTTTTTCAAGTCCTTAAATATTGAATTCAGTGCATTAAGTAAAAATATTTTTCTGTGTTAATTTCTTTGAGCATTCATATTTGGCAGTGTACTTTTTAGTGAATTATGACCAATTTATTAAAAAGAATTCTATTGTCTCTTTTATGAGTATGAAACTGAAGATTCCCCCCAAAATATAGAAAGTCTTGCTAAACATATTTTTCCTCCAGAGCTTCCTCTTTCTCTTCTTCCCTCCCCCTTCCTGCCTTTCTTTTTTCCCCTCCCTTTTCTTTCTGTTTTTGCTTGAATGGCTAAAAGAATTTTTTACAAAACGTATTTCTTAAGGAACCTCGGTGATTTTTTTTTAACTTTGTTTTAATTTCCAAGTCATTGTTAAAAGGGTGATCATTTGAGCAATGTCTCTAGTAAATCTAATTACAACCACCTTGTCTTTGGCATTGCTTAATCGGTGTTGTGGCAATGGGAGGGTTACTGGGGGTTTTCTAAGTTAGTAGTCTAGCTAGAACAGTTACCATTTTTGACTTGAACTGTTTTAAGTTTGTTGTAAGGAACAGTATAACTTTTACAAGACACATTTATAGTGTTTTAAAAATGTTAACTGCCCTTCTTACACATGTGTTTTCTTGAAAATTGGAAGGGTTGAATGGAATGCCAGTCTTTCATTAACGTGTGAAAGTTATTTGAATAAAATCCTTTTTCTTTAGTTGAAGACTTGTTCTCTCTGGGAATCCTCCCCCTTTGTGATTTGGGCTTTACTATTTTCAGGATGAAATTGTGACTCTATATTTGATGCTCTATTTGCTTGGTCAGACAATGTATTTAAAGGAATCATAGGTGGTTAGTTAGAGCTTGAGGATGTTAGACCTTAGTGAGCATCTCCTTCAACAATCTTATTTTTCTGGTTGGAGAAACAGAGGCATGGCTTGTGAAGTGTTTTTGCTCAGGCCTGACTGCCATTCAGGTTTCTCACTTCCTACTTACCCATTAAATCACTACTTTTTGGGAGCTAGAGGTAGAGTCACTCTTTCTTGATTATTTTACACAGCCCCAATCAACCATGCTGTATCTTTCTCACTCTCTATTTAACAATTAGTTCAAAGCTAAGAAAGTACATTTCATCTTCTCTGAGCAGATTATACCAATAGAAAAGTTATTTAAAAAATCTGTTGTGACAGATGCTGTTCACTATATATCCAATGACTATTTGTGCATTATTGCTAAAAGAACCCTAGTTTTAGTTGAAGTAGCAGTGTGTTTAGGCCTAGCCAGTGAATTGTCATTTATCTAAGACTCTGGTGTTGTGTCCCATCTGTGTTGCTTGATTCTGATCATCTGATCAATGATCACGGTGGGATGGGGTGGGTGGGGTCCCCTTAAGGTGCTTTTAGGTAAACATTTGCTTTCTTGTGAAAAGGGACAGATGAGGTTGACTCAGCCTTGTTGGTCTTCCTCTCACCTTGAACAGGGATGTGACATCTGGAGCTGCTGTAGCCTTCTTGCTAGCTGGGAGGAAAGGCGAGCCTCTTTTTTTAAGTGAGTCGTATTTATTTACACCAGTGGTTGCCCTTTTGATTAAAGCAGTGGTTGGCAAATTATGACCTACAGGCTGGCTCTGGTTTTTGTCAATAAAGTATTACTAGAACACAGACACACCCACTTATTTGATATTGTCTGTGGCTGCTTTCATGATACAATGACAGAGTTGAGTTGTTGCAACAGAAACTCTTTGGCCCAAAGCCTAAAATATGTACTCTCTGGCCCTTTAAGCTTGCTTACCCTTGGTTTAAAGCACTGTAAAGTTAATTTGCCACTACTTGCAGCCAAACACATTCCTAACATCAACCAATACTCATGATCCCAGTTTTGTGACTTAACACTTCCACCTGCTCAAAATAATCTTGTCTGGTCAAGGAAGTTTGCTCCAGATGAGTGTATCCCTCATTTACTCACTAATCTTTGTATTCTTAAACTTTCTGATTATCTTTGTTCTTATATATTTTTTAAGTAAGACGAGAATGTATACATGTTTCATTTAAGTACTACCTAAACTCGTGTCAGCTCTTTGATATTCCAATATTATAACTGTCTAAGACACTGCTTTCTGGAAGGTAGAGAAGGAAAATTGCCAGAGCTCTGAGTGCATAGGGTCTTTTGATGGATCTTAAAGTCTTAACTGTTAGAATAGCTCCTACCTCCCCTGACAACTTGTTGCCCTTCGTGATCTAGAAGGACCAGAGAAACCTGGCAGGAACACCCACTCTGTGACCATATGAACTATTTGGTACACACCAACAAGTCACTAACCTGCTATGGGATGATTAATTGAGAATACTTTTCTGTTTAAGTAATAGTTCTAATTGGATAGTCTATCTTTTTTTTTTTTTCTTTTTTTTTTTTTTTGAGTAAAAGTAAATTTATTTAGAGAGATGTAAATGGTGGGGGGGCGGTTAAAGTAAAGGTAGATATACACTCCATAGACAGAGTGCAGGCCATCTCTGAAGGTGAGAGAGAATGAGCCTGGACAGTTTATCTTTTGAACAATAAAGAGAACCCTCATTTGACTTTGTATGAAGGTAGAACATCCCCTTATGTGTAAATACAAAGATGCACAAAAGGTACCTCATAAAATTCTGCATCTTTTCATACTGGTTGTAAAAGTATCAAATAGTAATGGTCCTGATTTTGCACATTGTGTAATGGAATGTTGCAGAAAGAGCACTAGATTGGGTTCCAGGAGACTCTAAAATAACTCAGTTGACAAAAGACTCGTGGTTCACTTCTCTGTGCCAGTTTTACATTGATAAGGAAAGCAGATTGGACTATCTGGCATTTAAGGTCTCTTTCTTTTCTAAGATGATTATACTTTTAAAAATATTTCAGAGTGGTTAGAACCCATTTGAGAATTAGTCTGTTCAAACAACAAAACAGTAATGACAAAACTATGGAAAACTGAGGTACTTCAGTCAGAATGGCCTTTTAATTTTAAGGCCCAGATGCCTCAGGTTTTGCCATTGCTCAGGTATCCTTCAGTGTGAGAAGAATTTTCTGGGGGTGGAAACTTCTGGGTGAATTTGGGTTCCATATTGACAATTTGCAATGCTGTATTTTGATAATCAAATACAACGTATTTCACAATATATTTATTATTTAAAAAAAAACACATTAAGTTCATTAAAGCCACTGTCTTGAAAGTATTGATTTCCAAGGAAATATTAGAAGTGAATTAGTTGGAAAGTGAGAGTGGATTCCAATGAAAATAGATATTAATATATTATCATTTTTATCAATTTTCTTGCCTTAAGAAATTTTAGTTCATGAAAAAAATATTTTAATTTGAGGAATTTTATAAGTGTCTGTCACAGAACCTTACTACTGTTTTGCAGTGGATATGTTCAAATATTTCTTGCTTTTTAGTAAGAACTAAATAATAAAGAAAAAGCTTGATTTTGTGAATTGTGCTTGTTATGCTTCCTTTTTTGGCTTTTCATTTTGCATGGAAGACATAAAGGAATAAAAATTTTGGTAGTGTATTCAAGCTAAATATTAGGACACAAAGAACAAATTCTTATTTCTACCACTTACTCCATTTTTCCCTTCTTCAAAGAACTGTCTCTAGCTCTTCTGGAAAGTATATTCTAATTTACACTCTATAATGCTCTAACTCACTGTGTATCTTTATATTTTGAAAAGAAAGTTGTGACATAAAAAAGATGGCTGCTTCACTTTGAAGAGAAGATGGGTTATGAATAAATACAAATTTAAAATAAGAAAGGCTGCCAGTTGAAAAGACTCTGGGAGAATGTTGACTTTACACATTAACTGTTCACAAATTAACCTTTTTATACAGCATGTCTGGCCAGTGTCTGGGTACTAACAAACAAACTGAAGTGAGTGATTTTCTTCATTAAATGTGCTTTCAATAAAGAAAGCCTCAAAATTGTCATTTGAAAAGAATGGCGTTACCTGTGCTACGAAATATAGGCACGTGTATTTTTCTATTAATATTATAAAGAATACAGAAATGAATATTGAATTCCATATCTCTTGCTTTTTTAATTTAGTTTTGATTTTTCACCAGTGTTGTATAGCAACAACTTATAAGGGGTCCAATGATTTTATAAAGGCATGTTGTGAAAACCAGTGGTGACTTCTTTCCCTCCCTTTCCAGTCGCCTCTAACTTCTCTCTCTAGCTTTCTCTACTTTAACTATTTAGCTCCACCCTCATCTTTTTTTTTTTTTTTATTCACCTCCATCGTTCTAAATAATGTGCTTATATAACTGCTTCTTGACTTTTCCCTTTTAGGTGTCATCTCTTGGCTTCCCTGTTTGGAAGATAAAGCTTTAGCTCTTTTTTCCTCCCCCTTCCATACACCCTCTTCATACCCCGATACCCTCCCAGCTGGCTTATCCTTATCCTGGCCATGTGATTAATATCATAAGTTTGGGTAGATCCACAAGTTCATAGTACTATGCCTTTGTAAACACTGTTCATAGCTGTCATGTAGTTTGTTTGCTTATTTTCCTTCTTGTTCAACTCTACTTTCCCTGGAGTTGGTAATTGTTATGTTTTGTCATTTATTTAGTTTGCTAAGTCCTCATCAACTCATTCCCTGGTACCTCCCCACAGTTGTGTAAGTCTCCTTTTAATAATATCCAGCAGGTATGGTATACAGTTCTACCAGTTAGTCTTCTGGTAACATTTCTCCCAGAGCTTCGGATCTGCCCCACTCTGGACCGGCTGTTGTCTAGAATGCTGTATGGCTGTCATCCCCAGTCCTGTGAATTATCAGGGGTTGTCCCTTCTCGTCCTGAGGATCCCTGCTGACTGCCAAGTCTTGCCCCTTCTTAGCTTACTCCAGGGCACACTGAAGGTCAGTTTTTTTGACACTTTGCTTATCAAATTCATGATTGATGATCTAGCTGGTGTAGAATTCTAGGTTGGAAATCATTTTCCCTCGCAGTTTTGAAAGCATTGCTCCATTGCTTCTAAGCTTCCAATGTTGCTCTCCAGAGGAACAGTGTTACTTTGATTCTGAACTCTTTGATCTGATTTTTGTTGTGGTGGTGATTTTTTGTTGTTGGTTTTTGTTTTTTAATCCTGTTTGGAAACTCCAGTTTTCTGAGATTTCATGGTACCCTTTGGTGTGTGCCTGTTTTCATAGCCAAAGGTGCTGGGCTGTTTCAATTTGAAAATTCATATCCTTAAGTTCTGTACAACTTCCTTGAATTTTTTTTTTCCCTCATCTTTGTTGCCCTTCCTGGAGTGATTCTCTAATTTTTGTAACTTTTATCTTGAATTTTCTGTCTCTTTGTCCTTTTGCTCTCTTCTGGGAGATTTTCTCAAGTTTATCTTCAAATCTTTTGTTGAGTTTGAAATTTCTGTTCAAATTTTTCCTTTCCTAATTCAAGAGCCCTTTTTGGTTTTATAGCATCCTGTTGCTGTCCTTCTTTCATGAATGTAGTACCTTCTTTTCACTTTAGGCTTTTAAAATATTAATATATATACTTAAGTTTTCATCTTCTTAAATAACTCTGTTGATCCTAAGTTGCTTTTTTCCCCCTTTAGTTAGCTTTCTTTCATATTAATGGCTTTTCTTAGATGCCTGGCAGTTCTTGTCTGTTTACTTATCTCTAAAAGTGGGGCATAGAAAGTGAATTCAGAGTTCTCTGTGTGTGGGTGGGATTTGTCTGCTGTGGTTCTCACCCCAGGGGATATGTGGTTGTTTCATTGGAGGAGGCTCCAGTAATCATTACTTTAGATTTTCTTTCTTAGGCTGGTCAGATACTCCCAAGAAGGATTTTTCGAGCTTCTACCTATAGAATATAAGTGACTCTCAGTGCCCTGAGGAGCATGCGGGGCAGAGGGCTCAGGGATTTCAGTATTCACCATGTTGAAGTTTCACTTGAGTCTCCTTTTCTGCACACACTCCTGCTATAAGCTGTGCCTGGTAATCTTCAGTTCAGATACCATGTTTCATCCTTTCCAGGGAACAAGTGTATATATAGTCTTCTGCTCGAGTGGGCAGAGGTGTTGTCCAGCATTGTGAAAAGTGGGGAAGGCTCTAGAACTCTCAGACATTCTTTAAAGGCCTTTGAATCTACCCCCATGTTTTTAGCCTGTACTCCTGTTTGTAAAGGATCTCAGATTCTCCCAGTTCCTGAGCTTCTTGGGAGTTCTGTGGGCTAATGATGTTGTCTCCCCTTCCCTCTACTGCTTGTTTAGATTAAATTATTCTGGTCTGCTGGATCTTCTTTCTGATTTCCAAAATGTTTTCGTTATTTCCTTTGTCCAAGTGTGTTTATATCTTTCTTTAAAAAAAAAAATCTCTCTTTTAAAGAATTGAGCTGGAAGAATCATGCTCTCTGCCTTCAGACTATACCACAAAGCTACAGTAATCAAAACAGCATAGTAGTGGTACAAAAACAGACAGATCAATGGAACAGGACAGAAAGCCCCAAAATAAACCCACACACTTATGGTCAATTAATCTATGACCAAGGATGCAAGAATATATAATGGAGAAAAGACAGTCTCTTTAATAAGTGATGCTGGGAAAACTGGATAGCTACATGTAAAAGAATGAAATTAGAACATTCCATAACATCATACACAAGAATAAACTTGAGATGGATTAAAAAGACTTAAATGTAAGACCAGATACTATAAAAGTCTTAGAGGAAAAGATAGGCAGAACACTCTTTGACATAAATCGCAGCAATGTTTTTTTTGGATCTGTCTCCTAGAGTAATGGAAATAACAAAAATAAACAAATGGGACCTAATTTAACTTAAAAGCTTCTGTACAACAAAGGAAACCATAAACAAAATGAAAAGACAACCTATGGAATGGGTTGCAAACAATGCAACTGACAAGGGATTAACTACCAAAATATACAAACAGCTCATACGGCTTAAAAAAAAAAAACCGAAAAAAAAAAAAAAAAAACCCAATCAAAACATGGGCAGAAGACCTAATAGACACTTCTCCAAAGAAGACATACAGATGGCCAACAGGCACATGGAAAGATGCTCAATATCACTAATTATGAGAGAAATGCAGTTGAAAACTACAATGAGTATCACCTCACATCAGTCAGAATGGCCATCATTAAAAAGTCTACAAATAATAAATGCTGGAGAGGGTGTGGAGAAAAAAAGGACCCTCCTACACTGTTGGTGGTAATGTAAATTGGTGTAGCCTCTGTGGAGAATAGTATGGAGGTTCCTTAAAAAACTAAAATTAAACTTCCATGTGATCCAGCAATCCCACTCTTGGCCATATATCTGGACGAAACTCTAATTTGAAAAGATTCATAGTAGCACAATTTACAATAGCCAAGACATGGAAGCAACCTAAAAGTCCATCAACAGATGAATGGATAAAGATGTGATAATATGTACAATGGAATATTATTCAACCATAGAAAATGAAATAATGCCATTTGCAGCAACATGGGTGGACCTAGAGATTATCATGTTAAGTGAAGTAAGAGAAAGACAAATATGATATCTCATACATGGAATCTAAAAAAAAATAAAAATGAACTTACAAAACAAAACCAGACTCAGACATAAAGAACAAATTTATGGTTACTAAAGGGGAAAGTAGGGGAGGGATAAATTAAGAGTTTGGGATTAACATATAAACACTACTATATATAAAATAGATAAACAACCAGGGTCTACTGTATAGCACAGGGAGCTATGCTCAATATCTTGTAATAACCTATAATGGAAAAGAATACGTATATATGTATAGCTGAATCAATCTGCTGTACACCTGAAACTAACACAACATTGTAAATCAACTATACTTTAAAAGAGTTTTTTTTGCTCTTTATTTTATTAATCAGTTTAGTGCAGTTGCAGGAGAAGGTGGAACTAAATGACTGTGTTCATCCTGCCCCTTTAATCAGAAGTCTTTTGTCACCCCCCCCCCCCCCACTTTTCTAATTATAGAGAACTTTCTCAACAGGCAGCGTGGTCAAAAAGTATATGTGCAATGTGAGCGATTCCATCAGACAGAAGTGAGACTGAGTAGAGGCAGGCTCTGTCTGGGTTTAGATGCTTATGCCTTTCACATTTTTACGAAGACGTAACGTTGGGGGCAAAGTAAAGCGTCTCTTTTAGAAGGGTTTTAAGTGCAGGTGATTCTTTTCTTATTTTCTTACTTTCCCTGTGCAGACAGATGCCCCCTACCCCGCCCCATGCTGGCACGTGGAAAGGAACCTTAGAAGTGGAAGTGTGTCCCATCCTGTTCACCCACTGAAAAGTGGCTTTTGAGTCCCTGTATCTTCTCATTGTGGGGTACAGGGCATTAAGAGCCCTGGTAAAGGGCAAGGGTTCTCTGAAAAAGGATGTCAGCAGAGGATGACAGCATCTCATGCAGGCCTCCTCTGTTTCCTCATTTGAAGGGTTTGGGGCTGATTTAACTTGATGAGTCTTTCCAGGTCCAGGTGGATGTCACTTGAGAATTTTGAAAATGTATTTTTAAAAGTTGTCTATTTTTCAGATGTGGGATTTGGGTAGTCATCATCATCATTTCTATTCTGTGTCTGAGATGTTGAGTATAGATGCTCCTAGCCTGTCTTCATGGGTCATTGGGAGACTTGTGCTTTAGATGTGTTCTCTGCCTGGCTGCCCTCCCCTTCTGTTTCCATCCTCCTCCTTCCCCGATGGCTCCTTCTCCACCACATGGCTTTTTCACTTTCTGTAACAAATCAAATCATTTTCTTCCTTGGAGCTTACGAAACTACAGTTCCTTCTCTCTGTAACATTCTTCTCCTTTCTTTGTCTGGCTAACTCTTATCCATCTTTCAGCTAAGATGTCTTTTTTTCAGGGATGTCTTCCTCTCTCTCCATCTAGATTGGATTACCTCTGTTAAACTTTTAAAAAGCACTCTATTCTCTTTTTTCACTGTATTTCTCAGTGTCAATACTTACATTTTTGTGTTTCTGTTTGTTTAATGTTTAACTTCCCCTCCAGACTCTAACTTCCATGAAGGCAGAGAGCATCACTTCTTAGTTCACCTCTTGGTCCTGGTGAGCTATCAGTTGAATGAGTAAAGAGTATCAACTCAGAAAAGTGATCCTACTGTCACCTTTTACTAGACACATTCTTTGGAGAGTCCCAATTGTATTTGAGGTGCTGGAATGTTTTTTTTTTTTTTACCACCGTATGTCTTATAACTGTACATAAATGATATAATTGCTAGGATTAAATGGACTTACAGCCAGTTTATTGTAAGTAAAAAATTTAATGTTTATTACTCCCACTGTTTGATTTCCCTTGTTTTTCCTCTTTTCTCTTAATTTGATGTCATTAATCTAGATTTCCAAAGGACTAGTGCAAAGGATGGGGTGGATAGTTTAGTCGGCTCCCCTAGGTTTTTTCCTTCCAGTTTTATTGAGATATTATTGACATACAGCAGTGTATAGATGTACAGCATAGTGATTTGACTTATATACATCATAAAATGATCACCACAATAAATTTAGTGAACATTGATCATCTCATATAGATACCAAATGAAAGAAAAAAATTTTCCTTGTGATGAGAACTCTTAGAATTTACTTTTAACAGCATTCATGCAACATACAGTGGTGGTAATTATATTGTCATGATGTGTATTACATCCCTAGGTTTTATTATCTGATAACTGGAAGTTTGTACCTTTTGACCACCTTCCTCCAATTCCTCCTCCCCTGACATATATAATTTTTAGAGTGCTCACCAGTATTCACATTCTCCTTTATCCCCCAGGAAATTATGAATTTGAGGAAGAGAACAAGGGCATTAATGGTGATCAGGTCACTCTAGTGGCAATTTCTGGAGGCCATCTTTGTTCTTACTCATGCCTTTGACAGGAAGTTCCTGGAGGGCAGGGGAATGCCTTCCCATATTCATTCTCTACAGCAAAATTTCAGTTACTTAACAGTTATTTAAATATAGTGGTGCTCAAATAGGGTTTGTTTGGACAGCTAATCATATACCAGATACCAGGATTCAGTTTCTCATTGGGACCCAGGTATAATATAGTTTAAGTAGCACATCCCTCAGCTCCTGGAAGATTACACCCTGTAGTCAGAGTCCTGCCCTTCAGTACCTGTTGGGTGGGCCAGTCCCTGAGGATGGACAGTGATTCTGGGGCATCTGGTATTTTGGGAATCAGGGGAAGTCCTCAAACTTTGGTTTTATTTGGAAGGAACCACATAGAACAACTGTTTTTACCCTCTGTGTCTTACCCTACAGTACAATAGTTGATTTTTCTTTTTTTGATAGCAGGTGAAAACCTGTGTTCAAATTCCAGATCATATTCGCTGTGTGATCTGGAGCAAGTGAGGCCTCTGAGCTGCAGTTTCCTTTGGGGTCTCGGGAGGCTGATTGAAGTGCAGCCCTCCCAGGGGAGTTGTGAGGATTAAACGCGATAATCCTCCTAAAGTGCTTAGGAAGTGCTTCACCCAGGGGGAGGGCTCTCCACACCAGAGCAGTTGTTAGGGTTTTTCAGGAGTGTGCAATCATGGGAGGCAGAGAAGTGCAAGGGAATTGCTAGCAAAGATGGTTGTAAGTCAGTGGCTCTATATTTCTCCAGGTACTTCCATGAAAATTACCGTGCAAACTACATGGATTCTGGGTGTTAACTACTAAATGATGAGTTTTGTTTGCTCTAAAATAGACAGTGTTCCGAATCACTGCTCTAATTATGGCCTTTGGTTCACAATACTAAGGGGGAGCTTTCTAGTTTTAAATGGTAAGTTTTCAAATCTTATTCTCTGTCTGCACTGAAGTATGAAAAGGTAGAAAGAAAGGAACAAAAATTGACTTGAAACTTTTTTTACCACTATAAAAAATTTAGGATGTGTGCGTTATTGTGAGTTTCTAGAAAGGCTGGGTATTGGGTAATTTGTCAGAGATTTTAAGAAGGCCACAGTCTATAGATGGTTTAATTGGCAATGGAAATTCATGTTTAGGTAATATGGGTGCTGAGAGCAATGCAGAGCCGTGTACATCTGCCAGAAACCTTAGCTCATTTATGACAGTTTAAGACTGAGTTCTCAGAAGTGTTGAGAGAGAAGAAAAGTGAAAGGCCTTGAACACATGGGCAGTGCAGAATTTCTTCAAGTCTCCTTTGGAATTACAGCAAATAGCATAGAGTCTGGCATAGATAATGGTCATATGTGGTATTTTTCATCATAAGCGCTCATAGGTGTAAACAGAAAAGTTCAATCTTTAGTTTTTTCACCCGCACTGTTACTAATATAATTATTGCAACAGGACATTTTGTGGTTTGGTTAACATTTGACAAATCAGACATTGATTTACTTCTCAAAATTAAAATTGTGTATATCAACATTATACCCTTTACCACTCAACCTTCCAAAGTTGCTTGGGTAGTAGCTTCCAGATTTTTGGATTTTATAGAACTGTATTATCAAAATAAATAAAGACTGGGATGGGAGGGCAGTGTGTGCAAATGTGGAGCTTTGTTTTGCCAATGTAGACATTAGGAAAACAACATTTATGAGCTGTTACTGAGTTTATTTACTGACAGAAAAAACTTTCACCCCTCCCCCCAGTAGTAATATTATAATCTTTGAATAAATACTCCTTTTAAATTGAATAAAAGCAACTTTATGAAAACTACATTCTTTTTTTCTCAGTTGACTATGGATCACTGAAAACTTACTAGTTGATCAACAGGAGTCCATAGACCAGGTCTGGGGAACATTCATTTGTGTATTGAATGATCATAGTTAATGGTTCCACAGATACATAAAAATTGTCATGATTAAAATTATCTTTAAGAGTCTTAAAATCAGTGTTGCTGAGAGTAAGTAGAGGCTTATGTGAATGACACAGAGATCACCCTAAAATATCATTTCTTAGAATCATTGTGAATCATTGGCTATTTGCTTATACTTTCAGTCTGGTTAGGAAATAGGAACAAGATGCTATTTTGTTAACTGGTTCTTCAGGAAGAGAATAAAATGATGTTGAATAGTCAGTTGTCCCAAATCTCTTCCAATGAATAAGAGTTGTGATGCTTGGAAATATTTGGAGAAGTCATTCTCTGACACCCACCCGTCCCCCACCCTCCGCCTTATAATCATTCATCAAGCACGTTCTGATCTAACAAAACATCTATCCAACGTCATCTGGGATGGCAGATCTGCATACTGGAAGTTCATAGGTAACCAATTAGATGTAGAGCTTTAAACACTGAGATCACATATTTAATCTCTGCAAGTAGAGTATAATGAAGATAGTAAACAATCATCAATTGTTGTACTGTGGTGCAATGTTGATGTAAGAAAAACTGTCATACTTTGAAATGGGGAAAAAAGACCTTTGGGTATCCTTTCAGTGTGATGCTGTCATGTCTGGGGATTATTCGATCTCTAGGACCTGAGTCTTTGTTCTTGTCTAGACTATTTTATACCTCTGTAGGAATAGAAGTTAACTTGTAGAAAATTGAAAGCAGTGCAAATAATTCTTGTCCATAGAAATGCAAATTAGTTATGTCCTGGGGAATGCAATTGACCAGTGTTTGCACGTTCGTTTCAACATTCCTTTGCTACATTAAAATGGTGGTTCTTTGTCCTCTCCTTTAAACTGGTTGTAACATCTTTTTCGGTTTCCTCATGAATTGAGTTAAATGGAATCTGTGAGACATGTTTATTTTATATCTGTATAAGAGTCATGATTTTACTTTTTTTGAAAAATTCTTTCATGTAGGAATTCCTTTAGGAGATTTTTAGTAATGCATGGTTGTTGTTTGAGCTTTTATGTGACCCTCTGTACTGTTGTTATTGCTAAAGTCCTGGGGTTATATTCTTTCTTACCTTTTCAGACCCTTCCAGTCAATAACCAGTGTTTATTGTTGATTTTGAGGTGATAGGGTTCAAGGGGAAAAGAATTTGTTTATGAATCAGATGGGAGATTGAATTCTCTTCCTACTCTTGGTATGTATCCTCTTTTTCTGATGCTGGACAAGTTTATTTAGCTCCAAGGAGTCCAACCTTCCTCTTCTATGAACATTAGAGCATCTGTCAAAGTGCTGGGTATCGGCCTGGCACTTGGTAAACACTCAGTAAACGTGTGTTACTTTTTCTCTCCTTTTTTTGGAAGGTATGGGTCCCTAATCTCTTCTCTTCCTTCACCCTCTTGGTTTTAATCTGCTCAGCCCTAAGAGCCTAGATAAACTAATCTCTTAAAATTATATCTAAAGCATTGTCAGAAGAGTGTGACTAAGAGCTTGAGGAGTTTTACTATGAATGAAGTACATAAACTTTATATTTGGTAAAATTTGGCATATCTGCTTTGATCACCTGGCTGCTTTTTTCCCCCTTCAGTATTCTTTGCAATGTGTTACTTAGTTGAGGTTGATGGTTGAGTGACCAGGAGAAGTTGGATGTTACTTTGTTTGGTATTGAAATATATTAAACCTTTTTGTATCTGATTAATTAGGGGAAATTATATTTTCTCTTGGTATTAAAGCATTAGCTAATTTGTGTCCCCTGCCAGTAAGTAGGAGGTGTGTGTATATCTAAGAGGTAGAAGAAGAGATGGGAGAAAGAGTATGTTCTATATATATGGGGGGCAGGGGCTTGCTATGGATTCAGAGAGCAAGATGAGGCCAGGTGGCAGGGAGGAAACCTAGGACTGTTTGAAAGATGTTTGGGCAGAGTGTCTCCCTATGAGCTGAATGTCTGTGGAAAATAGGGAACCTTCTGAAACCATGGCAGAGAATGGAGAATTTTCACACTAACTTTTCCTATAATTAGAATGGAAAACTGCTGCTTCTCTAGGACTTCCAGTGCATTGCTTTATAAATTAGAAATACCTTAAGGCTTTTTTTTTTTTTTTCTGTTGATTTTCATTCATGAAAGCTGATGTTCCAGATATTAATTCGACCTTAGAAAATCTTAAAAATAGAGGGGGAACCCCAAATGTAACACCCTCCTTTGTAAAAACTTCAAGGATAATTACATTAAACATGATCATTTATATTATTTGAAAGAGCTGGATCATGATTATTTTTCAGCCTCTCACTTGTATTAGTTTTCTATTGCTGCTGTAACTGATTACCACACACTTAGTGGTTTAAAACCACATCCATTGATAACTTTATAGTTCTGGAGGTCAGAAGTCCAAAATGAGTCTCACCAATTTAAAATCCAGGTGTGAGCAGGGCTCCCTTCCTTTCTGGAGGCTCTAGGGCAGAATCCATTGTTGAGCCTTTTCCAGCATCTGGAGGTGTCTGAATTGCTTGGCTCTTGGCCCCTTGTCATCTTGAAAGCCAGTGGTGACTCATCAATTTCTCTCACAGGGCCCTCTCTCTGATGCTCAGGCTTCTGCCTCCCTCTTCCCTGTTTAAGGACTATTGTGATTACATTGGGTCGACCTGGAGGAATCCTGCATAATCTCCCATGGTCAGCTGATTAGCAACCTTAATTCCTCTCTTTGCATGAAACAGAACTTTCCCAGGTTCCCGAGATGAGGAGGTTGATCAATTTGAGGGAAGCCGTTACCCTTCTTCCCACATCACCATCTCACACAAATACAATTTTTCTGTCTCGATTCTTCTGTAGTATGACAGCGTGCCACTTTGTTGTACTGCCTAAAACATAAGTTAAAGAATAAAACTTCTAAGGAGATGAGGGTCGTTAAACTTGGGCTAAAGAGCACTCATTTGTGTGACTTTAAAAATGTCAAATTAATTTTTTTAAAAAATCAAAGTGTAGTCAGTTTACAATGTTGTGTCCATTTTGGGTGTACAGCATAATGTTTCAGTCATACATATACATATCATTTTCATATTCTTTTTCACTACAAGTTACTACAAGATATTGAATATAGTTCCCTGTGCTGTACAGAAGAAACTTGCTTATTTACTTTATACATAGTAGTTAGCATCTGCAAATCTCAAATTCCCAGTTTATCTCTTCCCACTCCCTTTCCCCTCTGGTAACCATAAGTTTGTTTTCTATGTCTGCGAGTCTGTTTCTGTTTTGTAAATAAGTTCATGTGTGTCTTTTTTTAATATTCCACATATAAGTGATATCATACGGTAAATATTGAATTTATAGTTCATTTTACCATATATTCTAGCTGACACCCATGTTTTAGGTTGTGAGGGTATTTCTACTCGCTTTGAATTTCTCCCCAGTTACATGTGTTGCTCACCTGGTTTGAATCCCTGTGTGTGATTTAAAATTTCTGGCTTGAAGTTTTCTAAGGAGTCCCAGCTACTGAATGAGAAGAGCAGGGAGATGGTCTGTTGTGACTTTGGGTTATCTCAGGCACTGAAAGCCTAAGAGCTTGCTGCTTCCATGAAGAGGTGGTCGGTGGAGAGAGTTTGAGTTAGAAAGAGGTACACCCATGAAAACAAGTGCAAACTGATTGATTATCAAGTTAAGACAAAGGCCCTACTCTGGTATTCTCTTTGGAAAGCCACAGATGGGAACCAAAGATGAAACCAAGGATAGTTGTCGAGGTTATGAGAATCTTGTGACATTTCTTTGGCTACCCTTGAATCTGAGGCATCTGAGTGGAGACAAAGGGAGTAGGTGTTGTACATCCCATGATCGTCCAACTGAGCTGCCAAAAAAGTGGTGACTGTGAATTTGATGAGTTGGGAAGGGAGAATTTTTGTCGTTATACGTGATGTTTAAATAAAATTACCCTGTGAGAAGAATCACTGTAGAAGTGTAATTGTGGTTCAGCTTATTTAGCTGTTATTCTGACATGTCTGTGAGGGTGTGGAGTGAGGATTGAAACTGTAGAAAGTTTGTCAGGACGGTTGAAGTGCTTACTGCAAATGTGAAATGTATTTTCTGCAGCGCCTGAGACAAGATATTCCCTGTGTTTTCCCTCAGTAAATACCGTGAATGCGATGTGAGGAGGGAGCAACACTGCCCTCGCCCCAACCCTGCCTAGTACAGGAAACACTTTTAGGTTGGTGTATGATTGGAGCAATGACTTTCTGAAAGAGGGTCTTTTTCCTAACCTTCCTTGCATAACTGTGAGCACCCTAAATTCGTTGGTAAACATTTGTTGTTTCTACGGCCTGTTTTTTAATGCAAGTCAAGGCAGAAGTTTTTCTTTCTCCAGGGTTTTCATGTCTTGGCTGTCTCTCAGAGCTCAAGGTAAGCAAATTTGGAAGCAGTGCGTCTGATGAAGGCTTGTCATCTTGATACACCATCATACCGTGTGTGTTCTAAGCCTTTTAAAATAGCTGAATGTCTTAAATAAGTGAATGAGCTGCTGTTGTTTGGACTTGTATTCTCCCCAGCAAACATTGAAATACTGACTGAATCTTGTTGGTGAAAAACATCCAGACCTCTTTTAATGTACTGCTCTAGAGGGATTGCTTGTAAGAAATGTAGGCAGGGAAAAGGATTAGTTTTAATTATGTTCAGAGCTAGTGTGATCATGAAGCAAGGGCATCCCCTCCCGCTGAGGGGCTTTTCTGTGACACCGGCCTTAAAACATGTACCTGAAAGGTGTGTTAAAAGAGCAGTCATTTCAAGTTCTTTCCTTGGCATTCATGAGATGTTTCTCATTACCTGGAGAGCACCCAGACAAGTTCGTACTGCCTCTCTGCGATGAATCGCCAGATTAGTATTTCCTCTCCTTTTCCTTCTGTCCTGCACTTCCATTCCCTGATTCTTCTGTCAGCAGATTTTCAGAGTGGTCTCTTTGAGACAAAAATGGGATCCAATTGAATTGCTCCATATACATTCACATATAGAGAGAAGAAGAGATTAGCCACTTGAACAGGGATTCTGCCGAGGACCTAGGAGGGAGCTGCCTTAGTTACTTTTTCTGTTGGCTACTCTTTGGGACCCAAATCAAATTCAGTTATTGGGGAGTAGGATGGGGTGAGACCCAGGCATGATCTTTTCCAATTTTGTGCTTGTTTTCTTTCTATTTTCTATAATTAAAAAAAAATTAATAAAAAATACATGTAAAAAGTCTTTTAGAGAGTTTACATAGTGCAAAGCAAGGCCAACAGTGTGGTTTATCAGCTGTTTTATTTTTATTTATTTATTTTGTTGATCTGTATTCAAAGTGGAATTTCCCATGATTTCAAGAGTGTTTAACTGCTTTTTCTTTAAGGTGCAGGCTATATAATTTTAACAGTTGAAGCCTGTTTACCTGATTAAGGGCTGTAGTCCTGAGAAAAATATGGCCTGAAATCTTTTAACCTTTGACATGAGTACTGCTTGACTTTTTATTGCCAAAGATTTCTTTGGAAAGGAATTACGAAAATGTCCCCTTAGTCTTAAAGATTCAAATTTAAATTTTAACTAGATAAAATGATTTTAAATTGAACAGGGCTGAAGTCTAAAGGAAGGAACCGGGTTCTTTTAAATGTATGCTCAGATATACTTGATCTCCTAAATTTTAGTCTCGGACCAGCCAACGTGCTCTATACATTTCAACTTCGACAAGTAAGTTGTGTACCATATGCTAACTGGGGCCATTCTGATGAGCTACATACTCAAAGTCTGCTCTAACTCTGCTTCAAGAAAAGAAGTGCTGAGTATCCTCTGACCTGAAATTTCATTATTTTGAGCAATAAAGAAAAATGTCTCCTCTAGCCAGTGGGGAGCTACATGGGGATGAGGGCTGAGATGCTGTGGTTTGGGGTACTCTCCGAGCTCTCTGCTTCCCTGGGTGGGTTTTTCAGCTTTGCCTCAAGGACTTCTTGCTGCTTAAAGATGTTCAAACCATTTGGACTCTGCTAATACACTTCACTCTATTGTGTTTTAAGTAAAATATAAAGAAAAAGCAGCAGAAAACAAGTAACATCACCAATATTAAAGAAAGTACAAATCTTACAAGTCACAAAGAGCTGGAACCAACATATCTGTTTCCTGCAAATGTCAGCCCACCACCTGGAGCAGGTGTTTTTACTGCTTGAGAATCAATACATATTCACTAGTGTGTTCTTTGGAGTTTAAAGTTTTCACCCTTTATTGTAAAATTCACGAGTGAAAATACAGTAGGACCGATGATTTTCATTTCCTTTTCTTCCCGTATTCCTCATTCCAAGGAGGTTTAGATAGGTAACCAATAACAAAAATGTGAACATTTATTTATGTTAGAGTTAAGAGTTTTGTTTCAATTGAATGTACTTAAATCCTTCATAAGTCATGATTCAATATATCTCACTGTAGCTGTTAGGTAAGTTCATATTTTAATGAAGAATGATGATGAAATAGCATGAATGTATAAATACTAAAACCTTGGATAACAACCAGAAGTTTGTGTTTTCTATTTTACTTATACCAAGAACAGAAAATTACTTAATAAAGTAAGCATGGATTAGTATGATGCAGTAATAATAGCTACAGTAATAATTGCACTAGTTTGGGCTGCTGTAACCAGGTACCATGACAGGGTGGCATAAAGAACAAACACTGTTTTTCATAGTTCTGGAGGCTGGAAAGTTCAAGGTGAAGGTGCCGGCAGATTCAGTGTCTGATAGGGGCCTGGTTCCTAGTTCATAGACAGCCTCGTCATCTTACTGGGTCCTCACATGGTGGACGTGACAAGAGAGTTCTCTGGCATCTCTTTTATAAGGGCACTAATCCCATTCTGGAGGGCTCCATCCTTGACCTAATCACCTCCCCAAGGCCCCACCCACTGATGCTATCACATGGGGCTTAGCATTTTGACATATGATGGGGGGGGAGCATAAACATTTGGCCCATAACAATAATAATTAGTACTTACTTAGTGCTTTATTGCCAACGTAGTATCCTAAGCACTTTATATTATAACCAGTTTATTCTTGACAACAATTGCCTTATTGTCACATTATTGAGATAAGTAAACTGAGTCCCAGAGAGGTTATGTGATTTGGTAGAGGTGTCTCAGCTAGTAAGTGATGGACCTGGGAGTCAAACCCAGAAGTCTGGCTCTAGAGTTTGAACTCTAGAAGTCTGAAACTAGAGTTTCAACATCTAAACAGTGGAAAGAGCTGTAGTCCACATCTCCGTCTGCCACCAAGCAAACCTGCTGTCTTTTTTATTAAGATGCTTCAGTATCTGGGGGTTCAGTATTTTCATCTATATAGTGACAAGTTTGGATTCCATAATATGCTCTTTAAGGTCTTTTATAGCTCTAAAAGTCTAAATTCTATGTAGTTTAAAACTGACCATGTATCAGCCACCAGTTGGAGACTAGTTAAATAAATTTTAGGATGGTCATACAGTGAAATTCTATTCTGACATTAAAAAGAATCAGCTAAAAACTCTGTTATGACACTGAGGATTATCTATGAGCTGGTTGTATAACTATGCATACAGTGATCCCACTTTTGTTAAAAAAAAAAAAGAGAGAGAAAAGATGTATATAAGGTAGTATATGCATTAAAAGGTTGAAGAACTGAATACCAATAATGTCTAGGAAGTTAGAATATAGAGGGACTTACACTTTCTCCCTTACACATTTGATAGGTTGAATTATTTTTTCAAAGATTACTTTAAACACCAGGGGAAAAAAAAGAGAAGAGAAGGAAATCAAATTAAGTATACGTCTGTATGTGCCTCTAATTGGACTAGGGAGAACAGAAAGTTTTCCTGAACTATTGGGTTTGGCCAATTTTTAGATTAATGAGAATAGAAAATTATTTCCTCCTCTAGCCTGCAAAATAATTATATAGCCTCCATTTGTCTTTGTAGCTATTTCAATCATATTTTGTATTCTTTTAAAATTGTTAACTCTTTGATTCCTTATGAGTAAAAAAAGTAAAAGCAGGGTTCATTTTATTGCACATTTTCATTGATGACTGTCTGAACACAGAATTTTAATTACTCTGTTGAAAATAACCCTCTCTTGAGTCTTGCTGAGCAGGTGTAACTGTATAGGTTGCTTGATTTTGAGTGGAACACTCCAATTTTGAGGATGGGGGTGGGGTTTGTTACAGGTAATGTACAGCTCTGATTCAAGACTCCTGGTTCTGGAAGCTTTCAAGCAGCATTATCTTTCTTTTTTCTTAAATAAATAGAATAATTCAGACAAGTTGTGGTTTTCATTCTTACTCCCAGAGAGCAGTCAGCACGCGTATCTCATTTAAAATTTTATTTTTTAAAAATGAACACCTCTGCATCTTTGTTATTTTTACAGGATGCTTTTCAAAGTCTAAGACAAGGAATATCTTGTTCAAATCTTTCTGAAACACATAAGTGGATTATCGATTAGAATATGGGTAGCTGAATAGAGAATCTGTCTCAAAAAATGAGACTAAAACCTTCATATTTGCCATTAATCTAATCTAATCTTGATTCTGGAGTATTTTAATGGGTCTACTCAATTTGATTGAGATCAGCCATGCTGAATTTCATCCATTGATTTACACGGTTCACAAACATACTGTGTATCAGGTATGATGATACAAAGTTGAATGAAGAAAAAGAATTTGACCATATAATATAGTGGAGGAGACAGACATTCAGTCCACATCTTGGCTCTAGGGCAATGAAGTAAGTAGAGCATTATTAGCAACATGAGCTGAATACTGTGAAAATAGAGTTTAATGTGACCCAGGGTCAGGGGGCGGGGAAGGAGGAGGAGTTAAGAAAACCTGGGCCTTGAGAATTGAAAATGATATTGCCTCTTGGACAAAAGGAATATGGGTTTACTTTCTGATTAAATACATATCCTTAGAGTTTCGAGAGGAGTCTCCATACATCTCACCCACTAGTAGAGAGAGATTGGGACATCCTCCTCTGTATGGGACACCCCACTCTCGAGGTCAGACCTTTGGCATTCTAAGTAGCAGGACTAGATGTCCCCTTGGGAATTTTGTTCAGCTAAAAGTAAAACTCTCTTGTGGTGTGAGCTAGATAAAAGATGACTCATTCTGTGTGTGTGACGGATCAGGTATGCCGAGGTAGATTCTTTCAGGTTTTAGCCTTCCAGACAGTGTTGAATCTATAAATATCAGTGATTAAAAGTACGGAACTATGTAAAGGCATTCTATTTTCTATAACCTACCCCTTTTCACTTTGTCAGAAAGGTATATAGTGTTTTTGTTTTTGTTTTTTTGCCAGGTCGAGGATTATTATTAGGTTGAGATTAAAGAGAGATTTTTCATTTTAGGTGGCTAGAAAGTACATCCAGCTGAAAACCATCAACCATTGAGGCTACATGCTTCATTTGAGTTGTGTTTCTGGATGCAAGTCAAGTATGACAACTGTGATTTCACAATTTTCTCTTACTTGATTCAAAAATATTTTGGGGCCAAAATACTTCTTGAGGTCTTTTCTGTCCTTTCCTGGCAAGGCCCTGTGGAGGTTATCAAGGGCAGGATTGTATTACTGGATCTCAGGAGAGCTTGCAGGAGAGATGAAGAGCTGTGAGTCTTGCGCTTGCATCCTTTCTTACTGTTGCTGATTTCTCCCAGTCATGACTTACCACTTCTTCTTCAAGATGAACATCTCATTGGGTCCATGCCTCTGACGAGGAGAAACTCATTGTTTACGTCATGTATTTGTCAGCTTTTTAGCATTGATCAGGTTCTTTCATTGGAGTAAATTCCGAAGGGGAAATGAGTTGTTGAAGAAGGTTGAGTGTACATGGAGGGGGCTATAGAAAGCAATATCAGTGGGAGTAATTCCAGTGAGTGGCAGTCAGGACGCTGCAGTGTTCTTGACCGTAGTCTCCCAGGGGACACTCAAACCCAGACAGTACTTACTATTTGGGGGATCTTTATAGTCGTGGTATTATCATCCATACTATCTCAGCCCCAGTGTATTCAGTTTTTCTTTAATTCAATCATGGTATCAAGTTTAATAAATTGATTTCATAACTGTAAATCTGAGCAATTTATGATAGAGCTACATGAGCTACTTGAGTGAATCAACAAATATCTGATTGAGCCCTTGTGATGTACTAGGTGCAGTGTTTATGTTGAAATAGTTACAGTTCTGTCAAGAAATCATGGTTTTATTACAAAAGAGTAAGTATAGAGTATATATGAAATACTTGAGGTAGAATCAACATGAATAGGAGACTTTTATGAGTTTTGAGCAGTGTGAGAGAGAAAAGAGTGAGGATGTTAGGTTTTTAGCTTTGAATGATGGGTTGATGACATTTGCTAAAGTAGGAAGTATAAGAAAGAGGCACAAGTGGGTGTAAGGATTGATAACGAGTTTGGGTTTTTGTTAGTTTGAGTACCTAAGGGATATCTAGGTATAGATGACTAACAAGAAGTTTAAACACACTGGTTTGGTTCTCCAGAAAGAGGTTGAAACTGGGCATGGGATTGAGGAATCATCAATATAGTTGAAGCAGTTGGAATGGAGGGATGGCCCGGGTGAAACATGTCAAGTGAAGAAGTTGTTGGGCAACCTGAATTTCCATCTCCACCACTCCATTACAGTTGGTCTTGTTAAGATTACCAACATCCTCCATATTCCCAAATACAATGGTCATCTGTGTGTTCTGATCTTAGGTAACTACTTAGAACATCTATCTTAGTTAAAAGAATGTTTATCTTTATTTCCATTACACTATGTGTCCTAGTTTTTTCCCCACCAGACTGGTTGGTTTCTTCTCTTGTCTCCAACTTGTAAAGTTTGGACAACTTGGAGACTCTGCCTAGGCCTCCCCTGTCACTGGTGTGAACTTAGTGTTGTAATTCTAGAGGAAGACTGAACTTGGTAAGAGTCTGATAAAAGTATAAGATGTATCAAAACTAATAGGATGTGATTTAAAAGACTATGTGTTCCTTTCATTCAAGAAAAATATAGATAGAATGAAGAATTCCATCAACTTCAATATGATAAGAGGTTAGGAAATAATCCAGTATGGTTGTAAAGTATTTGTGGAAACCATTCAACAAATTAGTTTAAAAATATTGGGTGTGTACTTTGTGCTAGACCAGGTTCTAGTTGCCACGGATGCATCAGTCAAAAACCTGCAGAAATCCCTGCCCTTATAAGACTTACATTCTCCTGAGGGTAGGCAGACAGTAAACGAATGCGTGAGTTAATTACCGAATAGGTAAGACTACAATAAATGCTGCAGGAAGATATCAAGCACCTAAGGGGAATGGCGATTGTTGTGAGCAAGGAAGGACATACCTTTAAAATAGAGTGATCAAGGTTAAGTCTCACTGTAAAGGTGATGTGTGACCAAACACCCAAGCAAGATAAAGGAGTGACTGAATCTGTGTCTCTAGGGCAAGAGGAAATGGTGAGTGCAAAGGCTCTGAAGTAGGCCATACCTAGGTCCAGGAACTGCCAGGAGCCAGTCTGCCTGGAGCAACTGACTTCGAGAGGAAGTCATAGTAGCTGTTGTCATAGAAACAGGTTGGAGGTGGGGATAGGGGGAGGGAGGTGGTGGCAGACTTTATAGGACCTTGTCTGTTACAAGGGTTTTGATTTTTATACTGAGTGAAGTTGGCTGGCCTTTGGAGGATTTTGAATGGAAAATAGATGTGATCTGACACATTTTAACAGGCTCATTCTGGCTACTGTATTGTAACTAGACTATAGGGAGGTTAGAGAGGAAGCAGGAAGCCAATTGTGAGGCTATTGCAGTAATCCAGGTGAGAGATGATGGTAGCTTAGACAGAGTGGGAAGGGTAGAGGTGGTAAGAAGTAGTTGGATTCTGGATGTATTTTGAAGCTGTTGCTGACAGAGCTTCCTGATGGATTCGACATGTGGTTTAAGAGCAAAAGAGATGCCAAGGACCATTCCAGGGTTTTGGGCCTAAGCAACTGAAAAAAAAAAAAATGGAGTTGCTGTTAACTCATCCCCAAACTATTTCTTCCTCTCAGTTATGAGTTCTGTTAAGTTGAAGATGCCAATTCAGTATCCTAGAGGAGGTATGTGGAGTAGAAGTTTGCGTGTATGAGTTTAGAGGACCCTAGTACAGACACAAATTTGGGAGTTAAATGCATCTAGAGAGATTTGAAAAACATAAGGTCAACAAGGAAGTGAATGAAGACAAAAAAGAGACTTTAGGTCAACCCCAGGTATTGTCAGGTTAAGAGGTTGTTGAGATTAAGAAACCAACAAGGAACTCCCTTCTCAATGAAATAGAAAATACAGAAGTGGGTGGTGTCCGGAATTTGAGTGAGTAAGCCTTTTAAGGAGGAGGCATGTTGATTGAAAGGACCTGTGAGACAAAGGCTGAGATTTGACCATTGGATCTAGTAATGTGGATGTCGTTGATGACCTTGACAAGGCGAGAACCTAGTAGGAGTGGGTTCAGGAGAGAGTTGAAAGAGGAGGTAGAAATAATTCTTTCAAAGAGTTTTGCTCTAAAAGAAAGCAGAGAAAGGGAGGAAGAAATGGGGTGAGGAGAGAGTCATTCCTTCCCCCTCTTTTCTTTTCCCCTCTTACCCCTCACCCTCTCTCTAGATCAGAAAAATGACAGCTGATATATTCTGTTGAGAATCACCCAGTAGTAAGGGACAGCTGGGTACAGGAGAGAGGGGAGGGACTGCTGGAGCAGTTTCCTAGAGGAGGCTGAAGGGAACAGAATCTGGTGGTAGGACTGGTTCTCCCTGCCCCCCCCCATTTTTTCAAATCGAAGTACAATTGATTTACAATGTTATATTAGATTCTGGTGTACAGCATAGTGATTCAGTTTATATATATATATACATACACACACACACACACACACACACATACACACATATACATATTCCTTTTCATATTCTTTTTCATTTTGACAGAAAGAGACTCACAAACAGAAAACAATCTTATGGTTACCAGAGATGGGAGGAAGGGTGGCGGGAGGGATAAACTGGGAGTGTGATTAGCAGATACAAACTCCTATGTACAGAATGGATAAACAACAAGATCCTACTGTATAGGACAAGTTTTTGAGAGGAGCAAGATAGTTCATATACAGTATTGGCCTTAATATGTCTCTAGAGCTAGAAGAAATGCAAAATCTAATGAATTAATGGAATAATTTAGGTACAACCTAGGTGGGATGTTGCTGATCCAAATCTCAGGGAAGAATTAGGTAATAGCAGTTTGAATCTAGGGTTCTTGCCCATTGACCAAGAAGTTTTAAGGCATGACATTTCCATTGTACATAGTGACTTGAAAAACATTCTCTACAGGACTGATCACCGTGTCAGGGAAGAATCCAAATCGTGACTTGTTGTCAAAAGTCTTTGAAATTTAGAATTATGTATAGAAATGAAGTAAATCAAACTCATATTATTGATGTTTTGTGGTAGGCTTAAAATAACTTATTTTTACAATTAAAATATGTATGTGTAATCACAATTTATTTTTATTCCAGTTAAAAGTATCACATTGAATAATTGAAATTGGTACTCTTAAGTGTAAATGTTTTTGTAATCACAAGTTTGAGAACTTAAGGTCTACCAAGTTTTGTGTTTAATTTATTGGAGTTGTAAGAATTTACAGTTGGAATTGGAAGCATTTTGTGTTTCAGGCAATTGAAATGCTTTGCAAAGAAAATTGAATATATTAAATTTATGTATACAAGTTAAAATTGTAAAGAGTTAGTCAAAGTTTGACTAACAAAACTTAGTCAAGTTTGTTAATGGGACCAAACATTAATCAAAGTCCCCCTTAAAAGTGATTGTTATGAATTACTAGGTTTCTTTCTAACAACAGTAATAGGATTTCTCAGGTAAATGTAAAAGCATGAGGAACAGCAAAGTTTTTAATATTTCTAGCTTTAATAATTTGAACATTAATTTGTGAAACAGAAGAAATAGTCATTTTTATGCAGGAATGCCAAAAATCTCCTCTCATGTACAGACGTCCTGGGTGACCTTGTCCATGACTTTAGAAACCATCCATTGATTTTTATATTTGAATCTTCAGCAATGACTTCTGTTCAGAATCCTAGACTCCACCTGCCTATTGGACAGTTTTGTATGAATGTCTAATAAGGCCATCTCAAACGTAACTAAAACCAACCTCTTCATTTCTTTCTCATCCTACTACTCCCAAATCATAATTCCTTAATGGTTAAAGCCAAAAACCTAGGTGTCATCCATAATTCTCCTTCATTCCAGTCACTAAGAGGGTTCTATCAGTTAAGGTCCTGACAGGAAAGAGATGACAAATTTAAATTGGGTAATTTGAAGACAGTAATGGGACTATTTTCAAAGGTGTGGACAGGATATGAGAACACCACCACAAAGGGGCAAAGAGAGGGAGCTTTTATGAGAACCCAGAGACAGAGAGGACTTGGTGGAAGCCTGTTAGAAGCTGTGGATCTTAACTCCTGGGATGCAGCCTGCCTTGTTGGCCTTTCAAGGAGAGAGCTGGAGGAGTAAAGATGCAGTTTCATTCTTTCTCTCATATCTTGCTGGTGCCTTCATTTCTGCTGAATCTGACTGGAAGTCAGCGGCATGGGTGCCTATGGATGCAGTCATGGAGATGAGCCTCCCTGCACAATGAGCATGGTGCAGAAGGGTGGAGGCAGCCCAGGGTTGCACAATGGAAGACACCCAGCACAGAGGCTAGCAAAGCCCACAGTAGATTATTTCTGGCACATGCCCTCAATGTTTTGTTTTGTTTCATTTTGTATCTTCTGCATTTTTGGGTTTCTTCCTATTAGAGATTATTGTTGAACTCTATTTTTCTTGACAGTTAATGGCTCTGGTTCTGGGTTTTTTGTTTTTTTTTTTTTTTTTTTAAAGTAATGGTGCCCCCAAACACACATTAGGATACTGCTCTCTTGAAACACTCTCCTAGTCAGGCAGAAGTCTTAGGTTAACCAGATCTGTTAATTAACATGCTTGTGTCAAATCAAAGATTATCACCCTATTTAGTGCTATGCTCTCCTTAATCTTCCATCAGTCTTTGAAAGTTTGAAATACCTGCCCTTAACCTAAATTGGATGTGATTTAGAGAATATCTCTTGCCCTATTTGATCAAATTTTATTTGATATCAATTTTTTTTATTATCTCCTTTATTCTCTTCTCACTTCTTTTAATGAAGGACCAGATGTGGCTTATAACACAAACATGTAATAAGGCATAAGTGATACGGGGTTTAACATTGTATAATGAATCGTTTTAAAATTCTGTATCTTTTATCCTTTGAAGGTGGGGAGAGATTTGCAAATCATAAGAAATTTTAAATTATGACAACATGAATAAGATTGAAGAGAAAGCTGTGGTTTTTTATTGTATAGATGCTTTGAAAGTCATGCATGTTAAGAAAATCTCAAGACCTTTTTTTATTCTTTACCCTATGCCATAGCCCTCAGATTGTGTGACAGTGAGGTCTTATTTTAATATATGCAGAATTTGTTTCCACTGAAATTCTTTGTGTCAGGTTTTTACATAACAGAGAATACTTCCATTTTTCTGGTGACATCTTATTCCCCTTGTATGGTTCCCAAATGAGCCCTGCTTCTCTCAAATACATTTTATATACTCTTTGGTGATGAGTATTTTATCTCTGGCAATGCTGTCTCTAATTTGTCCATGAACAATTCCCTTGAGGACCTTCATATCCACTATTATTGTAATTATAAAATCGATTCTAATGCTCAATTCAAAGAGTCATGAGTATATGCCTTTTCTTCCTTATGGAGAGCCACGGCAGGGATAGTCTGTTCAACTGGGGTCATAATTCCTTGGATGAATGTCATAAAATATTTCCACAGATGTGCAAAATAAATATGACATAATATCCCTTTTTAAAATACATGCCTTTTAAAAAATCCTTTCTCTCCACCCCCATCCCCCCTACTGTGTTTTGGGGTTTTTTTGTTTGTTTTTGTCTTGTTTTTTGTTTTGTTTTGTTTTTGTTTGTTTGTCTTTTTAGCATGCTGGTTTACGGAAGGCTTCATATTTTATTCTTTTGGGAAAGCTGAATTTGTCAGCCAAAGACTATGATTTTTGTTATTTTTTATTTTTTGTTAACCATAAATAGGATTGCTCTGGTTTTTTGGTTTTGGTTTTGGTTTTTCACATGTTCCTGATGAGTAGTTTGTTGTTGTAACAGTTGCTTCATAATTACGGTGTGATTTGCAAATTAGAAAAGAGAGACTTAAAGGATTATATACATTATTTAGATAAACATGTGGAAAACCAGAATGGTCTGATTTAAAAAAAAAAAAAAAAAAAGCCCAGTCATACACCCTTAGGGAGTTTATATCTGTTTCTAGAGACAAGCAATAGCCCAGGCTACCTGATTGAGTTTTTGTTTTTAATTAACAAAAGCTAGGTGCTTCATACCCCTCCACATATGTCCTGCCCCATTTCCCTCCTACAAGATGTTAAAGTTGAAAAGAAAACAAGAATATGCAAGTTTGGACATAGGAGCCATCAGGCATCAGCTTCCTACACAGACACAGCCAGCTCCCATCTTCTTACATATAGTAATTTATCGGTAGAAGTATGGAAAGAAGGAAGAGAATGCACGTAGAATAGGAGAGTTGAGCATTAAATAATAGTACACAGGTGGGACACTGAGAGGGTAAAACATTTTGCTCAGGAAATCTAGGCTTAGATTTTTCTACTAGGTTTCATCTTGCCCTCTGCCCAAGACCCTGGCATATTCCATCAGAATAAGTCCATCAGATTGGAAGACCAACAAATATTGTTCTCTTTTAGGTCTTTAAATAGAAATAATAGAGAAGCCTACTGTCTGTTGGGCCAAAGGACAAAATGTATAGTTGATACTGTTTTGGGTTGCCCTGCAAGTGAATACCTATTCAGGGGCAAATTCCACAAGTTTGGAGTCAGGGCTCTCTTTCATTGTTGAAGGGGAGGGAGGGCAGCAATTTCTTAAATCCCTGGCAGACAGGGCCCCAGCATGAAACCACAACTTGGCCAATTGGATGCTCCAGCTCGGTGATCAGTGGTACCAGGTTGGAGTTGTCGGAGGTTGTGATGCTGCAGTGGAGTTCAGTAGAGGATGCCAGGCAGTTCGTACAAGTAGTGACTCCTGTACTGATGGTTGCTGCAGTGTCACTGTGGGCTGCCTTGATTCTTGCAGTTTTTTAGTCTTCTTGTCTGTCCTGTGAATTATCAGTATCCTTCTAATAAATCACTTTTCTGCTATTTGGGACCAGAACCTTGTCTTGTACAAAAGAAAAAAAGAGGATGCCCATTTTGGAAAAAAACATTTATGATTTTCAAGTATTATGTTCCTGGTACTTGGAGAACTTTTTTGATGGGAAGTGTGTTCTTGGAAAAATAAAAATGGTTGATGTTGTTGAGACTTCATTGTAGTAAGACCTCAGTTAAATGTCAGGCCCATGGGATTCCTCCTAGTGTCTTCACCGACCTGCAATATGTTACCTGTTCCATCTATGTAATATATATACCAACATAATTTAATGCATTTGTGCCTGTATTAGTTCCAGGGAATCAGATTAAGCAAATAGTAAAAAACGTTTGTGATATAATTAAGTCCGTATGCTACTTGTAATCTTTTGAGGGAACGGAAGATTATTTTTGTTGGTATTTCATTTTTGATCAGTGCTTTGTGGCTAAAAGAAATCCTCTGATATCTCATAGATGACCCCAAGTTAGAACTGCCTTAATCTGTGTATTCAACCTTTGCTTGTGAAGTTTGACAGTATTTGAAAGTGCCTCCGTAATAAAACACACCTTTAAATAACTCTCTCAGATTAATTTCAGCTTTTAAAGTGAGAAGATGGCTTGAACTACCACCGCTGCCAGCTCAGCTGTGGATCTGAAATATCCAGCTGTGCCCTCTCTGCCTCTCTCATCACCAGCAGCAGACTTTGCAATCAGAATCTGTCTGACACGTGTGTTGATGTGTGAGGCGAGATAGCATCTAGTTCACTGTATTGGCCCTTCAGCGCTAGACCATAGTAAACATTTGTCTTTGTCAGCAGTTAGAGCAACATGATCTGAGGATGCGCAGGGATTACAGACTCCCCTTCTCCCCCCACCGTTATGCTTTTGTCTAGGTCTGCATAGACAGGGCAGGAGATTCATAATCAAAGAGAATTGATTGTTGGGATAGACCAGGCATGTTTAAAAGCTGTGTCTCCTCTCAGGGGAAGAAAACAAATCCAATGATGGTCCCACTATACATCATATTATGATCTATTTAATAGATCTTATTACAGCAGACCAAAAGGACGGTCTGTGTGTGGTTAGCCACCGTTGGTATTTGCCATATCCTATCAGATCTTTGACCAAAGGGACAATAAAATAGATCCAAACCCTGAGTTATCTTTCATTGTCCACCGTGAGAAGACTACTGATTTGTGGTCACAAAAAAATCAGTTTTCTTTAGGAAAAACACTATTCTAAGTGAAAAAATCTGTTAATAATCATGGTGAAAACAGTACTTACTGATAATTGAATACTATTCTGAGCACTTGATATGGACTACCGCATTTAGTACTCCCAACTATCCTATGAGATGATCCTTGTTTTCTAGACTAGGAAACAGATATTGGTGAAGTAACTTCTTCAGATTGCAGTAGGGCTGGATTTTAAGCTTGTCTGACCATGCACTTAATCAAAGCCATGTACTTAATCCCTGGGGAGCTCACCCTACCATGTGGTGGATGCTGTGTCAGACACTCAGTTTCAAAAGTCAGGTCAGAAATGGAGCCTGCATTCAGGTGCTCCAAGTCCAGTGAGGGAAGATGGACTGTAAATCAGCTTTACTCGACAGCATGATGAGTGTTATGACGGTGGAACAGAAAAGGTGCTATGGAAGTTTGAAGGAGGTCATCTAAATCAGATGGAGGGTCACAGAAGTCTTCCTGGAAGAAATGGTCTTTGAGCTGTATTTGGAAGGATGACTAGGAGCCAGCCAGAGGGAGATAGTGGAGAATGATGGATAGGCAGAGGGTCAGCCCCTTTGATGACATGGGACCTGAAGGAGACCAGATCAGGAACTGCACATGGGTCTGTGTGTTTGGCTTGAGGGCCATGTATGTGGTGGGAAAATAAAAATTAAAGACAGAATAATTATAAATATTATATATTGTAATTATATTTATAAACTTTAAATATGGTTACTTTAAGTTTCACATGTTGAACCCTGGTTTAGGTGTTTTACAAACATTATGAACATTACCTCGTATAATCCCTCTAACAACCATCAGAGGCCAGAAGTGAAAGCAAAGGCCAGATCGTAAAGAACCTATCTGCTTAGATGAAGAGTTTGGACTTTATCCTGACAGCTGTGGGTGGCCATGAAAAGATTTTAAATCATGAGAATGACTTGATGTGTTTGAGGAAGATCATGGTTAACATTTTGGAGACTGGAGTTGGATAAGACCCAAGATAAGGACACCATTAGGAGAACAGACGGTGTGTTTTCCAGGAGATAGTGGTGATGCGCTGAGTGGAGGCTTCAGGGTTGGAGAGGAACAGGGAGACAGTAGAGACCAAGTTGGGCAGATTTACAGGAATTGGTCACTGAGAGGATATATAGGACTGAGCTCCATCTTCACAGAGCCTAAAGATTGTTAAGTGAAGAATGCTCTGTTGTCCCAAAATATGGAATGGGATTTCTACTGTTAGGGTCTAAAGAAAAACGACTTTAGTTTGATGTGTTTTCCTCTTAATCGTTCCAAGGTTCCCCATCTCCAATTCCAAAAGCACCAAGAGCAGAGAAAATATTCTTCGTTGGGATCTTTCCTGGGAGGTTTTTCGATGATCTGTAAACCCTCTTGAAGATCTACCAGGGGAGTTTAGCTCTTTTTAAATGTTTCCGTTCCCCAACTTTTCCTAAGCATATGAAACATAGAAAAAATACCATTGGTAAGGAATAGTAAAAGCATCTGTGTATTTTTATGCCCTACTTTCCATGTAGAAACATTCTATTCAGAAAGTGACCAAAAAAAGAGGTTCAGTACAAAATGTGTTCAGCTCTTTCACTTTCAACCAAGTTTGTGTTTTTTTTGCTCTTTAAGGGAAAAAAATATGGTCTGAAACTGACCCAGGTGAAGCCCTGATTTGGATATGTTTATGGATATGCATTTAGCTCAGTTCTCATTACAGACAGTCATGCCTGGGGAATTTGCTGCTAATTTTATTGGATAATTCTGTTGTTATAAAAATTAGATATTCCATCTAGCCATTATAAGAGAAAAATTACAACTTAAAAATAAGGAAGACATTTATTTTCTACTTAGCTTCCTTTTTGAGTTTCTTTGCTTTTATTTTAAAAAACAAAAAAACCTTAGCCCCCTGATCTGTTTCCAATGTGAAAAGACCTGAAATTTTGGATTGCTGAAATATAGGAGAATCTTGAATTAGAGACTCTTTCAAAGTAATTCCTAACTTTTAAAACCCCACTTTTGGATCATGTGGAAATATGCATAGCAGGACTCGTGAATGCCACTGATCAGGATGACTGATGCACAGACTGGGAGCCACGTGGGCCCCTGGTCTGGTTCAGCGCCGCGGCACTCTCTTCCATTCACAGTCTCAGATGTCTGCCCCTCTGCAAAGCCGTGAGGCCAATGTCTGTAGCTGCTAAGCATGAAATCCCCTGCTTCTGTTTGTTTCTTTTGTTGCCACGAGTTAATAGGGACAGAGACAGGAGACAGCCCAGAACAAAGCAGAAATAATGGAGTATTTCACCCCAAAAAGGAATGTGGATTGAGAAATACAAAGGGTAAGGCAAAGACAGACTTAGTATCCTGAGGCAGTGTGATGTATTGGCCAGAAGCCTCAGCTCTGGGACAGTTCTGGGCCAAAGCCTTCATCTGGGAGCTCGGAGCAACCTGCATGGCCGAAAGATTTGACCCATCTTCTGTAAAAACGATTGTTTTTCCCACTAGGGTCTTAAAGGGCCACAGGATTTTTCACCTTGAAAAGTGGATTGCTTTTGTTTACCTGGAGAAGTCATCTGCTGGGAGCTACCTATGATCCAGGGCCTCCTCACAGCACTCTGTCATCCTGCTGATTGTATCTGTCGCTCTAGGTGCCATTTTGAATTTGTATTCTTTTCACTTCTTTACAAGAACTGCTAGGTATGCCAAGACATCAGAGCATTTTTGAAATTCGGTTTTCTTCTTGCAGTTGGAAGGAAAAGATTACCTAAGAGCTTGCATGTTCACATAGACCATCTCCTTCACGTGGATTTCCAGTTTATTCTTGTATTTCTCCCACACTCTTCCTCAACACATTTTATTTTGTTTAGTACTTGTTTGTTTAGTTACTTTACTGAAGTATAATATACACACACCCATTTTAAAGGGGGAACATTTGAAGACTACTCCTTCAGAGATTTTTTCCTTCCTTATTTCCCATGCTTAGAATCAGAAATCTCTGCAGCTCGTGTGGGCTTCTCTTTATAGACAAGCTTTTTCCTTTCCAGAGGACAAAAATGGAAGACATTTCTCACAAACAGTGGGAAAGAGAAGCCAGTAGCACTTCAATATCCCCTTGCCTTCCATCCCAGCCAGACCCCCTCCTCTTTCCCTGATCCCTAAGTCAGCCTTGAAGGAACTCAGTTTCTGTCACTCTCATGGGAGAAAGATGCAGCTCATCCGCTTGGAATGAAAGGTGCTTCAGCCATAAACCGGACTGTACAGGCCAGGATACAACACCAAGATTTGCATCCTCCCCTTCCGCTGCCAGGCTGTGTCCAGTTACACAGGCAGGCTTATTAAAGCACTGCTCCCACCCCCTCGAGACAAGACCCCACTTCTGATGCTCCAGTCCCCGACTCTAGATGTGGCCGTCCTGAGGCTGAGAGGACATAGGTGAGACTCTGGAGCCGCACAGCCCTGGTTGGAGCCCCAGCTCTGTCCCTTACTACACAGGATGCTCCTAACGTTGCCTCTCTGTGATACACCCTCAGATGTTAGAGGCTTTTCATTCCTTGAGTAAATGACTGGATCCAGACTGCCAGAGTTCAAACCCTGGCTTCACTTTTTAAACAAGTCATTTAATTTCTTTGGGTCTCAGTTTCACCATATTTCTTTTCTTTTTCTTTTTTTTTTTTAAGTAAAGATCTTTTTCTGGGTGGGGGAGGTAACTAGGTTTGTTTGTTTGTTTATTTTTAATGGAGGTACTGGGGATTGAACCCGGGACCTCGTGCATGCTAATAAGCACACACTCTACCGCTGAGCTATACTCTCCCCAGTTTCCCCATCTTAAAATGAGAAGCACATAGTACTTTTCTCATTGGATTGTTCTGGAGAGTAAGTGAACTAACACACAAATCATTTAGATCTTGTACTCAGTGGTACTAACTGCCTTTGGTCTTATTTTTTGCATTAGTAGGAAACCGATTCCTTCGTCATGTCTCTTCCAGAGCTTAAGCAGCTCTTACAAGCCCTATCAACACATTTTGGTTGTATTTTCAAAGACAGACCCATATTTGAACAGTATAGACTTGGAAAATATTTTCTTTTAAATTTTGTAATTTTAGATATTTATACACTTAAAATTTTATTCAGTGAACATGTTTAATGTTAGAAAACATTCTAGAAATTCCTTTTAAAAACTTCTTTTTGTCATTGTGAGAATTGGTGAGGGTCAGAATGTGTAAGTGCCTAGTTTTGGCTTTGAAACCAAACTACCTAAGAAATATGTCCATCTCAAGTTATGGGTTAACTTTCTCTTGCTTTTAGATACCAACTGAGTTTTTGTGTATCTGACAAGTATTTATTGAGCACAGAGACAGGCCCTAGTTAGGGCTCCACGGAAAGACCTGGTCACTTGCCATAGGAAACCTCCAGTTTTTGTTTGGCGAGACCCTGATTTAAATAAGGAGGAGATAGTGTGGTGCTGGGGCAGTGACTGTAGCTGTGGGAAGTCCAGACGCTGACGGGGGAAAATTTTCCAGCCCCTCTACAGAGTTTCAATCAAACTGAAATCATGCACAGAATAAAATCATGTATTCATGATGAAAAACAGAGCATCAATTGAAACAAATGCCATGTCCCCAAAGGCTAGGGATTTAGCGAGACGGGGTGGTAGGAGATAACGGTCAACACAGGGGCCAGTGCCAGAGGGGGAGGATTTCGAGCAAGACTCTGTCTAGACTTGTGAATTGTACCTCAGCTCTGCTGCTCTGCGCTGGTGCCTGGCCACCCTTGGGAGCTGTAAAATTAAACTTTTTGAACCAATAATCAGACCAAGGATGAACATGTCTTGGGGTCATTGTTCATAATTCAATCATCTAATAATAATGCCAGTTAGGAAAGAATACATGGTGGCATAATATTAACTACAGTGCTTGAAGTGTGTGTAAAGGACCAAGCAGTGGAAGAAAGGAATCCATTCTCTCTGAGGAAATTGGAGACTTTCCAGAGGAGATGCCATCCGAGCAGAACTTTGAAAGGAATTTGCCAAGGAGAAAAGAGAGGGAAGAGCCTTTCCTTCTGAGTACAGGGAACCTGGGTGGCACAGAAACGTAAAGTGCTCAGTCTGAGGGACTGGAGCGTGATTTGGAGGGTAGTTGGGGTCATTGAGGTGGAGATGTAGAGAGAAGTGAGATATACTGTAAGTGCTTCATTACTGCTTTACAGCATCGATTTGTGGAGCAGTTATTCACTGAGTACTGCTGTCTACAGTGCTCTGCCAGACCTACCAGTGTCTGGCACTGTCTCCAGCAGAAATAGGGACATTAAGACAATCTTGCTGCCTTAGTACTAGACTATGAGACTGAAATACAAGTCCTCACTTTACCTTGCAATTTAATCTTTTGCTTACCTTTTCCCCAATACACATGGTCATCCTCCTTCAAGCAGAGATTCCTAAGGTTTTGCTTCTGCTTTTTGGCTAAGCCATCTTTCAGCTAAGGGTTCTACAATTTGTCCAAAGTCTACAACACAGAGTTACTACTGGTGATTCCAGTCTTGGCCCTCTCTCAAATCTTAGCACACCATTCCCTAACACCCACTTTTGATAGAAGCTTATGGATGCATGCTGGGAGAACCTTCCTGTATCCTCAAGTAATGAGAGATACGCTGAGTTCTTTTGGGAAGGAAAGTCATAACGGACCCCATGTGAAAAGAGCTATGAACTGAAGCAGTCTAGGCAACAGAGACCTTGACCTTGGTGGTCTTTTGCCATCCTCTCCTGGTCCCCATCGTTAGAATGCAGACTCACCCTGTTCTCTATTCCCTGCTGCAGGTGAAGGTTAACGGTTGTGTGTCTTTAGTGTCTTGGGTTGTACTGGAAGGGGCTGGTACATGTGGAGGCTGCTGTGGGCCGAGGGAAGGGAAGTAGCACACAGTCTGGGCTGCATGGTGGGCTGCCAGGCCCTTGCGCAGGAAAGCTAACAATCTTTTAAGATGCCTTAGGAAAATGAACATGCGCCTACCTGTATGGTACCCTTGTCATAGCATTAAGCATTCAGCTGATGCCTTATAACATCCTCCTAAGGAAAGGAGGTGGCTGAGAGTGTTAAAACGTTGCTGGTGAATGGTGGGGAGACTGAAGCATGGGTAGGTTTGTCGGCCTGCACAGAGTTATACAATGCCTCAGTGTCTGGCCTGGGAATGAAGCCTGAGTTTGCCGCTTGCTGTCAGGACAGCCGACGGCATTGTGTTTAGCATTGTACACCAGTGAAAAGGGCTTACTCTTAACAATGCATGAGCTGCTTTAGGAGACAGACACAATGAACTTTGGTACAGTATAGTCTAGAGGCCAAAATGAGTAATTTTAAGTAAATTGACTACGAGATCCGAAGCTTCATTAAGTTTTAAAATGAAAACCAAGTGAAAACTCTGTACAGTTTTTAGGAACTGACTCAAAACAAAATACTCCCATTTGAAGTAGCAGAGTTTTAAAAGTCTCATTTTGTGGGCTCAAAATCTGGTACTATTCCTGTTAACTGTAGGATTTATTTATTTCAGATACTCAGAGTCTGTGACTTAGGTGATCCTGCCTTATAGTAATTGTCAATCTAACCTTTATGCTTTTTATGTTCTGAAATGTCTTATTGCTGTAGCCTGTGGTTTTGAGGGGAGGGCTTTGCTATATTCAGATTTAGTTTGGATTCTTTCAGAATCATTGAAAATAGCCTGAAATTCAGAAAAGAGATTGAGGGGAGAGGGGAGGTGTCATGTGGTAGGTGTCTTTACCATCTGCATGGTTGGACCTATGGGGCTAGAGATGACGTCACTGGGGAGAAGATAGAGGTGAAAAAAGATGAGAGTGGAGTAGAATGTCACTGCTAAATTGCCTTTTACGTCAGAAGTGTCTTTGGTGACCTAGGATAAAATAACAGGTGATGCAGATATTAGTGGGCTTGGCTGCAGAGTTTTTACACTCTGGATTAAAAAAAAAAAAAGCATGAAGATGAAATTCTGGAGCTTTTCATCACAAGTATATTGAGTAATATTGCCATCTGAATAATTGAAACTGAATAATCAGTCACCTGCAATTTCATTTTCTATTTAAGATTGACGATAGTCTAAGCCAGGGCATTTGGGATGGTCTCTTTCCAGGAGCTAGTTCAGGGGAATTCTGGCAGATGAGCTGAGCATGAATGGGGGTATCCAGAGCAGGAACAGGGTATTTCCTCTCTTCCCAAAACAAAGATCAAAGCAGCCCAGTAAGAGAAACCACTCTGTGAGTGACTAGTGGTGGTGTCTGTCACAGTTGAACTTGGCAGAACCCTCCTTAGTGAAGAGCTACTAGCCAGTCTTTGAAAGAATACACACATACATCTGACTCTCAGAAAAGCTCTCATCATGAGTCCGGGAGACTTGTATCTTTTGTGGGTGAGGAAAAGTTTGCAAAGAGTCAGACAATAATCAGCCAGCCTTCTTACAAATCCCGGATGCGATGGATTGGCATCTAGAAGGCTTTTTATAGTTGTAAGTCATTAACCTTGTAGGAGAGGCAAAATGGTACTCAAGTTAGGCCAAAGAAGAGCAACAAATATGATGGAAGAGTGGGAGGGGCTGCTATATGAAGGCAGACTGAAATAATTAGGACTCCTCAGGCTTGAAAAGACTGAGAAGAAATATGATTAGAGTTTAATAAATCCATGAAGAATGTGTATTAGATGATCATAGAATTTACCAGAAGTAGACAGAGCCTCTTAAAAGACGAGAAAAAGTGAATTTAGGACAAAAAGAAACTCTAGCACACCAAAAAAGTAGGTCCTGCACATCAAAACCGTGCTTTTGGGAACTGGGCTAACTTCTGGCATTGAAGTGAAGTGAAAAAGTCAAGGATTTCTCTTATTTTAACACTATTTTCTTGAATCTTTATAGGGGGAGTGGGTGGCCAGAGAGAGCATGGATCAAGCTTCCTATTAGCCTTTTCGTTTTCTTTTTCTTTTCTTAGATTAAGTTTAAATGTCATTCATTCATCGTTCAGCAGTTATTCATTGAGGTTAGATTCTGTGCCATGTTCCCTGTGAAGCACTAAGGATACTGGGATGAAGATGGATAGATAAGGTTCCCACAATCTGGTGATGAATAAGAAACTGTAATAGTCTATGTATGAATTCACAGACTGTGAGAGCTTGACACGAATTGCTAATATACTCTTAGCATAAGAGCAGGCGGCCATGGGGAAGCGATGCTTTAGCTGAGACCTAAAAGCCAATGAGGCGTTCCCGACCTCATTGCCAAGAGTTGGGTTGGGGGAAGAGGGAACAGCATGTGTTGAGTGCCTTGAGGTGCAAGATGGTCAGCGTGACTGTAACTGGAGGTGGGGGAGTGAGAAGGAGAGTGAGAGGGGAGTCATGGGGGATGAGGCTGGAGGGGTGGGTAGAGCGGATGCTGGAGGGCCCTGTAGACCACGATGATCGTAATGGCAGCTACGTGGAGAATTGAGGGGGCATCAGTAAGTGGACTGGGACCCGTGGAAGGATGTTGGTGTTGTCCAGGTGATGGCAGCCTAGGCTGGAGAGGGGCAGACAGACTCTAGAGCTTTTCAGAGAGTGTAGGCACGGGACTTACTGACTAATGTAAGTGTGAGAAGTTGGGGAGAGAAATACTCAAGCTTGATTTATGAGAGTACGACAGCCAATCAAGGCTCAGATTTTACCTGAGTAAGAAGAATTAGCACAGGCTTTCTATAGGTCTCTTCTCTCGTGATCTCCAGATGAGCCAAAAGTCAGTAGGTCTGCCTCCCTCTCTACCTCCCTGCCTCCCTGTCTCCCTCTTTCTCTCTTGAACCTTTCAGGGCCTAAATACTTCAGTCTCTACAAGCTGGCACATGGATGGTTCCTCATAAATGGATGTCAAATAAGTTGAAAGACCAAAACCTACACAAGTGATTCCCTGTCTCCCAGATCCCCTGGTCTTTAACTCTTGCAGAGCAAACAACTGTTCATAGTACTCCGAGGTCAGTGGCCTGAAACAAAATTGAACAAAGATCAAGATGGCGGTGATAATATACAGGAACTCTATTTAATGAATTTCCAAAGTGTTTTATTTTGAAATAATATCAAAGTGTTGTGAGACGAGTGCAAGGACTTGCCTGTAGACTGTACTCAGCTTGTCCAGTCATGAACATTTTACCACATTGGCTTTATCTCACTTCTCACCATGTAGATGTGGTGATGGAGGTAGAGATTTAGAAATGCTCTTAGCCAGTTAATTTCAGGCATCAGGACCCTTCCCTTCTAAATACCTTACTTGTCTTTCCTCAGGACGATGATAATTTTTATGCCACCACAGGGCAGTGATTAAATTCAGGAAATTCAACCTTACACAATACTGTCCTTGCAGTCTGTCATATTTAGTCTGTGTTCAGCTGTCTCCTGTCATCCCAGCAACATAGGTTGTGATGTTTTTCCCCATCCAATCCAGGGTTCAATCCAGAAGACGTTGCATTCATTATGTCTCTTGAGTCTTCTTACCCTGGAACTATTCCTCAGTCTTTCTTTGACTTTTAAGACTTGGAGATTTTAGAGGAGAGCAGACCAATTGTCCTGCAGAATCCTCCTCAGAATGGTGGTGTCTAATTTCCTCCTGCTTGGATTTGGGTGGTGTGCTTGGGGCAAGAGAGCCACGTGATGAGTTGGTGCCCCTTGCAATGTCCCCATCACCGTGGGAGGGGAGCTGGGAAGTCTGCATGTGTCTCACTCCTTGGATGTTAACCCTGATCACCTGGGCAAGGCGGTCTGGTTCTCTCCACTCTATAAAGTCCCCTTTCCTCCTTTGAGTGAAGCTGTTATTTAATTGTTTCCCCAAACATAGTCATTTTGAATGTTACCCAGTTGTGCATGCAGTCTTGTTTGAAAGAGCTGTGTCTCCCCTCTCTTGGCAGTGTTTTCGAGCCCTCTGCTGCAAGGGACCGCCGCCAGCACGCCCAGAGTATGACCTTGTCTGCATAGGCCTCACGGGCTCTGGCAAGACCAGCTTGCTGTCCAAGCTGTGCAGTGAGAGCCCCGACAGCGTCGTGTCGACTACAGGTGGGTACCAGCCCAGGTCCTCGCCCTCGTCTTCGTTGCCCCCAAGACACTTTTGTTTCCTCTGCTGTCGGTGGGATCCCCTCATTTCACTGAAATGCTTCACAGTTTATTATGTGTTTTTAGACCCTCTGATTCTCAACCTAGACATAAGAGAGGCTTTAATAGCATCAAATTGCTGTACCCTCTGTCCTTCTAGTTGGTCGTTTAAGTGCCACTGCATGAGTCAGGCTCAGGAGAATGTTGGTAGAAAGTAACCCTGAAACCTGGAATTCGAGTACTCTGCCAGAGTGGGTTCATCTCAGGCCCCCTGAGTGTCCTTCTGCCTTGAAGCGTCACCCTGGCCTCCTCCTGTTGGTCACGCGCGCCCTACGTGGTACAGATGATAGAGTCTGAATCTTCTCTCCTCAGCATTTGCATCCGGAGCATGGTGGGTGCAGGGACCGTTGATCAGGTGTACCATGTTATTACCTGAGGTGACTGAAAAAAGTCAGTCTGGGCAGTGGCTCTCAATCAAGGGAGATTTTGCTCCCCTGGGGACACTTGGCCATGTCTGGAGACACTTTGGTCATTACAGCTGGGGGAAGGTGCTACTGACTTCTTTTAGGTGGAGACCAGGGATGCTGCTCAGATCCTGCAGTGCATCTGCCGGGTCCCCACTGTAAGTAATGATCCAGCCCAAAATATCAAAGTGCTCCAGAGAGCTTTTGTCACTCCCCAGCACTTGCTCTTTTTCTTCTGAAAAGTGAAGCAGTAAAGACAGGTGTTAATTAGAGAAAACAACGGAAGAATAATTGTAGGAGATGAAAACCAGAGCTGCTGTGGGATAACCAACAGGGAAGGAGTGGGGTCAAGACAGTGTCTGGGAAAGTTAAAAAGGTTATTGATTCAGCCAGATTTTTTTTGAGCACCTACTGTGTGCTAGGTCCAGTGTTAACAACTGGAGATAAGCAGTGATCCCAGCATTCCTGGAGACTCAGTCTATCAGCCACATAGACATTAAGTTCATGTCCAGAAATACATGAAGGAAGAGGAATGATCAGTTTTCCTTGGAAGAGGGAAGGGAAGGATGATGCCCGATGGAGTTTTCTACATTGGATCTTGAGGACAAGCAAGCCTGGCAGACAAGCAGGAGCAAGAGGCTGAGCTGGGAGAAGAAGGGATTTGGGGGCAGAGGGAGAGCTTGTGGCAAGGCAGGGGCTCAGACTGCTACCTCTGGGAACCACACTTCCGTGTGGCTGCAGTGCATAGTTACTAGAATGCCAGGCGTCAAATCACAAGACATAGGCAGTGGCCAAATCTTGGCAATCCTTTTATACCACACTCAAGAACTTGAGCTTTGTCTGTAGATAGTGCAGACATCAGAGTGTTTTAAGGAAGCAGAAACTGTATGATCTAATGCCATTTGGGAAGCATCACACTAGCCATGATGTGGAGGCTGAATTGTGGGACCCACTGTTAGCCATTAACTAAGGCAGTGACGGTGGTGGGTGGGAGGGAGAGAGGAGGGAATAGAATGGATGTTTATTTGAGGGCTAGGATTGACAGAGCTTGGTGGCCAGTTGGGTTTGGAGGGTGAGAAAGAGAAAGAAGCCAAGGGTGATTCAAGACCTGGCTTGGGTGGAGGGTGGATGATGGAACCATTAACTAGGATTTCCTAATAAGAAGGAAGAATATCGATGACCAAGAGCCTTACATCATTTCAGGTCACGTTTTGCCACCAAATAAGTTCTGGGAAACGTGCAGGCTTTGAAAGCTTTCCAGAAGTTAGAATTGTAGGTAAGAAATTGTGTACCTGTGAAGAAACAGAGACTTAGCTTGATTAAAGGATAAGGAAAGAGTTAGGAGTTCACGATGACTTTGGAGACCACAGTGAGGATGAGCAGGGCTCAAGTGTGTCCTGTTGCATGAAGCCGTTTCTAAGTACCGTCCTTTCCCCTGGAGGGAACTGACCACTCCCTGTTCCCCCACTGTGCAGTGTCTGTCTCTCTCCCATTTAGTGCCTGCAACACTGCTGACACGCCTGCCTCCCCAGCCTGGAGTGTAGGCGCCTAAGGGCAGATAGAGCATCTTATTTAGCTTTCTGTATGCAGATCCCGGCACAAGGTTTGGAGGTAGTTAAGATGCTTGTTGAGTGAATAGGCAGACCGCAGTAAATGGAATCGGTGTGTTTTTACATAAAATACCATACCTCTGTGAACCTCATAACAGCCTTATATGGTAGGTAAGATTCTTTTTCCACATTCTGTCTTTAAATCATTTGAGGCTCAAAGGTATGGTGATATGGCTTTGGTCACCCAGCTAGTGACAGAGGTGGGATGGCAGTTCAGGCCTTCAGATGAAGGTGAGTGGTACCCAAGACTTAGGATTTCTGATGGAAGTATTATTTTCTGGTTGCTTGTAAAATTGTGGATGTCTTTTGAGGAATGCATTAGGTTATTATGTAGACTTCATTAACTGAACAATTCTTGTAAAACAAAATAACTTCCCCCAAAAATGTACGAGTAATACAGGTATACATTCTCCACTTACCAGAGGTGTAAGCAAGAAGTAGTATTGCTTGGGCACAGTTTTGAATTACACTGTAGAAAGTTATCTGTAAATAACTTTACAATTTATTATTTGTAAATTACAATATGTTTTTTTTTTTCCAGTTTTTTAATGTTTCCCTTTTACGGGAACCAGTTGTACCATTTTCTGATGAATTAGATACTAAATTGGCGAACATTTTGAACATTGAGCCTTCTGTGAGTTGTCTTTATTCTGAAACAGGCCCAGTGCCTTTTTGCAGGCCTCTTTGGAGGTCTCAGCCATCAAGAAGTTTACACCTGGGTTAGGATTCTAATGATAAACAGCTTACACTTACTGAACATTTAATATATGCCAGGTGCTGAGACAGAATATGATACATGCTCTACTTGATGGTGTAAAAATGAAAATTTTAAGAGTGATCATTTCTCATCTGGGGGATCAAAGAAGACCTCGTCTGAGTAGGGCCTCGTATGATGGGTAGGAGCTAAGCAGAGACGAATGGGGGGTGGAGAGTAAGGATGGAAAGTGCAGAGTGTGTCTGGAGGAATGTTAGTGATCTTACTGGGTGGGAGCCCACGATGCGGAGGTGTGGGAAGTGTTGTGACCCAAGGCTGGAGACTAGAGAAGCTGTTGGGAGAAACAGTAGTGTGGAGAGCTGATCCAGCAGGAACCATGGGAGTGGGGCATTAGAGGCAGATGTGGTTGATCCCCTAAGAGTGACAGTGATACTGGCAGATAGTGAAGAAATGGAAAGAAATAGGACTTCAGTTTCTAGCCTCGTGATTGAGTGAATTATAAAAAGAGAGGAGAACATGATGGACAGTTTGAAGATAAATGATAATGAGTTCAGTTTGGGACATGCTAATTCTGAGATATTGGCAGGACTTCCAACAATGATCCAAATGCCAAAAGGCATGCTGACTAGAGAGAGTTTGTAGCTAGAGATCTAGATTTGAGAGACAACTGAACTGTGGATTGCTGTGAGATTGTTGAGGGTTGATGGGCAGAGAGGGAGGAAAAGAGTACTAAGCACCAACTATATTTCACTCATTCCTTCAGCATTTATTGAATGCCCGTTACATGACTGCCGCTGATACAGTCACTGAGGCTGCATCAGTGAGCAAAGCAAACAAATACCCCTGCCATTTGGAGCTTCCGTTGTAGCATCTGCACTAGATAAGGAATCTAAACCAGTCAGTTGTATACAGGATCATAGAAGTCCAATGGGACCAAGAGCTCAAAAGAACCAGAGTTAAGTAATATAAACCAAAGCCAAAAATCTGAGAGAGGGCCATTGGATGTGTTGACAGTATGGTCATTAATGATCAAAAGTGCAACAGTTTCAGAAGAGTGTTGGGGTAGAAACTAACATGAAACATGAGAGGGCGGTGGGCAAGCAGGAAATGAGGTATAGACTGTCCTTTTCACTCTTTGGCCCCTTGGCTAAGATTGCACATAGATTCCTCTCTTAAGAAGGTAGTCTGAAACTGAGAAAGCAGTGGCAAGGGAGTTTAGTTTTGCAAGGGAAGGTGCCACATGAGCATGCTAGTGGACAGGCATGTAAGGGTGGTGATCAGGGGAGAAGGAAACATCAAAGACATTAAGTAGAGGGCAGGGAGTGCAAGAATGAGTAAAGACTTCTGATTCTGGTCAAGACAGAGGAGCTAAAACTGGCTTAACCTCCCATCTGATATAACAACAACAACAACAACAACAACAACAACAACAACAATAAAACCAGACAAAATATATGAAATGGTTTTCAAAAAATTGAATATCAAGCATCAAGGGTTAGTCATCCCTGAGAGATGAGAAACAAATGAGTTGAGCCCCACAGTCGCCTCAGCTTACTGCCTGGAGAGCATTCCCAGGCCAAGGCACAGGTCCAGGGGGAACCAAAGTGGAGCTCAGTGGACTCCTTGCATTGGGGAGATGGAGCTGAGAGTTGGCGAGATTCGTGCAGTTCCAGAGGAGAGAGAGCTGGACAGAGAGAAAACCCTAGAGATCTGCACAGGGTCTGCATTGTATCCATCAAAGCATTCAGTGTCTGCACATGAGGAAACTATTCAAAACTAGGGAAGTGACCATAGGTTGGAAAACATATACGGTCTTCTGGAGAGGAAAATTAACATGCAAAACTATGCTTTAGTTTTGAATTGAAAACTGGAAAAGAACATGCAAAAATAACAATGGGCTTTCTTAGTATGGTTGAATTATGTGTGAAATTTTATTCTCTTATTTCTCTATTTTATAATGTTTTGATTATATCAATCCAATTAAGAATGAAATATTTGTTGGAAGAGTTTGGAACAGTTGAAAAGGTAATATACCTTGAGAATTGGTTTCTTAAAGTGGAAACATATCACAAGAAAGGTATGTCCATCCAATTCAGCAAGGCAAGAATGCCTGCTTTTTCTTCAGAAGTAAAGGGAATTCAAACTTTATTGGATTGTTAACTTCAGCAATCTTTTACTTTGACATAATTTTTAAAAGATACTTAAATTGTCAAAACTCAAAGGGCCAAGAAAATCCTGCAAAGAGCAGGTCCTGCTGGTAGAGAAAAAAAATTGAGTAGCTTACACATTGGTCTAGAAACAAAAGTGAACTTTGTCCAGAGTGAATTCCTTGACTGTATCTGCACAAAGAATTTGTTGATAAAAGGGGTTGTTAACCTGTAGATTACACAACATTCTCTATTTTTCTTTTTAAACCAGAGGAATGGAATCTAAAAGTTTAGGATAATATATTGATGTAACATGGAGAATAACCTAGAGAAAACGGAACACTTGAAATTGAAAAAGGTTGAAAATCTCTTCTCGGGATATGTATTATTATACTTGAAAATTTGTCAAGCTGCATGTCATTTAGTTAAAATAGAAAACAATTATGATAATTTGAAAGAAATACAGGAAAAGTTCATGAAAATGTGACCAAGATGTTTTAATAACTTTAGTATTAGCTGCATATGTGTTAAAAGAAATGAGTTAAAAAGTTAAATTTTGGTATCTGCTGAAGGGTTGTGTTTTATAAACGCTGGTAGATTAAATTTCCTTTTATGATGTTGAAATCATATTTAGAAGAATTTCACTAGACCGTTATCCAAACATCACAAAACTACCATGGTGTAAATTGTATCCTTGGTCCAAGTCACGGCCACCAGATCGATGGAATGTCTTTCTCTTAAGCCCATTGTTAGAGTGACCCAGGAACTTCGGAAGCGCACACCAAGCACCTGTGTACCTGTGTGCAGACTTGTTTGTGTGTTGTCGGTGGTGGGGGAGGTTGGAGGATGGCCTGTAGGTCCAAGCAAAATACTCATGTGTTCCACACAATGAATAAAAATAGACTAACCTCCCTCTCAAACCTAATTTTGTTACTATTCCAGTAATTCTTTCCCTGAATAAAAAATTTCAAATCCATCTCCCTTGTATCACAGGCTTTGTTGGATTTGAGGACTAAAAGACAAAAACTGAAAGTCTATGCAAACAATTATTTCCCCAAAGAGTTACTAAGTCATATATTTATTAAAATTTGTGGGGTTAAATCTTAGGGGAGGTTTCAGTCTTACTAATGTAGCTTAAATAGGCCAGGAAAAAATGACTATGTAACTTAGGCCTTAGCCATCAGATTGTTTGAATGGAGTCGGGAGACCTATTCATGAGGCCTTCAGCCAAATATTCGAGGCCATTGACAATTGACTTAGTTGTTACTGTTACTTCCTCCTCCTGGTTAAATATAAATAATGGACCCCTAATGTTAGAGGAAACTTTAAGAAGCTAATCTAGTCCACTTATTTTGCAGATGAGGGATTCAAGGTCTGGAAAAAATAAGTGGCTAGTGAGTCTAAGAGGTGTGGCTAGGACTTCTAGGTGTGTCCTTGTCACTTCAGCACACTGACTCCCTGTGAAGAGCACCAGAGGATGCTTATTTTTTCAAAGAAGCAACAGAGTGAGCACACTGTTATGGCTGAGTCAGTTGGACATTTTCCCTCTGCTCCTGAGTTCTTGGCTTTATTAATAATATCTGTAAAAAAGTACTCTCCTAACTCATACTATTATTTTTATTCCATTTATTCCATTAATAAGGCAATGTAGTATAGACCTGAGAACACTTAGGTTGGTTCTTTGGAATGTTTATACATAGGAGGGAAAATAAACTGATGGGTTTACTAGGCAAGTGTGTATTTTTCCAATCTGCTCCTCTAGTGTTTAGGTTCAAAACTGGACAAAATAGTGTAAGCTCTCAGCTGGTTGGTATACGGAGGAAGGACTATAGTGTGGAGCTCTGGTGGACTCTGGTGAGGAGACCTGAGTTCAAGTTTAAATATAGCACTTAGTCCTTTGGGCCAAGCACTTAACCTTTCTAGACTTGACTTTCTTCCTGGAACGGTAGTTACAGACACTTAAGGATTGTCATGACAGGTAAATTCAGAAATACAGTCGTCCCTTGGAATCTTAGGGGAATTTGGTTCCATGACTACCCCCCCTCCAGCGGATGTCAAAATTCCATCATGCTTTATGTAAAAATATAGTATTTGCATGTAACCTATACACATCCTCCTGTATGCTTCACATCATCTCTAGATTACAGATAATACCTAATAGAATGTAAATACAATGTCAGTGGTGGCCTCTGCACAGCAAATTCGAGTTTTGCTTCTTGGAATTTCTGGAAATTTTTTCCCAAATATTTTCAATCTGCAGTTGGTTAAATCTATGGATGCAGAACTCTCAGATATGGAGGGCTGACTATAAATATAAACCCTTAGCATAGATCTTTAAACACGTATTGAGATCCTAGTATGACCTAGCAATGGCATACAAGATACACTATACACTGTTTCTCCATTTTGAATCCTTGCAGTCTAGCCAATATGTAAAACATAAAACAAATAAACCGATATGTAATTAGCCCTATGAAAGTCACGTGGGAGAAATACTGAGTGCTAGAAGCACATGGATCCTATTTCAGGACAACCAGAGAAAGCTTGCCGGACAAAGTGAAGTTAAAACACCACCTGAAGGCTGAAGAGTTTGCCAGAAGGGTAAAGAACACACACTTCTGGAGCAGTATGTGCAAAGGCCCTCAGATGGAAGGAACATCTCTTGTTTTAGGAACTGAAGGATATAAAGGAGAGGGAGATGGTACAGAATAAGCCTAACAAAGGAAAGAAATACTAGACTATGTAGGGCCTTTTTAGGTGTTTCCAAATATATCATGAGGAGTGAGAAGCTATCAGACCCTTTTGACTGGGGGAGTGATGTGAACAGGAGTGCATTTCAGGAGGATCACTTATGCTCAGGTGGTGAGGTGATGGAGGAGGCAGGTGCAGAGTTTAGTTAGGAGGTTCTTGGAATTGTTGAGGTGGTGGTGGTGGTGGGGCTTGACCATTGTTGTGCTGTGAGGATGGAGAGAAGTAGGTGTGTTGGAGAACTGCTGAGCAGATGAATAGGCTTTGGTGATTGGTTGATTGATTGACTGAGAAGGAAAGAAGTGTTAAAGAAGACCACAAATATTTAGTCTATAGAAGTCCTCAATAAATGTTTGTTGTTAATTGCTACCTCAGCAACTCTTATTTTTACTACTGCTTTCAGAGTATATCTGATCTTGAGGACACACATGATTTTGATTGGGAGAAAGCTTCCAGTGGTCATTCGATGACCATCAGTATTCTGGATTTTTAGTTTTATTTATTTAAAAAAAAAAAACTTTACAGCACTGAATGTGCTGTAAAGATGAGGGATCTGAGGGACAGAGGAATTAAGTAACTTGCTTAAAATCAGACAGTTACTAATGGTAGAGCCAGAATTTGAACCCAGACATTCTTGCTTTAGAGCCCAGGCAAGCCAGTGGCTTTTATTCCTCAAAGCAACCCTTTGAGAAAGGAATTTGGATGGATTGACCTTAGTAACACTACCAAATAGTAACTTCCCTTTTTGACCTCATCCAACTCAATGCAAAGGAATAAGATATAGCTGATCTGATAGTTGCCTTTCTTGATTGCCCTTCTGGTGAACTGAAAATGTGTCTTTAAATTTTAATTCTTTTTAATCCTTTCAAACATTTGCAGTGACTGAAATAGGGAAATACTCTCTTACATCAATAGTACATTCTCTTATTTGCTGAACTGATAGTCTAGGCTTCGCCCTCCAAACATTAATTACCACAGCTATATTGTAAAAATAATACAAACACAGCAGAATGGAGGACTGTATATACCTTTGCAGTATAAATCTAGCCACACGTGTTCTGTGTGCAAAGAAAACATTTATGAGTATTCTGCAGAAACATTTATATGCCTATAAATAACTTTGCTAGGTTACTTTACTTAGAGTGAACATGTGAGGACATTTTTGTAGTCAATTTATTACGGAGTCTGTGCAAGGATTAAAGATGGTAACCGTTATATAATCTGCCTTGTGGATTAATAAATTACAAAAGTTGTATTTTGCATATGGGTGTGGCTATTTCCGGAAGGCTATTAATTCCCTCTGGGTGCCTGCATATTGTCAGCTTTCAAGAATCAAAGCAGATTAAACACTGCTGGTATGCTCCATAACTGTTTCTTTTTCGAAGCTGGGGTCTGTCCCATTTCTCTGGAAAATTCATCCTTGGGTTGTCCTGAACATAATCACTGAAAGACTGTTCAGCACATGCATAGGGTTTTCATTTTAAACATTTCACAATCATTGCCTTTTAATCCGTATTAAGCGCCCCTGTGAGGTAGGTATATACATTCAAGCATTCAAGTCTCCTGTAGGAAGATTTCAGTGCTAGCAGGAGTATTGTGATTGGCACTGAGTTTCCTTGATTTCCCAGAGGCCAGACACCTGGAGAGGCTTTCTTGCAGGCTCAGGTATGTGCCTGTTTTTCAGTCACAGGGAGCCACCTCCTGCTCCTCCTGCTTTACTAAGATTCAGTGACTGCATGTACCGTTAACCAAAATGCTATACTGACTCTGTCAGTCTGCATTAAACCCACGCAGGAAGGGTATGTTTTGGAAGATTCTTAGAGAGCCCGATGAACATTTACATTCTGTACAACAAACTTCAAGTGTTTATACTTTCATCACTCCTACAAAGGTACTTTTCACTCAGTGGTAACATTTACAGCTCCAACTAAGTACTTTGATTAATAAACAAGCACCAGAATTTCTGTCCTATGAATCTGTAATATATTCAGGCAGAAGATATACATTATCTCGTCCTTATAACAACTTTGTGACGTAGATACATACTATCATACCCACTTTACAGAGGGTGAAACCCAAAGGTGATAGGTTGCCCAGTCACAGAGCTTATTAAAACCTAGTTCTTTCCGACTCCAAAGTCACTCTTTAACCATTACATGGTATTCACTTTCTTAATTAGAAGGTAATATATAGAATCTTAAAGTTCTAGGACAGTATACAACAAAGGAATAGTAATAATAGGGTGGAATATAATAAGGCACCTATTGACTTGCTATTTTATAAAGTAAAGCAAAAACCATGTAAATGAATTGTTCTTATACACATTGTACTTAACATTTTTTTACCTTTCTAGGCACTCATCATATCTTCAAATGAAAGATTTGTATGTTTTCCCCTTTATTCTGTTGGTAATCTTGAAAAGAGGACTGTACCTTATTTATCTTGTATTGAATAATGCTTAAAATTTTAAATTGATTGGGTGCTCAGAAATTACTGAATAAATTTTTTAAAATTAGTAGGGCTTTTAACTTAAAAAGAAGTACATGTATGTGCAAAAAATTCAAATGACAAAAGAATCTCTCTCTTGTTTTGACCTCCAGATACCCAGTTCTCCCGACAGTCATTATGTGTTCTAGTTTCTTGTGGATCTTTTCAGAAATATTTAGTGTATATATTGGTTTGTGTGTCTATGTAAAGTTAAATGCACAGTCACATATGTTAGAACTGAATTGATTGACTTAGACGATGATAATTATGTCCTAAATACAGAGTTAATCATAACGCTGCACTCTAAATATACTTTTATAATAGAAGTCATTTATTACATGCATTATAAAATGTATAGATAATTATGATTATACTTTTAAGAAAAAAATTATGTATGACTTTAACCATGTCCTTAAAAGAAAATGGTAACAAATACTATGTAATTCCAGTATGAGATGGTTATAATTCAGATACCTTAGTCTCTATGCTGAGTTATATGTGAAGGAAAATTAACTTTAGGAATTAGACACAAAGGTCCTGGTAGATTTAATATTTTCTTTAAGTTTTCTTGATACTTCCGAGTGTCTTTCTCACAACTGATAAAATTTACAAGTGACATTATATATTAAAAAGTGAGGTAATATTTTGAAGAAAAGGGTTTTATTTTGCTGTAACATACAACTAGGTTTTGCTTAGTGGTAGAAGATAATATTGGATTATCAATTTATCTCAAAAATTATGTTTCTGGTGTAAATATGAGCTATAGAAAGTAAACATGAGCTTTTTTAATCTGCCTTAAAAAATGATTTGAGCATCTTACACATTTTTTATTTTTCTTCTTTTTTTCTTTTGCAGGGTGAAGGTATTAGGTTTATTTGGTTTTTCAGTGAAGGTACTGGGGATTGAACCCAGGACCTTGTGTATGCTAAGCATGCACTTTACTACCAAGCTATACCCTCCCTCCTTGAGCATCTTACACATTTTTAAAAGTTAAGTTGCTAATTCTTTGTTTTTGTTTTCTAATTTTAGGTTTTAGTATAAAAGCAGTGCCATTCCAGAATGCCATCTTGAATGTAAAAGAACTTGGAGGTATATCATTTAAAATTATTTCTATGACTGGCTTTAACTTTTACTAAGCTCATATTACTGTGTTACATATAATTAAGACATAACGATGACGTATTATTCTAGAACGTGATTCAGTTTTACCTTTTTTCTTGATAACACTTCCTAGAAATATTTCCCTCTCTATATGTTTCAAAGGTTGTTGAAGAGTTGTAAGTAATATAAACGTTGCTTTCTTTTGTGTGAATTAAAGAACTACACTATTGGTGCCATTTCATACACTATATTCTTTTGGTTTTACTTGTTGAGTGAATTTTAGTCTTAGTGAAAAATATGAAGAGAGTTTTCATATAATCTTAGAAAAATAAGCTATATATTATGCAGGGCAAAGAACTGTATTTTAGAGCAGTTTGTAGTCATACTGAAGGTTTTCTTATATTAGATTTTTTCAGAATGCGTTTGTTCCTATAATCTTTGCCAATGGGCTCTTTGCTGGGCAAGCACATTTATTGGATAGGCTGCTCCCCATACTATACATCACTCTGTCCTTACATTCTCTGTCTGGGATTTTTTTTTTTTTTTTTTTTTTTTTGGTTGTGTTTTATGTCAGTAACCCATGTAACCCATGTAAATAGGTTAACAAAGAATTCAGTCAATTCACTGAACCTACTCAAGTCTCTAATGGCCCAGGAAAATAGTGAGTGCTCTGGAGTGCAGTGTAATATTGGTGAGTTTAATGACTTAGAAGAAAGTTCTCATCTATCTCTTTAATCGCTTTGTGATATTGCCCTCAACCTGCCCCCCCCTTTTTTTTTGTAAAAAGCTCATTCTGTGACCTGTTTTTAGACTGATGAAATGGGAACACAAAACTTATGCCATTCTAATAGTGTTTGATCCCTTCTAATTTTTCTCTAAGAATGTATTAGCTGATCTTTTCAGGTGCATGTTTTAAAGAGCTGTACGTAGGACGAACATACTTCTGTCAGTCTGTTTTATAGCCACCTTTGACTTTTATATGATTAATATTTAAAATCAACCATGACTGATAAATTCTGGTTTTCCTTTGACATTTGGTTTTGTCGTTTTGACTACAAAAATTATAAAACATGAATGTTCTTGTAATAGAATAACTTTTCTATGCAAGAATTTTAAGACAGTTCTTTTAGGTCGAGTATTTTAGTATTACTTTGTGGCTTCTGTTGACTCTTTGCTTCTCTATTAAAATCAGAGGACATAGAGTAAGAATCCATGGAATCAAAATGAATGGTTTGAGAATTCTGTTGTTTTAAAATATGATAATTAGTAAGTCTATTATTACTAGGCTAGATGCAGAATTCTTTTTGAATACCATCCAGGTGTATGAAGCTGTTGATTAATTGGTAAAATGTTTATTATTGATGTTTAATTGGATGATATAAGTAATAAATGATTAATGAATGTATCTGGACAATTAGGAAAAGTGAATACATCAAGGAATTTATTATAATCTTGACTCTGTGCCATTGAAATTCAGTACAATTCAAAAGATCAAATTAGAGGACAGGAATGTTTAAGGTAGGAAGCTGTCTGTTCCCAAACAAGGTTTAATTTTGCTGAAAGAACTGTGTGTGCTCTGACAGTTGCTGAAATGTAAATAGGTTAACAAAGAATTCGGTCAGTTCAGGAAATTACAATGAAGAAGATACGATAGAGTTTGGTAGTAATGCTTTAGTTTGTTCCTGCTTGGTGATGAGGTTGAGAGATGTAAGTAAAAGATGGAGCTTCAAGGATTGGAATCAGTATATTAGGTGAAGTGCAATCCTTGATTTTTCACTCACTAATTCCTTTATTCAAATATTTTTTGAAGACCTACTCTGTGTGGAGTGGGACTGAGCATTAGGTCACATCTCAGCCAAGAATGTGTGAAAAGTAGGTTAACACATGTAGAGAGTGTAGCTTTCCTAGGATTTAGAGTAAATCTTATATACCAAGAGGCTCATCCTAACAAAAAGTATGTGGCATTTAGGGAGAATTATGACCTCCTAAAATCAAATGGTTTGAGAGGAGGTTGCTTGACCCAAAGATTTTTAAGTTCAAGAGGAAAGAATTAAGTGTCTTAAGTTCAATATATGCAGATATGAAACCATTATTCACCAATAGAGATATATTCAGAAGACAGGTGAGTCAGAGTTCAATCAGATTGTCAATCCAGGGGAAAATTCTGAAATCAAGGGAGAAACTCAAGAAATTAGGTGTAAAGATAGGCAGATACTAAGAGCCCAAATGGCACTGAAGTGCAGAATTCTCAAGAAGTTCTGCACATCCTATGGTTAATTCAGGAGATTGGCATGACCCCTGTTCCTTCCCACTAATTCCTTCCTCTGCTCTTTCAAGATATTTCCGAGGCTCTCCATCACCCACTTCCCAACCTTAAGTTCAATTTCTCACTTCTTCAAAATAGGAAGAGGCATGACCTTGTGTTCCTTATCAAGTAAGAAGAAATGGCACAGGATGAAATAACAATGACTAATGGAGTTAAATTAAATGAAAGTCACTTTTGGTAGATCTTAACAGGCTTAATGTCTCTGCACACACACTGATAGATGCTTGTGTGTGTATATGTGTATCCTGCATAATTTATATGTTATATATATGTACATAATTCTGTGTTCTTATCAGTCTTCTCTTTTAATGAGTTTTCCTTACAACTTCCACTTAAAAATTCCTATAAATCTCATTCACATCAATTTTTCTCATATGGTCTTTTCCTACTGTTCATGCAGTCACTCTAGTGCAAGTTTATGTATGTCAAGCAGGATTTTAGGAGCTGGGAATAAAAGAGATTTAGAACACATCTTGTCTTCAAGGGACTCATGGTTCAGTGATGGAGACCTTCATGAAAACAAATATTTGATGTTAATGAAATTTTTGAAAATAATGAAATTAAGTGGGGGTAAATATAAGATAAGGGATGACACAAAGATAGACCTAGTCCAGCCTGGTGGTATGATGGGTGAGTCCTGTCTCACTCTTTTGAGAGTGTCTTGCTCTCCTCAGCTTACCTGTCATACCCATCAGGCTGTACCAATTATACTTACGTAAATTGGAACTCTGAAATTTCTTCTGTCTTCTCTTCCCGCACATTCTCATTTAATCTTTGCAATTTGATGCCCAGAGAATAGATGCTATTGTTATCTCACAGATAGTGAGACACAGGACACCTAGATGCTTAGACATTAAGTGACTTGATCAAAGTTATTTGGAAAAGGAGGTGTAGGAGTCAAATCTGAGCACTTACACTCAACCAGTGTACTCAATACAGAAAGCACTGTACCCAGTGTCTGGTACAGAGAGCGCCCATATGTTGTCTGCTGCTTCTTTTATTATTATTATATGAACAATTTAAAGTCTTCTTTGCTGGTATCATTCTCAGTGTATTGATAAAACATAAACACCTTACCCTGCTCAAAACTTCTAGGACTTTCTAATTATTGTAGCAGCTTTTATCATTTGTTTTATCTCTTTATTTAGAGGTCTTTCAAGTCAAACTCTTATTCTTGTGGTTCTGACTCTAGTGCTGAAGTCATGCTTTCCTCTTCTGATTTCTTCAAGACTGCCTTCTGAAGCAAAGTCTTACCTTATTCTAGGTAGTTCCTCAGACTTTTAGGATCTTCCATCAACATGTCATTTTCATATTCTTTTATCCTTTTGATTCATTCAGTCAGCAGATATTTACTGAGTACATATTATGTATTCAGGCTGAATTCTAGAATATGATGGAGGTAGCAGTGTCAAAGCAGGCATAGTCCCTGCGTTAGACAAGCTAACAGACAAGAGAAAACTCTAAATGTGTCCTTCTCTCCTTGATTAAAGCCAAATATTATTTCTTATAGGCCTAAAACACATTTGTAAGTTAATCCCTTCCATTCTTTTTTTTTTTTTAATGAGGGGGAAGTAATTAGGTTTATTTATTTGTATTTGGAGGAGGTACTGGGGATTGAACCCAGGAACTCGTGCATGCTAAGCACACACTCTACCACTGAGCTCTAACTGCCCCCCCCATCCCTTCCATGCTTGAAGGGATATTTTTTCATACCATCCAGCTAGGCTGAGTGTTCTGATCCCTCTGGAGGACATTCTTTAGTAATGCTCAGGGAACTTTTTTCCTGTATGGTTTTTTCATTTGGGGAGCTTTTTTTTTTTTTTTAAACTAATCTCAAGCCTTTCTCTTTAAGCTTTAATTAATTACTCTGCTTGTCTCGCTCTATTATTTTTATTTTTCTGGATGTTGTGCAAGACACCAAGCAGGATCCTGGGTAGACAGATAAATTAATCTCTCAAAGGATTTTCCTTCCTCCTAGTGACTTGTTTCAAAGCCCAGATACTCTGTATGATTCCAGGCAAGTCTACTCCCCTATATCTCTATTTCTTTATCTGTAAAATGTAGTAATAATATTTCCTACAGCATATAATCCCTGTGAGGACTTAGATTAGTTAATGTGGGTCAAGTACTTGGACACTGCCTGACCTATAGCTAACACTTCTGGAAGATTTACTTTTAATTATAATAATACCCTTACTCCCTCACACCCCAAAAAAACACCTTTTGATAAAGTCCCGTTTCCCCAAGGTCTCTGAGGATAACACAAATCACATGTTGAATGCATTTTCTTTTTGTGGTCACACCTCTCTGCCTTCTAGACAAGGTGATTTTTTCTTTCATTGTATACCTGTTTAAACTGAAAAGGCCCTGGAAGGAACCTCACTGGAGTGTTGATAGTGAATGTTTTTATCCCTTTCCTTCTGTTTTCGTATTCCACCTGAAAAATCTCTTCTGTCTGTCACAGTGCCTCTTAATTGCTTTCATTCTGTTTGGCTTATGTATTTTAACCACATTACTAGGGAAGTGAAGCATCTGGCGTTTAACTGAGTTGGAAGCAGTGGTCACACTGCAGTGACATCACAGCTCTGATAATTTTTCATCTTAGAAATTTCCAGTTCTTAAATCTGTGAACAGACTTCTATGCGCTCATAGGTGGTCTTCTCATGATTTTGAAATTTCATGTACCAATTGATAGAATCCAGAGAGGAAAATTTTCATTTCTTAACATGTGTGATTTGTTACCACTTATCAATAAGGAACCAGACATCATCATGTTCCCTTTTCTTTCTCTGACTGAATTCTGGAATCTTGGTTGGTTGTGCCAAATGACTTGTTTTCTTTCCTTAATATTCTAATGAGTTATGTCTGAGTTGTTTCCCTACCCCCTATCCTGGCCCCCACCCCCATCCAGTATACTCTTTAGCAGTCTTGTCTTCCCAGTTGACTTTGGAAAAGGCAAAGAAACGCTACAAAGCAGTTAGCTGCCCTTTCCGCTTCAGTTTTCATTGCTGCTAGTTGTCAATCAAAAGGAAAGTTCATGAGGATTTTTGTTTGCACTTTATTTTCTCCTCTAAGGAGAAGACAACTTTTCTTGTTCAGAAGGTGGTGAGAGTAGTATGGAAAGTGCAGGTTGTGTTCATTTACCCATTTACTTCAGCCCATGCAATAGTGATTGAATGGTTTTTGAGGATTGTCAGCTAAGCCATTTTTTAGAGGTTGCTTCTTTCAGCAGCCAAGCTGTTATATGAAACAGATGTTGACTCTGTCCTGGTTCTTTGTTTGCCTGGAGGAATACGCCTCCTCATAGTGAAAGGTGCTGTTTCTTTGTATCCTGCTAGTTATCTTCGGCTTCCATTAATCTGTCCAGGTTATTTGCATTTCTTAATTTCTCCAGAAACTGTACAGGGCAAACTACTTAACAGACAACCCAGGGGGCACTGCTGCCCGCTTCTTTTAATTTCTGCTTTTTGTACCCAGGCCATTTAATGTCTTTCACCAAAATAAAACTTTCTTCCTTCAGAATCTTTTAGTAAAACTTATTTTGGAGGGAAGAATAGCCCTTTAATTTTTATCTGATGCGATCTCACAATCCTGTGTACATTATTATTATTTCCTCTAAATCCCCACTACCACCTCCTATTGAAAAATTAATACAACTAAATACCTATTAGTTTAACGTACCCACTAGCTCTGAAGATCATGCTATACCACAAAGAGGAGGAATCAAGACAACATAAACCAATAAATTGGTTGTGTATTAGGAAAAGAATCAGCACAGGCAGACGGACTTGGAAAGGTTATTACGACCACATGGCTTTAAGGGACAAGTGGAGTTTGTAGGTTCTTTGCTGTGTAGGAGAAAGAAACTTGCCATTTAAAAACTGAGACATCTCCAGACATAGATATCTGTGAGAGAGAAGGCAAGAAATTGTGACCCTGGCAAAGGAACATGACAGCACAGAGTGATGAGGGCCCAAGTATGGCCAGGTCCGCAGGCTACCTTCGGACCGTGCTGTAATCTCAATCACAGTCAGCTCCATACAAGTAAATGTGCGTGTTCTGTATGTGCTGTATAATTATAAGGAGGAAATGTGGTTCAGCAAGAAGAGTGTAGCCTTAATGCACTCTGTCCCCCTCTGCATTTGAATTTCTTGTTGTTGTTTTCTTATCTGTAAAATGTAAGTTTGAATAAATCATCACTGCTTATTTCCCAAGGGATTGGGCTGGAAAAGAAAAGTTAAATTGCCTAAAGCCCCTCAAGAGAGATGCTTTAAGAATAGACAGTGGTATTCCCACTAATTCTCTTTTTATAGTTGTGGATCCAGTGTGATATGTCATATTGAGTGATCGAAACTTCTTGCTATAGTATTGTTTCCTTATCTAGGAAAAGAAGCAGACCTTTATGGAATGGAAACAGCCAGTTAACTCCTGGCTCCCTGAGCTGTGTACTTTCTCGCTTAGGCTTAGGCTCTACTAGGGGAAATGATATTGGTATAAAGCCAAGTCACTTGGATGTGAGTTAAAAGGCCACAGCTATCTGAATTGGTTGAACAGGATCCCAGGGTGGTGGTGTTCAAGCGTTTTTTACACTTGCTAAGGGAAAATGGAGCCAAACAGTCAGCAGAGCCAAATAAATGAATCTAGGGGCCCAGAAGTCTGTTACTGGCTGATGTAGACCTGACCTTAATTTTTGTTTTCTTCTGGAGAAGTGCCCTAGGAAATTTTTTTGAAATCTGTCTTCCCAGTCATAGTTTAGCATAGTGCTTAACAATTTGCTTCTTCTCAGACTCTACGTATATATATCGAATGTTCTAGAAACTAGTTTCCTGGCCTTTTAAACCTCTCACACACTGCCCTCTGCCCTCCGCCTTGGCAGTAGGGATCTCACGTGCCTCTGAGGTTGCTGCTTCACCGCTGTTTCCTCCTTAGGGGCAATCAGGTCATGTCCTGTCTTCTAGCTCTACCAAACTTCCTCACAGAACATTTGTGTTGGGTTCTTAGCTTAACTTCTTATCCCTCGCAGGGGAATAGGTATTTCTGTTTCTCCCAGGGATTGCCATAATAGCAACTAATTTTCATTGTGTATTTGGTTTCACTGTGATATTGCAGCAACAGCACTGGAAGTCAGGAGACCAGTATTTTCCTCTAACAAAACAAGCCAGGGGACATTGGGCAAGGCGTTGAACTTTTCCATCGCTCCCTTCTTTTTTAGCAGCTGAAGATGCTGATAACTGTTCTTTTTGGTATAACACAACTAGTTTATTTTTTATATAACTACTTATAGTGTCTACTTCGCTTCAGCCTCTGGGAATCATAGAGCCAGTCACTAACAACTGTGCAGGACTATAAATTATTTTCTCTATTTTCCTTTAACCCTGACTTTGTCAATTATTTTTATTTTTTGTACAGTAGGTATTTTAATAAATCTCAGTTTTTGTTTTGTGTATGTAGTGTGAGGCAGACCATACATCCATGAAATAACAAATAACTAATACAAACTTAACAAAGTTGCTGTCACTGTGTTCTTTACTTTGAGAAACATTACAGTCTGATATGGGAAGTACTGTAACAGGACTGAGTACAAGATGCAACTAGGATCATATAGAAAGGACAAAGAAGGCATCACAGAAAGACAGTCTAGGAAAAGGAACAAATGAAATGAAAGTCATGAAAGTGACAGTGGGCTTGGTATATAGTCTTGTCCATAATAAACCAAGCCCACTGTCACCTCCTTGACTTTTGTCCCATCTGTTCCTAGGCTTTTTCCTCTGTTATGTTATCTTTATCCTTTCTATATGATCCTAATTGCATCTTACACTCAATATTTTTACAGTATTTACCAAATTTATAAAGTTATGAAGAACTGAAAAGCACACTGTAATCTTAAGGGTTTGTTGTAGTATAAAATATATCCATAGTTCTAAACTAGAAGGAAATTTGCTAAAGTATGCCTCAGGATGCTAAAGTAATGGTAGATCCTTCAAAGGCAAAATGTGTTGTTGTTGTTTAATTCATTTCAGTGAAAAGTTAACGGATACTAACTATATGCTGAGCCCTGAGGATTCACTTTCTGTCTTGCACATGCGCACACACACACAAACATACACAAACTCTTCTGAGCCCATTTCTTTGGCTACTTTGAGGGACAGTGATGTTGACCATAACAATTATGGAAGTTCTCATAAAAATTAAGTAGCTTACTAGATTTCTGTAATTGGAATGGCAGCTTGACAGTGGTTGAAGAGATAATATGTTTGTAACTATTCATCACTTACTAGACTGGATTGATTCTCTGACACATGCTGGAGCCAAACAAAATAGAACTGGTAGGATTTGTTTTTGAAGTGTCACAAATTTGTTCCTTTTAATTTTTTAAGGTCCAAAGTATTGTCGAAAGGCTCTGTTGAAGATGCTTGATTATTTTAATTTTGGAATTCACTGGTGTTTATGGCATTGTTGTGAGAGGTAATAATGTGACGAATTTAACCTCGTATGAAGTTAATTTTTTTTTAACACGAGTATGGGAAACTTTTATGATTGAAAATTGAAGGTTGATTTTTTTTTTTTGCAACTAGGTCTATTCTCCCTCCCTTGCCAAAATCTCATGAAATGACAAAAAACAAGCAATAATAAATTGAATCTATAACAAAGATAGACTTAAATCTGTAATAAAGAAAGGAAAGCAAGACAAAGCTTGAGGTACAGACAATGGAAACATGAAATAGAAGGGGAATTCATCAGGATTATTAATCAGGGACCTTATCAAAGTTATTAATTGAGGCTTTACATTTGGAGCCATGCCTTTATTTTTCTTTTCTTCTTGTGTTAGGTAGTGGATAGCAGCTGTGTTTACCCACAACTAAATACTTGAGTGTGGGTGCTAGACTCAGAGAGGCGGGGCAGTGCCCCAGTGATGTACTGAATGCCAGGTGGGTTAGAAAGCCCACACACAAGGGAGACAAGCCACTTGTCTGTCCCTGTTAATCACTGGAAACAGGCAATGGTAAACAAAATGGCTGGCAAACAGATTTTCAGAGGATAAGCATATAATCATGACATACCACAGTATGAGGAAAACCAACACCACGAAAGAAAGACACCCAGTCAAAAGTCAGAAGAAAAAAATTTCCAAGGACCTAGAGGTTATAGAGTGGTCAGAAGAAGACATCCAGAGGGATGGAAGGTTTTGTATTCATGAAAAAGAACATAGTTTAGAATTTTGGAAACCAAAATGTGACTAAAAATTTTTAAATGAAAACGTCAGTTGACGTTAGATGTAACTTAGTGAAACTAAGGATTGAGGAAGGGAATTTCTCCAGAATGCCTGCAGAAAGGAGTACTTTGGAAGTCTGAAAGAAAATTTAAGAGAAATAGGAAATAGTTACAGAAGTTCTAACATCCCTCTATGAAGAGCTCTAAAAGGAGAGTAAAGAAAAACTAGAGAGAATAAAATAATCAAAGAAATAATAGAAAAAGAGCCTCAAATATGAAAAAGAATACTGAGATTTAGTGAATCTTCTGAGTGCCAAGAAAAGTCCGTATCTAGACATGATGTGAATATCAGTTGGTGAATGGATAAACCAGTTGTGGTATATCCATACAATGAAGTAGTATTTAGCAATAAAAAAAAGTGAACTGTTGGCACATGCCACAACATAGATGAAATCTCAAAGTAATTGTGCAGAGTGAAAGAAGCCGGACACAATGGAGCATGTAGAGTAGTATTCCCATACTGGAATAAATTTATATCCTATTTATATAAGGTTCTAGAAAATGTGAACCAATATTTAGTGACAGAAAATATCTCAGTGATTCCCTGAGGGATGGAGACAGGAGGCAAGGGGAGGGGTGGAATGGAGGGATTAAAAGGGTCATGAGAAAAATTTGGGGGGTGATGGATGCACTTATTATCTCGATTGTGGTGATGGTTTCACAGATACACACGTTATGTCAAAATTTATCAAATTGTATCCTTTAAATATGTGCACTTTATCCTATGTGATTTATACCACAGTAAGACTTAATATTAAAAATATTTTATACCCCTAGAAATTGAAAGATACTCTTTCAATCATCTCAGGTTGAAAGTCATGGAAGTATGTTTTGTGGAGGACTTAGTGCCCTTTTCTTGAACTGCTTTCCAGTAAAGAGTTATTTTAAATAGGCTACATTAATGTTCATGGTTTAAAAAAAGATAAATGTAATTGGGAAAAGACTCAGAAAGAAAAATATCAATTTCTGGATAATCATATATAGCTGCATTGTTAAGATTAAATATATAAGTACTTAAAACTGTAAGATCAAAATGTTATCAAATCCATCAATTTAATGTGTAGATTTTTAAAATCTCAATGCTAATAAGACAGATTGATTTGTCTGTGCTCAGCAGCCCTCAATTAATGAAAGAAATATGTATGACAGATTCATTATACAAAGAATGAGAGATTCCTCAGAATAAACCAGTTGTGGTTCATTCCATAGAGATGCTCAAAACCATAGTTATAAAATATTCTCTTCCCAATCCTAACAGTTATATTTCTGAAAAATATTTGTGTTAGTGATTCTGAAATTGGCAACATGCAGGTCTTAGAGAAAGTTGGAGGTTGAAGGGAAAAACCAATAATAATAACACTAAGGTGAACTAATGTATTAGAAAGCATCTGATTCCAAACCACATTAGAATAATTAGTATTTTTAAAATATATTTTGTGTGTGTGTGAAATACCTTTTTTTGGTTCAGGAATCTTCACTGCTTTAACGTATCTTGAGCCAATTTTAGGCTCTCCAGATTGCACCTCTGGTTAAAATTTGTTAACCTGACCTTATTTTGGCATAAATAGTTGTGTATTTTTTCATTTGTATTTTCCCCTTGTTTCATTTCTGCAAGTCTCGACAAAATGCCTGGTTGAGATTGATAAGGCATGTTTATCTATAATAATCCGCACATAATATGGTAAGCTGGTAGAACGTAACATATTTTTTCTCTCTGTACTTTGCTGCCAGTGATCCCAAGTTCTTTGGTGTGGGAGCCACCACTGCCGCATTCTTATTCTTTAAGGTGATGACATTTTTTAAATTTGAGATACATAAATATAAACCCCTTTATCTCAAAACCATCGTTTGTGGTACAGTCAGAGCTGGTGATGGGCTTACCGTATTATTAAACAGTTCACACTTCAGAGCTTAGAGGCTGAGTGCTAATCTTTTCTTGTCTCAGTTTTCTTTCTTTTTCTTCCAAAGTCCTCTACATAGATGTCAGTATGAATACTTTTTTTCCTCTTACTAATTAGATTAAATCTCAGTAAGTGAGGATGGACCTAATATTAGCTGGGAAGATAAAAATGCAGAAGAGACTTCTTGGGAACTTAGTTGTCAGATAAATGTGGATTTTTAAGGTAGATAATCATTAGATAGATGCATTTATATTTTTTAAATGTGGGCTTTGCTGCTGTTACTCCTTTATATAAAGTTGTCTATTTTTGCAAAATTTATCAAATTGTGGGGCATGGTCTTTTCTTAAGCAGATGAAAATCTGTTTAAATGGTAATGTGTTAAGATCTAGAATGATTATACCTTAAATCTAGAATCCAGAAAATTACCTAAAGATTTTAGCTGTATCTCTGAACAGATTTAAAATTTCCTAGTCACTTTAGAATCTAGATGTGTCCGTAAAAAAATCTTGAGAGGCTCAGGCTGTGAAACACTGAAAACATTCAATTCTGCAGTGTTCTTAGATCTGGGTGAGAAAGATTACAGGCAGCAACAGCTGAAATTTAAGAATTGAAATGTCGATTACTCCTCATTCTCCAAAACTGGTAAATATAGATTGGTTTTCTAACAGTTCCTTCAAAAGTTTGTTTTCTCTTTCTGAGTTTATCATGTGTGTTACTTATCATGAAGCTTAGTTAAACTCTTGTTACAGATTTGGATGAGGACTCAAAAAAAGAAAGAAATCAAATGAATCCACTGGGGGATTCAGGTGTACCAGGAATCATATTGTGACCCAACTGTACCAGGAATCATCTTGTGGCTAAAAGAGCAATACTGTACACGAGAACCTTTTTATTCGGTGAAGTTATTTTCTTTATTTCGTCAGGTCTTTGAAAGGGCCTGTGTATGCAAGGGAGCTGAGAGGGAAGACCCCAAATCAGCCCCATACTTCTACCAAAAATGAAGGAATAACAATTCAGGGCGAAATACATGAGAACAGCAAATACTTCAGATAAATTCCAGATACCAAGGCAGAAACCTCTTGTGTTCTACATATTTAATTGTCAGTCTTTGCCAGGGCTCATGTGTTTTTATTTGTTTGTTTCAAGCAACTTTGTCTCCTCTTTTTAAGGGTAAATGTTTTGTCCTAATCCTGTCCTAGGCAGGCTCCATGTTTTGATGCTTTGAAGCTTCAGAACTTCTCCTTCACAGCGGTCTTTTTTTGTTTCAGGTATTAAACATCTTCTTGACCTCTATCTACATAGGACCCTAACTCTTCCCTAGTCCGATTACTTCATGGAACTAAAACAACACACAGCTTTCTGCTTGGCTGAACCTTCCCACCCTATGTCTTTTCTCTCCTTCAGGTTTCTGGATTTTGTTTCTCTTCAGGTCAGTGGAGAAAAAAGGAAAAAACAACATCAAAGAAACTATATATGTCACTTTCCCTTAATTTTTTTTCTTTTTGTATTCTGTTCTGTGAGAGGTTACAATATAATTGTTTGGGGACTCTGTTCCAGCTAATTCTGTCCTTCTCTAATCAGCTCAATTTGAGGCTAAATGTATTAAAATATAACACATATATACATATATATATATATTTTATGCTTTGGAGAGTGAGGGTGTGATCTTAACAAGCCTTGAAAGTTTTTCTCTACCAAAGCTTTTGTCAGAGACTAATGGTCAATCTTCCCATTTAATCTTTAAGAGCCAATTTAATAAAGTAAGACCGTTTGAAAACAAAATTATATAATATGGTCTTCCTCTTAGGCGATAAAAGGAAAATCATTTTACATTGCCTTATATAGGAAGCATTGAGTACTACCCAGATTTAAAGGATTTAAATAGTTTACTTCAGTTTGATTATTTGCATGCGGTATACCATTACAAAGAATTCTTTAGTGAAGTCGTACTGGGCAGTTTGATATGACTTTGATATCACCATGACACCTCAGCATGATTATCATCTTTGGATACTGTCCTTTTGCAAAAATCAGTAGGATGTTCATCATCTGTTATTTAAAATATTACTGAGAGCTTGCTGTTTCAAGACGTATAATTGAACTCTGCTTTAAGAAAACCCTATGTATAAAAATACAGATTTATACATTAGTAGGTTTTATTGAGTCATTTGTAGTATTATAAAAGAATTATTGGTTTTGTAAAAGGTTTCACTCCAAATTTTCTTTAAGTATTGAAGTCCCAAATATATTTTAAGTTACTTGATTTTGCTAAGTATTATCAAGACCATTTCTAAGATATAAATTGATTCCAAAATTATATTTCATAAGTCTTAGTCTGTGCAGTGTTCTACTTATTTCCTTGTTCTCCTTTTCTTTAAAAAGTATCCTCTCTTGAAAGGATGCTAGTCCATTTTACTTGGTTTCAGAAATCCCTGAAATCCACCAACATGCAACTTTCATATACAACTTTAACTTCAAGTTAAATTGCTTTGGGAAAATTAAAGACTGTTATGAAATTAAAATCTTATATACTCCTTTGTTCATCATCTGGGACAAAATGTCTCTGAAAGAGGACAAGAGAGCAAAGAAATGAGTACAAGATAAGGAAATCTAGTAAGTACATAGACACTTTTGAGATAAAGCTCTTATTCTTTCATATCTTTATATCTTATACCTTGATAACTGTCCTAATCTCATCTTGATTTTTGTTAATTAGAGAAGCTAATTAAGAGAATTGTTAATCTTGATTGACAGTATGCCTATTAACGTTTGTATTTTTTGTGCTATTGGTTTTCAAAGTTTTGTCTCTCTATTTTTCGTGGACTCTTCTCTCAAATAGGCTGGGCTGGGGTACCATTTTAAAGGGAAATCAACCAAGAACTGGGAAAAATTAGTGGCTTGCCAGGTGATACCCTAGAAGTGTAAAGCCCCACAGACTCTCAGGATCATGTCTTCCTTGCTTCGAGTCTCTCCCTGGGAAACTTGTCCAGGGAGTTCAATGGGGCAGATCACCAGAGAAGGACACAAGGGGGCAAGTACAGGACAGCCATGTGCATCCTTTGGCCCATGTGCTGACCATATGAAACCTGCTTTGGGACTGGAAAATGCCTGACATGGCTAACCTAGAATATATCACTTTGCCAGTTCCTGGCACCATCCGTGTTTTTGATGTGCAATAGGTGCTGTTGCACTGTTTGAACATTGTTGCAGCTTGCTGACCTAGGGGAGCCTGAAGCAAAAAAAAAAAAAAAAGTTATCTGCTGCAGTTCTAAATCAAGTTTTAAAACAACAAAACAGTTTAATATCTGTAGCTGGAAGGGAACTGTTTGGAGCTATGTAACTGGCAGGCAGGAGTGGAGCGCCTGAAGAAGAGATGATTCTTGGACCAGTTTTGGACACGAACTGCACTAAACTAAAAGAAACCCAGGCAGACTCTTCTGTCTGGCTTCCCAGTAAAGTCAGAGGGGACAGTCCTGGCAGTACTATGGATTTGTATGCTGGGAGAGATATAAACAGCAAAACTCTCAGTCCTGTGGCTATAAAAAGAAATATTTTTTTATGATGTATTCGTTGTTTAAGAGCAGACTGTGAGTTTTGTTTAATGTTTATGCCTGCGCAGCTCAAAACCCAGAATTCTATCTGCTTGACTGCTTAAGCTCTTTCAGATGTTTTTATTGTGTAACATTTTTCTCCAGATTCTTCTTTTAATGTATGTGTTTTTTTTTTCTCACAATCTGTTAGAAGATCAGTTTTTTGTGAATCTTGACACTGTGATGCTATTTCATGGTTTTAATTTGAATGTGAGTTGTTGCAGCTGGAAGCATATGATTAATGGCACAGACTTGTTTGTTGCAAAAACAGATGATATTTTACATGCATTGGAAATTTGACTTGCTTACATTGTGCTGGACATAAAGTCACATTTTAATTCACTTTTGACTTCTGCCTGTAATTTGAATTACTCTTAAATACATAGGTGTGTATCTCTGGTGATGTAAATTGCTACTGAAGGTATATAAAAGGGTGGTTTGAAAAATTGCATAGTAAATATATGTTTATGAGTTGATTGGCCAAGGTTTTTGGTGGGGGGGGGTTGTTTGTTTTTCCTGGGAAAATTGTTTTAAATCAGTGAGTCTGGGAATAAGCATAAAAAAGAGGAGAAGGGTATGATTATAGAGTTTAGAAATTCATTCCTTTGGTTGCCTATGTATTTTTATCACTTAAATTTCATCCACACGACAGAATGATGCTCTTGGTCTCCCCTTCCCTGCTGGCGTGTCAGAGAGAGTTCGACCTCATGAGACATGGGGGTCTCTTACACATGACCTGCCATCACTGTGGGTTATGGGCACATTGGCTGCAACGGCCCTGGCCAGCCTTCTCAAGAGCAATGTCAAAAGAGTTGTGTACGCAATTTCCTTCAGAAATGAGTCTTGCAAATGATTTGAGGCCTGTTACGGCATTCTCCCTTCCAGCTTTCATCTCATAAAACAACATGAAACCATACTTGTTAAATCAGGTGTCACTTAGTCAAACTTGTTACACCAGATAGGGATTGGCTCTTTTCAAATCCCCGAGGTATGGCTATAGAGTCTCAAATTGAGGACTTCCACGGCTAGAAAGTCTGTGTTTCAGAAAGCATGTTTATATGCCCTACTTGAAGAGTTTCAGTTACTACCATTAATTATGATTTACTAAAATCTAACTTTCTGCTTCTTTGCACAGTGGACCCAGTTCAGCTTTGTGGAACCAAACTCAACAAATATGTCCTCCCTATTCAGTAATTCAGGAGCATGAAGCTGGCTGTCATACACTCTAAAAGATCATTTCTAAGCTAAATATCTTTCGTGTCTTTAACTGTTTACCATGTTAGATGGTCTCCAGGTCCATTATCATCCTGGTATTATTCTTCTGGACAAGTTTTAAATTGTGGACGGTCCCTTGTAAAACATGTATACAGAGGCGCCATGCTCGCGATACGGTCTGACCAGTGACACTCTCATCTCTCTCCCGTTGGGCACCATATTTCTCTCAAAGCCACCAAACCCACCACAGCACCCCCATTGTCTCATATTGAATATGCTGTCAAAACACCCAGCTGTTTTAAGTCAGGTCTCTTCTGTTTTTAATGCAGTCAGTCGACTTAATAAGTCGACTTTTTTCTTAATTCCAAGTTCCAGACATTACTTATATCTCTATTAAATTTCACTGTGTAAGCACTGGCTCATTGTTCCAACATGTCAAGAACTTTTTTTTATTCTGTCATCCAATATATTAGCAATTTCTTTCAGCTTTGTACCATCTGTAAATCTTGAAATGATACCTTCAAAGATTTTATTCAATTAAAATTTATAAACATGTATCAAATTGTCTGCTCTGTGCCAGTCTCTTGCTCCCTGCAAGGGATAACAGGATGACTAGAATGTAATCATTCCTTCAGGGAGCTCACAAGCTACAGGGAGTAATAGACATGCAATTATCTAACTATAATGTAGTGTGATAATTGCTATAATGGAGTTACGTGTAAAGTACTGTGAGAACCAAGGTTGGTTGCAAATCATAGAAGACCCAACCCCTTCCATGTTGGTGCAGATCCATGAATTTTGGGGTGTGGCTGTTAAATCACTTATGATGCTGCCTAACTACTATCATTGAATTTACTTTCCTCTTTCTTTCTTGACCAAGGATACAACAAGAGACTTGTTAAATATTTTGTTGAGATGGTTTCATACTATGGTATTCCCAAAATGTACCAACCTGGCAAGCCAGCCCAAAAGGAACTGAGGAGTATTTTGAAAGGCTTATTTTTAGTGATGCCATAATGATTCACCGTGATCCCATTTTTAAAGCTGGTGTTCTATTTGCCTATCTCCAATCTTCTGGTAACTTCCCCATTCTCCATCATTGCATAGCAATGCTTGGAGTAGTTTCGTGATCATATCTGGGTTTTTCTGCTATCTTGGTATGTAATCTGTCTGGATCTGGAGACTTGAATTAACTTAAAGATGCTTGATGTACCCTTTCCTGTCTTCACATTTCCCTTTCTCTTGAGTCTTTTCAGATTGAAAATCATTCTTTTTCTACCCTTTGTTTTTGTTTGGTTTTTTGCTTGTCTGTTATTTAATATTTTTGCAAGTATGAATTCATTTTAGCCTTTAATCGTCTTTCCCCTTCTCATAGTTTCATCCTTCCTTTATCTTCCTCTTTAAGATGACTGATCATGGACGGTTTTTCTCCTCTTCCTCCTCCAACTGTTAAATTGAAATCCTAAAGTCCAGCCTAATTGACTATTTTCTGGTATTATGATCTCTAGGATAACATATCAGCCATTTCTTCTTTGATGGTCACAGCTAAGTCCAAAGATGTGAATTCATTGTTCTTGCATCTTTTTTTATTGCCAACTGAATAAGGTAAAAATTTATCATAACTGAGGACTTTATAGCAGCCATGTGTTTAATGGCACCTGGCTCTGATAGCATGACTGATAATAGGAACATACTTGCTACCAAGACTGGACAAGTATTTGGAGATGAACAGTGCTTGTATGGTACTGCCAACATTTGCCATTCTGTCTCTCCTAGGGATTCTAACCTACTCCTTTCTTACTGACTCATTTTCCCCAGTACATTTGTCAGTGCTAATTCAATCTGATTTGTGGATAATCTGGACTCTTTAATATGGTGTGACAATTTCTTAATATGGTGTGACAATTTCTAATGATTAATAGTAAAATAATTTAACTCTGTTTCTCTGTCCTTGGTAGACATTTCCTGTATCTATGTTGTCCTATGTATTTTGGCATAGATCTGACACCTATAGTGTATGTGTATATCTATCCTGATTTTTTAAACAGCAATTATTTTTATTAAGTTTATAAATATTTCTTTAGATAAGATATTAAAAAGAAAATTCAATATCAAAATATTTCTATTAGAAATGCATTCTAAATGTTATTTCATCTTTCTACTGTTGCAGGTTATCATTTAGACTTTTTTAGGCAGTTTGATAAATGAAAAATGGTACCATATAATTTATTTGCACTTTTCAATAACTGAGATTAAAATTTATGTCTGTATCTGCTTTTAATTTTCTCTACTTAGCATTTTGCCATTAGAAATATGGCTATTTTTATATACTGGTTATTCCAGGTGAATTTTTGGGTTGAAAGATTCCCCTGAGATTTTGATTGGTAATGCATTAAGCTCATTAGTAAATTTGGAAAGAATTGAAATATTTATTATGTTTAATCTTCTCTTCTAGAAACATGATATGATGCTTCATTTATACAAACGTGTGTGTGTATGAGAGAAAAAGAGATTCATACACATTGTGGGATTTTTTTCTGTATAAGCATATTTTATTGTTATTGCATGGATTTTTTTTTTTTAACATTTTGTTTTTTAATGTGATAGTAAAAAGATATTTTAAAACACTTTAATTTTGTTTCTAATCACCTTATGGAACCATATATTCTGAATTTTCCAGTTGATTCTCTAGGGTTTGTAGGTATGCAGTCATCATCTGCAAATAATGGCTACTTTGTGTCCTTTCCATTGGTTGTTAGACCGTTTATATCAGTTTTCTGCCTTATTTTATTGGCTAGAACTTTAAGAATGATGCTAAATAATTCTGGTGATAGTGGAGTCACATTAATTTTTATATCCTCTGCACCTAGCATAGTACTTGGCATAAAGAAGGTATTCAAAAAATGTGTGCTGGAGTGAATTTACTTGAATATAGCTGTCAAAGAGCTTTAAAATTCTAGTTAGTGAACTAAAAACTGTGTGTGTAAATAATAATAGTATAAAATAAAAAGTTACACATTAAAAACTGCAGATAATAAACTACTCTGGCTGTTGGGTGGAAAAAAATGATTATGAGCAAATGCAGCAAAAGAACTGGTTGTGGTGCAGGTGGCATTTAATGTATGACTTAGGAATCAATTATACTTGGAGATCTAAAGATAGGGAGAAAGGAAATTCCCAGAAGAGGAAAACGTCATTAGCAGAGATAGTAGCATTTGGGAAACATGGTAGATTTAAGGCAAAAACGTGAGCAGTGCATTTTGGCTGCTGTAAAGTTCCCATAAATGGTATGGAAGAATTCAAGGTTAGGAAGGTCAGTTGGGTCAGACCATCAGGAGCCTTGAATGACAGGATAAGCTCTTTTTCACCAATGCTTCCCAAGGTGTTTCACATCAGACTTGTGGGAAATGATGATATTTTTATGGCATATTGGGATAAACAGCAACTGTGTACTGATAGAGGTGATGACAAAAAATGGGGGGATTATGCCCCAAGCCTCACTAGACACCAGTGGCTACAGTCTTTCAGCACATCTGTCGTTCTTCTGAGGGACATCTATGTTAAGAAGGTAGGATTTTTATCAAGGCAAATTTTCTCTCTCAGATTTCAGTTTAAAGATGTTTTGAGCTTTATGCCAAGCACATCGCCATCTCCCCTCCTTCTCTTCTTCCCTCCACACACACACAGACTCTTGACAGCTACCAGATATGTTTCCAGTTCCCAATTCAAGTATCCAGACTTCCATTCATTTACTTTTCCTTCAGAACTGTGGCTTTGAATTGTAAGAAGAGATGACCATCTACCCATGTCCCAGGTTCCTTAATTCCTACTCAGATTGTGATTTACCAAAGATGAATTCTAGATTTTCCTGTGTATTGTTAATGCTTGTTTTATCTGACTTGCTTTTAATCTTGTGATGCTTTTGAAGAATAATTAAAATCTTGGTACTAATGCAGCTGAATTTTGACATGAAAATCTCTCAAGATTACCTATCATCCCCCAGTAAGTAAACATACCATCTCTGATAATTCTTTCAGAAAACTAGTATATGACTCTGAAACAATAATTAATCAAATTATTTTACTTTCAATCTGAAAGAGATATTGTAGAATGTAAATTACCTTAACAGATAATTTTTCTGTAAAAAGGACTTCCCTTGATTAAAGTAACAAGTTTAAAATACCACACACAGTACCATAATATTACAATGTTAACATCTTCATCAGCTGTTGCATTAACAGTGAGGTTACTTCTCAGAGCACTTGCTTTGTCTCTCTTGACAATTAACCAGTTACATTAATTGAGAGTATAAAAACTGATTTTGATCTAATAATTTTAGACATATTTTAATACTAATAATGGGTTAAAAGCCTTACAATTTGATTTTAAGACTTAGAAATCCTTCTATGTTATACCTCTCGCTGTAGCATTTCACTCGGACCTTTTGGAGACAGCTGAAGCTGTCCTTTTATTGCTAAAGTATCATTTTTGAACAGCTAGATATTTGATATAAAAGATTTGTTAATTTCTTTTAGATGTAATGATGGCATTTTGATTATGTTTTCAGAAAGAATCCTTATCTTTGAGAGATGTATGTTAAATTATTTATAGATGAAATTATTAAAATATCTGAAATATGCTTCAAAATAATACAAAGGAGGAATTGGGATGAGGCTGGTCTGGACAGAATTGATGATTGTCAAGGCTGAGAGATGGTGTTCATCATACTTTTCTGATTCCTGGGAGATGTTTCAAATTCTCCATAATAGTAAATGAAAGTATTAGGAGTATAATTTATCACTTGATGAGCATCAGAAACCCTGCAGTACTGTCAAGGGGCCGAGTGGCTATTCCATGCTGCATTAAATCTGAACTGCTGTGCTTTTTGTTTCTGTTTTTGGCTTTTTTTCCCCCTTCATTGTTGATCTCTTCTTCTCTCTTTTTCTTTTTAAATTTCTTAATTTTTTGATTTAGTCTCTTTTATAGCTATTCCTCTTTGCTACTGTCCACGTTCCTGTCTCCGGTGGGTTCTATCTCTTCTCCATCTCCTGCATAATGATTTACTACTTCTAATATGCTCTGAGCAGGGAGCCAAGAAATGAAGTGTGATCACATATTTTTTCCTAGGCAAGATTTCTGTGTGGACATGAGGGACTTTTTAGAGTGTTAAGCATGTGAGCTTTAAGATGTTAATTTGAGGATATTTCTGTTGGCTCCCCCATGGCTCAGAGTTTTTAATTGTGTTCTGGATGGTTGAGGCATCATATAAATGTTTAAATATTTTAAATACATTGTACAGACAGTAATATGTCTTGAGACTGCAGGGAGGGGTTTTGTTTTGTTTTTAGTGCAATGAAAATGACATTTGGAAACAAAATTATTTTATTGACATCTCACTGAAAAGAAATTTAACTTTCTAATTTTTATGATTAAAGAATCAGAAGAGTAAACATGCTCTTATGGGAAATACGCATGTTGCTAAGAAGTAGGTTAAAGCCTAAATAACATAGTATCGTAAAGATACTATCAACTCAGTGACCTGTTGGACTGTGAGCTCATGAGTCAGGCAGGGGCCACGTCCAGTTAATTTACCACTGTATTGCTGTTGTTCGGGGCTGAGTCTGGAACATAGAATTCACTCAATAAATATTTGTTAGTTGGTTGAGTAAATGAGTAGTATAAATCAGATGACTATTTTTAATTCAGCCCATGAATTGAATGAAGACTATATAGGTTTTCTTACATTAGCTCACTGAAATAGCCAGAACAATTAGTCTTGAAACAGTGCAGAGAACTGTCAGCCTAGAGTATCATAAAGAGTTGGACATGTAAAAATACATGCATTGTTGCAAATGTCCTAACCTTGAAGGGATATGCAGGAGTCTACTCAATTCTCTCCCTGACTGCAAATTCATTTCTAACTTTGCATTAGTTATCTGTTACTACAAAGAATGGAGAAGGTGACTTCATGGAAAATGAAATTAAAGAAGCCATCACAATGTGGTGATGTTTGGGTTTAGACTTGAAATGTGCTTTGGGTTTTTCTTGGTATGCCATTGACGGGGCAGAGGAAAAATGCATGGTGGCGTTTCAGAGTGTCCAGAAGCTTGGCATTTACTGGGGGGTAGATGTGGGTGATTGATGACTGACCATTAGGAACAAGGGATAAGGGGTTAAGAATGACTCTTAAGTTTCTTAGTTAGTTTGGTTGGCCGCCAGTCCCCAGACAGGGAACCCAGGAAGCTGATTTGGAAAAGAATGCATGGTAAAAATGACTTCATCTGAGAACAAGTTGAGTGTAAAATACTTGGGAAACATATAGAAAGGAATACATGATAGACTGTAAGAAATAAGAGTATTAGTGCTTAGGAGAAAATTAGGTGAGAGCATTGAACTGACCATTTTCACGATACAGTGTGAGTAAAGACATTCCAAAGGAGGATGTGGAAAGTGAGAAGAAAGAATTCTGGGGAATATCAGCAGAGGTAATTCTAAATCAGAGATGTGTGTCCTCTGAAGGCAGAGGCCATGTCTTTTTCATTTTCTTGTCTGTGTACCCCAGCACAGCGCAGCACATGGCAATAGTAAGCCTTCAGAGGTTTGTTTTTTTTTTTAATGTTACCTTTGAAAGAAGCATTTTGAGACTGTAGTAGGTACTATTTACTAGAGCAATGGTGAGTTGCAGGTAAGACCTAGGGTGAGTTACTAACTTTTTCTCCCCTTTAGTTCATTGTTCCATATTTTGCAATGTTCTCCCTGGCTGCAAATTCATTTCTAACTTTGCATTAGTTATCTATTACTGTGTAACAATTTACTATAGAGACATAAAAAATAAAACAACACCTTTCTTTTATATGTTAAACATAGAATTACCGTATAACCCAGCAATTCCACTCCTAGGTATATACTCAAAAGAATTGAAAAACAGGTGTTCAAACAGAAGTTTGTGTGTCAGAATTCGTATCAGCTCTATTCACAGTAGCCAAATCATAGGAACAACCAAAATGTCCAATAGCAGGTGAATGGATAAACAAAATGTGTACAGTGGAATATTAGCCATAAAAGAATTGCCTTCTAAGCTAGAATTGTTGGCAGATTTTGGTTCCTGGGACATGGTTAGACTGAAGGCCTCAGTTCCTGGCCAGAGAATGTCCTCATTTCCCTGCCACTTGTGCCTCTTCAGCTTGGCAGTTTGCTTCACAGAAATATCCAAACCAAGAAGGCAGTAGAGCTAATCTGCTATTAAGACAGAAGTTACAGTGTTTTGTAACCTAATGATGGAAGTGACATTTGATCACCTTCACCACATTCTGTAGGTTGGAAGTGACGCGGTAGAATGGCCCACATTCAGAGAGAGATTACACAAAAGTGGCAATACCAGAAGGTGGGGACCATTGGAGACTATCCTGGAGGCTGCCTGCCACAGAAGTTAAGGGGTTATCATTAATGTTCCTGTGAGGCTTTGGCTGTTTACATTGGGACAACCATATGCTTTTCCTGACAGAATTCTCCTCATGTAAATCCAAAAATTATTTATTGAGTAGCTGTGACTCCATTATGGCAAGTATAAAGAAAGAGGAAATGTGGTTCCTGGCTTTATGGAAATGTAAAATATAGGTCATTTCTCTTAATGCTTCCTGTTGTTGTACAGAAACAGTTGCTTGGACATTCATTATTCACAAAGATGCGTGAACCTTAGATTAATTTGTGTACTAAGACTGTGTGCACATATTTGATGAAATGACCTGATTCTTGGCATTTTAGAGCAAGACCATCATTTTCCTAATTAAGGAAGAGAGAAATCTTGAAGGATACAAACCAAAGAATCAAGGTGAGGTGGATAGTATGTTTTGCTTTCCTAGCTTAAAAAAAAAAGAAAAAGACTTAGCCATTTTTTGTAGGAGAAATTATTCAGAGTAGTAACAGACCTATTATAAAAATGTTGAAAATAAGTTGTTTTTTTTTAAGGACCCTAATCCTGATCTGACCCTGTCCAGATAGGCATACTTTATTCATATCTACCTTTTAATTGTTTTCACTTAAACTGGATTAAGAAGGGCATGAAAGGAGTGAGGTATCCTCATTAGTCAACTATGAAAATAAGTCTCAACCTAATATCAGAGCTTTAAGGAAACCCCACATTGTGGGACCCTTCTGGAGACCTAATACATATTTCTTTTCATTTAGTCTATTCTCAGGCAAATACAGTCTTTAACTATCCCAATCTAAATAAAACAGTAGTAGGCTTAGGATCATTTAAAATACACTCTCTCTTTTCTTTTAAGTGTGTTCTTCATGGGAAACTTTATTTAGAAATGAAGCGCTTGACCTCAGGCAATGTTTCAACCTCTGTCTTCTCTTGGCTAGTGCACTGATTTCTAATCTTCTTAGGCCGAAACACTCTATTTTGTGGAATCCTCTGTTCCCATACACACTTACGTTTTAAAGTTAATTAAAATTAATTTCATTTTGAGAGCTCCACTTGCCTCTTGAGATAATTGGAGGCATCCCATAGCATCAAAGATGGAAGGTTGGGGGTAGGGTATAGTTCAGTGGTAGAGTGTGTCCTTAGCATGCACGAGGTCCTTGGTTCAATCTTCAGTACCTTCATTAATAAACAAACAAACAAACCTAATTCCACCCCCCCCACACACACACACAAAAAGATGGAAGGCTGGCCATGATTGATTTGGAAATAGTTACATGTGAAGAAATCTGTTTAATAGTATATAGGATGTGATTATACTGTTTTAATATATTGTAATAGTGTAAAAAAGGAGGTCTTAATGACCTTTAGATAACATTATAATGATTCATTCCCCTAGCTTTGATTATAGAGACCATTTGTTTGGAATTGCCTTAAATAGAGTGAGCCTGTCACCACCATCCCCTTTACAAGGGCAGTTGGAAGCGCAGGGGGATGCTTACTTCCAAGAACAGACAAAAATGGACTGCCCGACTTCAGAAAGAAGCTCAGAGAGAAGAGTATTTCAGACAAGAATAATGAAGGGAGGGAAGGGGGGTGTTTTAAGCTACATGAAGATAGGAGACTGCTTATACTCAATTCCATGGGCAGATAACCTACCTATTCATTCTTTCATTCGCTCATTCATTGACTTAATCAGCAAATACTGAGTACTGGCCCTGGGCCAGAGTCTCCACACACCCCTCAAGACACAGAAGTGAACCCACTAGGCAAGGAGGACCTTGCAGACTTCTGGCACAGTTGATTAGTAGAACTCTGGCTACAGTACCTGGTGAAATTGGTATTTTTACATAAAAGCTATGAAAAAACTGAGAAAGTGGGTTATAAAAAGTTGTAAGAATTCCTAAGAGCCCCTTTTGTGCTTAGATGTGTTTGCTTCTCTCCGATTCGTAATCCAACTCCATTTTATTTAAAAGGAGTCTCTCGCTAGAGAAACAGGTGAAAAGAGCACTTGCTCACGAATGGCAGCCCCTACCTTTCCCGTGCTCCCTGAGCGGTCACTGGTAACCATGTGAGCCTCTGAAAAGTAGGCCGATTTTTGATCGTCTGTGCTTTTATAACAAAAGCGAGGGATATGTGCAGTGTAGTACTAGCTTTGTGTGTATGTGTTTGTATTCCATAGGTCAGCCTTGTAGACAGCATCAACTCTTTGACATGACATCAGTTTGTGTTGGTGGTCACTTCGGGTTTTTTTGTATAAAATATATGAGAATGTCACCTTAACGTTAAATTGATCAGTAACACTATTGCGCTAAAAATCTATCTGAAGACCTCTGTACTGAAGGAACGTGCATTTTCATCTGAACAGGAGAAACCTCTTCTTTGGTGTCAGGGATGAGAAATCTGGACAGCAGTAGGGGAGGAAGAAATTGAGGAATGTAAATAGCACCAGAGGCTGCAGGAGGGGCAGCATAGAGAAGAAAGTTACCAGGAGAGAAGAAAGTGTCCACCCCGAATAGAAACTGGCTTAATTTTTATAACATTGGCTATATTGGCAGTGCAGAGGGATCTGTTATTCTCCTTTGCTGTTCCTTTCAGCACCTGGTAGAATTTTACTTCCTGGCCTTAGAACTCAGATTAGTTCTGTGGTTCAGTGGTGGCCAAATAGTAATAACAATAATAAGAACATAATAGTTAATACTTGATGAACATTTGGAATATTCCAAGCACCATGCCAAACAAGGTATTTAATCTCTACAATCCTATGAGGTACCTATTATTTCCTCCCTTTCATTGAAAAGGAAATCGAGGCTTAGACAAGTAATCTGATTATCCAAGGTCACTAAGATGACATATGGCAGAACAAGGATTCAGACCCAGTGAATCTGGCTTCAGAGGCTATGCTATTAATCACTGTCAACTCTGTCTCAGAGCTAACCTGATTCTCAGGACTGAACCCAACTCCAGTGCATTGCCTTGTTTTCAAGGAAAATTGTGTATCAAAATTCTGAAAAATTTGAAACCTTCTGAAAATTTTGAAACATATCTGATCCCTAATCTGACAGCTGCTCATATTTATTTATGGTTTGTAAAGTACACTGACTTGTCCAAGTATGTAATTCAAATCATAGTGTACAGATATTCCTTGATTTAGGATGGGGTTATGTCTCAATAAGCCCATTGTAAATTGAAAATATTAAATCAAAAATACATATAGTACATCTCACCTACCAAACATCACAGCTTAGTCTAGCCTACCTTAAATATGCTCAGAACACTTACACTAGCCTAGAGTGGGGCAAAATCATCTACAAACCCTATTTTAAAGTATGGAGCAGCTCCTGTAACTTGTTGAATACTGTACTGAAAGTGGAAGGGAGAATGGCTGTCTGGATAGGAAATGTTTGTAAGTGTATCAGTTGTTTACCCTGTGATCGCGTTGCTGACTGAGAGCTGTGGCTCATTCTGCTGCCCAGCGTCACAAAGGGAGCGTTGTACCACGTGTATCCAGCCCAGAACAGATCAACATTAAAAATTAAAAGTATGATTTCTACTCAGTGTGTATCACTGTTGCAACATGGTAAAGTTGAAAAATATGTCTAACCATAGTAAAGTCAAGGACCATCTGCATCTTAGCTTTTGTACATTATTCAGTTAAACACTGGTGTCATTCCCCTGAAGTCTAGGCTACTCTTTTGCCATTTACTGTTTTATGCTTAAACTTAAATGTGGATCTTGAATGTACTTCTGTAATCAGTAATAGGGTGATGACTAACAGAACCCAGGGAAGTCCATGAGGGAGAACTTTACTCTCCCTTAGGGTTTGTGGTGAGCATTTCCATCAAGAATGACAGAGAGTCGTAAAGGAAGAAAGGATAAGTGCTGATGGGATCAAATAAATATTGTAGACCAAGCAGAATTCTCTTAAGGTTTTATACATAAGTAGGTTATAGAATAATAACTTGTTTTGGGTCAGATTGGTCACAGAGGAAAAATTGCTGTTAGAGTGAGAGACTAATGAATGTTCCACCTTTGAGTGTCAAGGCTTATAATCCATGACTAATTAGTTTTTATTGTTATATAGGCTGAGACATTAGATGGTTTTAAACTTTTTCCATGGGCTGTGAATTTGTGTTAATCTAGAACCTCATGTTGTCAATTTTGTCATGTAGTTGGTGAGTTAAAGTTTGCAATAAAAAGAAATACTGACAAGGGAGAAATGTCGAGCTGTGCTAGAATGCAGTAGCCTTTCCACAGCATTAAAAGATCTTATTTCACCCTGAGTGTCTAACAAACATCTTCCACTGCAGCCAGAAAATTCTTATTTTGGCTTTCCCCCAGTTTGTTGCTTTGGTCAATGTCAATTTAAACAAAATTGTTCCATACTAAATTTTCTAGTCTGGCCACCAGATTTTCCAAAATACTACAAACATACTTTACTTTTTGTGTTAGGCCAATAGCTCAGGAATTTGCTGCTTGGTATTTGGAGCCTCGTATAAATTGTGATCACCTTGAGGGGCTGTGGGTCTTCTAGGGAGTCAGCTCTTGGCTTTTAGAGGAATAGAGAAGGGAGCATTTTCCCAGAACTCTTCTCACAGTGTTTTCTTTCTGTGCTTTCAATTTCTCATGGCTGCTGGGTTCCATGGGCATCAGGACAGGGACAGGGATGTCAAAGGACAGGATAGGGTCGGATCAAAAAGGATCACAATGAGCATAGGGCAGTGCTCTTATGTTTTTAGTACAGTACTTAGCACATGCTGCACTATGGCTGCACGTCTCCAAATATGAGAATAGAACTCTGAGAAAGGCTCAACAGTAAGTAAAGTTTGGTTGTGTATGTGTTTTTTTTTTTTAAGTTTTTATTTCAGATGTTGGGTGAGAGATTTCTTGCAGAACTGGGTCTGTGCCAGAAATGTAAAAATACATGCTGATCAATGTATGTCAACAAACAAACACCATCAACCAAAAAGATAGGTTATTTCTGTATCGTGGAATGATTTGTTAAGTAAATTCGACATTCTGCCTTTGAGAAATCTGAATAAATATTTCATAAAAGATGAATCAGTTCATTGAAAAAATACTAATTAAGCTCCCACTATGTGTAAGACTTTGCATGGGATGTATTCAAAGTATGGAATTAAGACGACACATACATATACAAAACTTCCATAACCAGGAAGAGGAAATGAGCATTCAGATTAACAATGCTACAGAGTGGAAAGCGTTATGAGCAGAAACAAGAGGAATAAATTAAAACTTTCTGAGGAGTTCTTTCTAGCTAGGAGATCAGGGAAGGCTTGGTGGAAGAGGAGACATTTGACCTGGCCCTTGAAGGGCTCATAGCAATTTGAATGTACAAGAGCTGAGGGGAGAACTGACATGATGAAAACTCCAGGAAGAAAGGATAACACAGTCACATGCCTAAAGGTGAAAAGCCTACATCTGGTCCAGGAGAGCAAAAGCTGGATTTGTGGAGTGTTTAGGAGAGCAGTGGATAAATGCAGCAGAAAGGCCAATTGGAGCCATATCGTGGAGAACTGTAAATGCTAAATCAAGTAGTTTAGGAATTTCAAGTGATAAGCATTTAATATTTTTGAGCAGAGTGGTGATATAATCTGAGCTAGTTTTCTGGATGAGGATTCATAATTAGATAGGATCACTGCCAGGACAGAAGTGACAGACCAGTTAGAATGCCATTCTGAGGATCCAGGCAGAAAATGATGAGAGCGGGAACCCGAGTGAGAACATTAGGAGCAGGGCAGATAATCAGATGGCAGGCATAGTCTTCAAGTATGGTTGTTAGGACTTGACACTGTGAAGGTAATGATGTAAAATTGTGTTTATAGTAACACAGACATCCAGGATGCTTGTTGAGGGAGGATAAGAAGAGAAGGGGGCCATTGGTGGATCACCTTGTATAGTGTTTAGAACCTAGTTTTGCAAAAGATAGTCTGAGGACCATCTGCCTCAGAATCTCGTGGGTGTGCTGCTTGAAGTACACATTGTGAGAACCTTTCTATACACGAAAGCATGTGACCACTGGGTTAGAATCCCAAGTTAACAAGGCTAAGGAGATGAGTATGATTCCTGCCTGGACTTCTTAATTTTGAGATTGTACTGCCAACTCCAGTTAGCCTATCTTTGGACAGGAGACAGTCAGGGGAGAGTAAAAATAGTTCAGTGTAACACCTTTATTTCTACTGGAAAACAACTCTGACTTATATCAAATTCTAGTAGATCTTAATGGTGTCTTTTGCATATTAGAGATAATGAGTATCTGTAATTCTTAAAAACTCTATGGAATCTCAGGCCCTTTATTCTCTTAAATTATTGAGACCTGAAAAGGGTGTTAGTTTATATAGCTTATGTGTATTGATATTTGCCATGTTAGGAATTAAAGCTGATAATTAAAATTTCCAGTTTCTTTAAAAGTAACAGTAAACCTATTGTTACACATCAATATAAAAACATGTTTTATGTAAATTAACAATTCCCAAAATAAACAAAAATATTTTAGAACAGTGGCAAGTCTCCTTAATGTCTGGCATAGTAGAAGAAGATTGGTTTCTCATAGCTGCTTCTACATTTGATCTACATTTGCGTTGGAGTGAAAAAAAAATCCAGCCTCACATAGACATATTCAAAAAGGAAGGTATATCTTAATAGCCTTTTCAGATAATTGTTGATTGTCTTCTTTCATATGACACCAAAATTCTTTAACAAGTGATAGTTTTTAAAGGTCATTTGCAATATGGAATCTGAAAACCACACCAGTGAACTTTTGTATTCAGTTCTGTAACATCCATTGATCAATCTTGTGCTTTAAGTGTATCTTTTTTTTTTTTTAAATCTATGCATGGATTTGTATAATGCATCAGTCATTTGGAGAATATTGATTCATTAAATTAGATCTTCCGAATGTTGACACATTTTATTATAAATATCTATCTGTTAATATCATCACCAGTCTCATCACTGAGAAGCTGTCAAGATCTCAGTGGCACAAACAGGTTTTCCAAAATTTTAGTTTTTGCTTGAAAACAAAAATTGTTTTCCACTGACAACAAATAAGTATCAATTATTTTCCTTGAAGTTAGAGGCTTACATATTCATTTTTGAGAAAATGTCAATCAAATACTCAAGCTTGTAATCATAGTTTGTCAGTTGAAATTTCAAGTAAAAATGGGACTCCATGAGCAGAAAAATGACTAGTTTAGCTCACAACTCAGTTGCCCAAGTGCATATCCTCAAAATAACAATGTGCTTTCAGGGTGTAGCAAAAATTCTATTTGTCTGCTCCTTATATAGTCTTTTAAAAAAGACATGTTTAAGAGCTAATTTAACAAAACTAAAAAATTTCGCTGTTGTTATTCTTTGCTGCTGTTCATTCTTAGATGAAACTGGCTTTTTATCATTCCCCCCACCCCCTGCAAATACATGGTAGTCAAGGATAGACTGTTATTTTGATGCCATTATCTCTGTTCGTGTAGGTTACCAGCAGTTTTATTCCACCTTTGCTTTGCACCATCAGTGAAAATGTCAACTCAGTGAAAAAAGCAAGTGACAGCGTTAGTTCAATAGGACATCACCGGTCTAGAGACCAGATTTCCTGTAGGGACAAATTTAAGCAAGTGTTTTTTGGTGGTGGTTGTTGACTGCTGCATATTCCTATTATTTTTTAGCTTATTGGGTTCATCTTTCAGTGAACAACTCTTTTAATGAACCTATTCATAGCCTATTAATTTAACATGAGGGAACTAAACATCTTTTTGGCTGCAGTTATCTAAATACTCTTCTATAATTGGCTTCAATGATGGTCATTTACTGTGCTCACAGAGTGAGTCCTTAACATGCAGGGGGTTGGTTCTGCTGCTCAGCAGTTTTCTCAAGGACCCAGGCTCTTTCTGTCTTCCCATTCTGACATTTTCAGTATGTTGGTATGTCTCCTTCAAGGTGACTACGAGGCTAACACTGTTCAAAGCATCATCTTGTCACCTAATAAAATCTAAATGCTAGAAGCAACAGGCAGCTCTCTCTGGGCATCTGTCTTTTTATTGAGGACCAAAATCTTTTCCAGAAGCTCCTAGCAGACTTTTGCTGAATCCCATTTCGCTGGAACTGAATCATATGTCCGTGCTGCAAGAGAGAAAGAGAGGCTAGAAACACCAGTACCTGGCATTTTAACCTTTGCAATTGTAGGCTGACTGCTGATGAAGAATGGAAGCACCCTGAAGACTGAAAGCTTTCTGTTCTGTTTCCTTCTGCATCCCCAACACCTAAGATGACGCCTGGTGCTCAGGAGGTGTCTGTTAGAGAACTGAATTAATGAATTAATCAGAGAATGTTGTTGCAGTCCACAGTGTACCATAGAAATGAACCTGCCCAATGAGAATGCTATGATCCTGTCTTTTCTCTCTGCTCTTGAACCAGGCTGTCACTGGTTGGCTCTCAGAATGAACTCTTAGATTCCCAAGGCTTCCTTACAACTCTCAGTAAGGCAGTATCAGACCTTGGATGACGAGGACATGCGACAGCACCTTCCACTCAACCTCTCTACTGTTTAGACCACCCCTTTGGTTTTTAATCTAAATGTACAAAATATGGATTGGATTGGATTTTGGTGTTTAAGCTTTTTATGTAACAATTGTAGTTCCTATGACACAGAGCACCCAATCCCCAGAATTAGAGTTAAGAGTAGCCTCAGGATGCCATATCTATAGCAGTCTGTGTTACCCCATGCGGATTTGGTTTGTGGGTTAGGAATGTTGGCATGTGGGCATCAAACAAGTGTTACGAATTTCCCCAGTTGGGCTCACTTCTCGAAGCACCTGGCAGCTGGGTTGGTGACGCATCCACTTCTCACTTGAATCTGGTGGCTAAACTAAGGTCCACTCAGCTGGTCTAAACACCTTGTACCCACCCCTCACCCCATTGTGTCATTCCTCAGCCATGACCTGGGTTTAGGATGCTGCTGACTAACGCTGTTGTGCAGGAGGGTGAGCAGGAGTTTAGAATTCCAAGCTCCATGCTTGTGATGAAAGTGAGTCATCTGCTTAATCTTAGCATTTCTGTGTAGCAGGAGATAAAATGAAAGGGTCTTTTCACTATGTAATATTGTATTCATATATTATGTCATGTATGGGGCATTTAAAAAAGTTCTGGTATTTGTCTTTGGGTTTGTTTCACCTACCAACACAGTCATGGGACTTACTGTCATTTTGTCTCACTAGGTGCCTTATGTGCTCCTAAAAATGTGACAGATGAAAATAGTTACTTTTTGAGAGATGACTTCACAAGCTGGATTTCCAGTGTGTCCCACGTATTTCCAATGGACAAGTTCCATTAAAGCATGCATCTGGGATTCTTCTCCTCATACTTGACTCCCTGGACACCCTCCAATACTCTGGCCATAATTTTTCCCTCCCATATATTTGCAGACCTCACTGTAATCACCATTACTTTACAGGATATGATGGTTTGAGCTAAGAGGAATAATGGCTTTCTAAATATTTATTACAGGTCTTAGCTCAGTGGCTTGTATAGAAAGGGCACTTAATAATGCCATTCATTGAATTAATTGGTTGGGAAATGTTCTTGGACAGGTTCCCACTCTGAGGATTAATATATATAAGCATTTAGGTACCTTTTATTCTAACAGGTTCCCTTTCCCCACCCCACCCTTGGCTTGTGTGGTAGTAGAGTTTTTATTCAGCTTCGTCACCTTTCTGGTCAATGATCCATCTATTTCAATCACATTAGACCTAAATATATTTTTAGTTGTTTAATCTTGGGCACATTATGTAATTGTTTTGTGTCTTGGTTTCCTTATTGATAAAATGAGAGTGATAACAGTACCTACCTCACAAGACTATCGTGGGCAAATGAATTAATACATGTAAAAACACTTAGCACAACTAACGTTTATTCAGAACTGCATTTGGTCAACCTCAACTGTTGGTTGGCTGTGTATACAAAAGTTTGGTGAAATCACTGAAAGCATTCTGTGAGCATTAGTGGAGCTCTATCGAATTTATGATAAAGCATGTTGCCTATATTCTTATTATATGAAAATTGTGTGATGCACATCTTTTGTTGGTAAAATTTACAATAAGCTTGTGTCTGGATACATATGCACACACCATTTTTGTTGTTTTAAACATTTACCACCAGGTATTACTGCCTCTACTTTAGTTCTGCTTATGGATGTTTCTCCCGCATATGGATGATGTCTGGATGGAGCCTGTAGCAGATGCTGCTGGTATCCTACCCAGAGCTCCTTTACTGGGCCAGTGCATCCATCTCCCAGCTGCTGCGGGCATTGGCTGCTAATGACTCACACCTGTACCCTTCTCCAGAGGCCTGCCCTTGGCTGACAGTAGTTGCCTCAACCAAATACATGGGGGAGATGATGAGATCACGCCCCAATCCCCCTCCTATTCCTCAGGGGTGGCTCATGGCCAGTGACTGTACAGGGGTGTAACAGCCCAGCCCCCTTGCCTTTTGGACTGGACAACTTCTGTGGTTCAGTCCACACTCTAGAGCTCCTCATTGGATCAGGCTGAGGTTAGATTTCTGAAACCATTATCTTTGCGTAGTTCCTGCCCCCATTCTAGCTTGCTTCTTTTACTCCTGGTTTCTTCTGACAGCACTCTGTCTATAGTCAGGTATAAGAAATGCTGTCTCAGGCTCTGCATCCAGGGAACCTGACCCAAGATGTTGCTAATTTCAGTGCCTCTACTGTTTTCTTAGTTCCACTGTCACTTAAACAGCAGTTCCCTATATTAAATAATCTCTGGCTTAAATTTCCTCTCGTTTTGTTTTCTTGGCTGGACCCTTGCTCATATCCCCTCTTTGCGTATTTAAGTTTACTTAACATTAAATGCTCTTGATCTTACTATACACCTGCTTTTTTTCATAAAATATTATGATGAACACCCCAGATTTAGAATCTGAAAGTAATTTTCAAAGACTGAGTCGATTATAGTTCCCTCTTAGGGTTGTTGTAAGAATTATATGAGTTATTCTTTTGAAAACACTTAGCACTGTGCCTGGAATATAGGAAGTGCTTAATAAATGGTAGCTATTTGATTGATACTACTCTTTAAAGAGACTTGCCCAGTCTGGATAAGATGCCTCATCTCTTACTCCCAGAGAACCCTAATAAGTTCCTACATCACAGTGTTTTATTACTCTTTATTATACCCTTTGTTTTTCATTCTGTTTCTCCCAGAGGAATATGAGCTTCCCAGTGTCATTCAGTGGTGTGTTGGCTCTCCTGGAAAAGAAAAGACCAGACAGATAGGTCTTTCTGCTGATTTTTCTTGGTGAAAATACTCCTGTCCATTTTCAAGCCACCAATATGATGTCACTGAACACCCTATTGGCTCTTACCAGCCAGTGCACACCAACATGGTCTCCACTCTGAATCCCTAACACTTAGCACAGTGTATCCACTGTAGGAGCTAGATGTTTAATAGAGGACTAAAACGTAGTTATTAACTGGTCGGAAGTTGATCATATGCACTAATTGGAGAAATTCCTTGATATCTAATTTTTGTTATGTAACCAGTATCACCCTCCCCCCCAATACACATATATACACAGAATGCCCATGCTATTCATGAATCAAAGAAGAGGAAGGCAGTCATCATAATATATTGGGAAATACCCATCCCCTCCCTGGGCAGCTTGTCTGCTAACTCAGAGGTTGATGTCCATGTATTTGGTGATTCACTATACAAATGAATGGAGCTTAATTACTTCACCTCTCTGGCCCCAATTTCCTCAGAGTTGGAAGCCTAATTAGCATATAATTTCATTTCCTCCTTCCCTCATTTTCCTCATTCCACTACTGAATTTTGAGTTGTACGTTGGGCGAGGTGTTGGAAATACGATGAGGAATAAGGCTGGGTTCTGGCTGATGAGACTCTCAATGTCTTTTTTTATGAACATCCCATCACATTGAGACTATGGGTGTGCTTGTTGCCAAATGGTGTGATGCAGATGTACCAAAGGCCAAAATTTCAGTTCATCACAAATTTAACACTTTGACATATAAAGGTATTATGCCAATAGTTTTAGCTTTGTGAATAAATTAAAGAAGGTTGTCCTGATCAGCAAGCAGTTCTTTTAGAAAATGTCAACAAGATAATGGTGGAGAGAACCCTTGATGAACAGCCAGGTCGTGACGCTGAGTTAGGCTTGAACTAAACTTGTAGATAAGGTAGTTTATTCAGGACTATTAAGCAAAACCTGAAAACATTTTTTTGCATTTAAGTCTAAGAAGTGCTTATCCTGGTTCTATCCTGGTTCTTTCTCTCATATTTTGATTCATATTTTGATAAGAAAGGCACGAAGAATGACTCTTCAACTTCTGTGCTCTCCTTCAAGGCCAAATCCACCATTAGTTCTAATGTCTTTGTTCTCATTGACTGTGATTTCTGCACCTAATTTTTAAAAGCCACATTGGTTTGCAATAGGAATTACTATTGGGAACATTTTTCAGTTGCTGAAAGCTATTTTTAAAAAGAGAATTCGTTTTGTTTTTGACAGGGGCTGATAATATCCGAAAATACTGGAGCCGCTACTACCAAGGATCTCAAGGGGTAATATTTGTATTAGACAGTGCCTCTTCGGAAGATGATTTAGAAACTGCTAGAAATGAACTGCACTCAGCTCTTCAGCACCCACAGTTATGCACTTTACCTTTTTTGATATTGGCCAATCATCAAGACAAGCCAGCTGCTCGATCAGTACAAGAGGTATGTCTCACTAAGGTGACATCTCTTTGTCTTACTAGTTACACTTCTTCTGCCACATTGGAATCTGAAAATATTCCTGTAATTAGAGATATGCTGGTTATGCTGGTTTTTCAACATCAAACAGTAGAGTTTTTTTTTAGAAAACAGCCTATATTAATCTGATGGAAATTACTATTTATATACCTAACCCCACTTGGAGATGGTAGCTTGTTCAACTGTTTAGCAAAAATTAGAGGACTTATCTGAATATGTTTCTCATCTATTTTAAAGGACTAAAGGCCTGGTCATTGAACATTTCTTTTTACCCCACTAGCTTGCTTAGTTCATTCTTCTGAAGGAGTGCCTCATGCGTATTATGATGCACCACTTCCCCTCAAATGTCGTGTTCTTGTCCCTCTGAAATGCTCACTGTTGACTGGAAGCAATGGATATTATTCTGTAATCAGCCAGGCTGAAAATTGATGTCTTATCTTGCAAGTTCCATGCCACCAAATACATTTTAATATGGACCCATTCTTTATGTTTCGTATTTCATTTCATTTCTTGTGTCCCTCCTATAAAAGCATGAGACTAATTCTGGGCAAATAATCAGTGTCTCAGCAGTTTCTGATTCATAGTACTAAAGTAATAAGATATGTGAATAGCTCCCAAAACTTAAATTACAGTGAAATCAAAACTTTTGATGTATTCCTTTACATCTGTAACTTTCAGGATATGTTCCATCACCCCTCCCCCTTCAGAAATGGTGTGCTTCTTTTACTGACTTCAGAATAATGTCAACCATGCTGCCTTTTAGTCTGAAAAGTAAGTGAGGAGCCCAGGATGTAAGTTCTGACTCCAAACTCCCTCACACTTAGTGTGGAACCCATGGGCAAATAGCTTTGACCCGGTGCGTGTCTTCTCACCTCTAAAAGGGGAATAGTTTAATTTTTATGAGAAGTGAGTGGGATTAATTTGTTAATTGACTTTGAAGTTAAAAGTGCTAAGTATAAGAGGTACCGTATATAGAGAATTTTCACTTATTTTAGAAAAGTAGTAAAGAAGGCAGGGATTTCTTATTAAACAGAGCTCATGTCCAGCTTTAGTTGTCTCATTCAACAGTAAGTAGTTAGTACCTTTTTTCCTTTTTAGATTTGTGAAATACCTTATAGATAATATTAAGTGATTAAGATAAAAAAGAGGAATACAGATCTATTCTGAGAGTCATCAATGTGCAGATTGTCAGCAATATAAAAGTGATGTCTTTCCGATCTGTTTTTAAGACCTTAGGTACATCTTTTAACTTCTTAGTACCAGTGTTTTTGTCTGTAAAATGGATATAATAGTGTATAATGATGGGTGGTTATGAATGATTATCAGGTGCTTGGCTGAAGATACATTGGTATTCTGAGATTCATTGTGGGAAATATAATGTATATGTTACAGAATATATAGAGAGAATATAACGTGCACATGAATAATATGTAATACATATATAGTAACACAGTGTGATACAGCTATAAAACAAGTGACATAACTTCAAATCACTTATTCAAGTTATGTGCAATAGCTGAAAATATTTCTTTTTGGCTTTTAAATTTAAGAAACTTTATCTGTTTCCATAGACATGAAAAAAAATGGAAACTAATGTGTTCTTTAACCCTAATATCTGACTCTTGGTGATCCTTCCTAGGAATTAAAGACTGTTACATTGAATAAAGGAAGCATTTATCAGTTAGTTGCTTTGGAGTGTGCCTTGTGTGTGTTGGCTGGCTGTCTCTTCTAGGAAGAGGGCAGTTGTCTTTTTTGTGATTCATCTTTTCATAAGAGGTTGTAAATGTTGAGTTGTCAGAGATATGCTTTGAAAATTATTCTAAACTTGTACATATTGGAGCCTATGTGACTTTGACTTTCCTTTTTGTTTATATCCATTTTAAATGAGTTTTCCTCAAAATTCTAACTTGTGATGGAAATTGCAAATACCGCTTTGAGGACTGCTTTAAGTAAAGCATTTTTCCCTATGATTATATAAACACATACTAGGCCAGGTGCATGTTAACGTTTTAGCCTGCTTTGATCGAATACATGGACAAATTCCATTGTAGATCTTGAGGTATGTTGGAACATAATGAAGTGCTGAAACTTACTTTGGATTTGGGAGAGAAAGAAATGGAAGCTTCATATTTTTCCCATTGCTTGACTGACAGTGGTTTCTCAGTATAGTATTCTTATGCTTTGTTGAAATACTCCTAGGAACATTTTGGGAATTAAATCAACACCTTATTGTTCACATAAAGATGAAACTGTGAGATTGAGTCCTAAACATTTTATAAACAATAACCTCAAAATGGTTGGGAGTAGGCATGAGGAGAAGAGGAGATAGAAAATTGAGACTTGAGCCAAGTTACGTGGTATTTGAAATGTGTTTAGAATAGTTCATCTGTTCATTACTTTCTTTCCTGATCCTAAAGGTATTACATGCCTTGTGCTCTGTTGTTTATAAATGTTTTTATTCATTTGTAGCTGCTATTTTGTGTGCACATTGCGGAATTTCCAATTGCTAAAAAGATGGTGTTTTACTCTGCAGCATACCTGTGACTTTAGGTAATATTCTGTTCTTTGAGTATCATGGAAAATGCGTTCAGTTGACGAAAAAAGCACAGAACGATTCTTTGATGCAGTTAAGAAAAGATGAGGCATCGAGGTTCATTGGTTCTTCCCCTCCTCCCATGGAAATTATTAATCTTGTGCTCAGTGCAGTACACAAAAATTTTGCAATTATTCTGTCACTAGAGTAAAACTTAAAGAATTCATTTGTCATTTAATGAGGATATCAGGATATTGTTGAATTTAGAAACTGACAGAAGCCAGTGAAGTCTAAAGGAGAAAGCTGAATTATTACTGGAATTCCAACAAATGCTGAAAATCATCAGGAGGTTATGTATTTAGTTTCTTCCTCTCTGCTGTGAGCTTTGCTGTTTGTGTAGAGAACTAAATTAAGATAGGAAGACAATGGTTAAAATTACTATGTAACCCACAGACAGAGGGCAACATGCCCAATTATTTCGTTGCCCTTTTAGAAAGCAAGTGGAGTCTTGTGCATCGCATAGTTTCCCTTTCTGTACTGTACCTGGTAATAACATGTGTTTAACTTACCAGAATTTTAAGATTTTATGTCTTGAGAATTGATAGTAGAAACATGGTTTTTTAACAAATAAGCTTTTCTTTTCTAAGTAGCAAAACACTGGGAAATGGACACCCTTTACATGCTATCTGAAAGCCAAGCATTTCTTGCAACAGATGTTTGTTGTATTCACTTTGGGGAGGTGTAGTTAGCACAGTTTTCCAGAATTTACTCATATCAACTATTTTTCTCTATAGAAAACATAATATGAAAACCTATATTTACGTCAAGTGGTCCAATTGATTCATTAGGGAAAATCCTGGTCCAATTTAAATGATAAAGCTTTAAAACAAGAATCATCTTAAGGGTAAATAGGTTGTTTTTTTATTTGTATTGAATTGTAATTGTATCTAATTTGTTTTACAACTCCCATAGGAGAGCATACTTCAGTTCTGAAGTTATTTAATAGATCAGGAGGATTTTATGAGAAGTTAAGTTGATATAGTAGCCAATAAATGTAATCCTATTTTCCGTCTACACAGTTGCTGATTGTGATTTTTTTTACCTCCTAACTTTTAAAAATCTTATTTTCATTTTATTCGGCATTACCATGTCTTATAAAATGACACATTTTGTCAACATGAAATAGTTTACCCTTTCAGCAGTCTTATCTAATTTGATATTCATTCATATCCTTAATCCAAAAGTATTTAACTATTCAGAAATACTATATCAAAAATACTGAGTTAATGCAAGTATTTTAAATTAAAGCAAGTATTAAGAAATATGAAAACTGTGGAACAGAATTTTGAAGTAGCATTATAAGGTCAGATGAATCTGTTGGTTCCATGGCTCATTAATTGTAGCACAGGAAAATCCAGCTTCTAAATTAAGATGTCAACATTAAAGTTAAAATTTGTGTTCAGGCATTTCTCAATTTTTATTCAAATGTAATTCAGTTTTTTATTGTGATGTACATAGGATGTTGTGTTCTATTAGAAAAGAATGTAGTATAAGTGTCAGAAAAGTATTTGCAAGTATTTCTATAATGATATAAACATTGCTTTCTTAGACCATGTTTTGTTTTGATTATCAGCATTCATATTTTTTGAGTAATACTTTCAGTATTCACTGGATCATGAATAGTTTACCTAGTTTTCACTTTTTAGTCTGTAGACATCTTCTGGAAGAGAGTGTTAGTATACATTTTATGTTATTTATTATACTTAATTATAATTACTTGTTGTTTTTAGATAATTATTTCTACATTGTGCACTATTTCCTTTCCTATAATGGGTTAGAGAGAGTTTTACAGGATTGAAAATTTTTGGACACTGTCTGTAAATAATAAGCTGCTAGTTGAAAATTTTTCTATTTATACTGCTTAACAGGAGAGCAGTTCTTTTTTTGTTAGCTGCACAAAATATCATCTCTAATTTTCCATGATGAATCTTTTATTACAAGTGCAAAGCAGTGTTTAAATCACGTAGAATCTTAGCTTAATTTAATATTACTTTCTGTATGTGGAGAGAAATGTGTGTAAGACTCTGTGTGTTTGTAGTATAATCATTGTCAAGTGTCATATACTTTAAATCTTAAGAGTCTTCCAAGTATCTTGACCTGCCTCTTGGCAGCATTTTAGAATACTGATTTGATTTCACATAGAACAGTGTACATACCTATTGTGTGAGCAGTTTGAAAACTCCCTTATGGGACATATCCTTACTCTAAAATGATATGAGGTACAATTTATTTTTTGTCCATCCCTTACAGATGTACTCCATTCTGTTATAATTTAATCTTGGGGAAACAATAAGAGGGTTTGGAATTCAATTTTCCACTGAATGATGCAGTGATCTCTTGAAAATGTTTACTAACTTGTGAGAGAAGCTGAAATAGCAATCGTTTCAATAATAAGTTACAAAAATGTCATTATTAGAGAGTGCCTTTTGAAGAATACGGAAATAGCCAGGGTATCCTATTTATTGTACTTTCATGCATTTTCTTCTTTATATGCATTCCTTGAAAAAATTAATTTGTATGTTTGATTTCATTGATTCTAATTCACACCACCTTGATCTCACCATTCAAGGGAACTCTGTGTACCTGTTTCATGCATCCGCCAGGCAGTATTATGAAAATATGCCCTGCCCACTGAAAACCAAAGAAATTCCCATTAACAAATACATTATGTAAGAAAAGTTTCTTCTATCAAGAAAACGATTTAGGTGGGTTAACAAAGTGATACATTTGAAAATACAGCAATGTATGCTGAAAAAGAATTCATTATGTTCTTTTGTAAAACCTCATTTCTTTCCATTTTCTTCCTTCATTCAGTAGCATGCATATCTTCATTTTGTGTAAAACTGGCAAGTTTTGGAACTTCTTCCAGTTCTTACTCTCATCCTCCAGACATTTCGGTGCTCAGCTGTCCCACCTCAGCTCCTGCAGTACTTTGCAGAGTTTCCTGGTTGTTTTCCTCCCCAGATTCTCCCCTCTTTCTCCCTCTTCCTCAACACAGACCAGAAAGAACAGACTTCCTGTCTGGTTTTCATAATACCCATATTAAAAACCAGTATTACCTGCTAATTCTTTTTAGAATCAAGTGAAACATCATAGATTTAATATGTTAACGTGCTTGGTAATGGAATTACCTTTTCTTTTCTCTGATGTCCATCTGCCACTCACTATTACTGTTGCCTTACAAAAGCCACCTGAAGATTACATGTCACGTCAGGAGGTTTCCTGAATACCCATGGCTGAACTAGATGGCCTCCTTCTGACTTCCCAAAGCATTCTGGGCTTCTCTTAATTGTCCAATTAGAATTAATTGCCTAGTAACTTTTCTATCTACCCCTTAAGATGGTGAGCTCCTTGCATGACAGGAATTCTGGTTTATGTCTCTGTGTTCAGTTTACATTGTTTAAATGAGTACCACCTCTGAGTCTTTTCGTACTTGCTTCCCTATTGGCTTAACGCCATCAGCTTTGTCCAGATTTCTCCACTGTCCTTTTACCCGGTGCGATTCATCTATTGCCATCCTTGACTGTAAACGTTTTCCTTTTCCTCTGCAGCAAACCCTGACCTTTGAATACTGCTCATGAACCACATCTTCTATGAAACCTCATGACTCCAACCATGTTAGTAGTTTTAAAAAGCTTCAATCTCTTAATTACCATATTTACAAATGCTAGTTTTTGTATCATTTTATGTACCTGTATTTATGTTTATTCACTTGAGGACCTTGCTTACAGCAGGGTACTATTTTTGTCCTCAGTGACTCATAAAAAATGAGGACATCTTGCCTGAATAATACTATTTTAATATGTTTCTATTAATTGCCTCTATTTTAACTGTATAGAGCTTATTTCACTTGCTGGCACCGCAAACTATCTTTTACTGTTTATGTTTCTCATGTGGAGACTGGTACATGATGAAGTTCTGTGACAACATAATTGAGATGGTGTTAGAGCAATGAATCCAATTTAATAAAAACAAATGTAGTTTTGTAAATTAATAAAAAAATTTACTACATTTGTGAAGCTTAGAAGGGTTTTTAAAATTCTTACATTTAATACCTTCTCTTCCTTTTTAAATGTTCTTCCATTTAAATGTTTTACAATAATGAATTGTAACTAATACAGTTAGAGGTTGATTTTATCCAAATGATATTATTTTGCTTCTTCGTTTTTTGAAACAGTATGTATTTGAGTGGTTGTCTGCTGAACTTCACTCTGTATATCTTATATCTGTATCTCAGTTTTGTAGTTTGTAAAAATTAGTATTTGATTAAGCCTCATTCAGCCAAGGCAATAAATGATCCTGAAGCAAAAGTTTCCAAAACCATTTCCTTGATCTTTAGTTTCATTTCATTTGTAAAAGAAACTCAGTTACTACACATTCCATAGCTTACAAAGTTAATAAAACATTTGTTGAGTTAAATTTATTTGAAAATAGACACATAGTTAATATCAGTAAGGTGCTTTGAAGTTAAAAAGCACAATAAGCGTTAGTTATTATCATTATGATAATTATTATCATTATTATTATTACATAGTGTCTGCTTAAAAATACCTTTGGTTACTCCTGGATGACTGTGATAATGAGAGGGGTTAATATGCTGGATTTTATCCAGAACTAAGGATTTGAGACATAATACACTAAAGTTTTTTTTTTTCTTTAATAGATCAAGAGGAATGTTTGTTTATTCACTTCCCTAAAGAAAAATAAACGTCCTTTAATGCAGAAGCATCAGAACTCATTTGGAATAGTTTGAATGCTTTCTTATATAATCTCTCAAAAGGTGTCTGAGGAGTACGTATAGGTCTTCTGAAAAGGTTCTAAAAACATAGGCATTGATTTCCAAATAGTCAAAATCCTTTATTTCTTAGTTAACTATTCCTGAATTGTGTAAGAGCTCAAATTTATAATTTGTACAAAAATAAAGAGCATGATTATGGGGGAAAATATGAGAGCTTAATTCTTATTACAAAAATGAAAAATTACATCTTTGGGAAGTCATAAAAAATAACTATAATTAATTACATAAATGAACTCCAATGAGAGTATTTTAAGGAGGATTCTTTAGAAAGTAGATTTCAAGATTAAGCCAAATTCCTTATGAGGTACCTCAAAGATTGTCATCCCAAGTCAGAGAAATAGTAAAACATTTTAACAGGCAAATGTATGAAAGTCACGTGTACACCCCGCCTCATCATCAGGAAGACAGTAGTGACATGTCTGAAGAAGACATTCCCTAATATTATTGCAAATTAAGTAAGAAAAGACCTCAAAAGAATGAAAAGAGAAAAGGTGCCTGGAGCCAATGAATTACAATTGACAACTTAAAGGCAATTGAAGAACCAATTGCTAGAGTGATTGCAAAGCTATTCACAGTGTGCAGCAGACAGAGCACAGCCGAAAGCTGGAACAATGCCTTCAGTTCAGCAATATTGCTTCAAAAGAATGGAAAGAGGGGACCGGGAAGAGCCACTGACCCTGAGACCGATTTCCAGGCAGCTGCACAAACTATATACTGTAATTAAAGGTTTTGACCAGTAATCGCAGCAAAGCCAGACTACAGAAAGTCTAGGGAACCAGCAAAGTTTATAATGAGGCAGACATCCTTAACATAAAACACAGAAAAAGCAGGTAAGAAATCTAGTCCATTTCTGGCAGTGACTTTGAAAAGCTCTGCTGTGTTAGCACAAATATGAAAATCACATATTTTTGGCCTTCTTCCTGTAAGAACAAAAACACGTAATGAAAGATACCTGCTTTCATCTTTTGAGATGAATAGAATACTGTGCTACTTAGAAACAGGCATTTTTCTCCTTGCCACTATTATTTTTTTTCTTTACCTATGAATTGCATGTGCCTTTGATGAAAACAATGAACTAGACGTGGGCAATGGAACATACAATGGTCTGAATGGCGCTTAGCAGTTGCCTCTCTTCCAGTGCGCCTGGGCTTGGGAGAAATGAACTAATCCACACCTGAATAATTTGTCTATAGGACCTCTTGTATCTTTTGTTTACTGGTATCTAGACTCATATTGTTTTCTTTCTTTAGTGATATCTCTTTATGTAGAATTCCATATTACGCCACAACCCTACTATTTAAATATTCACATAAGCACTTTGAGCATTCATATCTTGAGAAAGGGGTATCTCATGGTTCTAATGAAGGTAAGATATGGACTTTCAAATACAAACAAGAGGGGGTTCTTACAAGAGTCTAATGAACAAAAATAGCACCTTGTGTTGCAGGCGCCACGTAGTTCCTTCCCTGACTGGGCCTATTACAATCTTTAACTTTTTTACTAGAAATTCTGAAATCTAAATTTCAAATAAATCTTGGACCAAAAAAAAAAAAACAAGTTTTCTACTACTCAGATATAAAGGGAAAGAGTCCGGTAGGGTTTCAGTTTGCTTTATTTAAGGCTTATAATTAAACACACCTAAGTATCTGAAATCGGTTGTGCTAAGCATGGTGGACATAGACTGAGTTTAGTTTAGTTCATTCCATACCTGAAATAAGATTATGGAGCTTTAAAAGAATGCTCTATAAAGAATGTTTAGACGGTAAATAACTCCATAAAATAGCTGGAATTGTTTTCATAAATAAGTGAAAACGACTGAGCCTTATGGGAAGAAGGTTCTACTTATGAACTATGAAATAATTTGGAGGTTGCATAGAATGGTAGGATTTTAACACGGAGGATTTGCAATATATTATTTATTTTTAGACTGTAGTTATGACTAATAACTTGTCAAGCCAAAACAAGTCTTTATTGAAAGAGGCCAGAGTGGAAAATCTGGGTAACTTGTGTATAGTTTAGACAAGGAGAACAAAGAAGTAATGAAATGAAAATAAGAGCTTGGCAGGGGAATCCTTAGAGAACAGCTGGTTGAAGAATTACAGTTGTTAACGGTGCTATAAAAGAAAGATATTCTCTCATCATGATTTAGCATATTGCATTGAGAAGACTGCATACTCATTAGAGGGATCCTGAAAGATAAACCAGAAAAGATCTTGAGATAGAGGAATAGTTTGTATGCAATAAGTAGTAGTATTACTGTCATTGTTGTTACTGTTATGCAAAAGCAAATCATATGCCAAGACAAATGCCCTGATTTTCCAAAAACGTAAGTTCTCAAGAAAGAACACCTTTCTTTCCTGTTATATATAAAGATTTATATTTTACTCAGCTCTAAAGTAGTTTCATTTAAAATGGTATTTGTCAAACTTATTGGAAAGTGAAGTCTAAATATTTGAATTATTTAAATAAGTGGGTAGAGATTCTTAAGGGTAAAAATGCATGTTTCTGCATGTTTGGGGCAAGAAAAAAATGATACCAAGTTCCCATATTTTTATATTGACTTTGATGGTTTTCTTTAATTAAAGCTCAAGTTTGGACATCTTTGTTTTTTCTTAATAATGGCTTTTAATGATTTTTTGTATTTGTAAGCAAATCAAGCTCATTTTTTAGGTTGAAAAGGAAAACAGACTTTAAGTTAATACACAAGATCACCAGATTGCTTGAGCCTATTACAGTTAACAATTTTTTTTATTAATAATGCTATCTGTTTTACATTTTACCAGAAGCTTTTTTTTTTTTTTTTTTTTGGTCTTTTAAACTATATCAGCACAGTTTTCTACTCTAGGGAAATCTCATCTTTCTGTAATGATTCTGAATGTGCAATGCCCTTTAATTATTCAGAACTTTAGTTCTGGCAGTGTAGCTGCAGGAAGTATGGAATATTTTGTTGAATCTGTACTAACTCCATATAAGGCCCTAGACATTGCTTTTTTTTTTTTTTTTTTTTGGTAGAACACTAGATACAAAACTGTTTTTGCAGTTTCCTCTGTTAAAAATGGAATATGACAATTGTAATTCCTCCTTTAGTATTTGTTCTTATTTGGATTCTGGTTAGTTAAGATTTTGTCCTGTGGTTCTTTGGCTGTAGTAAGGCTGAACTGAAAAGTGTGTACTATTAAAAAAGTTGTGTTAAAATTTTAAGATGTTAAAGCAAGATATATGGCCATAATGACTGGGTTGAATTTCACTGAAATTATTTTGAGAATAACAACTCTCCTCCAGCTTAGTTTGAACAGGAGTATGTACAAGTTTGTGAGGAATTGTAGTTAAGATTACTTGATCCATTCTGTCCATCAAGATCATACAACTAACATTTTATAGAAAATGTGTGTCTATCATTTTCATTTGAATCTCCATGGAGTATTACATAATTTTTAAAAGTCTATTCAATCTCATTTTAATTTATAATCTGAATGATTAATAAAGCCACATGGTGCACTTTTAAGAGGGTACCAAAAAAGCGTACAGTGCAAAGTATTCTCTTTGGTCTTCACATGACTCGTTCCACTCTAATTTACAACTCTCAGCCTTCAGCCAGGTTATGGAATCACAAAACTTTGAACGTTAAAAGGTTAGAAACACCAACCTAATGAATTTGCTTAACAATATAATGAACTATGGACTATATATTAACGAACATAATTATCTTAAAGATAGTACTTCTGAGATAACTTGCAGTAAGACGTCACAGTCATTTCAAGAAAAGTAATTTTAATAATTTAGTCTCTAGGTTGTTACTATGACTTTTAAGCAGTTTATTGAGTCAAATGAGGGGAGGGGACTTAGTAAAAGTCTAATTCTGGTTTCACGAGAAAGGTTTATTTATTTGGTTGTATGAGAGAATAAGTATCTAAGGAGTCATACTCAAATTATTTTAATTACAAAAATTTCAAACATACAGTAAGTATAGAAAACTTTATAACAGAAAGTCATCCACCCATCACCTAGATTTAGCAAATATTAACATTTTTACCATATTTGTTTCAGAGCTTTTCTTTAAAGAAACAGATCATTAAAGATGCATTTAAAGGCTTTTCCCCTCACTTCAGAAATGAATGAAATGTTCCGAGGCACAACTGTGCCATAATTTTTATTTATTAATTCTCTTATTGATGACTTTTTAGACTGTTGCTAGATTTTTGAGATTCCAAAGTTGTTGGTGATTATCTTTGTACATGTTTTCTTGTGTATATAATCAAGCATTTCTCAAGTACAGAATGTAACATTGGAATTACTGGGCCACAAGATATACACATGTTTAACTTGAGGATTGGCATTTGGGGTTTGGAGATGACAGTAAAATTCTGGGGTTGGATTCTGGCTATAAATCCTCCTTAGTTTTGACCAGCTGAATAATCATGGACAAACACTTAAATCTGTTTCCTCATCTGTAAAATGGGGATAATCCTGGAACCTACCTCATAGCAAACAGTGGGGACGAATTGAGGACTGAGCACAGAGAAAGTGTTGCTCCCCCACCCCACCCCCAGACAGGGATTTCATGGAGATCAAATGGCACGTAGAACTGCATCTGGTACAGCAGCATGTCAGTGCTCATGAGAGACAAAAATGAGACAAGGTGGGGGGGCATAGCTCAAGTGGTAGGGTACATGCTTAGCATACATCAGGTCCTGGGTTCAATCCCCAGTACCTCCATTAAAAATAATGAGGTAAACGTAATTACCTCCCCACCCTAGATAAAGTAAAACATACGTGAGAAAAGTGCCTTAAAAAAAAAGTTTAAAAAGGGTGGGAGAGAGGGTATAGCTCAGAGGTCCTGGGTTCAATCCCCAGTACTTCCATTAAGTAAATAAATGAATAAACCTAATTTTGTCCTCGCCCAAAAAAGAATAAATAAATAAATATATATATTTTTTTAATGAGACAGAAAACAATCCATCTAGGCCCAATATATTTATATGCTTTTGAGAGTGCTTAAGGAATAAATTACAAATGAAAAAACTAAAAGGAAAACAAGAAAGCAACGAAGACGTTACACAACCCTTACCACTTTTGTTACATTAGTTATAAGCATTTTATTTTACTTTCTTTCATATGTACAGAGTTCTTGTCAGAAATGCCTTTTTTTTTTTTTTTTTAAAGCATCTGAGCCAACAAAGTACACTTTCCTCTTTTGTTGAGGAAACCAGGAAGATCAGATCTTTGGGTAATTTTTCACTGGCACAGTGTGATACTAGAGCTTATTCTTTCTGATCTTCCAAATAGGTCATTCTGCCTTAATTTTCTAATATGTTAATTTGGCAAAACCATTAAATGAGTAGCTTTATCGTAAAAAAATAGAAAAGCAGGTGTAGGGAGATGCTCGGACAAGGAGGGAGATGAGGGGGATGCTGTGCCATACCTGCAGATCTCTAGGTCTCTGGGAGGCCCCACACGGCCCAGAAATCGGCTTTTTATAGCATGTCACTTGGTGTGCTCTCAGGATGTGAGTGACAGGCTTGTTGTTTCCTCTCTTTGAAGGCCTAAGAGGTTACCCGGATTATTTGAGAGTGTTCATCGCACCACTTCTTACTTTCAGATTTCAACAGAATCTTCTTAAGCTTTTAAAGGTGGATTACTTTGCATTACTTTTATTGCTTTTCAAGTGTATTTGGAACTATTCAAGAGTCCTCCTAAAAACTGGATTTCCTGGGGTGTGTTTTCTTTGGGGGGAAATTTTAAGGCTTCTTTGTAGACTTTCCAAAAGCCCCAGTTTTACCCACTAGAAGGGCCTGATGGAAACAAGTTACTAATTAAAAAAGAAAGAAAGAAAGAAAAAGGCGTAAGAGGAGAAAACGCCATCATGTCTCTAGGTTCCTTATAATAAATCAGACCTGTGTGTGTGTTTAACAAAAACGAGGGTGTGCTTTTTTCCCCCTTCATTCTCAGTTTCTTTTGATCATTGATCTGGGTGACCCCACGCTCAGGGTTTTTTTCTTCATTTGACATGGACAGATTTTTGAAGTATAGGTCTCCTTTGGGAAGCCCGGGCAGTTCCACTTGACTAACCTGTGATCTAATGACAGAAATGCGGGGTTACAGTGGCCATTTTGTGCGCTTTGAGGAGGATGGCCAGACAGGGTGGGAGAAAGGCCGTGTCCGCAGAGAAAAGGAGAGGCAGGGTGATCGAACAGTGTGAAAAAGACTTGTTAGCCCACATTAGTTTGCCTGATTTACTTCACAACAGGTCAGGAGAGGCCAACAGCAGAGTTGTCATTAAATTGCAGAGTTGAAAATCCCAGTATTAGAAAGTGTTGAGATCTCTGCGAGCTATTAATGGTTAATTCCCAAGCTGGTTTTATCTCACCCTGAGTTGCACCAGACAGGGGAGCATCATCCTTCCCTTCAGTCTTACTATGTTTATGAAATGATTCTGTGACCCTGGATTCTTTTTTAATGCTGCAGGTTTTCAACTCCCTGTCATGGTTGGGCCATTGTACAATGAGCTTAGATGTAAAATAAAAGCCAAACGTGGCACTTTTTTATGCCCTGTGTTCGACCCTTAGTGAGATGCCCATGCTTTCCATTTGGAAATGCTATAGGAGTGCCTTTGTGAATTTCCATCATGACAACAGGATGGAGCTCTAAATTTGTCCCTGCACATCTGCTCTGACGTTTATAAGTTTGCACGTGTTTGTGTGTTCTCCCTGTAGCGTACCGTCAGTGATCCTGGAGAATACCAAATTAGGTTTCATCAGTGGTCTTTCTTCCACCTCAAGCTCAAACTAGTATATTTTACAGCTTATTATTGTTTATGCCTTTTAAAAAGAAAATAGGTGACTTATAGAAAAATACCCAAGTTCCTGGAATGTGCTGCAGCTTGGGTTATTATAGGAAAAGTGATTGTTTTGAATTCTTAATATTTTTCCCTTCTTATTCAAAATGACTTTGGTATTGATATAGTACCGAAAAGAAAAGAAAAGAAAAGAAAAGAAAAGAAAAGAAAAGAAAAGAAAAGAAAACCACCCAGTTAAAAGGTACATTAGATAGACCAAACATAAGTCTTATATTATGACCAGTATATGAAGACCTATGTATAGAAATTGAAAATTGGCAAAAGGAAGTTTCCCAAAGATGAAAGTGACCTTGGTTCAGAATTTTAAACACATTTTAGTGGTTTTAAAATTTCATTCATTATTTAATGTAATAACTGCGTTGTTTCTCTCAACCAGTATTTTTTGCACACTTGCTGTATGGCCAAATAATGACTGAGATACAAAAATGGATAAAATGTGGTCCCCTCCCTCAAGTCACCAATATATTACACACAATTACACTATATGATAAGAGCCAATGGAAATATCGTCAAGGACTATGGGATCACAGGTAATAAATAACCCAAGATCCAACTTGTGGCCTGAACCCTAGACTTTGGACTTTAGCTTATCTGGCCTTTTCACTCCACCACAGCAATCTCTTGTCATTGAATTTATTTTTTAAAAATAAGAAAAACATTTTATTTGATTTTTAAGATATAACTTAATTTTCTTTTTTTTTTTTACTTTGAAGTTTTGAATCAACTCTTTCTTCTGAATGTTTCTTGCTACTTGGATAAGCCCCAGCTGCCAATTTGGAGATGGACCTTTTAAACTAATGAGCTCAATTGAAATGAGACTAATATACTGAAGAAACTAAGCCTAGTATGTTTTTATATATTTGTGAAACAGAGTGACTGTTGTGTTCCAGTACTCGGGGAAGAAAGCCTGGTGATTTGGGCTTGACTTACTGTCCAGTCCATCTTTGTTTTTAGAAATAACACAAGACTGCATTCGTAAAAGCAATTTATGCAACACCCAGCCTCCTCCCTAAGCTCTCCTGGCCCTCACCCACCCCTAGCAGCTTTCAGGCTCCATTCATCCATGTGTTTATATTCCTCGATTTTGTAAATGAGAGACAAGAAGGAGAAGGGAAGATTATAAAGGGTCTTTAGGGGCAGAAGGAATAAGATAAGAAAAGGAGTGGAGACATAAAAACATGTTGTATTTTGGGAATTTGGGAATATCTCTTCTAAAGAGAACAAAAGTTTGCTAAATGTAACCCTTTATATGCTTAAATGAGAGAGAACCATCACAGAGTTAAAAAGGTACCTTTGCATTAGATAATAGTTCCTTTTTTTAGTACCTCTTATTAAATACTTCTACCACCCAGGTGACATGATGGAAGGAAGACAGGTTGAGATTCTAGATCAATTCATCTTACCTCAAAGCAGCACTGAATTCCTGAATTAAATGCTGCAGGCCAACTGAAGGATCGAACACATTAGACAATAGTTTTTAGCTCTCCAAGGAATTCTGAGTTTTAATTTTATACCACTATTGTCTTCTTCGAATAATATAGTTGCACCATATCTCTACTCCAGAAATCATTGCTGTTCTTGTTAAGGAACTTGCTGATCTACCTTTTATTGAGTCAAGAAATACTCACTGGGAGACAGAATCTCTGTTGTGATTACTGATATATCTGCAGGGGCCTAGAACGGCCCCTTCAAACATAGTAGGTGCTCAATAAATATTGCCAGATAAAAAGATTTACTCAGTGCCTGTAATGGGCCAAACCAGAAACTGCATAGTGACCAATGTATGGATTATGACCAAGTCCCTGCCATCATGTAGTGTTTCAAGTGGGCCATTTTCAAAACTGTTTCCTTCATAGTGAGGTGACAGTAATTCACTTTTAGAGATAGGTCAAATGAAAGATTTAGATGATGGTAAAGTAAATTATTATAATGTAGCATTCCTGAAAAATGCTTTAAAATTTTTATTAGAATTTTTTAAAAGAAAATGGGAATAGTTATTTCAAATACTTATCTGAATTATGTGCCCCAGTACTTTTTGCTTGTTTACTGTTATTTGCTGGGAATTGCCATGTTTTATTCCTGAACTAAAAATTTTTAATATTGTCATATTAAAACATAATTCACAGATGTCTGACAAAATTTACATAGTAAAATCGTTCTTTTCTTTTATGCACTTGAAGAAATGGAAGTACGTTGAATGTATTGGAGAAATGTGGCAATTACTAAGAAGCTTTAAATAAAAACCTTGTAAGACCAGTCATGGTGGAACTCAGGAATTTGGTGAACATCAAGATTAACTGGTATGACATTTGCTAAGGCAGGTGGTCAATGTCAAAAAAGTATCTGCCCCTCCTGTATGGCATATATGCACCAAGTCCTGAGAAGCATTGTGTCTCTGGGGTAATCATCTGAAATGCCTTTCATCTGTTTCACTAATTGTTTCACAGACTAAATCCTGTGTAGAAACCTCACTGAGACTACACTGAAAACACATCTGCACTTAAGGATGCAGATGTTTTAAAATGTATGTGAATGTGTGTCCATATGAAGTTGATGTTTAAAAATAATCTGGTTTTATAGCAGACTCTTGAAGTTCATCAGGATAGATTCTAAACTTCCGTTCAATAGAGGAGTCACTTAAATACTGTGGAACATTGATACTTAAGAGAGCAAAGAGTAAAGTCATTTTTGTACATTTCCAGAAATCACATTCATATTTCAAAAGAGATTTGATACCCCCAGTCAGTCTTTTGAGGGGTAGAGGATGTGTAAGAAGCACGTTGTACCAGAGACCTTCACACACACCTTCTGCCTTTGGCTAATGAGACTCAGAACAACCACTAATGTCAATTCTTGCTCTTTTTTAGGGAAAGATGGCCATCAAATATAGAGTTGCTGAATGTGTGCCAAAGCGTGTGGCAGGGGAGTCAGGAGACCCCGCCATTGCAGTCTTCCCCTGGGGTAAATGTTGTCCAGGTTTTTCAGTTCATGGTGGCCCAGGCTTGGGGTGCTGGGTTGGTTTTAATCTGGAGAACACCGGGGCCCAAGCATTTGGCTCAATGCCAGGATGTCTTTCATGTTTGAGTTGAGTGAGGGAGAATTCACCTTAGAACAGAGCAAAGTCCCTAGACCAGACTTCTGTGATCTCTCCACGTTCAACAATAGACACCATTCTCAGTGATGCCCAAGAATTCAATTCCATGTCCTTTTCAGCACTAAAAGGGCTGCATCTTTAACATCAAAGCATGGCTTTGTGTTTGTCCACTGCTCATCCTTTGTGAATACTTCCTTTATATGTCTGCATTTATATAAATATATATGTGCATTGGGTATAATTATGAAGCAAGAAGACTTAAAAAAAAAATTACCCCCAGTGTGTCTGAATATTGTCCCCTTCTAAGGACAGAGACTTTTAAAATTTATGATGTATTGTGTTGCAGGAAAAAATGATAACAATTGAAATGGTAAAACTTGGATTTTATTTTCCTGTTTAAAATGTCTAGATTTGAATATTCATGTTATTACACAATTTAACAGAATAAAGGTCAACCTACAGATCGTCTGGGTTGGGGTTTTGTCTGAGACCTGGTAAGAGATGTCTCTGGAGGCCAGTCCAGAAAGGGAGAGGAAAATCCGCTGTGGCCTGGTGCCTTAGCGACCTTCAGACTAGAGGTCAGGGGACAGCATGGAGATATGACCCTTTTAAGGAATAATGCGAAGACAGAGAGGTCAATATTCTGTATATCCCAGTTACTATGAGAGGCTGTGTGATTTCAGGAGTGCTTCCTTCCCTTCATGGAATTGGGCTTCTGGCTTCTGGCATATGAGCCATACAAGAAAACCTTTGTATGTGTTTTCTCTTTTAAAAAACTATTCCTGCTTGATCACCTACTTAATTACGAATTTGTCTCAGTACTGTGAGTGTTTGTTTCATCCATCCATTCATTATTCAATTCAACGTGTATGTATTGAGCACCTGCTTACGTAGTCCAGGCAATTAAATTTACTCTTTAGAACCAAACATCTTCATTGCTGAAAGTATTGATAAGAATATGCCAAGGATTCTAAAGCCAAATGCCAAAAGAATTCCAGGTAGGTTTGAGGCATCATTTGGAATACATAAATAGCATAAAGCTTCACAAGGAGATGCCTCTTGTGTGTCAGTTTTAGCCGTAAAAGTTCTGGGGTAAACATGTATTGATTCCATAGTCTAGTGTTACTTAGAAAGTCTCAGTGGTCTGTCCATTAGCCACATGGAAGTAGCTGGAGGCAGGGGAGGGAGAGGAATGTACGGAAATGTATCTGACTTGGGATGTCTCGTTTTCCAGAATCCCTGCCAAGGGCTGGCAAGCCCAGAAAGGCAGAGGCTGGCACAGTTCCCTGCCACTCTCCGCCCTCCGTGGCATTCCCCGTCCGACGCCTGTTCTAGGCGTGACCCGGCTTCCCTAGCTAATGCCTGGGTCCAGCAGGGCCCACTGCATTTTTTTTGTTGTTGTTGTTGTTTCCTCATCTCTTCATCTCAAGTCTTATCCTGCCATTAAGTTAAAGAAATGCTCCAAAGGCCTGTGCCAAATGGTGTCTGCCCTTCTCTATGGCACACACCCAACTGTCAGTTGACAGGTGGACACACCACCTGGGGAACAGTTAACTTCCCGCACCAGATGGAGTTTTACTTGTCCAGGAGAAGGCCCACAACTGGGTTACTAGAACAGATGCTCTGCAGACAGTCTCTGGATCTCAGCTTTCTGCATCCTCCCTGTGCTCCACCTTCCCTCACTGCACGTGAGATGAGAGTGGAGCTCTGGAGTGTTAGAGATTTCCCAACTGAAAATCTCTCTCCTAATCTGCTGTTTGAGGAACAGTCTCCAACTCTTCAAATTTTAAGAAAGTCTCTAAAAACAGAGATGTAGAAGTATGGAATTTGAATAACGACCTTAAAAAACATAGGTTATGAAAACATTTATGTTAGCATTTGCCAAAATGTTGCTTGGCTAATGCTGGGAATGTTGACACTTGAACTGACTTTTTCACCTCTCAATAGCACAATTCGGGTTTCAATCTATTTATGGTAAATGGTCATACATAAAAGTAGTACCTTCCAGGTTTCCAAAGTGGGGAAGGAAAAATTTCCTCTGTGGTCTGATACATTTCCTTGTTGTATTGCAAATAACTGAAGAAATGTGAAAGTGGATTCCTCTCATTTCCAAACCAGTACTTTAAAAATTTTAGAGGAAATTTAATCTAGTGAGACTTGTTTTTTCAAATAAAAAACCCAATGTTTTTAGTTCTGTCTTTCAACCATAAACCCATCTGCATTATGACAAATGACTCATCAGTTTTAGAAAAAGGAGTTTGAATGTGCCATCTTGTTATAGCCTCTTGCAGTTGTGTTGCTAACATGTCTTGCAGGATTATACTTCATATGAAAGTGGGGATCAGATGCTGATTTATTTTTTAAATCAGCATCTCAAGGATTTTGTAATTACCCTCCTTTTTTCTCCTTGCTTCCTTCTGTCCATCCTTCCATCCTTCTTTCCTTCCTTACTTTATTTTGAAGTCTATTTTTAAAAATGTAAAAACAGAACATATATGTTTAAATAGTATTATAACAAATGCCAGTATCCCCAGTGCACACATTAAAGAATAGACCACCACGAGTGCCTTACTCATCTCTGTGCCTCTGATTTGCATGTGTCCCCCTCCCTCCCCACCCAGAAATAATCACTGTCTTGAATTTTGTATTGCCTATTCCCTATTTCCTTGCATTTTTTTTAGACTTCTACCACTTATACATGCGTCTCTAAATAATTTATTGTGTAGTGGTATGCCTATTTTGGATTTTCTGTAGATTGAAAACCATATTATTAAACATATTCTATGATTCTCTAGTTTTGTTCATGATCATATTTTGAGGTGCAGCTATGTTTACCTCTGAGACTGAGGTTCATTCCTCTTCATTGCTATGTAATATTCCATCGTGTGAGTATATCACTGTTTATCCATTCTACTGTTGATGGATATTTTCCATTGCTGTTTCCATTATTTGAATATTACAAAAATCACTGCTATGAACATTTCTGAATATGATGTATACATATGAACATTTCATAATAATGTATATCTAAGAATGTAAAGATTTTTAAGGTACATGCATATTCAATATTATTAGATATTACCAAGATTTTTTCCAGAGTAGATAAAAATCCCCTTTGGTCCATATCCCTGTCAGTATATGGAATTACCTGGCTTTTTACATTTTGCCAATCTTTGTGCATTATCAACATTTTCTAACTGATTGTTGCTGTTTAAATACAAGAAATTTACATTTGTGTATTTTTGTAGCTGGCAAACATGCTAGACTGTTAATCCTTCAGATTTGTCTATATATTCTGATTTTTCTGCATGCGTTAATTTCATCAGCAAATAAGTTTGCTTCTTCCTTCCTTTTTTTTTTTAATTGAAATACAGTCAATTACAATGTGTCAATTTCTGGTGTACAGCATAATGTCCCAGTCATCCACACATATACATATATTTGTTTTCTTTTTTTATTAAAGATTATTACAAGTTATTGAACATAGTTCCTGTGCTATACAGAATATTTCTACCTTTCTGTGTCTTATTTTTGTTCCATTTTCATGTCTTCCTGCACTGACTCGGGACTGCAAGACAATTTTAAATAGTATCTGTCTTTTGTTTGTTTGTTTGTTTGCCGGGGGTAGTTTACTTATATTACTTATATTTATATTTACTTATATTAAGTTTACTTATTTATTTATTAGAGGAGGTACTGGGGATTGAACCCAGGACCTTGTGCATGCTAAGTATGCGCTCTACCACTTGAGCTGTATCCTTCCCCCCAGGACAATTTTAAATAAGATTGTTGACAGCAAGTGTTCTTGTCTCCTTCTGGCTTATAAAGAGGTGGCTTTGAAACATTTCTTCAAGTCTGCTATTTGCTGCAGGCAATTTATTTATTTATACATTTATTTAGAAAGATGACTTTAATCTAATAAAAGATGAAGGGTATTCTTGTAAAAGATGTCCTTTCCTATTGTGAAATAGTTTTTATGATGAATAGATGTAGAAATTTATCAAATGCTTTTTTCATAATAATTGGGAAGACAGTGTGATTTTTTCCCCTATTAATGGTAACCTATTAATGTGGTAAATTACCTAAATATATTATTTAATATTTAATCACACTTGCATAGTTAGATGTGATGGCCACAGAAGAAATGTCAGAAGTTCTCTACTCTTAATTAACTCAGTCTAATTGAAGAGACAAAACATGATTAAAGAAAAGTTAATAGATGCCAGAAGGGTATATTGTAATTATTTGCCACATTAATGGGGCTTTGAGTTCAGTTGGCAAAACCATTATGGGCTACAGTGGGCTGAGCCAGCTTCCCGGAGGGGATCCTGGGGGCCGAAGTTGGAAGAACGGCTATTGAATTTTTATGACACTTTGAATAGCATTACTTTGTTTTACCCAAATTACATACCTGATTTTTGAGATTTTTAACACTAATTTCAAGTAATAGTTCATGTGGGGTCACTACTACTTAGTGAGATTGCATTTTATCTGACAAAACCACCCTTAAGATCATCTCTGTTCCCAACAAATATTTTGCTGCTACCCAGTTTTTAGGTCATTAGTTCCATCCTGAATTTGCTGCCACAAAATAAACTTCATAGATATTTGGAGTTTTTTTTCCCTTAATAAACTATTTGAGTCTCAGGGCTGATTGGAAAAGAGGATTAATTAAGGACAGTTTGATTAAACACACAGTTGTAAGGCACTTACAGTATGAAAAGGACTCCACTAGGATCCTGTGTAAAAAACTAATCATACTTGCCCTCAGAAAGCTTTGAACTGTCTACCAGGAAGCTTAAAATTCAGTGAGTTTGTGCAGGTGTCCTTGAACATGAAGTAATTAAGATATTCTCTCTCTCTCTCTCTCTCTCTCTCTCTTTTTTTCTTTCTCATTGCTAATGGTTTTTGCCTCGGTGGTTTCAAGAGAGTTACTCTACCTCTAAACAGGCTGAGAAAATAATTTTCATGCTGGGTAATGAGGCAGGGACTAGAAGAGGCTTACTTTTCAATGGCCAAAATAGGTTTTTTTTTATTATTTTGTTTCACAGTTCTCTTTGTACACACATCTTTGTTTCTTATTTAACAGAGTCCAGGTTTTTCTCTTACAACTCTTTACATTTTCTGCCATTTTCACCACGTATACCTACCCCAGTTTTGACAATCCCATAAGACCTCTTCAGTCAGTGCTGCTTCCTTCCTGTTCTTTTTGCCGAAATTTATTCATATCCTTCTCCTGACATTTCCTCAGTTTTAGAATGAGTTGTTTTCTTCTCTTGGTCTTTTTGTGTTTTGCTCTATTATGTATACTCACTCTTTATCACCTTTCCACGTGCTTTCTGGAAACAGCTCTATTAGCTGGCAGTGTATCTGCCATATTGACATGAACATTTCAGTGGATGGTGCCTGGGATGCATCCTATTTCTGTAACTGTACAGTCAACCAGCTAATATCCAAAATACAGTATCATGATTGTACTTACTAATATTGAAGCCATTTAATTGCATCCCTGGTGGCTGTAGGTATAACAGTGTGTCTGGCTTCCTCTCTTGTTGGCTTTGTAAATGGGGTAAAAACCAATAGAAATGAGTCACGTGTTTAAATCTTAGTAGACTGGAATATTTATGGTAAATGCAGTTGTGCCCTGGTATCACTGCCATTCCTTGTAGCTGTCCAAGTCAGAGGTGCTACTTCCTAAAAGTGGAGAATTCAGAGAATCCAACTGCAACATACTTTTGGTTTTTGCTCTTAATGAAATCTGGGATGACAGACGACTAAAGTAACGTAATATGGTGTTGTTCAGAAGCTACGAGGTGTAGCCTCAAGTTGTCAATAGCAACATCTAAGGTACCATCAGACATCTTTCTTCTGCCTACCCCAGTTTTCAAATGAAAAGAATCTATTTGTCCAGCCTCAAGCAAAATTTGATGAAGCTATAAAAATTATTTGACTCTAAAACCTGCATTGACTTTGCACAGATAAATTCCTCATCCTTCCCTTATATGTTCATGTTTTGTCCTACTGGTTCCAAATCAAGTCATCTGCTACAGGAACCTGATTCTCATTTTTGTGAAAAGCGAACTCAAAGCCCAGAAAAATGAAGGCATTTATCATTAGACTTGATTTTTTTCTTCACCCATCCTGATTTTTGTTCTGACTTTAGTGGACCAGTGTATATTTTTATGGCCAGTTAGCATACATGTTTCATGGAATATTAAGGTTAACTAGTGATAAGTAGTGGGGTTGGGGGCGGAGATATTCTTCACTTCCCCATCCTGTCTGGAGAAGTTATAAAACACACTGCAGTCAGAGTCAACAATCATCAATCACTTCAGGAAATCTCTTCAACTGAAAGCCTGATGAAATTTATATTTGGTGAGTGTGCACATTTAAGCCACTACAAAATACACATGCATGAATTACACTTGTTTAATAGCTCCTTCATTGCCTGTATGTCTTGATGGCTCTCCCAGGTTATGAAACACCTCCCTAAAGCTCTTATGAGCAGGGTGTGGCTATTTGCATTCACAGAACTTTAGAACTAAAGAACCATAGAGGGGATTTTTGTTTCAAGCCTGTAACTTCCAAAGCAATAATGTGTCCAAGCGTTCATTAGACCTGACCCAGATTAGTCTGAAGGGTCCAGATGATAAGGCTTCTGTGTGGTACCCAGAGCCTCAGGCCACTCAGGGGTGAGGACTGTTATTTGTAAGCTTGCCTACCCTGAGACACATTAGCCTCTTCTCTTTTCTTCAAAGTCATGGTTACCGTCACTAGCACTGACCATTCTCCTAGTGGAAACCTTTCAAAGAGAATAGAGACAACTAGAAATGTTCCAAAGGCCAAGGACATCTTCATTGTGTATCTTGGAGTACAAGTTAGAAAATGTTGGTCTGATAAATTCTGCAGCAATTTGCATGTGAATAGCTGATGGGAATTTTAAAATATTTTATATGCAATTGCCAAATATTTTAAACCAATACTAATCAAATTATTTGTAGTAAAGGACCGATTCCCACCACCCCCTCCCCAATCCAAAATCGACCAGTACTTTTGATCTATGTGTTCAGTGTGATGAGACCACTGATCATGTATTTGGAAGTGACAACCATGTCAGATTCCTTCAAAAATTACTCAGTGCTTATTCTCTCTTTCTGTGCTTGTTATGCCTGCAGACTGGTCTTATCCTCAGATTATACTTTAAATAGCATCGCTTTCAACTATAGCAGAGGATGAGGAAATGATATCAATAGGAGTTAAATAATGGAATAGTAGATAGGGTAAAGAGAATTAAAAGACTGGTTAAATATTATTAATTAAAACCAAAGTAATTCTGTTATGTGTTTTGACCGCTGATAGTTTACTAAGCACTCTGAAGATCAAGTGTTAAAACTATCCATTCTTTTCTGCTGTTCCTATATTCTATCGTGAGTAGACAAGGTAGGAGTGGCGTATCATTTCACCCAAAGTGAGTGAATTCAGCCTTGCCCAAAGGGTAGTATCCAAGGTATATTTGTTCTATAATTTCAATGAAGTAGTTTCTCAGATTTCATGGTTGTTTTTATTAAAATCTGTGTTATACATTCACTAGACATTAGCCAGAGCAGTAACATGTGAACCATAAAACAGCCTCACTAAGAATTCTTGAATATGACCTCTCCCACCCAATCATTTTCAAATCATGTTTGTCCCTTTAGCAGCTTCCAAGATCATGTTTTTCAACTCCCTTTACACTCTAAAAATGTACTTGGATGAGTGAAATCAGTTGCAGCTCTCTTAGCCAGAACATGGTGCCACACCCTTGGCAGGTAGGCAATGTTGTTTTCATGTGTTTGCAAAATTACTGAGTATTACCTCTTTGTCCTCCAGAGAGCACTGAGCCCTACTCCCTCAGCTTACAGTGCAGGAAGGCCACCAACAGATACAGCTCTGGGGGGAAATGGCAATGTCAGGGTTCCCCCCAACTTCGTACATGCAGGGTTCCTAAAAAAAGCAATAAGAGGGAGGGTGTTGGTGGGATGGAAGGGTGGACACAGTGATTGTTCTTTCTGCTGCACTTTTCTCTTCCAAAAAAAAAAAAAAAAAGATACATTTAAATAGGCTACTTGAAGTTACAGCCTCTGGATCTTTTCCAAAGAAAGTTAACACCACTCACTGTAGTGGCCCCATAACTATCCTACTCCTCCACCCCTCTGGGAGTCTCCAGATCGCTAAGATTAGATGAGCCCAAGAATAGTCTTACCCCACCCAACCACTCTATCAGCAGACATCTGTGGATTGAGATTCAGCTCCCACTCTGAAACATTATGGTGTCCTGAAAGGCCTCTGAGACCCCTTGCGGGTTTGGTCAGGTTCACTCACTACAGCTAATGGTACAGGAGCATTCCAAGGGCCTGCAGTGCCCTTCACTCCTAGCCTGGCCGATTTCCAGTGGTCCTCCTTGGAAGACTTACTGATTCTCGGAAGGAGATGTGACTCCTACTGAAGACTGGGGGGCTCAGCCCCTTGGTTCCCCTAGTACTCTGGCTCCGGGAGGAACACTAGCAGTGTGGGGATTACTATCCCACATCCATCACTGAGTCCTCTTATCTGTAGGATTAATTCCCACAGACCCCACCCGACTGCATTAAACTGTAGCATGTGTTTAATAAGTCTTTGCTGAATAAGGAATGACTGACCAGAGTGATAAACCTCATCTAAAGTATTGTTGCCCTTAAAACAGACAAAAAAAAAACGAAACAAAAAAACTCCCCTACTAAATAGTTCTCAAAAATTGTTAGCTATTTTGCAGAAGTCAGAGTTCTATATAACTGTAGTCATATATGACAATTCTAATCAATGATTTATTTTGGGAAGTTATTGAGCTAGAAGTTTGGCAACTCAGAGATCCAGTGTTTGCCATATACCTATTAATAGACTGAATACATTTCTAAAACCTTGTAAATCAGGAGAAATGATATTTCCCCTTTAATCTTAGCTAAAATTGAAGGTATTTTCTCATTGAAAAACTTTTGACCTGAAGCAGCAATGTGTGTCACACTTTAATATATCCAGATTGATTTCATTGTCAGTGTCCATCTGAAGCACATTTAATTCTTGCATAACCACTGCTGCAATAAGTTAGTCAGATGAGTGCTCAATCCCCATAGCATGGAATATTTGAAAAAAGCATTTAAAAATTCAAGTATGCCATTGAATCCATTCTAGTTGCATTAGGACTTCTCCCTAGTTCTGTGAATCTTAACTATTTAAGTGGCCACGGTGGCACCATTGATTTGCTACTCGAACACCCAGCAAAATCATGAGCCTTTCTCCGTTCTTTCTTCTTTTTTAATGGGAAGGCATCTCTCATGAAATACAGTTCTTTGAGTTGCTCTCTTGACAGTAGAAAGACAGCTTGGTTATTTCTTCCTCGATAAATCAAGTCTCATTGTCAAATACAACTACTGAGGAAAAAGAAATGCACTGTGTGAAATGCTGAATTCTAGACATATCACATTTGCTTATATTGTCTCCTTTGTACTTCCTTCAGGTATTTTCACTTTCAGATGTGAAGGGATTTAGGTCTTCATCGGTCTCTTAAAGCTTTTCCCATATTTTTAAGAAAAGTTGCCACTCACCCAAAGTCAGAAACAAAATGGCGGAATAACTTTGAATCTAGGTATATATCCAGTCTAAGTGAAGAATTCCTATTCTTTAGTAACTATTAAGATACTGTTTTAATGAAAAGGTTTGATGAGATTTGCCTATTATAGAAAAACGGTATTTGCACATGGTATTTTTCTCTCTCTAAATATTGGAAATATTTAAATAAGGAAGAACTAGGCGGCAACTGAAGCCTCAGCTTCCTTCTCTGTGCATTAAAGGTACAAGAGCCCTGTACTCTCAAACAAGAGGAAAATATAGAAGAGGAGCTTTTGCCGGGGCTGCCTTCTTCCTGTCTCAGCTGAGAGTAGTTGAGTAGATGATGTTTCTTTAGTATATCAATGGGAGACAGAATATATTCCACTTGGAACAGCAACTGCAGGGAGAAGAGATGCTTTTTTCATTATGACGCAAAAAATTTTTATGAGGATGTTTTTCCTTCCCAGTATGAGTGTCTGTACGTAGATGTGTATGTGTTTGTGGTTTTTGAACAGCTGTAGCTTATCCATATTGCTCATCACCTTACAGTAGTTAAATTCTAACGTCATCTTGTAGGGGAAAAAAATCATAACGCCTGAAAATTCCCTTTGAAAATCTTTTAGGATTTTCATACAGTTTTTTCATATTCAGCATTGGAGCATTTTCCTGTTTCTTTCATTATGTGCAAGATGCAGTCATTGATTTGCATTCAGGAGTCAGGTTGAATAAGAAATACTCAGCTTTACAGATTAGAATCACAGTGGGTGGAGACATTCACACCGCAAGAAGCCCTGGAGAACTGGTATCTGTTGAGGGGAATCGAGTCTTCCTTCTTCAGAACATAAATATATCAGTGGAATGGTTGTCAGGGACTATTCCCGTTCTTTCTTTCTCAAATTGTATATGTTTGTGATACAGCCGCATCGTACCAGTTGCTCTCTGACTCCTCAGTGGAACACATGCAGAAGCAGTTCTTTTAAACACTAAATATGTTTAACTGCCCTTTTTTTTTTAAGTTTAAAAATTTCAAACTAAATCTAGGTAGAAATCACAAAAGAACCAATAACTAAACAAAGTAGACTTCATATAATACATACACTTCATGGATGAAATAGGATCTATATTTTTTGACTTAAGCTATGGACTGAATTATGTCCCCTCGAAATCCATACCCCGAATCCCTAATCTAATGTGACTGTATTTTAAGAGGTATTTAATGTTACGGGAAGTCATAAGGGTGGGAGGTCCCCTAATCCAATGTATTAGGTGGCCTTTTAAGAAGGGGAAGAGGGCTCTCCCCTAACATCCCCACAGCCCTGCGAGAGTGTAACAAGAAGGTAGCCTTTTACAAGCCAGGAAGAAAGCCTTCCCCAGAAGGTGACACCTTGATTTTGGGCTTCCCATCTTCCAGAGCTGTGAGAAATAAATTCCCGTTGTTTAGGCCACCCAGTCACTGTGGTATTTTGTTGTGGCAGCCCATACAGACTAAAACAATTCATAAACTTGAAAAATGTAAAGCTTTCAAGTTGCCATCTTACTCCACTCAGTGAGAAGAGAGCTGTTCCATCTTCACTGCTCCTGCATGACATTTAAAGGACATGGTGCTTCTGCAGCACTCAGCTGCTCTAATGAATGAAATTCTCAGGAGTTTTTTTTTACTCCCTGTTTGATATTTATATTTTACAAATTTTGAACTATTTTGAACATGAATATTTATTTGAAAGTATTATTTAAATACTTGATTTTAACATGTTTCCACTGTTATTTCGGGTGAAGTGAAGGAATCAAAAACTTCAGGCCTCTTTTTTTTGAGGGGCTGGTTGGTGAGGACATGAGTGAAGCAAAAATGATTTTATAGCCATGTCTAAATGCCTACTTAAAAAATCACTGATAGGCTGAAATTGTCCACCTCCAAAGGCAGATTTGAAGAATCATACATAAAAATGAAACGCTTGATTAAGTAACATGAGTGCAGTGCCCTCTGTACCGGGTGCTGAGTACACAGCAGGGTGCAGAGCACTGCCGGGTGCACAGGGCACTGCTAAGTGACTTCTGTGCTTAGCGATGATGGCTTTGTTTCCTTCTTTTCTCCCTTACGCTGTCTACCTCAACCTCATCTCCGTGAAATATTTAAACACTTTTAATCTTCACGAATATTTTTGTAGAGAGTACCTAAACCTGTCTCAACTGTAGAGTTCCTATGTCCTCTATTTTATTAAAAATAATGACACCTTCCTAGATGTATTCGGTGATTCCAAGACACCTAATACAGGACCTTGCTCATAGAAGGTTGTTTCTTAAGAGATTAAAAAACTATACATTTTAACATTGATTTTATTTGAATTTTTGGTGTTCTAACACATTTTACATCACTGTCTATACCTTTTGCCACAGATTATCTATCTACCTCATTCATTTAGAAAGAACATCTAGAAGAAGAGATTTTTGTACATTTGTTTCTCTCCTCATCAGGATCGCTGAATTTTCCTACATTTAAAAATGAAAGGAGAGGTTATTCAAAATGAGTTTCAGACAGTGTTGATATTTTGTAGGTTTGCAAGTGAAAAGAATAATTTTCAGGGAATGGAATTTTGCATTAACACTTAATACTGGGACTGATTTTCTTGTTCCTTGATTCTTTTTCAAGATTCATTTTCTTTCAGCTCTTTCTTCTGTGGTTATTGGGTTGGATGGTTTTGGTTCTGTTCAACAATGGATGCTTTGAGTAATGAACTTCAATGCATAATTATCCAGTGAAATCATAGTGAAGTGACGAGATGACAAAAAGCCAACTTATTTTCAGGAACTAAAAATAATGCCAGAATATAGGCAAGAACCCATTCTCAAATATTCCAGCATCTGACTTTAACCTGATCATTTTACATGTTTATATAAAGCGTTATTCAAAATTATGAATTTTGAAATACTACTTACTATTCAGCTTTAAATATCATTACTTTTTAAGAAGTATTAAATTTCATATTTTAGTTAAATCCTCAAACTACTGAGTTCTTCTGCATTAAGTAAGGTATTGATAGCAGTTCATTTAAAAATGTCCCTCCTTTGTCACTTTAGTTGAGATACTTTACAATACCACTTGAGCATAATAAAAAGTTTTCATTGTGAGGCTGATTTTCATACTTACTCTGATGATGTGTTAGCTTATAATCATTTTTCTTTATGATTTAATATTTTACATTTGTTGAGGTGTTATTGGTAATTACGATGCTCGTTCTAATTGTGTTGTTTCAGAAACACGCATCAGTCTTACTTCAGTGAGAGTAGTCACTCCAACTATGGGTGTTGGGGACGTCAGTAATTTTGGCGGAAACTTCTCATCTTGTGAGGAAGTGACAGGAGGAGAGGTGAATATTTATGGTGGGCCAATGCTTTTAAAGCTATTTACGGAATCCTAGTATACCTTCTTATATGTATCTAAGTAGAAGTTTTAAATAAAACTCATTCCTGAAGGAGAGTCACTGAGCTTCAAGTGTATGTCATTTGGTGATTTGAAGGTTTCATGTGTTTCTGTTGATGTTCTTTCTTTACTTATGTTGTTGGCCAGTGAATTACATACAGTGAATTCAGCCATTTTGCTGCCTGGCTTCTTAAGTATTTTAAACTTTACTGTTCGTCACATCAGCCTGGGGAGTAAGCACTATATATATTCTAAGGAAAGCTTTTCTGAGGATTTTGAGTTGGTCGTGATGTATTTGATGTTTAGCAGCAAGTTGGGCTCAAGAGAAAAACTCAACAATTTGGTCATTAGGAATAACTCACTGTGCTTGCCTTTTTTTGTATTAACTGTAAGAGAGCATTAAAAATAATGGGCAATAAAATTAAATTCAAAAGAATCTTATGTGGGCAGTCCCTTTAAGTATGGTAAATGCTATTGTTTCAAAGAAATAATTAGTTCAGAGTTTTAGATTGTTTGTAATCAAATTAGCATAATTCAAGAAAGACACTGTCATTATGTGTTTTACCCATAATGCTTTATTTATTACATGTTTTGAAAGGAATGGTTTCTCAGATTCCAGAATCTGTCATAATGTTCGCAAATGCATTGCAAAATATCTCTTGAAGTATAGCTAAAAATCTGAGGTCAAGATTGACCTCTCTATCCACCCCTCTCCCACCTTGCTTTTGGGTAGACACCTCACATCTTTGCCTTGTAACAAGACAGGAAACAGTAAACCTCACCTGGTTTGAGGTTTACAATTTAAAACAGAATCTTGGAACGGAGTCTAAAGGTATTTACCTGTTATCAGGACTTACTGCTTTTTCAGTTGTTTTTTACAGACCCCAAGACATTATAAGAACGTTTAGGGTAAAGATTTGGATATTTTCTCCCTTGAAACAGTGAGTCTTCCCCACGTAATGTCTGATGTAGGACACTAAATTCCTTTAGACCTTTTTAATACTTCATGCCTAATAGTTTGGAAGGTAGGTTGCTTTACTGTGAGTTCGTTACATTTACTCAGTTTCTGAGTTCATTTTTCTAGGGAATACTTCCATAAAGCAGGCAGCCACCACTCCAGTCTGTCTTCAGTGACTGACCTTTGAAAAGCTGAATGATCTATCTACGGGGATGAATTTCTCTTTGGGCCTGATAGGCTGCTTTTTAAGTTGCTTTTATGAAGCTGCGTTTTCCGTGTTATTTTCAAAATATTCCTACAACATCCTTTTTTTCCATTCAGTAGCAGACATCCTTCAACAGCACAGTTTGAGAAAACTTCACTTTATTCTTTGCATTCCATCTAAAAGAAGGTCAGAGTTTGAAGAACTCAAATAACTGAATGACAACAAATTAACAGGCATAAGAAAAGTTGGTCAGTACTCTTGATTTCTCCCTATTGAGTTTGTATTTGTGATAATGAAGCATAACTGAATATCTTTGGGGTTACCTTGAAATATCCGTAATAGCGTAGAGTATGTTATCTTGGGGGAAGCTAATAAGGAGCACACAGCTTCTGAATGGAAGAGTCTTGCTAAGATGCATATTAGATGGCACGGAATTGGTCTAGGGGTTGGCTTCTTCATGAGCAGGGGAAGCTTTTCAGGAGTAACAGTGATGTCTGCCTCCATGATTGTTTTCTGCATTGTCTAGGGGATTCACAAAAGACCACTCCTGCTTTGGACCCAATTAACTCTCTGAATTTTATTAGTTTGTTCAAGTTCATCTTTTAAGTGTTGCAGTTACATCCCTCGAGCATCTATTAGAACTTACCACCTTTTAACAAAGATGTCAACTAAAAATGTAATGTTTTGGCCTTGGGAAGATGATTTTTACAAGATTCTATTTGATTGTGGTTTAATCTGTAGTGAGGATCACTTTCTCAAAGCTAGTTTATATGTGTTCTTCACCACTGTTTCAAAGAGTTTATCACAAAGGCTTTAAGTTTAACATTTATCATGATAGACATTAATAATTTTCATCACATTACCTTCTGCAGCACCCTGATTTCTTCATTTGCTATTGAGTATTGGCCAGGCACTGTGCATGGTGTTTATTTAATCCTCATACAAACCCTGTAGTGTGTGTGTGTAGTAATACACAACACACACATACACACTTATCCAGGTACATCATTTATTATGAATAGATGTCAGAAAATTAATGTAACATATTAAAAGACAAACTGCAGAGTCAGTATACAAATCCAAGTCTGCTTGATTCCAAATCTTTTGTTCTTACCTGATTCGTATTCTTCATTTTACCACATTTTATACGATACTCAAATTTTTACCTGACATTAGGCTTGTAATTCAACTTAAATACAAGGTTAAATAATTACAACTTTAAAGCTCCACATAAAATATATTGTAGTTTATTTAAAAGTAAGTATATCTTATTAACCCCAACACTGTTTTGTGCTAACTTCTGTTTGTTTTCTCATTTTGGCTGTCTTGTGACTACTTAAATGTCCAGTATAGAAGATCAAAAAAAAAAAAAGTATTAGTTAAAATCTCATATAATTCCATATGAAGTTTTCCTGTCTACTTGGACATGGACATATCAGTTTCCTCGGGTTCCTTGTTTGGCTAGTGACAATAACAGAATCTTAAGGTTAAAAGAATCTCATATTTATTCTCCCTCACTTGGCAAAGATCATGAACATTGATTTTTACCATCTAAATTATAAATTCTCTTAATAACTTTGGGCCAGGAGACGTTCATTTGAGAGCAACATGGTTGTATGGGAACCCATGGCTTTTCTTGTTCTTCTGTATTCAGTGCTAAGAATCATTCTCTCAAGTCTGGTTTGGGTTTTTCTAAAATCTTGCTAGAGCTTCGAATCTTCTGGTACTTAGAACTCTGCTTAACTTACCAGATCCACTTAATTTATATTTCTAGACCTTTTGTATCCCCCTGAGACATAAAACCCCTGGGGGTATTAGGAATAAGAGACTAAAATATCATGGATGCTTTGTGAAGATTGCTACCTTTCAGACATTGGGTAGTGAGTATGGACAAATAGACTCATTTAGTTTAACATTCTTTTTACCTTTTTTCTGCTTATGCATACCTTTTATTTGAGCATTATTGTACAAGGTGTAACTTTAAAATAAAGCTGTATAGTAAACAGAAAAGATCAAAATTAAGAAGGAAATGGATTTACTGTATACCTCTAATATCATTAAATTAAAATCCCTTTGAATTAGTGAAGAATGGAAACTGACAACTCTGAAAACTTGTGCCTTTTCTTAATAAGAGAGCAATTTGTCTCTTATCCATCCACTTGGAGAAAGACATTTAACCTCACTAGATTTTAATAATCTGATGCGTCAAACTTTACAAAAGCAGAAAAGCAGGTACAAATTAAAAGTTAACAAAGTGTCTTTTCCTACTTGGATCCTTATCTGCCTTATTCTCCTCCCCTCTTCTTAGTTATTTTTAAGCTTTCTCTAATTTACAGCAGTCTGTGGTTTATGAACTGTATTGTTCCCAGCCTATCACTTTGAGGAGAAAAGGAATAATAATGATCATAGCTAACATTTTTGAATATTCATTAATGGTTAGGCAGTTAATTCTCACTACCACACAGTGAGGTGTGGGTACCATCCTCCTCGTCATTCTACAGATTAGGCTAGCTTGTAAGCAGTGGACCTGGTATTTGAATACCAATCTATATGATTTAGAGGCATAAGATCCGCCCCCCCATACGATTTGAGAACATTATGATCTAGATCTGGCATCTAAGAAAGATGCTCATCAACGGTGAAATTGCCAAATTAGTGAGCGAGAGGAGAGGCTGACACAGAGTGTGAATATTCCGATTATCACCCTATGAATAAAATAGTTCCACCCTGTTTTTCTGTGTCTGCTGCCAGCACAAATGAGACTGGAAGGCAGCACCTGCGATGATAGGGCCCCACCCAGACTCCACGCTCTATCTTGGCATTCCTGCTGAAGCTGTTAAGAAGCCTGGAATGTTTGGAGAAGTAGTGATCAGCATAGTAGTCAAGACCCGTGCTGTGCGTACCTGGACTGCTGCGTTCCCACCTGCCTGATACTCACACATCGGTCGTCAAGTTTCTTGTTACTGCTAGTTTGATCCACCTTCGCGTCTCTTGGCTTTTCTTTTAATCATGGGGGCTGGAAGTAGGAAAACATTTCTTTAGGGTTTAAATGATGTCAGTAATTGGCAGTAGGAAAAAGGAAAATTAATCTGAGATGATCACAGAGTCATTGGTCTTTTCCTTTTATAAGTAGACGCCATCAGACTTTTTCCATTTGCTTTACCCAGATTGTTACATTGTTTACTCCTCTGCGTCAGGGCCAGCCATATTTTTATATGAAAGTGTTTTTCAACCAACTTCCACAGTAAAATGTTAATACTCTTACTTGAGTTCTGGATTTTAGTATATCCCACAAAACATGAGTTTGCTTCAGAATTTGAGTCCTCTTGTATATGTGGTGAGAAGTTCAAAATTACCCCTTATTTATACAGCCTTTGGCAGTTTGGGCAATGTGTTTTGTCACCTGTTTGCTGTCTCATGAAGAGTTGGAAAGTTTATGAAGAAATAGAAAATATGACTTTGAGCCCTTGACATTTTAAAATAAATGTACATATTGTTAGTGACAGATTGCTAAACTTGGCTTTAGACATTTAGCTATGTTTCTTGCCAAAAGTAATCCAGATGTGCATAATTTACCCGGCTGCCATATGTGCACTGACATGTCTTTCTATAATCAACTGTCTGTTCAGTATGGTTACAGTTAAATGTTCTTTTTTATCAACAGTCTTTTGAAATAGCAGTGACTTGATAACTTATTTTAAATTTAACAACTTCTCAAAAAGTAATGCACATCCAGTTTGGCTTTAAACCTAAGTGACCAGACATGTTGAGTATCTAGAAAAGACATTGGCAATCCAAATTCTCTGGGGCCCTATGTATTTCAAGGAGAAAAATCTAGGATACCAACTTCAGTGTGTGATTACATTTTGCTGAGTTTTTTAGGACTGTGGAGTGGAAGGTACATGTACCCAATTAAATATCAAAACAACAAACAACGAGCAATGTTTCTAATGAAGTAATTTGTTTGGGAAATGTAGTGGGAAAAGGAAATCTTGATACAGGATGAAATAAATATGTGGAAAGAGGACATTTCAATTTATTTTGCTAACTCATTGTCTTCTGTGCTACATGTGGGCCACGTTTGTGACTTTCACATGGGTTATGGAGCTGGACTGATTGCCAAGCCTTCTCTTTTTGTTGAAGAAAGGTGTTATTTTCTTGAGAAATTTTGGAAAATGTGTGCATGATAGGAAATATTACTTCTCTCCTGCCATTTTTAAGTTGATATTTAAATGTCAGTGTGGAGAAATTTAGACCCCATAGCAAGCGCATTCCTTAATGATTATACTATCCGTGAGAGATAGTTACCTTGAAGCCATGTCCTTGTCATTTGTACTCAGTGACACTGAGCCACTATCAAGTCTAGACAGGGGTGTTGTCAACCATGTGTGTCCTTGTTTGTGTTTGTCCACAGCTGCAATTAGGTTTTTCACACGGGCCCCATCTGTGGAGGCTGTTTGCACAGTGACCTTGGCCAGTTCGAAATCTGTTCAACCAAGCCCGTGTGTATAGAGAACTCAAAGGACAGATGGTAGGACCGATGATGGAGAACTGTTTTATTAGTGATTGTGACTGATAGTAACCACCTACCCCATCCACAGTATGATTTAAAAAGACATACCCTGCAGCCTATTACAGTAAAACAAAAACTGGGTCAGTGTCAGTGTGAATGTCCCAACAGAGATAAGAGTGATGCAGCGGGCGGTCTGGGCGGGGGACCTGTTCTTTATTTTTGTAGCCAGTGTGGAGCTCTTCCTTTTTAATCAGCTATCACTTTCTCTGACACGGTCCAGCAGGAGATTCTGAACACACAGTGCACCAAAAAGGCAGAGGGGTCTATAGGAATTCCAGGCTTCTACTTGAATGCTGTAGCTTGTGTCTGGCTTTGAAAACAGTCTGCATTTGAAAGAAACCAATCTGAGTTAGACTGAACTGTACTGTTCTTTACCTTGCTTAAGCTTATTTGTCAATTGGCAATCTTCCGTGAATGATTGGCAGCTCTTCTTTACAAATGTGAGAAGTTCAAGTTATATCTTCTCCAAGCTGCCAATTTTTTTTTATGATTAAATATTTATTTATTAGTATATCTAAAGATACAGTTTTTTAATAGACATGCACACACTTATTATCACACAGTTACATTTTACAGGGCGAACTGTTTTTACTGTCATTGTCATTATTAATCACCACTGTCTATATTTGTTTGGCTTTTCCTCATTCATTTTTTTTTCCTCGTTCATTTTGAATTAATAAAAGTTTCCCAAACCACTAGATTTATCCAAATATAGATAACTTAATTTTTTTTCACTTTCAGTAATTTTTTAAATGTCATGTTATATCAAAGAGGGCCGTGATTCTTTAAAAAAAACTATATGTTAGTGTAGCATTTTGAAAATAACAGTAATGACAACAGCAATTACTGGAAACACTTATTAAGACGTGTCTTGTGCTAGTACTGGCCTGAGTTACATGATTTACATTTTGTCTACTAACAACTAGAGAAAATGAACACCATTACTGGCCTGCCTTTATAGATGAGGGTACCAAAGTCAGACAGCTAGAAAATGGCAGATGTCCCTACAATAAGATGGCACGATCCTGAAAAACTTTTCCATATTTTTTGTATTTGGGAAATTGCAATTAAGATAAATATGCCTCAGAATCTCTTGTCTGCTTTGTTTAGGTTAAAGCCCCGGTCTGACAAATTTACTGCCTATTACAGGATTTATGTTACATGGCTTACCTGTTGAAATCACTCTGTAGCATTGGGACCAGTGATGTATAGTCATTCTTTCTTCCAACAACTTATAAATAAATTAGAGATATAGAAACAGATAAAAGATACAGTTCGTCCCTGCGAGAAATTCACTTAGAATGGGCTCAAATGGTCATAGTTGGTTTTTCATAAGTATTAGATGAATTGACTTTATAGACACTGTTTCTAAGGTGCATGCTAATTGTCCGTATCAGTTTCTTGAATTGTATTTTTGTCTGTCAGTGTCAATAAAATAGAACACACTGACTGCATCTTACCTTGCTTAGCATCTAAAATTTCTTGCTTTGTTTTAATTCATATACTTCTTTCCCCACACTCTACCTCCACTCCCATTTTCTCTGAAGTTTGATGAACTAGGAAGAAGACAGTTTAGAGTGAGAGGTCCTCAGTTTGGATCTTAGCTTTCCCACTTTTTTAACTTTAGTGGAAGAGATGGGTATACAAACAAATATACCAGCAAGTGATAAGTATGATAGAGGTGTTATGTGTCACATGTGGTAAGAACTTCGAGGTGAGTAATAAGTTTTGGTGAGTGAATGAAGGCATGAATAAAACTTAAGAAAGGGAACTGAAATATGTAAGACTTCTTATCAGGAGGTTCGACACAGCCCTGGCTAGCACATGGAGTGATTTGTTAAATGTTCATTCGTTCACATATTGAGTCCTACTATATGGTAGACAATGCGATTTATTGGAGATAACAAAGACCATGGTTATTGCTCAAGGAAAACATTGAATCGTTCACTGCTTCAAATAAATAAGAGCGCTTGAGTTTTCTCTAGTTGAATGATGTAGTACAGACATTTGATAGACTGTGATTAGACCTACCTTATAGCATCAATAAACCTATTTAAATGGGTACTTCCTTTGGATATATGTATTTTAAAAATCTCCTTTTGATGTCAGTAAACTAAGAAAGAGTTGAGTCTATAAGCAGCTTGCATCTAGATACAGTCTCTTTCATGCCTGCAAGCAAGACATACATGCCTACTTTTGTGAAACCTTCAATCAGATAATCTGCTAGTACAAGTTGTTTAGGTCACAAAATGAGTAGTCTTTAAACAGATTTTGTACAAGTATATGTTGTATGCTTCCATTTTTCATTACAGTGATGTAGATATTAAGAAAATTGTCAGTAAAAATATCTTTTCTCATCTCTTCCTAAAATGCAGTGTAAATAGCAGCGTATATTGTCAATCTCAGTAATAATAACACCCATGAAGTACTACTAGCTCAGAAGAGTGAGGAAAATATTTTGATGTTTAGCAAATGCTATCCCAACAGTGCAGGGAATGCCAGTTTCCCTTTAGATGTTGAATCAGTCATTCCAACTGCAAGTAGTGATTGAGCAAACAGGGCCACATTTTCATCTCTAAGTAGTTTATATCTATCCTTCATGGATGTAGTTTGCAGTAAATCTAAGAAATATTTAAAAGGAATTTGTTTAATAGACTCTATTCTAACACCCAGCACCCATCCCCCATGTGTATAATAACCTTCTGTGTTGGTGATTACAATGTAGCTTCTGTGTTATTGTTTTTTTGGTAATAGTTTTTTTTGTATTTGAAAAAAAATGTACATTGTAAAACCATATAACAAAAATGTGAAAGTGGAGTAGAAGCAAATTTCTAATCCCACTTCCCTAATGTAAGGTTTCTCAATCTCTGTACTATTGACATTGGGGCTGGATAATTTGTTGTTTGGGGTTGTTTTGTACATTGTAGGATGTTTAGAATCATCCCTATGGCAACCCCTGAACTGTGACAACTGAAAATATCTCCCAACATTGTCATATGTCCCCTAGAGGGTAAAATTGCCTCTTTTCCATTTGAGAATTGCCGTAATATGAAGCTATTATCAATCAGAGTGCTCCCTCTCAGTCTTCTTTCACATATACATATATATATGTGTGTGTGTGTGTGTGTGTGTGTGTAGGTATTTTTATAGAACTGTAATATGTGTACATAGTGCCATATTCTGATTTTTTATCATATAACATCTGAGCATTTTCTACTGTTAACTAAGTATCAAAATTACCACTTTTTAATTAGCCCCCATTGAAATTTTTATGAATACTGTGGCAGTTGACATCTTTGTGCATATACTTTGTCTACTTTAAATTTTACTTTTAAAATGTGCACTGTGTTGCTGTTAATTCTGTTCTTACTTTATCTGTTGGCATTGGGGACTTAGGCTCAGGTAAAAGGGAAGCAGAATGACTCAATTCCTGGGCGATAAGGCATTACCCAAATTATCTATAACTTCTAAAGGAGAAGGTGACATTATAAGGATAGAGGGTTTACACATGCTGCACGGTGCCTTTGGGGCCCCCCTTGCTCATGGGGGCCCCTCTCCCCATCATGTGCTTCTAGTTCCATGTGACCTCTGACAGGAGGAAACATCCAGGCCTTAGAATCAGACAGGCATGGACTCATTCCTGCTCTGAACACTACTAGCTTTTTAATTGAGAGCAGTATATACTCTGAAACCTTCTCCTCATCTGTAAAAAGAGAGAAACTACAGCCTGTTATACAGATCTATTGTGCAGAATGAGCACTCAATAACCGATGGTTAGAAGTAGTAATAATAGTAATAATGGGCTTAATTTCCTTCTTGATCTAAGCAGGCACTGTTCAAATATAATGCAGACCACAAATGTGAGTCACATATGTAATTTAAATTCTCTAGTAGCCACATTAAAATCAATAAAAGGATCGGTGAAATTAATTTTAATATTGGATTTTAGTTAATTCAGTATTTCCAAATATTATAATTTCTACATATAATCAGTATTAAAAAATTGCTAATTAGATATTTTCATTCTAAGTCTTTGGAATGTGATACACATTTTGCACTACCAGCCCAGCTCATTTTGAACCAGCCACATTTCAGGTGCTCAACAGTCAGATGTAACTAGTGGCTACCATATTGGATAGGACAGCTCTAAGTAATACATGAAAGATGCCAGGCTAACATGTGTGCATTAATAGCAAATAAATTATTATTAAACATGATGGGAATGTGTCCCCTAAAGATGAAATAGTTTTTTATCCTCAACTTTCCCCCCTTTTTTAAAATAGCAGGAGAGAAAAGTATTAAACGCCTGTATTTTACATTGAACTTCTCAATTTTGTTTAATTTCATAGTTGTCAGTACAGATACCTTATAGGTACCCTCATTTTAATGTACCTTACTCGCTATTCTGTTCAGTGTTTGGTTTAGTTTGTCCAAACTGTTTCCATTCAGCAAATATTTATTGAGCACTTAATATGTGCTGACACTGTGCTAAATGTTTTCTTCCATTAACTTTGTACTACTCACGAAACTTCATGAGGGCAGTACTAACACTGTCCCCACTTTTCCAAGTGAGGAGATGAAGGCACAGAGTGGTCAGATCACATGCTTGGGATCACACCTCCCAGAAGCTGGAAGAGTTGGGATAAGAACACAGGAAAACTGGCATATAGTTTCATTCTCTTGAAGAACTACTGCAGTGCTGGCTTCTCCTCAGTGCTCATTTTTCTCAACACAATCCAGTTATTTTCATTTGTCCCATTGTCATACTTGATCAGCCTCAGAATTTGTTATTCCCGGTAGATGGTCACATCTTCTACTGGGTTTTCCTTAGTTACCCTCCTGTGCTAAATGCATTGTTTTGGGGAGGCTGGGGGTGGAGGGAGGGAACTGGCAGAGGAGTGAGAGTGGTATTATAGCTCACCTTATTTGGTACGGATTCCTTTTAAGGAATTGTTCCTTCATCTGTGTTTCAGTATCATGTTGGAATACTTGTGGCACTTCTTTTCTACGTGCCCAGTCCAAGTTCAGGTTGGAGGAGGGGAAACAGATGGCAAAGAATAGTGCTTGGTTGTTACACAGCATCCATGCACTTTTGTGGGTGTAAGCGCTGCCTCTGAATTTCTGAAGAAAATCAGAGAAAGAAATGTATTATGTGAGTCTGACTCATTGAGCGGAATGGGCAAGATAAATGGTGGGAAAACCAAAACCAACTTTTCTATGACCTTATGTGAAATTCTGCTTTGTGCCCGAAGAAAAATGTTAAAAATTATGTGGTCAGAGGAGGAGAGCTGCAGCCCAGAGACAGTCTTGGAAGGAGAATTTCTAATTCTAAAAAGAAGCCTATTAACCTCATAGCTGCCGCTAATGGCCATATAAATATTAATAAAGCTTTAAACACCTCCCAAATTAGCTTTATTTTTAAATCAAAAGTGCAAGACATGGAAGTGGTAATTTGTGTTAGTCCGGCAGACACCAAATTAATTGAGATAAAAATAAGAAGTAGCACGCAAACCCTTTGGGTGAAAAAATAATGAGTTATGCTAACTCACTGAAGACAGTTTCGAGGGAAACCTAATAGCAAGAAATGAGTTCACGTTATTGAGTTGGGAGCTTGTCATATTTATCAATGTTCCTCAGCCACAGAGTCAAAGTTGTAAAAGAAACCAAATTCAGGTTTTGTGGCCTTCCCTGTGAGAAAGCCACGCCCACGTAAAGCTTCAGTTCACCTGTCCTACAGCTGTCCCAGGTGTGCTGCGCCGTGTCAGTCTGGAAGCTGGACGGTCAGGATGGCAGTGTGAGTGGGGGCATGATGAACACAGAGAGACATAGGGATAGATAGGGACAGAGAAGTTCATTTCCACCTCCAAGTCTGGTATGTGCTTCCTGGATCAGCTCAGCAACACAGTGGAAACAGCGCTATGCTCGTTTTTCTTAGGAAGTGTCTGTTTGTTACTCCACAGACCTGCTGACTTGTCGCTGGCCCACGGTCCTCCAAGGCATAAGCTGGCTGGACGTGTGAGACCCCTGATGCACTGCCTTCTACAGGGTTTTTATCAACTGTTACTGGTTGTTTAGTTTTTTTTTTTTTTTTCCTCTTCCTGACATCCTCTGTCTCATGTAGGAAGAATTTCTCTTTGAAGTTATGTCAAATGACTCTACTGTGAAAGGATTATTGTAAGAGCTGAGGAAATTAGATTGCACAACTGGGAATTTAAACATAAAGGAAAACAAGCAACCTCAGAGGAACTACTCCTAGAAACTGATTATACAAGTCCTGGGTTTCTCTACCTTCAGTTGCTACTAAAATTTGCATCCTTCAGTGGCCATTTTATTTCCGTCTTGCAAGTTCTTTTCATTGGCTTCCTGCTTTTACTGTTATCATCTCCATTTTTTCATTCCTAAGCCCAGTGTCTGTTCTATGTTGACTCCTGTTGACTCAGCCTTCTTGCCGAATTTTCTTCTGGTATAGAGCCTAATAGAGAGTATCATTTGTTAAGAAAATGTATGTTCGTTATTATCAAAGTTCCAATATGTTGTGAGCATAGCCTGTGTTCTTTTCATGAATTAAAATATGTTCTAAATTCTCCACAAACCCTTTTTTTCACACACTAATGGCTACCATCTAATCAGTAGTGCTGAAGGAGCCAGGTAACGAACATGGATCCTTTAAAAAATTGACTAGATGGTGAGACAATGATTTATTCTCCAAAGTACGTGAGACAATACTACAAAGCCCAAGTGTCCATTAATTGCCCTCCTTTTCCCTCCTGGTTCGACCATCACTCCCTAGAGGTAACTATTACGGAGACTTTACTATACATCTTTCAGGATCTTTCAGTATACTTTCTCACATGTTACATATATCCAGGGAAAATGAAATATTGTTTTCGGTCTGTTTTTGCATAAATGCTGTGATACCAATGTATCATGGTCTTCTAACCAAGTGATGAATATGAACAAGTTCATGTCATTATTTACATAAATCATACACAACTGATTTAAGTACATACATACATACATACATACATACATACTTAAAACTGGTTAAGCTGTCACTTGAAAATTAAAGTCCATGCACTATGTTGAATGCAAAATCTGAAAAACGCCTGAGGACCCAAAAGATAGTTTTGGTTGATGTCACAGCACGTTCAAGGTTGTTTTATTTCATGGTGAAGATGGTGTAAGAAGGCAGGACCTGTCAGATGAGAGGCAGTTTCTCTAATTCTATGAGCCTGTGAGGCTGCTCCATTATTATTCCTTAAGAAGTAGCGTGTTATGTCACTTGGTGAATTTAATAATTCCTGTGTTTCCATTAGGCTGGGACAACAGTAACCTTAATTCTGTACAAGTACAACAGCAATTACAACTAGAGAATAAGGAAGAGTAGGAGGGTTTATATGAGTAGCGTGGAGAGTTTTCTTGAGGACGTGAGTTTTGGACTGGGTTTAAGGAAGGGGTATGTTGTGATGCGTGCAAATGGGTGTGTCATTAAAATGATTCCTTCAGAGTGTGTTCACAGCCCAGTCACATCTCACCAGCTGCACCACTCCCACCAGCATTTCTCACGTGCAATAGTAATGACCTTCTCCCTGCTTTCCACACCCTTGCTCTTCTGCACTCTGTTTTCTCCAAGAAGCTTTTAAAAATGTAGGTCAGATCATCACTTCAAAACTCTCCTGTGGCTCTCCAAGGCAACAGCAAAAGCTCCGTAGGATCTTCCCGGACTTCATCTTAGCTTTTCACCTTTTGCTTCAGCAACTCTAGCCACACTGTCCTCCTCCTGCTCACTGAACCTGATACGTCACCATCTCAGCTCAGAGCTTTTGCGTCTGCAATTCCCTCTGCCCAGACACCCCTCTGGCTCACTTCCTCATATCCTCAAGGAGTTTTCTCCATTGTCACTTTATTGAAGAGGCCTTTCCTGATGCCCCTGCCCCCAGTCACTCTCTAACTTCTTTGCTATTTTATTTTTTTCTTCATAGCACGTATTACCTTCTCCCATATGACATAAGCTTTGTTTATTCCTTATCTCAGCCCCATGCAAATGTTAAGCTCCTGAAGACAGAAGAGCCAAAATGAAATAATCAGCAGGTTTAAGGGTCTACTTTTTTGGGGGGTCACTGTAGCGAGAACCATGCCTGGTATAAAGTAGGATTCAAGAAATATTTGTTTAATTAATAAATAATTGATGTAAAACAGCCATGCTAAAAATTCTAAGGGAAAAATGAAGTGTGAGGGACCTTTTGAAAATTCATTCTTCATCTGAGAGGTCCCTGATTCATTCCTAGATTTTGGCATCAAAAAAAAAGAAAAAAATTAGTCTTGACTAGAACTAAGGGAACCAGTAAATAAGAGGAAAGGGAGGGAAAATGGCACTGTGTATTCTTCACAGTTGCCTGGTATCTTCATCTATTGTCAAATTACAGAGATTGGGAGACCATCCTATGCTTTAAATACCACTTCTGTCTGTCTGTTGGGTCCGTTACAGTGTGAGTATGCTACTGTTTCAATAATAATGAGTTTAAGCCCCTGGTAAGTAAACAGCCAAACACACAGTAAGGAAAAGAACGTGATGGGGATAGAATGTTCTTTTTAAACAATGGCATGGTTCTGTGTTAACACCTGTTTCATCACCTTTAAATTTGTTGCCAATCTTAAGGTTTTCATTTTTGAAGGAAAACTGTGTTGATAATCTTTTAGAGGCTTCAGGGAGAGCATTTGTTTCCTTAGGATCTGCTCCAGGAATATCAGAGAGAGAATACTGGAAAGTTTAAAGACAAGCCAGTTAGAAGAAAGGGCACGATGTCCTAAAATTTTTAGTTTTATAAACATCTTTTATTCCTAAAGATCCCACAGTATTTTATTTGCTGATATTTAAAAGTTTTTATGCCCATTCCAGGCTGACTATAAATCACTTTTCCTCAAATTTAATCTCCCTTTAAAATGATTTCTCTCTTCTCTTTTGATGAAACTATACATTACCTCTTTCCAGAACATTCTTTCTGCCAGTTCATTAATTTGTCATTGGATCATTCCATGTGTGTGTGCTGAGCACCACTATCATCGTCATCAGAAGGCTGCTGCATCAGCATAGGTTCCCATTTAATTCTTAAAACTGTCTGTGAGCTAGGTGTTTATTGTCCTCTTATACTCAGATGAAGTTGATTAAATTAGAAAATTTAGTAATTTGCCTAAGAACATTTAACCAGTAAGTGACAGAGCTAGGATTCAAATCAGGTATGTTGTACTATGTGGTCCATGATCTTTCTAGCACACCACATTCCTTCCTCAAGAGGCCAAGTGGCCTCGGGCATCTCCCCAAAGCTCTCCAGTTGTCAGTTTCCTTATTTGTTTAAAAAAACAAACTAAGTCTGATGTTCTGTCAGGTCCCTCCCCCCTTGCCCACCACTCTGTTTATGACTTTTATGATTGGAAATAATAATGGCTACCACTATTGGGTTAAATTCTTTACAAACATAACTTATTAAAGTCAGTAACTGTATCAGTATGATATTGTTATCCCCAAGTTTCAGGTGGGATTTAGAGTATTTAAGCCACTTGTCAAGGCCTTCAGGTTTTCAGATGCAGAACTCCTATGTGAACCCAAGTTTGGGATCATAATAACACTGCATTATTATATACAGTTTCTGCATCATTTTTTGTATAAGTGTAAACTTGACAGATGTGAGGAGAATCTACTTGTTTCTAATTCAGCAAATATTTATGAAGAAGTGAGGGTAGGTGAGGTTGATTGCAGCCTTTGGCAAAGGGCCTTCTGCACCAGATGAAAGCCTTACCTTTTTTTTAACCATTCAATCTTCAAATTCACCCACATTATTGCATATAGTTCATATTTTTCACTTTTGTGTAATGTTTCATTGTGTAAATATACCATAATTTACTTATTCGTGCCTCTGCTCTGGGAGATTTTTTTTTTGTTTCTAGACTTTTGCTCTTAACAAACTGTACTATTATAAACTTTCTTATAAATTATCTACTGGTGCAAATCTCAAAGACAATATAAAGCACAGTGCTATTTTTATGAAGCTCAAAAATGAAGAAAACTTTTAAAGGATGTTCCACCATGCATGTATGGGTAGGACTATGCCAAAGCAAGGGAAGAAGTAATAAACACAAAATTTAACATAGTGATTTTTTTAAGGGGGAGGCAGGTAGACAGGAGACAGGGGAGGGAAGGAGCACAGAGGATGGATGCAAGTTTACAGATAATATCGTAGTTCTTGATTGGGTGGTCTGTTCATAAGCAAGTTCATATGTACGTTCATAAATAGGTATTAATTAAATAAATTTTCTATTTTAGAATAATTTTAGATTCACAAAATTATTACAAAGATAGTAATACCCCATTATAAAAATCTTACCTGTGGTACATTTGTCACAGGGAGTGAACCAGTATCGATACATTGTATTAAAGTTCATCCTTTATTCAGACAGATTTCCTTAGTTTTTACCTAATACTCCTTCCAGTATCCCATCCAGGATACCGCAGTACATTTAGTTGTCATTCCTCCTTAGGCTTCTCCCAGCTGTGAAAGTTTCTCAGGCTTTCCTTGTTTTTGATGACCTTGACAGTTCTGAGGAGTTCTCGCCGGGTGTTTCACTGAATGTCCCTCAATGGGAATTGGCATTTTTCTCATGGTTAGACTTAGGAGGAAGATCAGGGTGGTAAAGTGGCACAGCACATCCTATCAAGGGCATGGACTGTCAACATGACTTACCACTGTTGCTGTTAATTTTGATCACCTGGCTGCGGTAGTGATGGTCAGTTTCTCTTCTGTTGTTACTCTTTTTCCCCCTTTTCATACTGTCCTCTTTGGAAGGAAGCTGCCATGTGGCCACACTGAAGGAGTGAGGAGTTACACTCCACCTCAAGAATAGAGTACCCACATAAATTATTCAGAATTCTTCTGCAAGAGAGATTTGTCTCTTCTCCCTTATTTATTTATTTATTTGTTTGTTTGTTTGTTTATCTGTTCAGTTAGATCAGTATGGACTCATGGCTGTTCATACTTTGGATTACAGTCCAGCACTACTTTATTATGTTGCTCAAACTCTTCCAGTTTGGGCCTTGGGGAGTACTTTTAGTTGGCTCTTTTTGTCCCTTTGACATACCCTCATTATTGTGACGTTTTGGGGACTTTTGTTTTTGTTTTTCTGGCATTTCCTGAATGTCTGGCCCTCCAGGATGCCCCAGACTCATTTTGTATATTCCTCACCCCAGCCCTGGAACCAGCCATTTCTCTCAAGGAGCCCCTGGTTCTTTTCATTGGAGAATGTATGCCAAGATCTGGATGCTTGGTGTGCTCGTTAGTGCTGGCATATTGTTGCTTCTAGTTCCTCCCCATTGACAGAGCAAGGAAATATGTCTGTGTATGCTAACCCATGTATACACATATATCTGTAAATATTTTCATATGTAATCCTCCATATTAAACTAAATGTGAGTTCATACTGATTCAGCTCTAATTTCCATGTGAGTCATTCTAGGTTTTTACTGTTGCTTATAAGTAACCTGGGTCTCTGACAGTGAGAAACCTGGCTCCCTCCATCTGCCATAAATTTATGTAATTACTCTATTTCAGGGTACATATATAATGGTTTCAAATTTGTCCATCTATCCCTGGTGAGAAACAACTTTATCAACTAGGATATAATTCTTATATACAGTTCCCTTTTAGTCTTGTAGACTACTTTTTTCCAAGGTTACTTAGTTCAGCATTTTATTTCTACACCCCATTCAGTGAGGTGGTTTCATACATTTTTAATACACTTAGATTCTGTCACTTTCTGCATTCCATCCTAGGATCCCTTGATCTTCTAGTTGATTTTTTTTAACTTACACACTTTAAAATTTACTTCATGATATAAAGCTCTATGGATTTTGACAAATGCTTACTGTCTTGTATCTACCACTACAATCTCATACAGAATAGTCTCACCTTCATAAAAAATCCCCCATGTTGTATTTACTCAACTCTTCCATGCCTGAAGCCCTGACAAACACTAATTGTTACTCTCTATTTTTGCCTTTTTCAAAATATCACATACTTGGAATTATACAGTATGTGGCCTTTTCAGACTAGCTTCTTTTGGGGGAGGAAGTAGTTTTATTTGTATATATATTTGTGTATGTGTGTGTGTATATATATATTTTAATGAAGATACTGAGGATTGAACCCAGACCTTGTGTATGCTAAGCACACATTCTAACTGAGCTATATCCTTCCCCCTCTGACTAGCTGCTTTTATTTAGCAATATGCATTTAAGATTGATGCTTGTCTTGTGGTTTAGTAGTTCATTCCTTTTTATCACTGAATAATATTCCATTGTGTGGCTGTACAACAGTTAATTCAACTGTTGAAGGACATCTTGGTTGCTTCCAGTTTTTTACAATTGTACCAAAGTTGCTATAAACATTTGCATATAGGCTTCTGTAGGAACGTAAGCTTTTACATCAATTAAGCAGTTATCTAGGAGCATGATTGGTAGGTCTTACGTTAAGACTATATTTAATTTTGTAAGAAACTGCCCAACTGTCTTCCAAAGTGAGGGTACAGTTGTGCATTCTCACCATCAATGAATGGGAACTCTTTTTGCTTTGCATCTTCACTAGCAGTTGGTGGTGTTTGTTTTAGACTTTAGCCATTTTAATAAATGTGTGGTGATACTTCCTGGTTGTTTTAATTTGCAGTTCCCTAATGTCACGTGATATGGAGCATAGAGTGGAACTATGCTTAGTTTCCCATTTAGTGAGGTGCCATTCAGATCTTCTGCCCATTTTTTAAAGATCACATTGTTTATTTTCTTTTTCTTTCTTTTTTTTTTTTAAAGAGGCTATACTTCATATATATTGCATATATTCTTTTGTGTGTGTGAAATAATATGATAAAACATTAAAACAAAGAGGAGCAGGAAAAAACTTTGTGCTTTGTGCTGTAGATGGGATGACTGATTAAGAATTCAGGCTTGCAGGGAGAATATAGCTCAGTGGTAGAGCATGTGCTTAGCATGCACAAGGTCCTGGGTTCAATCCCCAGTACCTCCATTAAATAAATAAATAAATCTAATAACCCTCCCAAAAAATAAATAAAAACAAAACAAACAAACAAACAAAAGAATTCAGGCTAAACTTCAAACTTCACCCTTGCTATTTATTTGCCTTGTGACTTTGGGGAAGTTATATAATCTCTTGGGGCCTCAAATTCTTCATAGTGAAAATGAGAATGTTATTTCTCACTTTTTTTTTTTTGGTGAGAATTTAATGAAAACGGCTGGGTTAGGTAGAGATCAGTAAGTAGAGACTTCACATATGTGCCGCAAAGGAGATGTTTAATAAATGGTGGTTTCCATACCCCCAACCATAGAAAGTTTACTCATTCATTAAATAAATATTTGTCAAGTGCCTATTTTGTACCAGGAACTGTTCTGTGCATTTGGGATACATCCATGAGTCTCTGTGTGGTGGAATTTATAGTCTTTTAAATTAGAGTGTGATATTTACTCATAATTTAGAAAATTAACTTGTAGGAAAAGACCAAAAAGAGAATTAAGTTAGTAGACTCCTCTAAAAGTTCAGATAAGAGGTTATAAGAACTCAAAAGATAGAATTGGGAATGGAGAGAAGAGAACAGCTGAAAAAAATGTCTCAGAAGTGGAATCCAATAGACAGGGCGATTACTAGGTGCTATGGGTAAATCAGAGTGTGTTAACAATGACTGACTTTTTCTAAATGAGAGATTATAGAATACTGGTTTATAAAGGAGCAAAATCTCTTAGAATGTTCTGATAATCAACACAGCTTGAAACATACACACAGAGACTGTCCCTAGCCAAAATTTCTTTTGTAAAAGTCTTCGAGAAGTGCTGATTCCCTAGCAGAAACATCTGAAGAGAAAACTAAACACTCAAGTCAAATGGGAAACCTTCAGGATGAGTCTCCTGGGCTCATTAGACACCAAACCTTTACTACATCGGTTCTAATAATTGTATTGCTGAGCATTTTAAGAGACAGCACAATGCTCTCCTTGTCTACTAAAGTTAGAATGTAAATTTTCGCTCAGTGGCATGGTTGGCTCAGCAGCAAAAAGAACTGCACAATTTCATCTCCAGTTCTAAGTTAAGCAGAGCCGAGAGATGATTCCCCTGTGTGTTTATAAGGAAGAGTTAAATCCCTCTCAGTGTAATGTAGCACCAGATCGAAGTAAACAGACTATGATTTCAGTGCTAGACACAGCCTTAAGGCAGAAGAAATTACACTGTCATACAGAGGATATGTAGCTGCTGCTATTTTGGTGCTTGAGTTCTTTGTTGTCACATAGTTGAAGGCAATCCAGATGAAGAAAAGTGTTAACCAACAAAAGGAGAAATTTTCCTGCACATGGCTAGGGGGATGTGGGGGAAGAGGGAAGATGCAGTGCAATGCCATCTAAGCATACCAGTAAAGGGTTCATTCCAGTAACTGCTGGCTTCAGCTCATCTCCTCGTTCTTATTAAAAGCAAGTTGTTCACAAGGACAAAGTGCAAGCTAAACTTTAAAAACGATATTTCGTCACACTGTTTATCTGCCATTGTAGACTCAAAACCATGATTGCTTCTTTAATTGAATTAGCTTCAGGTTGCTTATAAAATAAGCCTGGGAAAAAGTGGAACACCACTTTCTTGGTATCTCCAATACTGTGAGGGTGTTATTTAAGATACATTATTTAAGAAGCATTATAATATATACCTCTGTATGTCTGTATCTTTAGATGTATATATAAACAAGGCAGTTACCTTTAAAATCAAAGGACTAATTCTGAACAGATTAGACTAGATATATGTTTCACCATTCAAAATGGAAGGTAAAGAAGATTAAAATATAAGATGGATTCTATATTCCCATCAATATGGTAGATTTTATATTCCCACTACTATGGTGATTTTACCAGTTGCTGAGTATGTCTGTTCCAGTTATGCATTCCAGAAATAGGAAAATAACTTCAGATTGGGTGTGGAGACCCACTGTGAGACAGACCTGAGCTAAAATTCCATTGACCTTCTGACCTCCATAAGTCCCTACCCTGATTGGTGGACCACAGAGACTTTTTGATCTCTGGGTATCAGTGTTAGTTCAGAGATACCATTCAGTAATCTCTGAAAGGTCTCGAATTTCCTTTTCCCCATTGCATGGTTACCCTGGTAAAAGACCAGTGGTCCCTTTGGGGAAGTCTGGGAGAAAAAAAGAATATAAATATGATGCAATATAGAATTTTAATTGAAAGGTAATTGAGTATGAAAGTAGTAGCCTATAAAAACAGATGGGAGACCAAACTGAAATCGTCTTTTCCAAAATAATTACTAAAAACAAGACATGTGAACTAGTAGAGAAAGGTGTAGGATAAATTTGGAAATCATCTTAGCATTAGAATGATGAGCAATGCTTGTATAACTGTAACATAGCTGCAAATAAAAATGCAAATTCAATTATGTGACAATGAATTAACTCAAGAAAACCATTCAATGCATGGTCCATGCCATTTACATGATCTTCCATCATGGAAGAGTATTCTCTCCTGGTGATCTGTTTTGCCTTCAGTATTCACTGATTTTTTCCATCTAGCCTCATTGATCTCTTCCACAGTTACATGAACTAATCAAATTCCTGTATATTTCTGAACTTTTGTGAAACTACTCCTGACCAGTTCTATTTAATACCATCCAGCTAGACTGTATTTTCTAGAATACTAAATTGTTCACATCACTCCTTATTCAAAAAAATCCCACATCCCCACTGGCAAAAGCATTTGCTAGTCAGAGGCTAAGGCTTTGTCTCCTTTGCTAATGAACAGGTCTCTTCTACTTTGTGAGCCTCCTGATCCAAATACCTAGTTCTCTGCGTTCCTGAGAGACTGAGATGTGATTACAGAAATGTAGAGCATTTAATGTAGACCTGGCTCATGGCAGTCACTCCCAGAGAAGGTCTAGGCTCCTGAATATGGCTGTCCAGATGTTACACAGCTAGGCAATGTGCTGCGCCACCCTCCGCTACCATCCTCCTCACTTGCATCTGTTGCATCCAAACTGGCTCACCTGCCTTTCCCCCCAAAGCTGTACATTCCTCCCATGTGGCCTGCCTCCTGCCCTTTACCCACCCATCTAAATTTAGCACATTTTAAAAAAAAAATCAATCAAATCAATCCTACCTCTCGCATGACTTTTTTGACTAACCATTCTAAAGTGATCAGTTGCTTCTCCAGACTCCTGGTACACTCCTTAATCTGGTGATTAATCTTCTAATGCCTGAGTCTTCTCTGTTTTTCATTCAAACTGTTATGTATTTTGCATTATTTTTTATGATGAAAGTCTCTTACCCTATTTTTAATCTAATCATATGCTTCCTGTGAGCAAGACGTACTTCTTTTATTTCCTTTTGTCCTTCATGAGGCTTACTATTAATAGTTACTCAAAATAATACTGGGTTTTAGTCATTCTTTTCTTTATAAATTTGTTTATTCTCAATGCCCATGGAAACAGTGAAGTATATATCATTTTTTTAGATTCCACATATAAGTGATATTGTATGCTATTTCCTTCTCTGACTTACTTCACTTAGTAATCTGTAGGTCCATATATGTTGCTGCAAATGACATTATTTCATTCTTTTTATGGCTAAGTAGTTTTCCATTGTGTATATATACCACAACTTCTTTATCCAGTCATCTGTCAATGGGCATTTAAGTTGTTTCCATATCTTGGCTATTTAAATAGCCATAGTGCTGCTATGAACATTAGGTCACATGGAATAGTTTCTGAACATACAACCTTGGCAAGCTCTACTCAGCTCCCACACTACTTCTGTGAACTGAAGACTAAATAGCTGAAAAGGAAATAATAACCAAGTTAAGGTAGTTTTCTTTTTGGTTCTTGACTTATTTAGTCTAAGGTAAATAATCTCTATTTGACACATAATAAAATTGCCATTGTATGTTGCTTTAAATAGTCTGTACCTGATAAGCTGTATCTGATTGTACACCTATACTAAATGAATAGACTAGGATACACAAACAGAAACTTTAGGAGAATTTAGGAGTTTGGTTTAACAAATTTAGATAACGGTTATGAAGAGGGTCTGCTTCTTAGCCCTGGTGTCTTTCCAGTCTGGGTTTTTAAGCAGTCAGCCTTGTTAAGCAACTGTAGTTAACACCTAATGGTGTGTCCAGTTATTAAAGATCTGCTTCATGTTCTGTGTCCAGTGAAGTACTTTATCATACTGGTGTTAGGGGTAGGAATACCATAGTCAGTGCAGGCAAGCTATGGTGAACCAGGTTTTACTGGTTCCCAGCAGTTACGTTTCTAGGAACATGATGTAACTTGCAGAATAGTCAAATCCTTGAGCTAACAGGTAGTGATATAACTGGGTTTAATGCAATCATTTTGAATTATTGAGGAAACTTCTAAAGTGTGTTCTTAGTCTGAAATTTGTCTTCCAAGATCTTGGCCAGAGAAGTGCATTTTAGAACAAAACCAAAAAGGACATCTTAGATCCAAAATTGCCTAAAGTTTGTTCAAAGTGGTTTAAAATTATATCAAATTAGAAATAGAAATTTGAAATTGTCAAATGTTTTATTGTGTGATATTAACTGATATTTGTGGAGATTGAAAAAACTTACTGTTGAAGATTTTACTAAAAAGATATAGACCAATATTTAAAAATATAAAAATATAATGTATCAGATAAGGATAGAATTTTTTTTTCTCTAAAAATTGCATCTTTCCTCTCTTTTGAATTCAGAAGGTAACTAGGTAACTTGATTTAAGATGACCTGTTTCTAAATTCAAATCAAAAGCAGCTTGAGTGGGGAGGGTATAGCTCAAGTGGTAGAGCACATGTTTAGCATACACAAGGTCCTAGGTTCAATCCCCAGTACTTCCTCTAAAAAAAAATTAATAAGTAAACCTAATTATGTGCCCCCTAAAAAATAAATTTAAAAAAATTTTTTTAAAGCAGCTTGGATTGGAAATTGCAGATTTGCAGTCTATCCAAGTTACGTACTTGCAGGAAACTTTTATATATTAAAGACACATATTACATGCTTAATACATTTCATGAATAAATCAGTAAATAGAATGAATGAATAGACAAATGAGTGAACCAGCTGTCAAGATGTTGAGAGTGACAATATAGAATTTACTGTTACTGAGAGAGTGAATGATTTTAATGTTTCCAAGTTTCATAGTCATTGTTTATAAAGTAAAAATAATAGGTCAACCTTATGTGCAGTGTTGTGCAATATACAACATGCCTAATAGTACCTGGCCCATGGTGGTAAATGTTCCCTACCTGCATGCTGAAAATGTGGTCTTTTTTTTTTTTTTAATTTAAAAAATAAATAAACAAAAAGAGTAATCTCCTTGCTAGAACTGAAAAAAGACTTGTGGAGAGGCCAAACTAATTGATGAACTCCTTATTCTCATGATTTCTATCATCTTGTCTGTGGAGATTGTCTTCTAGAGGAAAATTTCATCCTTTACCTCTCTTCTTGATCACTAACTCCTATTTCTAATTCAAGATTTATGAAAAATGTTGTTCAAAAATATAGGGACAGTTACTATGGTTACTATTACAGAGTTGTCTTCAATCTTCAACAGAATCCTAGAATTTCATGGATTACAAGTTGAAAATCAATGACAACCGTTCACTCAAACCTTTATTGAGTTCTAACTGTGCTAACTGTGGGAATTGTAACGATAAATAAGGTGTATACCTGGCCCTGGGGAGGTAATTGTATATAAGAAAGGCTTGTCTAATACTTTAGAAGATATGAAGTACTAGAAGAGAGGCATATATAGAGTTGGAGCAGAGAAACAGCAGATAATTCAGCCTTGGGAATTGAAGAAGCCTTCCTAGAGAAGGTTGCGTTTGCTTTAGAGCCTGGAAAGATGAATAGGCATTTGCCAGGAGGGAATGGGGACTATAAGGATGGGTGTCTAAAGACAGGAAAGCGAGTGTTATAAGAAGCGCTATTAGACAAACCATCATGCTCCTGTGTATCTGGAACAGTGGTTTTCCAAAGGGGAACTTTTTTTTAAAATGAGACCATATATAGAATTCCAAATGAAAAAGAGATCAAAGCAAAGCTGCCTTTTTGAAGCAGGGAGGAAGGTGTGGTATTGCAGCTACCAGTCCTGTGAGCCACTGGGGACACTCTCAGGGAAGGAAGAAAATTTTGGTGGGAGACCATGTCGACCAGAGCTGGGGCCGGAATACGTCATTTTATGCAGATTATCATCTGAGGGCTTAGGAGTTACAAAACATTTGTAAGCAAGCGAATAGAATCAACGATTTTAGAAAGAGAGCCCTGGGCTCCCTAAAGTGGGTCAGTGTCAAGAGATCAGAGTAGAGACCTGTTCATTGGGTCTTCAGGAGTCCAAATGGCCAAAATGTAGGAACTAATCCTCCTAGATCTGAGTTGTGATTTTGGCTCTTTCTCTGCCAAACTACGTTTAATCACAGGATCTTAGATTTAAAAGGGACTGTCCATGTGTATTAATTCAACTACCTGCCCAATATAGATGTCGCTTTAACAATGCAGCTGACAAATGATTAGGTCATTACATGACTTAGGACATTTAGATGACATGAAGCATAACAGAGTGGGAAGAATCCCATTCCTTCTTGGGAGCCCTAATTGTATTTAAAACCAGAAATACCAACCAATCGACAAAACACCTTCCTTTAATTTCCATCTGGAGCAAATCTTCTGTTGAGGGATTTTACCAGGCAGTCTTTGGATATTTACACACAGACCTCAAGTCCCTACTTGCCTTTTCTTCTCCAAGCAAATCATTCAGAGTTCATAGGACATAAATTTCAGACTGGTTGCTTTCTCGGTTGCACTCTGTAGATGCTCTGTATTCTAACTGTGAATTGTTAAAATATGGACTCCAAAGCTGAAGTAAGTTCTTCAGAGGTGAGTTGAACAGTGTAGTATGCAATGAATGGGGCTGATACCTCTCGACTTGGAAGTACTATTTCTTCAAGAAGCATATGATTGAAATAATATTTTAATAGCCAGGTCACTGTGGCTCATATGGAGCCTATAGTCAACTCAGACCCTATATCGTTCAGTGAGTCTCTTAACCCATCCTGTCCTCAGGCCCTCTAGCTTGACAATAAGGGTCACACCTGCCTCCTGTTTACGGTAATTATGGATAATATGATGTTAAATTAAATTTATAGGCAATGTTGTACTTGAAATTCAGGGTGACCTCGTTGTTGTGCAGGTGGAGTTTTAAGAAAGACAAAAGAACCATTGACAAGAAAGTAATCTGTATCAAAAGCATATTAAATGGCCTCAGGAAAAAAATGTGTTTCCTAGGATTTTGCATTCTGTGACCCTTATTACTTCTGTTGTAGCAATAAAACATTTAGCCTGACTGGTCTATAAATAGGTTTTCAATTTATATTGCCAGATAATACACAATTTGATGAGAGTGAAGATGATTTTCCTGAGAGGCTGAGTTAATTGGTTTATATATTTTTGTCTTGTATATGTCTCAGTTTTTCCCTTGGCTTCTAAGCCTTTGAGGCAAATGTTACTTTCTCCAACAGAATATTCTCTTGGCTGACTTCAACAAAGGAGTGACCAAGTCTGCTCTACAGTTTCTGGCAGTAATGTTGCAGTAATCGGAATAAAATAAGATCCTAAGGAGAATCTGGCTCAGACAATAGGAGTCACAGAGTAAAAACAAACACAGATCTTTACTGTTAGCCCTCTACATGCTGGGAGCAGAACACTAGCTGATAGTCACATTTCACTGCATTTCATAAAACTGAGCAATTTCCCAGCATGATTTAGACAAGACCCTCCCCCTTTTTATTGTATTAGTGGCATCCATAAGCTTTTAGAAGATATATTGTGTCCTTTGCAGGTAGCCTACAGAGTTACGGAACATCCTTGTGACACTGAAACTCTGTTGGTTGTGGTAATAAACTGTTTTGCTCTGAAGATTTAGAAATTGCATTGCAGATACAGTCAGCAGCTCTGCTGTGATCAGTCTTTCTCAAATACTGTTTCTCATACCTTGTTCATACTTTGTGGGAGCAGTGGACATGGACTCCAAGCTTTTAGCTGCAGGTTTTTCATTATAAACCTAAGAAAAATACGATTCTTTGACAAAAATTATAAGCGCTCTGAAAATTATAGCTGTATTACCAAGATCCTGTTGTCGCTCTTACGTTGATAGACCTGATACATGATTTTCTCGTCTCACTGGAACTTTAGGTGTGTTTCATCTGTTTAAGTATGAACTTTCTTTCATTAAGAGAGAGAGAGAGTGTATTACTGATATGCCCTTGGCCACTTTAAAAACATGATTAATATCTGCATAATGCCATTAGCTAGGAAAAATGTACCTTTGGTGCCAGACAAGTCTAAGTAACATTTTAATGCATGATGAAATTTAAAGATAAGAAATGCTGAAAAACAGTTTTAAGTTTTGTCAAAACTCTTCTGTGAATCACAGGAGAATACATTCAAAGAGGGCTAAAGCTGGTGTTTGGTCAGTGAGTTAAACATCCACTTTAAATGATCTATAATTCTTGTTAGAACTTGGAATAAATGGGATACAACTTTAATCATAAAATCCCATAATTTTGCATGCATATTTTATTGTGGTTTCTCTCCATTAGAAAGTAGCCTTGTGAATATTGAAATGTAAAAGTTAGAAAAGACATTTTTAAGTAAATTTCTATTCATTTCTGTTTTTACTTATTTACCTCTAAAAGACTGACATTTCTCCTAAAGTGAGCATATCCTTTTTTTTTTTTTAACACATTTCATATTATGTTCAGTAGGAGCCTCATATACAACAGTAGAGTGTGTAATGGAAATATAACATGCGTAAGAATGAATACACTACCTTACAGATGTTTATAAGCTCTTCTATACTTTTTATTTTTTGCTACTGTGGTTTTAATTTTACTTTCTTTCCTCTTCTTAATCTGGTTTTTGATTTACTAATCTTTTTGGTCTTTCTTCCCTGTTCAAAAGCATGAATTCCTAGAGACTAGGACTGTCTCCATCAAATATCACAGGACACAGTAAATGTTGGGTGTGTTTGTTTAGGTAGGTGGATGCCTGGGTGGTTGGGTAAGAGAACTGGAGGGTGAGTAGTTGGACAGATAGGTGAATGGGTGGGAGAGTGGCACCTCTTCCCTACCACCATAATTGCTGGAGTCACACCTAATAGTTGGTCTCTAATCTCTGGCAATTTTGGAACTTCACTGTGGCCTCAAAGTTTGTTGCATCTTAGAATGTGCTTTGAAACTACAAGGCATGGATGACGAATTTGGAGTATCTAATATCTTAAAAGAAATTATAAAAGGGTTAGACTGTTAATTTCATGTCAACAGAGAGTCTTTGATTTTTCCCAAATGAATTTATAATTTAGAAATGTGGTGTGACTTTATGGCAATGATAATGATTTCTCCGGAGATAACGAATGTCTCAGTATTTGATTTTCCCTCATTGAACATCTTTTGATGTGATTTATATGTTTTTTCTAAATAAATAAGACCAATGTATTTTGTTTAACAAGAGGTGATAATTATAATTACTGGTTTATCATTAATCTCACAAGTAAATTTATGGAGACAAAAAATGGAAATATTATTTATGTAATTTTGATTTTGGTTCACTCCATTGTTTAATAATTCAATTGCCTATAAGTATTTTATTTATTTTTCATTGACTTTACACTGCCTTTTACTTAAATTTCAATAGACCCTTGATGAACCCTAGTACTTCTGCTAGGGATTTTGTGTATGTTATAACAGTTTATTATAATCAGGTAAACTTCAGTTCAGTTTAGGACATTTGAGTTGTCAGTTCAGAAATCCTTTGCCAAGCCCTCAGAAGAGTATTGACAAAGATACACTTTAAAATAAATCTCCTTAAATTTTGTCTAGACTACTAAGTACTAACTACATCTGTTCTGCAGAGAATCAGATTATGCCAGGAGAGTTTTATGTCTTCATTATGCCATTATTGCAGTGCATGGTGTTTGGATAAAATATGATTTCCTGGTATCTCTAACCAGGGTATAATAAGCAAGAACTTTTTAGGAATGATAGCAATTTCATTACATTTACGTAACAGCCTCTTACATGCTCTTGTCAAAATATTTATTGCTGTAATCAGCCATAAAATTGCCAGGTATTAAATTAATTACATAGATATTATATATTCAGTTGGCTACTGAACTATGATTGATTTGTACTTCTAGATATTGATTAAACAATTAAAATAGATTATTAAATCAAAATTATTTCTAAGGTATGTAACAGCTTGAGGGTTAGAGTAGATATTTTATCTCTTGAGGAAAGGCCTGAAATATTTGCAATATTTGGAAAGCCTCAAATAAAAATGTTTGCATTGCTCCCAAAAAGCAATGGGAATAAATGATAGGTTTGTTTTAGTTTGTTAACATGTCGTGATGTCCTCTTGAGTTGCAAGTATAATATATTTGAGACAATAAAAATTCTGATGAAATGGCAGTAAATAAGGATGAAGTGTTATAAGTGACCATCATCCATTTTCAAGTATACTTCAGCATCTCAATATTAAATACCACAGTTGTCCTTAAGTTCACAATGGTTGCCAAGATTCCTGGGCCAAGTATGCTAAAATTTTTTAAATATATTCTAGTGTGTATATTATTTGTTCTTGATAGGTAGAAACCTAATGATAATTAGAATGGAGACACTAGACATCATAGATTCTTTCTAGCTCTGCTTTTTCAGTTCAGTGGTTAGTTTTCAGTATCCAGGGATAGATCAACTTAATCTGTGTGAATAAAAAACTGGATTATTACTTTCTACATTTGATTCGTGTAAGTATTTACTACATTTCCCTTATTGGTCAAAATTCATAAAAAAACTATATAAACTTTTTCTTTGTTTTGGGAGATATTTTGAAGTTCAGTGTATTCTAAATAGGAAAATGAAAAAGGAGGAAGTGTAAGGACAAAATAGTTCCTTGAGACTTAATAAAAATGTACTTTAAAAATAATTTAATTTTTTTTTTTTGAAATGATTGAGAAGTATGCATATAGTACTTGGAGAGAGTACTTTGTAGTTGAAAAGAATGTGTTTCATTTCAAGAATAAAAGCTTTAAATACTGTGTTCATATTTCGTTTTTTATGACTTAGTAGGCACAGTGTCATTTAAGATATTAGAATTTGAGTAACCTAAAAGTAGACCATTTTCTGCCAAATAAAAACAGTTGCTTATAAGACATTTACATTCCTCATAGTTTTAATTGCAGTTTTTAATTATAAGAAGCAAAATAACAAAATAAGTTTTTGCTTATATATCATGAATCCTTTCTATAAATTTCCATTTAAAAAGAGAATCGTCACTTTGAACTTTGAGTCTATTGGATTTTGCTATAATTACTTGTCTTTAAAACCCCACATGAAATCGTTTTTGATATGTAATCTGCTATGTGAAATGAAACACTGAGTCCATTTAATTTTGGAATTCAAATTTGTCAAGGCAAAATGCCCATTACAAGTTTTGGACTATTTTAAAACCTAGTAATAAATTTTGATTCTGAAATAACTGAGTTCTTATTAGCCTGAAAATAGAACTTCTGTCCCGGCTCTTTTACCCATCTGCCACATTAATCATACAATTTTAACAGGTGCTTCTCACTTATACAAAGTATAGATTTAAAGCAAAATAGAATCCTGCTCGTGGGTGCACCCTGAGTTCCTCTTATATCTGGGTAAACAGTGGGGAAAAAATGAGGTGTCTGCCCAAGTCGATATTAGGATAAGTGGAAATACGACAATAGAAATTGGACTGTTTCTTCTAAGGTTTCTTTTTTTAAATAAAAAGTATTCTGACATTATTACTAGTGACAGATAGAAGACTATAAGTGATTTATTGATTGAATTTTAATTGAAATTGTGAAAATAATGTATAGTCACTTAAAAACATGTAATTTACACAAGGCATATTTCATTTTGAATAATTTAATGGTTTTCTTTGAGTCCTAGAGTCTTTCTTATACCTAATCAGTATTACTTTTATTTTCCCCCTTTATAAGTTAGTGGGAGAGACTTCAGTTAATTTTTTTTCGAGTAATTTTTCTTGACTCAATATTTAACGGACTTATATTTTGTTTCTTAAATATTCAAATCATATTGATAGAAGAAATATTTGTGAGTTTACTAAAACAAAAATTTGTTAAGAATGGACATTCATCTCTCAGATATTTAAAAGTGGGCTTTATCATTCCATTGTCTTTAGATATTTCTTAAAGATCAGATGTGCATTTTACTAATGATGTGCTAGTTCCTGGATATTACTTTGTTTAGAAGACAAATGTAAATTTCATTTGACTCATCTTGATTCGGAAAAAAGCAAGTATATACTCTTCAAAACAGTCATGTTTTCCCTTCTGTTACATTTCTGATGACCAAATATATCATAGTTACAGTTAATTAATTTTGCTATTGCCTAAGGAAAACTCCTATAAGGGTATGTAATTCATTCTAAAATAATCAAGGACTTTTGTAATTAATTTTAAAATAAAATGAATCATCTTTTGGCTTATATGTCATCCATTTATCCTGTATGGGAATTTGATTACTGTGTCTGTACAGTTTTTCTTCCAGACAGTTTCTTTATTTGATATCATAACTACTCATCTGGGATTGAATTCTTAATGTTTTACCATCACAAGTTTAACAAAACTGTGAACTGATTTTATAAAGCTATCGAAAGAGCTTTCTTTTAGCCAGGCAGCATTATGATTCAATATGTTTCAGAACTGGAAAAAAATTTTTAATTATTTAACTGACAGGTTTTTGATTTTTTTTTTCTTATCCTATTTCATTTGGTATACCTATCCTATGGTCTCAGGCTAAAAGTTGTTTTCTTTTAAGGAATGCATGTGTTTTGACTTGTTAGAATTTCAGTATTTAGATTAAATCACTGAAAAAGTGTATATCTTTTTGAGTTTTTATAAAGTTGTATCTTTTCAGAGCCACCAAATTATGTTTTACTTTAGAAATTCGTTATGCCTGCCTACAACATACTGACATCCTTTTATTTTAACAAGTAGCTTCTGTTTGAATGTATTTTATTCATGGTAGTAGAAGGGAGTGATGCTCAATAGTTTGATATTTGTTCTCTCTCTTGGTCTGTTGTCGATCTGGAGGTTTTTGTAGTTGAGTTATATAGAAGTTAAAAGCATTAAGGTCCTTGGTTTGGGTAATATTTTTGTAACCTATTAATTTATTTTAGCAAGAACTGTATAGGCAGTCTGATTGCATTGATTTATCTTTGTTACATTCATCCTAAGAGTCAAATTAAGCCACAATGAAATGTGTTAATCCTCCAATTTTAGTGAAAACAACTGGGGCATCTTTATAATTAATAAACACTGATTCTACCTTCCCTCCTATTTGCAAAATATTCTGGGAGAGTAATGGCAGGATAGCCTGACAGACCACATAGCTACTATTTCACAGTAAAGCCAGAATAATATCTTAATTAAGGTATTGCTCTAAACTATTACTTCTAAAGTACTTTCTCAATGAAATATTCCACAACTCTAATACGATTTCAAGGTAATTATGTTCGGTTGTTAAGCATATATTTTCTGAGCACTGTTGGTACAATCTCTTACTTGACTGAGCTATAGACTCCAACTTCCATATGCATAAAAAAGGCATGCCCATGTCCACATGTACAGACACATCTTCCTCAATCCAAATCATGCTGTCAAAGCATTAGCCAAAAGTTTCAGTTCAATCCAGCCAATCAACCCAGTAAATAGAATGCAGTTTTTTAGAAAAAGAATTGAAAATATTGACCATCCAGAAAATGTCAGGAACCACAACTTTCAGTTTAATTCTAGTTTACTTTAAAAGTCAAGAATTTGAATGGCTCCTTATGTATGATTAAAATAATAATGAATATCAGTATTCCTTAAGTTTAATTTTTATGAAACATTATTCCCAAATTTAAGTGGTTTCTTCTTTCATCCTCTCCTCTTATTTGCATTGTTAGAATTTTTTTTTATTGTGTATCAGTTTTTTTTCAGTTTTTAATTGTCATTGTACCTGGCCCTTAGAATGTTCTTTGTATAGATGTACCAGAAGAAATGAGGAATAAACAAATGGTTCATAAGTCCTAAGAAACATTTAAAAACCAAAAAAGCCACTTTTAAATTTCTCCCATTCTGAGGATAAAGCCCTCACAAGTTCAATCCCAGACTTGCGAGAGGAATAGTAGTAGTTTTGTAGAGTTTATTCATGTAGTCTGTAGGTACAGGTAATGTCTTTCCTGTTAAACAAGAGAGAGACCTCTTTACTTCAGTAATGCCAATCGTGTATTATATAACCATACATGATAAATTATTGGGACTTTGGTGCATATATTTTCCTTAGAAGTTGGGTGTTTCACAGATTTTTCCAAACTTCTTCCCCCTTACCCCGCCCCAATATGACTAGCCCAAGGCAAGCTTTGGTCATTGCTATTACAAATCTAGTGTATGGGTTGCAGGTAAAGGCCAGGGGGAATGTCTGTGTAATGGGGAAAATGCATTTAGTTTTCGCTTTTTGCGAAGTCCAAAGGGAAAGACATTTCTTAGACAGGCAGGACAACAAGATCATGTCAGTCTCTGTTTCCATTAATGGTGGTATATTTTGGAATTTGTTTTGTGAAGGAATGGAGCGTTCAGATAGACTTTGAAATGATACAGCTCTGAATAAACTTTCCATAAAATCACTTCCTTTCTTGCACCAAAGCAACAAGTCACATGGTGTGTTCCCACAGAACATTGTCTTTAGAGCTTTGCAAGTGTTATCTTGGGTAGAAGGACAATCCTTTTTCTCACAAATGCCATGTGTTCTATCTATAATGTTTCTGCCCAAGATAAAACTTAAATGTTTTCTGTAAGACCTCTTCCCAATCTTCCCATCATGAAATAGAATGTCGTCTATTCATCTACTTTGAATGAGTGGCCAAGATGACATTTGAGCTGGCAGTTCCAGGAACTAGATGGCATTACTTTAATGGTATGAGCATGGGGTTATCTTTCCCAAATGGTACATAAGAGTCGCTCACAGACATTAATTTTAGAATTGATAGTCTTAAATGTCTGTTTCAGTAAGTGGCTCATGATTATTAGAAAATTCTTTGTGTGTCACAAAACCTCTTTCTCATTATGAGTACCTCAGTAATAAAGTTTAAACGTTTGTTAGCAAAATATTGGCCATGTCTTCCTGTCTTCAGGCTCTGGGGACTGATTCTGCACTCCTTGTTTCAGGGAGTTCATCTCCCCACACACCATGTGTCATGGTAGCTTCCACATCTGTAGGTTTAAGCTGTCTCTCTCTATCCTCCATTTACATTCAGCTTAATTTCCAGGTGGTTCCTCTTTTGTGTCACTCTTCTTTCATATAAAATGTCTGGAATCATCTTAGTCATTTTAATTTATCATTCATTCCCAGTTTTCGCATTACCTTGAATGGCACTTTCAACCACTTAATGTGGTTCAAATATTAGAACTGATTTTACTCTCATTTTAGTGTTCTTTACCTTTTACCCAGGTAGGAGATGATCCTTTTCCTTCTAATTCTTGACTTCTAATCATGTCACATTCCTTAAGCCCATCTCAAGACTTATTATCATTCCTAGAGTCAAATCCAAACTCCTTACCATGTCCTGTAAGGTTTTATATAACCTTACAACTGCTATGTGTCTACCTTTTTTCCTTTCTCACTAGTTCCCTCTCTGTTCTTCATGGAAGTTGAGTTCATTGCTGCCTCAGGACCTTTGAACTTGCTGACAGTTCTTCTTGGAATTGTCTTTTCTCACATGTGGCTTTGGCTCTCAAGTAGCTTTCCCACATGCCCCAGATAGTCCCTATCATATCATTCTGTTTTAATGATTTCAATATTTAAAGACTATTCTTTATTCTGAGTTTGTCTTCTCCCAAAGATTTTTGTTAATGTCCTTTCTGTTAAAAAAATAATAATAATAGTATATGATAATATTGTATGTCTCTGGGTCAGTCCACAACCTTTTATTTTATTTTACTTTTAAAAATGTTATTCCCCTCACTAAAAACACTGTGTTGAAGACCTTATGTGTCTGATACATACCTGCTTCTTTGGCATTCCTTGCTGCATAGAAGTGGCTTTCCAGTTATATCCTTCATTTTCTAAAATCTGTTTACTATGAATACTCCATTACTTGCATCATTTCACTGAATGTGTGCTATAAAAATCCTGTGTGTGTGTGTGTTTATTACATAAGTTATATGTCAACTTGTGTTTCTGGCGTGCTTCTAAACTGAGATTGTCAGCCTTTTGAGAGCTGGATTGTGATTCCTCTTTGGTGTGTTTCTCTAGGTATAGTGATGGTGGTAACTATTTTTATAAATTAACTATTTTCCAGGCATTGTGCCAGGCTCTTAACAAACATGATCTCATTGAATCCTGACAACCCACTGAACTAGATATTGTTATTACCCTCATTTTATGTCTGAGAAAATTCCTTATGGAAGTTGCCCAAGGTTATTCAGCAAGCAAGAGACAAAGGCACAATTTGAACCCAGGCAGTCTGGTTTGAGAACCTCCATGCTCAAACGACTGTTGGATGCAGCCTACTCAAGGCCCTATAAATTCTTAGTAATTCTCACTGACTATATACTCAGTGTATCCAGAGAGAGACATCCAACCAATCTGCTTCCAAAGGACTAAGTGTCAATGAAGTGTTGGGTAGACTGAATATTAAAAATCAATTTGATATGTTGGTGAAAATTGAAAGAAACTAACAATTAGGAACTTGAAAAATACTGATGTGTTTAACTTATTTAGTTATTTAATTCACTAAAAAGAAGCAGCCCCTCAGCCTCTGGTCTACTCTCATGAGGGTGAATTGAAGAGGTAAATTTTGAATGGGAAAAAAGAAACGTACCCACTTTAGCGGAAGGGCTTTTGAGAAACTGGGGTTGTTATAAGACTGAGTATTAGGAAAGGACTGTGAAATTATAATACATGTGTCTATCAGGTAGATTGCAAATAATTTAAATTTTGACTGAGACCAATTAGGAAATTTGGAATGATTTATCATTATTTACATAAATTATTACTGCTCCTCCAAAATAGATATACTGCTTACTACTAACTGGTTGATTTTGGAATAAATGTCCGTTAGTATAAATACTAGTGATGACTACTTCTCTTCCCAAAACTGAACTTTGTACAGGCCAAAATTCAACCAATTGTTTGTTCTTATTTGGCCTAAGGACCTAGTATTTGGTGCTTTGATGAAGAAATAGGTCATACAAAATATTGAGGAGGGAGGAGGAATAAGAAAACTACCCCCTTATGCTGCAGATGGCCAGGTGAGGCGTGGCAGCGGGTACAAGCAGAGATCAAAATAGTAAAAATAAAAATGAAACAAAATCAAAAATGTCATCCAGCCAAATGATGGGCCATGCTTTTGTAATTGACAGTATTCCACAATTATATAATTCAAAATTCTAGTTTAGCATTTAATTTTTCTACTGTTCAGTAAATAGTGAATTTAGACTTGTTGATATTCATAGTAGACCTCTCAATTCATTAATTCCCCTTTGGCAAATACCAGATTCTGCAGCTTAGTTAATTGGTCTGGCCTCAGAGCCTCAGGGATTACACCTGAATTTCATTAAGGAAGTTTATGTAATTAAGATACAAAGGCATCTCACCATTCACAATTGCCTTCATCTGTGTTAAAACAAGATGCAATGCAGTTTTTTTCAAAAACTTCCTAGAACCACAGCTTTATTGCTTATTTTTTGTGGCAAGTTACTTGGTCATGTTGACTTTCAGCATAACCCTGCTGTCTAGAAAAACTGGATGACCCCTTTTCTTTTGCTGTTCTCTCCCGTTCATGCTTCTCTAGAGTACTAAAAGGCAAAGGCCCTTAAGTGAAATTTTTTAAACACTCCAAACCCACTTATTTGAAATGGATTGTAAGAGAAGAATAAAACAAAATACACTTCAGTTGGTCACAAATGAGATCATCTATATCCAGAAAGAAAACCTTAAGCTTCGTATCATTTCTGTGCCTTCCAGAACTATGGTTTGTATGGTTTATTGTCTTAAGGAGAGAACTTTGCATCCATTGGTGAGAGAAATCTGTCCATAGGAACTACAGAAGATTCTTTCTGGTGACCTCCTGGTAACTCAGTTCACATGTTTGTCAGAACCTTCAAAGGCCCAGTCCTTCCTCTGAAGATGGTTCATTCATTGATGTCCCTCTTGTTCTTTCAGAATAGGTGCTATTCCAAAAATAATGGTGAAATGACTGAGGCAACAGTTATCGTGATGGTAGGTCTCCGCTGCTTACAGTCCCACTTAGCCTCTGTCAGGAAAACAGGAAGTTTACCCATAGAACCTCAAGAAAATTTCCTTTTCCTCTCTTGAACGTCAGATTCAAAATTATAAATTGAAAGTTTTACTGTTGCTATGTGACAGTATTTATTAGGTGCACCTTGAGTTTTAGTATCTGCTAAGTATGACCTTTTTCATTTATTTACTCTGAAATTATTATTTTTTGAGCACTTACTATGTGCCAAGCAATTTGGAGCAACATGAATCTAAAAATTCAGCACAACTTAGTGTCTAATCAAAATTATAAGGAAATTATTTAACATAGACAATTATGATAAATGACTATAACCCTGGTACTGAAATTTTAATTATTTGAGTTTTCTTTGTTTTTGGAAATTATCCCATCAATCCCTCTGTTTCTTGGTACATGATGAGCTATCATAGGAAGATCTTCTAATATTCCTACCAAAGAGGGATATTAAGGAATAATAAGATCTACAGTTTGAAAAATTCTGTAAATGTTTCTAAGAAAAAGTGCTGAGAAGATTTACAACTGTTCTGCTTTTCTGGCAAGTAAAATATCCCCAGAAATTAGTTACTCTGATAAGATGACGCTAGTTAGCTTAAAATAATTAAAAATCTCATCCTTGTCAGTTTATCCTTGGGAAATGGCTTTCGCACTGATGTGGTCAGATTTTGTAATTATAAAAATAAACAAAAATATCTGCCTGTGATGTAAGATCACACTGAAAGAAGGAAAGATAAAGAGTGATTATCACTTTTCATTGCTTTTATTCAGAAAGAACCACATGTGTTATGGTACATGGCATATTACAGTTTTGAAATCCCTGTTCATGAAAATATAGTCACGATAGTTTAGAAATGTGCCTCAGGTTCTGTATCACTTTAACATCTTATGTTCAAGGTTCCAATTAATTTTAAGAAATTGAATTAAATTCTGTTTCCTCACAGAATCTCCTTCTTCATAAGCCACCGTGTAAGGTTTGCTGTACTTGGCATGCAGAATGATTTCCATACATGGCTGTTTTTTCCCTCCTTTGTCTTGCTATAATCATATCATATGTGTGTGTTCAGCTCTCAGATGTAAGAGAACTCAGGTGAAGGTGAACTGAAGTTTTCAGTTGCAATTCTCACTTTCCATTCTCTTCACAAAGAAAGGATTGTTCCAGCCATTGAGTGGCAGGAAAGTACTATCACGTTGTTCTGTAGATATCAAATCAGCCTGGGATTTAGCCATTCTTTCCCTTTATCTTTGTTGGTTTTGAGTTTGAAAAAAAAAGGAAAGAAAAAATTTATTTGAGAAAATTATGTATACAAATGCATATAGCATAAGCACACGTACTACAAATATGCACATATAACCTACCTTTTTCATTTTTTGTTATCACTTTATGTTGACTCCTTCATGAAATGTTGGTTCGTTTATCAGCTTATTTAGTAAGTACGTATAAACAGTTTTCCTCTCTTAAATTGCCTTTTAAAAGGCTCTGGGTTTAATGTGTTATACGTTGGTCTCCAAGTATTTATACCAGCTATAGATATACATGTGTATGTGCTTGTGTATGTGTTTTTTCTTGATACCACAAACTCTTTATCTAATTTATTGAGTAATGGAGTGTTACTGTGAGCAGTTCTAGTTAAATATAAGTAACTATGTGTTGTTTAGATATAGGGAAATAGGGTTACATATTTCAATGAGCATATAAATAAGTTCTTCAATATTTGCAAAGTAACTCATAGGTTTGCTTAGGAATCCCAATTACACACATTATTTTATTCCTGGAAACATAATCCTTATGAGTTAATACCATGCTGATCATAAAGTTACAAGTAAAATTATAGCAGCTTTAATTTTTAAAAAATGGCATTTTAATATATCTTACAGAATTCAAAGTATTGCGGGTAAATCCAACTTTAAAGTACACCTTAGTCATGCATTAGTTTTCTCTTCATATATCTGCGGAGGTACCTTGACCTTCATATAGCTTGATATTACATATTTGCCACTGATTTATTACACATTTGCCATTGATTTTTATATCAAAATAATTCTAAATTGATAGAAAGTTACAAAGATAGTGCAGAGAGTTCTTGTGACCCCTTCACCCAGTTGCCCCAGATGGTTACATTTTATAAAATTATAGTGCAATATCAGAACCAGGAAATTGACACTGATATTCTATGTGTATGCATTTCTATGTCATTTTTTTTTAACTAGTATAGACTTGTATAATTACCACTATAGTCAAGATGCAGAACTATTCCATCACCACAAAGGTCTCCCTTCCATTTTTATTTGTAGTGTTTTTAAGTATGTCTATTTGTATAGCTTTTTTAGTGGTTCACAGTCTACTGGTGTCATCATTTTGCTAATTTAAGTGAAGTGCAGAAACTGCTATCTCCCTCTATGTCCCTTTACCCTCCGCATTTGTGATACAACTGTCTTAAATATTTCTTCTACTTTTTCAGGCTGATTTCTTTCTGTTGTTCAAATTGGGTGATTCCTATTGTTAACTCTTCAAATACTCTTACTTTTCCTTCATCTGAGAATGTCTTGATTGCCCCTTCATTTCTGAAGGGTACTTTTGCTAGGTTACGGGATTCTAGTTTGATAGATCCTTTCTTTCAACAGTTGAAAATGTTATGCCACTTCCTTCCAGCCTCCATGGTTTCTAATGAGAAATCTGCTGCCATTTGTTTTATCTCCTTTTGGTAAGGTCTCATTTCTCCTGCCACTTGCAAGCTTTTTCTTCGTCTTTATTTTTCAGAAGTTTGATTTTGATGTGTCTTGGGTATATCAACTGTTTAGGGGTTCTCTCAGCTTCTTGAATCTGTAGGTTTATGTCTTTTGCCAAATTTGGGAAACTTTCAGCCATTATTTCTGAGAAAAAAGTTTCAGCTCCATTTCCCTTTCTTTTTTTCCCTCTGAAACACCAGTGACACAAATGAGATCTTTTGTTACTATCCCACCCATAGGCTTCTGAGGCTTTGTTGTTTTCAGTGTATGTTCACTTCATTTTTCAAACTGGGAAATTTCTGTTGTTCTATCTTTGAGTTTATTGATTCTTTCCTCTGTTCTCTCCATCCTGCTGTTGAGTCTACTCACTGAGTATTTTTTTTTTAATTTGTCACCGTAAGTTTCAGTTCTATAATTTATGTTGGTTCTTCTTTCTATCTTCTGTTTGCTGATACTTTCTGTTTTTCATTAGTTTCAAGGGTCTTTATAATTGCTCATTAACACATTTTATGGTGGCTGATTTAAGTCCTTGTCATATAATTCTAACATCTGTGCCATCTTGGTGTTAGTGACTCTTGTCTTCTCTCATTCAAGTTGAAATTTTCCTGGGTTTTGGTATGAAAGCAATTTTCCATTGAATCTTTGACACTTGGGCCATTACTTTATGAGACCCTGGATTCTGTTTAAATCTTCTGTTTGGTAGATCTCTGATACTGCTTACCTCTTTACTTCTAGATAAAGTTGGTCTTTATCCTAGGTCTTTGTTGACACCTAGTAGGTGGGAGTGGGACCTCATTATTGTTTGGTGAAGGTGGGAGTTCAGGTTTCCCAGGAGACCTCTGTTGATATACCCTGGCAGGGAGAGTAGAGATTCCTCCTTACTGCTCCGCATGTGGTCTCTGTTGACACTGCAAAGCATTGGCCTTGTTACTCACAGTTAGGTGGTATGTACTTGCACTAGACCTGACACTGCCCCTGTGGAGAGGTGGTGGGACTCCTCATTACCTCTGGTAAAAGTCTGGTTTCCCCATGTAGTCTCCATTGACCTGGGGGAGGGGGTGGCATCATTGATTTTTTTTTTTTAAGACTCATTTTTAGTATTTTAGATGGATGATTTCAAATAACTTGAAAAATGTTTTTACTTTAGTTTTTTCCCGTTATATTTCTTTCAGATCTAAAGATCAGTATATATTTAATTTTTGTCAGACTAGTTTTAACAAAGCTCAAAGCTTACATTTTTGACTGGTGTTGTAGCATCACATTTGAGAACTGCTAATTTGCTTTTCAGATGTGAGAAGAAGAGAATAATTGCAAAGTGTGCTGTGGATGAGAGAGTTTAATGCTTTTCTAAGTATTTTGTGAAAAACGGTGAAATTATAAGGCTGTGTGTTTGTTTTTTTTAAGGAGGTAGACAGTGCCTAAACTTTTACTTGATTCTTCAGTTTATATCAACCCAATTAGAAATAGTAGTTTTTGTCCTAGATTTATGACTGAATTAATTGCATGCGTTTGTACAGGAGGGCATGAGCAGTAGAATGTCATATTATAAAAGTTATGTCTCTTTGTCACATTTTGGATGCAGTTTATGTCTGGAATTATGTTTATATAGATGATCTAAATTTAAAATTTGAGAATTTGTAAACACACTATGAGACTTACAGAATTTAATGGCCCCAACATACTCAACAGTTATTCAACATTATATTAATTGAGATCCTATTAAGAAATCCTTCCCTAGAATAGTAGATTTATAGTTGCATCTCTCTACAGAGTTACTAAGCAGTACTTTTAGTCACGATGAAGATTCTTGGGTCTTTCAATAAGATAAAACTTCCCAAAATAATAATGCAAAGCCTCTTAAAAATAATACGTACCAGGGAATTACTTTAGCCTTATCTCTAAGCAAATGTGAACCAACTAAAGCAATACTTAGTTTACTTACCTTTGACATACATGGATGAGGTCAAAAAAAAAAAAAATCACTTGTTAAATGTAAAAAATCACTGTTAAATGGCAAACTCACATGTTTCTCACTTGGGTTAAGGGCATTATAACTTAAAAAATAAAAAATGTTTATCCTGTACAGGGAGTTTCAGAAAATGTTTTAGACTTTATAATCATAAATTCATCAATGTCATAAATTAAATTGATAAGTTTTACATTAAAATTAGTGGTAAAGATGCCAGAAGCATCTCATTGACCAAAAGCTGTTAAAGAATAAAAAATGCAATAGTACCAAATTAGTAAAGAATCTAGTCTCATTCTTTAATTTAGCCTACATCCATTATCTTAGAGGAGTGTGCAAATCATAGAAAAAAAAATACCATTGAGGATGAGAATAATCACTCTGGGTGTTCAGTTCTGTTTTGTTAAAGAAAAGAGAAACTTTCTTACCATTCTTGTGGCTTCTCTGCACCAACGTAGGGCTAGACTTTACGGTTTGTTTAGCTGTGAAGGGATGACAGACTGGGGGGATGGGGAAGGGAGCTTAGTTTTGGAATGTAAATACATGTAGAGCTTGCCTCCTTTTGTTTAGCATCTCTTTAAACTAAGACAAAAAAAATCAGTGAATGAATGAATAGCAGCATGGTGAAATACCTAAATGTTTGAGTTAAAATTTTTGGATGTTTGAAATCCTATTTGGATCCTTTTCCCAGATCACGGCGCATTCATATGCACTCAGCAGGAAACTTCATGGAGATGCACATTTGGCCAGAAGGTCTTTGACGGTCCCTTTTTCTTAACTTGTGCCTTTTCTTCTTTAGAAAAAAAGTAATGGCTTAAGTCTGACTGAAGAACAATCTTTTTTGTATGTTCCTTATAAGAATTTACTTATGGTTCACAGATTTTTACCCACCATCTATGTCTGCAATTCCTGGATTTAAAATAGCACATATCCTACTGCAGACTACAGGAAACGCCACATTAAAGACTTAATGACATACTGCGAAAAAGACAAAAGGCGACAAATTATAAATCAGTCCACTAAACCTCTAAAGTGAAACTCACGGGGAAAAAACTATGCTTTTGAGATATATATATATATTTTTTTTTTTTAAGCCTTAGCTTTTTGATGTTCATGCAACAGGTAAACTTAGTGGTACGGTTGGGTTTGAATCCAGATATTGTTAAAAACGAAACAAAACAATGCTGAACATGAGAAATGTGCCTCTTCGGTGCACAAACCTAGTTATTATGTGGCCATTTCAGCACTGATAAATTCTATTCATTTTTTAAATATTTGTCTCTTTTTCTAGTTTTAGAATTACTCTGCGGACCATGCTCATTTATGGCGTTGGTCTGTCTAGGTGATGTAGTGGTTTATTAATTCTCCTCCTCGGGGTCGCCTTAGCCATACTCAAGTCCATTCCAGTTTTCTTGACTTATAAGGAAGCAGGAATGTCTTTTGTCTCTTGCTTAAGTTGTGGGGAAGGGAGCGAGAACAAGAGGCCCGGGGGTTAATGGAAGGGTTAGAGAACAGATGGAACCAGGAGGAAAAGGAGGCCTTTTAAAAACTAGTTTTCAAAAGACCCCCGTTACTGCTTCTGGCTCATTTTTCCAGCCTTCCCTTTGGGAGGGTTTCTTTCACAAAGGCACCGAGTCCCCCTTCAACTCCGGGAGAACGTGCTCTTTCTGGGTGGTGCTGTGGGAATGTCAACGTGGGCTGGTGACAGTGCAGCTGGCGGTGCAGTGACAATAATAAGAGCAGAGAGAGTCCCGGCACTGCTGCCCTGGGTAATTCCGAGGAGAGCTTCGTTTGGTCCTGGAAGTGAGCAGTCCAGTGCTGGTGCTTCTGGCCAGGAGGAGAGCCTCACAGATGTGTACCAAGCTCAAACTCCAGGGCAGACTCAGACCTCTCTCCATTTCACTGTAGTTCATTTGAAGTTAGTCAAAAACAAACAAAAAAGCCTGGTCACACAATCTTGCATGTGAGTGAACACACGCACACCATTTTGGAGAAAAGGACATTCAGCCCTGAGCTCTCCCTTGTGCTCAGGGGTGTGCTTCTAAGGTCAGATGCATTGATGAAAATTCCATACTCATCACTAGCCTTCTTGTTGTGAGGTTGTTTCCATCCCGACATCTAGAGAGCTTGATACAACACTGGGCGGTGGTGACAGAGCAAATCAAATGCCAGCATTTAAGGCAAAAGTGGAAGGATGCACCAGGATTAAAGTGTTGTCAGGTTCACTTTCCTTGCTGTTATGTTCACTTTTCCTTGGTCTCTGGTCATTTCAGGAGTTGGTTCTTCTGACCATAAAATTGAACTCTTCATCCTGAGAAACTGGTTTCAAACAAGTGAGGAGAGCTAGGTGGCAATCAGTGTAAAACACTGTTGAATATATTTTGAGAAGATACTTTGAAAGCTGTTACAAGGCATGTGACTCATCCATCAGAAATGTAGGGAGAAAATATTCCAGAGGTAAAATGTAGCATAAAGAGGTTAACATAAAAAATAATGATGTGAGAAAATGAGACGGCAGTTGAGTGAGGTCTGTAGGGTGCTGTGGTGAGCTGCTCAGCGAGCAGCAGTCAGTGAAAGAGGCCAGAGGAAGGACAAGGCAGAGAGCCCAGAGTTTACTGTGTCTGCAGCTCTCGCAGAGATGAATTAATTGACGTGGGGAGGGGAGCTGGTGTTAAAGGCTCCGTGACAGAACAGCTACATAATTTGTGAGCGAGGGCAACATGAAAATGTGAGGTCTTCTGTTTAGAAAGTCAGAATTTCAAAACAGCAACAGCAAATCATTAAACCAAGCACAGGACCCTCGTAAGTGCGGGGCCCCCTCCAACTGGTCCGGTGGCACATCCAGGAAGCCGGCCCTATGGGCAGGTGGTCAGTCACTCGCATGGCCTGACACTTGTTCCTTGATCTTAGATACACCTCCCCTCATCCACTGATCGCTTATTATATACTTGGAAGAAGCTCAAAGAAAGCAAGATATATATGTTATACACACTCACACCCCCAAGGCTTTTTTCCCTCTAAATTAGTAAGATAAAGATTTTGGTCAGAATTGAGGGAAAACTAAGCATGTTGTGACCATCTGAATTTTTTTTTTACCATGTCACTTGTAAAAATGATTAATGCAATGTTACTGAAAAGTCTCCCAACTAAAATTCTGTGATTCTAATATCCATCATCATTTATATGATGGTGTATAATTTAAAACCATACCCAATGTTTAGCTTAATAAAATAGTAAGCATATATGGATATTAGGGAGAGCCTTAAAATAAATATTTAGTGTTAGATAAAACTTTTCATCTTAAATTTATGGCCTACATATTTGTAACTTGGAAAAATGAAGGTAAACGGGTTAGCTTTCTATAATCAGTTTTCCAAACTAATAGAGATGTCTTAAAATTAAAGAAAAGAAAGAAAAAGAAAAAAGTTAGTTTTTATTTCTTTATCTTCTTATAGCCTGGGTTAAAGGCTACCAGTGAATATTAATGCAAGCCCTCAACCATTCAAGGCAAGCTTTAATTGCTGTCTTTAGTGGTGTGAAGGGCAGTGACCAAACAAGAGTCTGTGAACTGAAATCAAAGCAGGAGAGACTTCAGCTGGATGCTTAGAAGCAGGGAACCCACAAGACAGTAACCATGATGAAGTATGTAGGCAAGTTACAGAGTCTTCATTTCTGGAAGTTTTCAGTGTTTACTTATGTAGAGGGGCGGACAACATGTTCTCTCATATATTTCCCAGAGTTGTGATTTGAAGTGAAGTATTACAAGCATGTAAAAGGATTTTATTTTGTAGTGCACACATACCATTTTAGGCACACATAGAAATTATGTATTTTAAATATATGGTTATTTTTATACAAAATGATGGTATTTTTTTAATAATCCTCTAGAAATAGTACTTTAAATTTACAATATCGATGGCTGCTCCTTTAAGACCACAGCAAAAGCAAATAGTTTACCCCTATTATCCCTACTGCCTTTGGTCGAGTGACTGTATTCAAACTTCTCTTTCCAAATTCTCTAACTAAGCAAGTCTTTTAACTTCTGTGTCTTAGGTTGTCTTAGGTTAAATGGTTTCTTAGAAATGAAGTTGAAAATGGGGCTCATGAGATTTCTCACTCCCACTGCCTTTCTCATTACCAGATCAAGTTTCTTCTACTCATGAAAAATAATATTTCCAGTTTTCACAACTTTATGGGAGGGTGCTTTAATTAATTTTTTTAAAAATCTTACAACAGAAGAATGTGCTTATTTTTAAAGATGTACCCATTACAGAAATAGGTTATGTAAAAATGGAAGTTCTCAGTAATCTAACTTCCTTAAGGTAATAATCTAGAAGTTTGGTGAAACATTTAAATTTTACATGATAATAATCTGTAAAGCAGCAGTGTGTTGAACTCTGGAGTACTGAATTCACAGTCTGTATTTCTGTAGATTGAGTATCTTGTATGACAACTTTAGTCAAAACCACACTTCTTTTTGAACTAGAGACCTGATCTTGTACAGTTCACACTGTAGTTTTTCAACCCTCTGCATAGGCATTTGTCTTATGATTTGGCCTTTTATCACTTCTCTAGGACTTTTTATTATTAACCACAGACTTTGTTAGAGCTTTTTTTTTTAACTGATTCTATGGAGTTGTTTTGGGGGATCAATAAAATAATATTTGAAGTAATTCCTTCAGAGGCTAATGTCTTTTTTTTTGATGTCCTTAGTTTTGGACAGTCTTGGGTCTTACATTATTCAGCCTATGATTATTCAGAGGCAAGTCTGGTGAGTATATTTAATTATGCTGGATCCTTTCCAGATTGAATCAGAGATGAGGCGAAAACTATCAGGTGTTGAGGCCAATTTTTTTGTATGTCGTACCTACTGATCCTGTAGGTATTTCCAATGGAAGACTTTTTTTTAAGGGAAAATAAGAATGTTTAGCTGTGACAATGTCAGTGGAAATACTGCCTACCTTGGGAATTTTTTAAGGCAGTATTTTGAAGTCTTTTGTAGGTCTTTTGTTGAAAATCAGTCTTGTTATACTTTAGAGCTTCTCACTGCTTTCACACTCATACAGTAATTGTTAAATGTAAGGTGACGATGATGATGATTCTGTGTGGATTGCTTATTAGCAAGTCTCCTCTTCAAGATAATTTTCAGTCATGGTTAATCTCTCCTTCAGGAAGAAATGAGGTGGGACAGCATTTTGTGCCTTTCCGGAGGACTTTCCTTTTACTCCAGATCTCCTAAAGGATGCAAATCACTTCAAAACAGTCATCACTCTCCATCCCTTTGTGACCCCCTGTGTTTGTCTTAATCTCCCCCTCCCCATCTTTTTTTGTTTTGTTTTTTTTCCTCTGTAAAGGGAGAATAAAGAGAATTTGCAGTCTGCCCTCCCCTCCCCTTCCCTCTATTTCTTTCCCCTACCCTGGAGGGTGGGCTGAGAAGCAAGGAAGAACCTTCAGTCCTGCCCTTTGTTAGGAACTCTGATGACTAAAACTGTTAGAACATGGCTAAAATGAGTTTTGGAGGCTCTCCCTACTCCCCCTGCCTGCCATTTCCATGGATTACTGAGGACTGGTCCTATTGCCAAACAAGGCTGATACCGAGACTCAAATTTTGATCCATTTTTCATCAAGTTTGATTTAATATAGAGGTCGCAAGATTTAGTAGTAAAGCAATTACTGTTCGTATAGCAAACGTCAACTTCATGCATGCCAAATTCCATCTCTTGGGCTGAAGGCAAAGCAATCTTTACAGAAGGTCCACAGCCCATTGGGGTGTAAGCAGTAATGCCAGCAGCAACAAGAGCTCAGGGCTGTCTTTTTTGACCTGAAACAGTTATCTGGCAAATGTAATGCAAAGCCTTAAGTTTTACCTCTTTTAGAATGTGGGACATTGCATAGCTAAATAAATTAATAATGGTGGGGTAGTATGCTTTTTAAAAAACCTGCAAATCTGTGTTTGAAGTGAATAAAGTGAATGTTAGAAAATTTATAGCTTTTCTGGAAAGCTGATGACTGGTAATTTTAGGTTGATCGGTGGAAGAAAATGAGGGCAACAGACTCTTGTAAGTTACGTGATCTGAGGTTCATGCTGGTGCTGCTGGCTTCTCTCAAGTGTTTAAAAAGTTGAAAGCAACTTCGTGATCAGGCAATTTAACAACGATGGCGAACAGAGAAGTTTCAAAGGAACTTGCATTTAGACTGTCGGAGATTTGTGGGGATTCAGATATGTATGCATGTATATATATAATATGAAGCACCTTTACAGATTCTGATACAAGTTTTATTCATAAGGAAACATGAATGCTATTGCCAGGATAGATTAAGGAAAATGATTGGATCATTTTTAGAACCTTAAAACAACTTCCATAGGAATAATTTCTAATGTTCCATTCTCTTGCGTTGAAATAAATTGTTTCTCCGGCCTCTGATCAGCTACAGTATTGAAATGACAAGATCAAAATAGGTGGTAGTGATGCTAAATTACTTCTAATTGATGACATTTTATTTTATTAATATAAGCTTGAGTGTTTTAATCTAGGGGAGGAAAGGAGAATAAAATATTAAAAGAAGAATTCTCTGGAGCAGTTTACAAACATTTAGGGGAAATGGAAAACAAAGATGAAGCACAGGGACTGGTAAAAGGTTTCAGTGTTACTCTTGTTCACATGACAGAGCAGCAGTCAAAATACACCCCTGTGATTTGTCGCATCTGGTAGAAATGCTGCAGTAGCTAAAGGGACGATCTCTGGCTTTGGTGAAGAAATGAGTAAACAAAACAGTGTAAAGAGAAAACCCTGGTTAGTAATCAGAGCCCGCATTCCCCAGCCCCTAAAACAAGTTCTAGCTCTGGATGATGCCAGAAAGAGAGAGGTCAGATCTCTGCGAGAACTTTTGTTATGAAGAATGTTTGTTTTGTATTTTTAAAAATTTGGATGACCTAGCCCAGTGCTCTGGGTACAAAGATTGAAGCCATCAGCGCATCTCTCATCATCCACTCACTCGCAGCCATACGTGAGCACCTCAGTGGGTGGATTTAAAAATGCGATCCACGTGCGCATTTCACTGCCCACCAGGTGTTTATTAGGACGCACCTTCTTCTCCTCAGACGCCTTCTCATCATTCCTGTTTTGGGGGGTTCCTCCTCTCCTTTTGCTCTTATATGAAGTGTTTTAAAATTATGCCTTGTGCCCGGAGGTCTTTTGGCATTTAACTTAGTTTCTCAGCATTAAACACACACAAACACACACACTATGTCTGAGTTATTGAAGTTATTTAGCTCCTCTGACACATAGGGCAACGTTAGCTGCAGGACTGTCAAATAGAGCTGCTTTTGGAGACAGCAGAACTGAAGCAGGAGGCCAGTCTCAGCACTTGGCTGTGACTCAGTGTGGTACTGAAGACTCAATCCCCTGCAGAACTTAACCCTCTCTCTCCTGAGCCTGATGGTGTTTCTGTGTAATCTGCACTCCCTGTTTCAAATAGTAAAGATAGGCAAGGCTCCCAGCATTGTGAACTGCTTTTGAGCTGAAAGAATCTGAAGTAATAGAGGACTTGAACTTACATGTCTTCTTTTTGCTTATATGTGTGTTTCTCAGAAGGAATGTTCATGAGGAAAGTGATAATATCTTGCTTTAGTGCTAATAAAGTTTTGTGATTTCCTTTTCTGTATTTCTAAAGATTAAACATTTTTAAAAAATAATAACTTGAGTAACACATGTAAAATGAGAAATCATTGTTATCACTGTACATAAAAAGTAAAAGAAAACCTGTTAATAATGTATCAGAAAGTTATCCTTAGCTCTTTTTTTTTTAATAAGACTTCAAGATAAAAATATTTCATCTTTGGCCAAAATCAAATTTCACTTTAGAGGATATGAAAAGCTAAGTTGAAGAAAGTGGAAATCTGCTGAAAGACAGTTTGAATAAGGTGAATATATTCAAATCTAGACATTCTGTTACCTACACTCTAAGGTAGTAAAGAAATTGGCCAAGTTTATTGGAACACCATTATTTACCTGTTTTAAAACTGCAAGAGGGCTACAGAGGTACTTCAGATTGGACAAGAGCTCAAAGTGGACCAATGTTTTAACAGGTAAAATTGTTAACTGGAAACCACAGACCTGAAGTTGGTGTATCTTTCTGGGGAAAAAAAAAATCAGCTGTAAAACACTCAGAACAGACAAAATCAAGCAAAGCAAAAACAGCCCTAATTAGCAATCTGATTTTCAGAAGGGTAAAATTTTATCTCATTTACCTTTCGAATGAGTGATGCACTCACCTGGTACAAACTGCAAAAGGCACGAAAGGGCACACATGGTGAAAAGGGAACCTTTTTGCTCCCCACCTCAGACAATGGCAGTCTCATTTTAAGTAAATTTAGGCGAGATAAATGGTCGCATTTTATGAAATCAATAAATGTTGTTCATGTTGCTTGAACAAGCCTTTTTGATTCAGTTCTGCACAAGATATTAATTAAAATAGGAACAGTGTGTTCTTAGTCTGTTTTTCAAGCTGTTGGTTGCAATGTGATAAGGGAGTCACATAAAGACTTTTGTGATTTTTGCATTGAAAGAAAGAAATGAAATTGAATAGAACATAGCAAAATGTGTTGTGGTAAGAGGACATGTCGTTTTGTAAAAAATGTTTTCTTGTTATGCACATTTATTCACATGCATATACATGTGGACTGGATCTCAGTATCAAAAAGATCCTCTTATGGTGAATCCTGGTCAAAAAAACTTTTAAATCCTCAGTTTTGCTTTTATTTCAGTATTTCTGAAATGACTGTTCAGGCACTTTTGAGTACAAAACTATGGGAAGATTCTCATCCAGTGGTATATCTGTGAAATGGCAGCTCTGTTACCACTCAGTAACAGTTGTGGAAGACTGCGTGAACACTAAGACCATTGATGGTTCCAGGATTCTGGATTCCTTAGTCTCAGAATGTAAAGGTGTTGTGTGGGTGCTTGGGAGATGTGCTCTAAATAATCAATGAAATATTCTTACAAATGATAAGACAAAATAGTAGGAGGGTCCATTATATCCTCCACCATGAGACGTATTGGGCAGAAAATAATCTGGGGTCAGACTGGATCCTGTGAACAATTTAGCAATTTGAGTCTTTGAAAACTCAAGATGACAACAAAAGGGCAAGTAGCATTTGATACCAGAACACACGATGGGGCAGGGGTCTTACCTTCTGCCACCCTCTCTCTGTGTGACATCTAACACTTTGCTTAGCCTCATGGAGCCTCCGATCCCATATCTGTGTTAAAAACAAACCTACATTAGAAGTAAAAGCTAGATACCCACATATAGAATTTTAACCACCCAGCAACATTTATTGAATGTCCTCTAAATAAAGTTCTACTGAAATCTTTAAAATAAGTTATCACTAAGTGCAAAGGACCGCAGCAGAGAGGCAGTGATACGTAAGGGGTTAACAGCATGGACCTGGAGCCCAGACCACAGCGCAAGTTTATTCAACCTCACTGGTCCTCAGTTTCTTCTTCTGTAACATGGTAACAGTAAGAGAATTATTTTATAGGTTTCTATGAGTGTAAGTCTGAAATGAATTAATATACATGAAGTGCTAAGAATGTTGCCAACACGAGGCAAAGTGAGTTTTTTGTACCACCTAAGAGCGCCTAAAGGATGGTGAGGAAGAGTGATCAGTGTGAGTAACTGAAGAAAGGCTGTCTATGAAAGTCCAAAAGTGGGGCTATGGTAAGATTGTGAAGCTAAAGAAAGACGAGCAGAAAAGGAGAGATTTTTATTCACACTCATTTATATTGAGTAGAGATCCATTTTGATAGTTCCCTTTGCATTTTTAGGTCTAGAAGTCTGTATGTTTCTCGTGTCTAAGGTTATTGGCTGACACTGTTTGGTTCCTGAAAGTTTTTTGTATTTGTTTTTGGTGTTTGTATGAAATACGCTCATTAGCTGCTTTTTTTCCCCTTAAATGGGGAGGCAGCACAATAAGGATGTTTCTGAGTTTTAAAAGTTTAGTTCCAGGCCAAAGGCATTATGTGTGTTCTGACTGACATCCCGGTCTCTTTAGAACAGAATATAAACATCACAGGTGAATTCTTTGGCAGCTTAAACCTGTTTCCATAGCTCAGGCATTGTTTGGGGGAAAACAGTTTGATTTTGAAGGAAATTTTCAAAATTCTCAGGCAAGCCCTTCAGCACAATCATGGATATTCATATGCATTTAAAAATAATTCCTGTTTATAACAACTCACACTGCTGAGAAATGTCTGGCTCATAAATATAATCAGTTTAAGGATGTGGAGGGTTGTGTGTAGGTACCTATAGTGTCCCCACCTCCTGGGTGGTTCTTGCTAGAATTTGAAGCAGAGAGATACTGCTTCATTCAGTTATGTGTAGTTATTCCAATACTCCGTCCTCACTGTCACTTTTAGATAAGTCGTCAATTGTGAAAACCACGTATCCCCTCCCCAGCCACCATGGTGCTTTGCGTTCGTGACTTCCAAAATGGACAAGTTCAGGAACTGTGTCCTGAGGTTGTCCTGGGTGCTCATTTGCCCATTCAGAACATGTTTTAAAACCCATGCCCTCTGTCGGAATGCTTCAAGTGCAAACCTAGAGTTTTTTGGTTTTGGGGGTTTTTTTAAACAGATGAAGTCCATTCCAAAAGCAAGACATTTTCCATTGACCACTTAGTGCCAGTCCATTTTGTTCAATTATCATTGACCCCAGAAAATGACTATTGGAGGCCTGATTTAAGACTGGTCTTTGGTCTTTCTTACAAAGCCATATCCGATACCCAGAATCATTTAGTAAGGAGCATAGCGGGAAATTCAGAAACATAGATTCCAGAGCAGCAAGAAGAGATCTGTGAGGCAGAGCTTGTCAACTTTGTTGAGGAAATTTGCAAATATATGCATCTGTTAGTGATCAGTGTCCTGACTTAATAGGCAAGTTTAAAATTACTGATTACGCTGATGTGCTTCTGATTTCTTTTTGCAAAACAGATGAGTAGTTTTTATTCCAAAATTTGTTCCAAATCCTATTTTTTGGCAGTATGCTAGGTTTAGTCACAGTGTGAATAAAGTATGCTTCCCATGTCTTGATTACTCTGCCTAAAATATCTCAACACAGTGTACATTTAGTCCTTGTTAGATTATTATAACTAATGGTAAACATCAACAGCTTCTTATTTTAAGGTAATGAAAATGTTGTGACAGACTCTTACGACTCTTATGACACCTTCCCAAATTCAGATTCATCTTGTCACTTCTCCACAGTTTTGAATACCGAATACCTATGCTGTTATTCTTCTTTGTTCACTTTCTTTGCCCCTCAATCAATTGCTCTTCGGATTTGTGTCCCTCCATTAATATTTAGAGGATAACTGATGTCCCTCCTTATCTTTGGATAAAGGACATCATTGTTAAATTGGCTTTTGCTTTATTCCATGTGTGTCCTGGATCTCCCTCTCCTCTTAGTAGCCAAGGACACATTTCTGAGTTCTTTATCTCTGTGCTTGCCAAAATGGGAAAAAGAAAACTGTTCAACCTGGAGTCTTGTGAGATACTTAACCAATTTAATTCATATTTTTCATAGAAGTGACTTTTTAGCATCCCGTAACTCCAACCACGGAAATTGTGAGTGTATAAAGAGTTGTTTGCTCCTTGTGGCATCTGTCTTGGGTATAGTTATCTGTAATGAACTTGAATCATAGGATATAAATCATATCCTTCTAAAGAGCCTTAAATGAGCCAGCATGAGAATCCAGCAACAGTACAAGGTATAACAGTGCTAGAAATCTGAGATGGAAACTTGACCTCAGTTATTTGCCTCTGAACCGCCAGAGGCTGGTAGTTACATTTGCTCCCCCTGAGAGATAAGCACTTGGGGATGTTCCCTTAGCCATTTGTTGATGCAAATTAAGCATTGCATGAAGCAGCAGCGGTCAACCCTTAAGAAAAGTCAGTTGCTGTGTTTTGGTATCTTAGATGCTGGAACAGTAAACTTTCAAAAAATGCTTTGATGCTCAGATTTAACAAAAAGTTAAAAGGAAATAAAGCCCTTAAAAACAAACTTAATAGCTGACCACTTATCGTTGTTTTATTAATATGAAGTACTTTTTCTTATACACAAATAGGGAAGAAGTCTTTATTTTTGTAGCCTTCCATAGAAAGACAAGGTTCGTACTTTATAGCATTCTGGGAACCACATAGATTTTATAATTTGGGAAAGATGCAGTTGTAGCCTTCATGGGAAAGTTAAGAATTGTCTAACTGGGGTGGTATGTTGACTTTATAAATGCTTATCGAGTACCTTCAGTGTCCTGAGCACAAAGTTAGGCTCTTGGATATGAGGAGCTTGTGCTACAGAGATGAAAAAGATAAAGACTCTCCCCTCAGAAGCGTGTATAGTTTATTAAGGTCTACAATGCAAGGCAATGAATAGGGAGAGGGTAGAGTGGTGAGTGTGGGACCCAAACACACAAAATACATTTTAGGGGGAAAGGTGATAGGCAGATCTGGCCGCAAAGTTTGCAGGGCCCAGTGGAAAGGCAGATCCATTTGTTCAAAGAGCAAGCCAAAAGTGCCATGAAAAGGACTAAAATATAACGTGTTTTTCCTTCTGTGAATCTCCCCTGCTCATGCACCTGCTCCGTTGTCCTATCAGACTTCACTTCCGAAACCTGAGTCCAAAGATAAAATGAAGCATTTCAAGATGGCGACAACAGAGTATATTAAACTAAGTCCTGAGTGCTTCTGAGCCTGGGCCCCTTTTGACAGCAGGGCCGTGGCTAGCTGCACGGATCACACACCCACAAAGCCCGCCCTGGGTGTAGGTGTGATTACTATGAAATGTACTATGTCAGCACTACACCTGTGTTCAAGGTAGAGTTTATAGAGAGAAATTAAATACATTTATACAAAGCAAGACAGGTATTTCTGGGTAAGACTGTGTTTTGAGTTTTTTTGGTTAGGGATAGGGCAGGGAGTTACTATTTTCCATATGGGAGGAGAGAGCATAGGGTATGAATGACTTGGAGGACGAAGCCGACTTGGAGAAGTGCAGTGAGAAATACACGTTGTAGTGCGTATCCCAGGAAGGGCTGAGTCATGCATTAAACTTGAGCGGCAAGACTTGCCATCCAGAACCTTGGTATATAAAAATCTGGGCAGCCGTTCTTGGGAGGCTTTTTTCTTCATGGACTGATTTTCTTTTAAAATGGAAATTACATTATCTCTATTTTTGCTTTAGAGGGGCAATTAACGAGAGGGGAAAAGTGACTAGTCAGATCCCAGTCGATGTCCCCCAACGAGGAGTTGGGTTGTGGCAGCATCGCAGTCCTGGTGCAGCTTCTTGCCTGTAGGGTGACGTGGACCAGGAGGAGGGTGGAACTGGGATTAAGTCCCTGCTCTCCCACTTAGTAGCTGGGTGACCTTGGGGGTGATATTTAGCCTCCTGGGTCTCTTTCTCTTTTAGGTAATATAAGAATGATCATTGGACTTACCTCATAGAGTGAGGAGCATTAAATGAATTAATATATGTAAAATGAACTAATAGTGTAGAATTCGTTCCTCCATACAGTTATATGTATATTTATATACATACATATATGTCTGTCTCCACATATATTGCAGATGCTAGAAATAATACCTATTCCATTCTGCTTCCTGCTGCTGCCTCTTTCTGCTAACAGTCCCAACATCACTTAGGAGAAACAATATTCTTAAATAAATACTCCTGCATCTGTGTAACGTGTGGCCCAAAACCGTGAGTGGTTCAATCACCTATCAGTTCAAATGTGCGCTTGAGACTTGGATTCAAGGGATGCATTTGAACCCCATCTGCTTATTTTTTTCTACCCAAAGTGTGTTAAAATGTATTGCACATCTTGTTAGTCAGTTGTCACATTGGCCTCTTCCTTTACTTCAGTTTTAACTCTTCTGAAGGGGAGCTTTTTGTCTTTTCAGTACCAGCCTGACTGACCACCCCAAATGTGCCCCAGTTGTGTGAGAATCCACTCAGGGACTGTTGCAGGCAGCCTTAACGTCCGTTTCATCTTTCCAGATTACCATCACCACCGCTGCCACCATGTGTATCTAGACGGCCAGAGAAAAGTGTTTTCAAAAGATTGAAAACCCCTACCTTAGATTTGGCATCCTTGATTGATGTTGGGGATAGGTGGTGATGAGAATTTGTAGCACACTCGTTTCTATTCCTTGGCCTGCTCAAGCTGCCACCAAACTCAAAAAGAAAGGAGTATTTGTCGAGTCTCAAGGACCTCAGTCTTCTATGCAGCCCTCATTCCCTTTATGGCCAATTTTCTCATGGACCCACGCAGATAGGAGGTGAAGTTGCTCCCGCGGAGGTCTTTTTCGCTGTCAAATCTTACAGCTACTTTTCTCTGGCTGACTTCCTTGACTTCTCTGCTCCTAGTTATTATTTTGAATACCTCTTCTCTTTCAAAGTTCCTTTCCTTGGTTGATGTTGGTGTGGCATGCAGGCCCCTGCTTCCTTTCCTACACTTCTTTTCACTGTCACTGTCACTGTCACTCAGCTTTCTTTCCCTCTCTACCCCGGGGGTGTAGACACCTGGCCCCTTAATATCATTTTAAATAAACGCATCCTTCTAATTGGAGTTTAATTGTTCTCGCTCATCTCACGCCATGCCTGCTATTCTGGACACGACATGATTTCTCTCCTGGTGGATGCTCTCTTTCTTCTGGATACCAGTCCTATCCCACATGTCCGTCCCTCCTGTTGGGGTGCGCGCAGACATGATGCCTTTCCATTTTGCAACTGCAGCATCTGGTGCAGTGCCTGGAACACAGGCAGCTCAGTAAGTGCTTGCTGACTCCATTAATGAAAGTTGAGTGGCTTCCCACCACTACTCAGTCAGCTTTCAAGGTTAGTTGATTTTAAATCAAAGACTATTTCATGCCTTCATCTCTTACGTAAATATCCCACTTCTTTTGCATCTCATACTTGTCCTTCACATTTCTGCCAGTGTCATCCTTCCAAAACCCAGAGGACTTTTAATCACAGGGCTGCATCTCACTCATCTTTACATAACCCGAGTGCTGAACCACAGTGCCTCGTGCACAGTAGCCAGTTAAAGGTATGTTAAACTTAACTGGAGCAGAGCTAAGAACGAAGGAAAGAGATGTGAGGGGGTGACAGATTGAAAGGAGGATTAGAAAGATAAAAGGAGAGAAGCTAAAGGGCTAAGGCCAGCCAGTCTGTCTGTAAACATTCCATTAGTCTTGGTGTTAGATTGAATGAAAGCTGGTGTTTTTTTGCTGATGTCCCTGGATACTTGTTTCCCTCTGGCAAAAAGAGATACATTATTCAAGATGGGGAAAGCAGGGAGAAAATGGGTTTAGTTCCCCACTCAAAAAAATCTAAGGAAATCTTGTTCATAGAACATAGAATTTTGAAGCCAGGAAATGCCAGAGTAGAGCCCAATTCACAATCTATAGACAAGGAAACTGAGGCCCAGAGGTTAAGTGGCTTAGCAGCTAGCTAATGGGAAAACCAGCAGTAAAACACAAATCTCTTTAGTCCTCTTCCAGCACACCCATCCATAAATCTCTTTTCTAGGTGGCCAAGCCCAGTTTTGAAAGTGAAAGATTAGAACTACAATGAGGCTAGGCATTTAAAGACCCTTTGTTGATCACAGATTTTTGCAAGGTTCCCATCTGACTCTGTCGAAAGGACACAGCCTTTTTGGAAATAGATTCCTAGTTTTCCCTGTCTTTTTTTAAGCAGAGATTTCCACACAACCATCCATGTTTTTCTTTTCTTTTTAAAATTGTACTGAGTAGCATAATTGGGAAAACAGACTGCATTGGAGTCGTTACAGTTAGATAGGAGGCGAGGGCTGATCATAAGTCCTGCCTGATGCGTCCTTCTCCATCAGCTCCTACCTCCTGTCAAGGTAACGGCTGAAGATCTGAGGAGCTGTTGGATTAGATGATCTCTAAAGCTCCTTGCGTTTCTCACCGGCTGCCATGCTATGATTGTATCATCTGTTGCCATTTGGATCTTTATTGAAAATTCTCAGGTAATGAAGACTGAGAGAAAGAGGAAGAGAAGTGGTGTGGGGAATTGTGCTAGGCATCAGGAAGTAAGCGGAACCTTCCATTCAGTTCTGAAGAGACCGTCAGGAAAGGAGACTTAAGAGACTAACAGGGAGACTCAGCTCTGTTGGGAGACTTGAATGACATGGCCAGACTGGTAAACAAAGGCTGCAGTTGGCGATGGGTATGTATCAGAAAACGGAAGGACAAGGAATCTGAAGGAGGGAAGTTCAGGCTAGGAAACTCTTCTTAGCTCAGGAAATGAAAAAAGAAGTCTGCAATTATTGGGAGGAAGGAGGTTATGGGATGTTCATGAAGTCAGTTTACAGTATAAAAGACAGAACTTGGTTGAGTTCAGCAAAAATAATGGCATGACAGCATCGGTTGGTCAGATGGTCGATGAGAAGTTTATTGTTCACCATCTGGAGGTAGTAATGTTGGAAAGAGATCTTGCTGGACATTGCAGGAGAATACAAGTCCAGGCTGGTTAAAAAGTTGGTCCGATTTGAGAGTTTTGTTTTTAATTTAAATATTACTTTATTCCACTCACATTCAGAAAGCAATTTTAGTCAAAACTTCACATTCACCTTAAATGTTAGAGTCATGAATAGTAACTACAGCCACTTTTTCAATTAACTTATCATTTTGATCTCAAACATCAATTTCACTTCTGTCTAAGTTATTTAAATGCTGTGCTTTTTTAATCCATGTATTCAGATGTCACCTGACAGTTTATCCTAGATCACTGCTAGTACCTAGTCACATAATAGACAATTTTTCCATTTGTTTTCTCAGTATATATTATAATCTCTATAATATAATCACTTACTGTATTACTCTTTAGTACACTTTTGTGTGTGTGTTATAGTTTATGGTATGATTTCTGTACAATAAACTACACATATTTCAAATTTTGATAGATGTATGTATATACCAATGAAACCACCACCACATTCAAGATAGCTAACATTTCCATTACTCCCCAAGAGGTGCAAATTTCGAATCCCCAACTTATCCCTTCCTATCCCCTTCACCCCCTGATAACTGTAAGTTTGTTCTCTATGTCTGTGAGTCTGTTTCAAGCTTTTTTTTGAATAGCTGAAATTTCTTTATAATTTGTTTTTGTAAGTGTAGGCTCACTTAGTAAACTGTAAGTTATTGGTATATTTCTTTGGCTCCACCCATGTTAACTGGGTTTTTGTTATCAATTTTGTATTTTAATCAAATAAAACTTACAGCAAAGTTAGCCTGACACACTTATATGTTCAATCTTGACTCCCTTAAAGTGCCTTTGCTCACAGAAGGCCTTTGGCAAACTCTGGGATTGAGCCCCCCTGTGCCCTTGAGACCTCAGGTCATGCTGTGATCTATAGCATTGGCAACACAGGTTTGAAAAGATCCATTGACTTGCTATTTTGACTTTGCCAGCATCTAGCACAGTGTCTGACACATGGCAAATGCTTAATAAATGTTTGTTGAGCTGCTCAGAACATGCGTAAGTTATTCACCATCCCCGAACTTCTGTTTCTTCTCATCAGCAAAAATGGGAAGGTGAAAACCTGTCCTGCCCATCTCACAGGGTTCTAGCTGTCACACAGGTGGTCTTGTTAAGGGTAGGAACTTTGTCTTACTCTCGGTGTATGCCCGTAGCACCAGGAATAGGGCCTGGAGTCATGCATCTTTAGCAATTATAATGGAAAGTGATTCATAAGTGGAAAAGTTCTGGCTTCACAACAGAAATGACCAGGAGGCACAAATGGCAAGCAATTCATTAGCATCCCTCTTATACCATGAAATTGAACACTCCTAGAGTCAGCCCATTAGTAAGGAAAGAGAAATGAGGCACATCAGTACATTTTCTGAAGGCATTATTTACAAATTCTCAAACAAGAGAACAACCCAGAGATCTCACTAAATGGGGTGGGGTCGGGGTGGGGTAATGTTGAGTTTTGACCCTAATAAAGGAAAGCCATGCTTCTGTGGCCACATCCCTTCCCCAACCCCTTTTGGCAAGTGCTGATGGTGCCCAGTTTGCCTGTCTTCCTTCAGCAATCATTAAAGGGACTACCCTGCATTCAGTCAGGTCACCCATCGCTCCACCTGCTGTCTCCGGGCCGTGGGGAAAGATGGGAGTATGGCTCCAAAAGTCCTCAAGAAGTAAGCTCTTCTGTTTCTTTACAGTTTCCAACTATTTATTAGTCATTCAGTTTTTTTAGGGGGGGGGGTTGGTTTCTTCCTCTCTGTTTGAGGGATGATAATGATTATTTCTTTACTGTGTGGCTGTAGGGATTACATGAGATAAGGAGCGTGCAGAACTTCTTATAGGAACCTAAGCATTATTCATATATTATTTGATTTTTTTTTTTTTACCATTGTTATCTCCAGGATGTAGAAATAGGCAGTAAAACACTTTGATTTCCCTGGGTTATCTAGGAATTTTCAGAAAGGCTGCAGAAAATTTTTCTGCCAAGTCCAATATCCCAGTTGACCCTCAAAACTTTTTTTTTAAGGTAAATACTGGGTAGTACAAATGCTTCTTTATCTTTTTTTTCCCAAGTTACATTTACCTATGATAGAAAACTTTAAGTGTTTTTCTTACATCTTGTCTTTCCTTCCACCCTGCCTTGAGAAGCATACATACACCAGAAATTGACACAACATTGTAAACTGACTATACTTCAATAAAAATATATTAAAAAAAAAAAAAAGAAAAGAAAAGAAAAGAAAAGAAAAGCATACATCACATAGAATTTGTTTGGGGTTAATGAAAAATGCCGAAGGGAGGATGAAGGGAAAATGTATCCATTTTTCAGAATATATGATTTGACTTAATCAGATTGCTTTCCTTAACATTTTGCTGTTGCATCAGAAATGTTAATGGGACAGGGTTCGAAATGAGGGGGTCACCTTAGAGATGGAGTCTCTTACAGGAAGGGAGACCTGAGTGGGGTACCATAATAGGGATTTTAAGAGTAGCTGGGAGGCAGGGATGAGGTCAACTAAAAGTATAAGGGAACTGGCTTTGCTCGTCCTTTGAGATACATTGTTCAGTCTTATCTGCCTGAATGCCCTCCTCTGAGGAGGCCTTTGAGAATTATGGATAAAGTGTGAGCCCTTGGGAGATAAACCTCTTACAAGTAAACAGAAAGATGAGGAAGTAAAGTTATACACCATTATTCAGAAACCACTCCCTGTCCACCGCCCCACCCCCTTAAACCACATAATGAAGCTTCAGCAGACTTCATCATTATTCTGGTTTTGTTTCTATTTTTGGTGGGGACTCTTTGGGTCACTGGTTTCCCACTGAAGGCAGTACTCTTCCTGCCTAGGGGACTTTTGGAAATGCATGGGAATGTTTTGATTATCACCATGACTAGGGAACACTGCTGGCATTTTGTGGGGAAGGGTTAGGGATGCCAGACAAGGCCAGTCCTGCACAGGGAAGAATTACCATATTGCAAATGCCAATAGCATCCCTATTGAGAAAGACTGAGCATTTTGATAAAAACATCCTGTTCCTTTGCCATCTTTATTTCACTGATAAGCTGCACTTGAAGATGGGTAATATGCAGCTTTCTTGCTAATTTGGATGTCATCAGCAGAACTCTCTTTTGTGACATTGGACACTCAGCAGGTGTGTCTGTGAAAATACTGAAATACATGACTAATGCGGCATCAAATATTTAAAGTAAATAGTTTTATGTTTTAAAAGGAAGCAATATAATCATTTTTGAAACCATTTATTGTACACCCCTCATGTACCCAGATGTTTATAAATACCATGTGAACTCAATGCAACTGAACACTCACACTTGAAAAATATTTCTGTTTACTTTTAAAAAGTGGCATCAGCTTAATACCTTTCAAATAGATAATTCCAAACTTTTTTTACAACAAGGCAACTGGTATATGGTTCACAGTTAAATCTGAGTTTTTAAATGCATCTTCATTGTAGGTGGTCTCAGCAAAGTCACTGAAGACATGGCAGGAGTGGGGGATGGTAAGAGAAGAAAAGACATTTTCATTTTCCTCATGTTAAATGTACATTATCAAGGTTCCAGTTTAAATGTGTCTGAGATAATTGGAGCCCCTAGGAGGTACTTTGCTAAGGGGCTAATTCTTCTCAGCTTCCCCAGGGAGGATAATTGTTGTTAAAAAACAAAAAAGTAAAATGTGTTGTTTTCTCATGTAATTATGTAACTGACATCTTTATATAATAATACATTTGGGTGGTCTGTCCCTGAAACACTTGGTTTGTTAGGAAACATTACGGTTTCCACAAGTAATCACTTACTCCTAAATATTATGAAAGAATTTGGTATTGTTACATTGCATCATTGCATTAGTCAGAAGCTAAACTTTCTAAATGAGCTTGGCACTGGAAAAGGCTTCTAGGTTTTTTGCTATTTTTTTTTCTTAAATGCCATTATATGAGTGAAAATATTCCTGAGATAGAATACTATATGACAGAATGTTTAAAAGTAACAAAATACAAATCTTGAAGCAAAGAGTCAGGGCCCCAGTGCTGCTGTCTCTTCTGTGATTACACTGTGATATCTTTAATGGTGTGTTATTTTTGTCTTTTCAGCACATTTCTCTTGCCCTGTTGGATTGGGAGTTTTGTTTTTTTTTTTTTTTTTTTAATGGAGGTTCTGGGGATTGAACCCAGGACCTCCTGCATGCTAAGCATGCGCTCTACCACTGAGCCCCTGCTGAACTGGGTTAGTACCTATGAACTTCCTTACCTCAGTGAACCACAAATATCTTGACCATGGACACACTGCCATTAGAATTTAGTTCATTTGAATCCACATTGGTAATAAGGCTCTGTGCCTTGCTGATTAAAAAATGCCACACTTTACAAAACTGAGTGGAGTTTTCCCTCTAATGCTGCTCCTCTGGGACTGCAGACTGCTTTGGTCCTGAGAACACCCATCACTACATCCCAAATTCAACCAGGACCTGACGTTAACTAATCAGGATAACTGATTATTCTACCCAAGGGCATTCTTTTAAATTACTATTACCTAGGATTGTGTGGGAGGCTTTTGAAAAGTAGCAGAGAGAGGAAAGGAAGGGCACAGACAGATAAAACTCTGAAGAGAGAGGGAAACCGAGGACAAAAGCAGGATGAAATGAACATGCAGAAGTTGAAATAGGTAGGGTGATGGTTTAATGTATGGCTGGAGCTTGGTTTCAAAGGTATGAAAGGAAATTGTGAGATAGCAAAACTAGCATTTCATGATTCAATCAGTGGTTTAGCCTTGGCAACAAATGGAAATAAATAGGCTGTATGCAAAGGAAGGAGGAGGGTCAACATTTTGGTTCCAGGACTAAAGAATAGGAATGGGATCATTCTATCATTAGCAGCCTCTACTTGTTCTTGCTGGAGAAAAATGTCTGTCAGCTGAAGTGGAAGATTTCTCCTTAACATTATCCTGAATTAGTGCTTTTAACATCTTTTCCACAAAGCAGTTGACACATTTCATAATCTCTTCATGCACTATACCTTCTAGCCATTATGCCCAAATATGTAACAGCTTACATTTTAGAGAGAGATGGGCCCCCACAATGGCAGATTTCAGTAACCCATTGGTACTCGACACCAGGTTATACTACAATACTAAACTTTAGGTATGTGAGAAAATAGGTATGTGAGAAAAACCTGCTATAAAGAAAAGGTATGTGAGAAAAACCTCCTATAAACTAAATCAAATCACTGGCCAGATACAAATTGATGGAAGTAAAGCTGAAACTTAATGGTATATTGTCTTTAAATGCTTTTGGGTAGGTATTGTGAGAAAGGTATTGTCTTTAAAAATGGGACCTACCTGGGATGGCAGTGACTTTAACTAGGGACAAGATGCACATAGAAGCAACTACAGATTTCAGCTCTGTGCATGTGTGTATGTTGAGAAGATACTAAATCTTATGACATTCAGTCATTTCAGGAAAATGAGACTAGTTGTGGCTCTGAACTTGTGGTTCCCAAACTGTGTGCCAGGGTACCCCATGGTGCCACAGTCAACTCAAGGAATGTTCTATGGGTCTTTTCTTTTTCAGGGGGGTGGTATATAGACAGCACAGTGATATTTGACATCTGTCAGACACCCAGTGACCTACTGGCTGAGGTAGTTCACAGTTTCAACGTTAGATGGCGGTACATTCCTTTTGATGATGTCATATGTTTCTAAAGCTGGTTTTTTTTGAGATTGAGGTGACAAAAAGTAAGTTCTGTGTATTGGATACAATCTGATTCCCAGATTTGAAAGTTGTGCACTGCCCAGTAGGTGTACACACCCTTTAGAAAGTAATCGTGGTTATTTAAGAGTAAAATTAAGATAGACTTTTTTCCTTTTAATTTATGAGTATTATTTTCTCAAACTGCTGCTGTGTTGTTGGGACATGAGTACTTAGTAGTTATTTGACTCTAACTACTTAACAAATGACCTGGTAAGTATTTCTTTTGGCCTACTGACACTAGGAAAAAATTACTTAAAGACTAAGGGATTCATGAATCAAGAGAATTTGTGAACCTCTGCTCAACTGCAAAACATTACTCAGTTTCTTGGAGTTGAAACAAATATGTCTGCAGCAGATTTTCTACACAGAAGCACAAGTTCCTGACTTTGCCCTGTCCATCCCCACCTGACCAGTGGTGAGCTACAAAGCTGGGAGATTCATACCCCTTCACTTCAATTCCTTTTAAATCACCTGTCAAAAGCAAATAGGGACCCTAGGCCCCAGATCTCCTTCTGTTTAGATCTGATAGGATCTATATTCCCTACCAAGTAGAACAAATGAGTTCCTAAATTTTGACTGTAAAATACATTTGAGAAAATTTAATTATGTATTCCCATGGCTTCCATTTCAAAAATGGAGTTTTTTATTTTGGGGGTGGGGTGGGAGTGAAAGGAATTAGTCCCCAAGTCTATTAAAAGTTACACTTAAAAAAAGGAAATATTTTAAAATATATATTCAAAGGGAAAAAAAGGATTTTGTTTGTTAAAAAGTGGTTCAAAATAAGCCACCAAAATGAAGCACATAATTGCAAAATAAAACCAAAATACTGATGCAGCGTATAAATTAAAGGTGCTTTTTCAACTCATAAAATAATTTTTCATTTGCAAAAACGTTCATGACAGGGTTCCTTGTGATATGAGCCTCCCCAGGGCTTTTGAAGTATGATTCAATTTTTTCAAATTCTATTTGTACCCGATTTTTTCAGAAACAAAACTTTGCTTTTAAACAAGGTGCATCTGTTTCCCAAAAATGCTTTCCCATGGAGTTGTGTGTAGAAGGGTTATACTGCATCTGGAGATCACACTCAGCTCAAATCAAGATTCTCTTTGAACACACCAAGCTTAGGAGCTAAGCTGTCTTGGCTGCTTGCTTGTGTTTGATCCTGTTGGGAATGAGGCTAACTGTTGAAGAATTTACGTCCTGGTAAAGCTGTTAGCACTTTAAATTGATTTGGTATTTTTAAAAACTTATTTAAAACTTATTTATACTGAGGAACTTGGCTTCTCATGAGCTAAAAACTTTGTGTGTCTAGATTTCACCTGGCTTATTATCTGCACAGAAAATGTACCCTAAAAGCATCCTCTTACATGGTGATTGCACAGTTTTAAGTATTGTCTTTTCAGCAGGGTACATCTGTATCTGTGCTTTCTTTAAAACCATCTCCTGCCTCCCAACATACTCATTACTGCCCGGTTTGTTCCTAATGTATTCTTCCAAAACCAAATGCCCTTAAAATTATTTACATTTAAAGTGCCTTTTGCACAAGCATTTGACAATTCTTTATAAACATTACTTAATTCACATTTTTTCCTTCTCAAAATACTGTTTTTGCTCCTTGGGCATTGTGTACCTGTCTTCCTACAGAGACAAGTTATTGTTGGTTTCTCAGGAGCAGAGAATCAAGCCATGCACAGCTTTGTAAACTCCATATTGTTTATCATCAAGCTTTGCAATCAGTAAGGAATAAACACACACACACACACACACACACACACTTCCTCAGTAAGGGTTTGTTTAGGATGGAGATGTCACACTTTACATATTTCAATAGTGGGTAGAGAGATCTAAATATTCTAGAAGACTGTCTCATGCTTAATTTGAACTTTGATTCAACATTCTGAGAGGTGCCTTGGGTGAATCTTTTTTGTAAATGAAAAAATCTGAAATCCGAAGAAATGCCATGTAGTCCCTTGTAGGCTAACCATACCTTCTATTTGGTGAGAAGTACATGTAACACATGATCATGGATTCGCTTGAGTGTGTTCCATTAACTGAGTGTCTGTTATGTGCAAGATAATTTAGAAAGATCTTTCATTCTTCAATAGTTCTGCAGGGTATGTTTTATTTCCCCCATTTTATAAGGAAGAATAATGAGAACCAGGGATGTTAAGTGCTTTGCCTGGTGCATGGTAGAACCAGAATTCCAGCCCAGGTCTGACTGACTGCATAGTCTGGGCTCTGTTTCATTTATCAATTCCTCTTCCCAGATCCTGTTAGAGCCACAGGGGCATCTAAAGGTTATCTAGCCCATCAGCCTTGCAGACGAGCAAACTAAAACCCAGGCAAGTAGCTTGTGCAAGGTCACCTTGTGTTCCATTCTTGTTGATCCCTCAGGATAACCTTGAAACATGCTCCATCCTCGTTTCCTATTTATCTTAGCTGATTGGAGCCTTTCAGAAATTCACCACTCCTCCCAAAGGTTGAGATATCAACCATTCTGCTTGGTAGTATTTCTGGAATTGTAGGGAACTCATCTACGAAGCAGCACCTCAGGGCTGGCATTGGGGTGCTGTCCTCCTCTTTATCCTTCATGGCTTCTCTTCTTCAACTGACCTTCACTTCGTGTCCCTGCTACAGTCTACCATTAAAATCCAGACATAGTTAGATGGTATGCTATAAAACTGTCTCTAGGAGATTATCCTGTTCATTTTAGGCATGTAAAATGTATCCCTTTAATAAATTTAAAATCTTTGTTCAATGTCAGATTTGTAAGTTACCACCAAGTAAATATTAAATAATCAGCTCCTTCTTTTTTTCCTACCCCTGATGATGTATATCCCTGGTCTTTTATTAGCTAATATTCCTTGAGCAACTATCATGCATCAAGCACTACAATAAATCAGCTTAAAACTCCACTCATTTAATTATTCTAAGAACCTTTAGTGGCAGCCATTATGTCTTCAGTTTTAGAGTTGAAAAAAACTTAGGATCAGAGAAGTTAAATAATTTCTGAAAGGACACAGAGCTCTCTTCTGAAAGGGAGGAAACAACTTTAGCCACCTATGAGGCATCTTTCTTCTTTAAAGATTCATTAGCCACAAAATCTTTAACCTCTCCTTCTTACTCTCTTTAATGATTTTAAGATGCTCAAAAAGATCCAGAAGATGTGAGTGGGTTCTCAAAAGGCCAGTGAAAAAATTCTGGGGCTGGGGGCCCAATCAAAAGCTTAGAAGCATTGGTTCTGGAAGGAAGATGAGGTGTGTGTGTGTGTGTGTGTGTGTGTGTGTGTGTGTGTGTGTGTGTCTGTCTGTCTGTCTGTCTGTCTATCTGTCTATCTGTCTATCTGTCTGTCTGTTCCTCAAGTTGGAGAGAAGAAAAAGGCTAGATCTACATGAAGAGAAGATGGGGATACAAGGAGCTTACACCAGATGGACTTAATTAAAAATTTGTCAGCCTGGCAACATAGTTTTGGAAGCAGTTAAATATCCATTTCTACATTTACAATTTTACACATCATCTCTAGTATAGTTCATTTTTAACCTACCTTCTAGGAAAAGGATGACCCTTTTATATCTTGGACCATATCTTGAAATTATGTCATTCCAGCTTAAATACCTCGGAACTGCTTCCCAGTGCCCGTTCTTAGTTCCCATCCTCTGTCCCTGAAACCTTAGCCATTCCAGTTCTTTCACTAATTTCTATTGTACCGTCCTCTCCCTTCTCATCTTGTCTTTCTTTAATCTAGTTGTTCTTTCTCCCTCTTATTTTGCATGAACATTCTCCTCACTATGGGCTGTTCCTCAGCTAGGGGCCCCAGTTCTCTTCCTGTTTTTTCCTTCAGACTTTGAAAAGTCTTCCACTTTTATGACAAAGGTTATTGTCTCTATGTTCTTAATTTATGGTGGTATCATCAGCTCTAGCCCCTCAACTGTGCCCCTAAACTTGTTCTGAATATGTGTAGCCCATCTCAGTTTAGCCCTTGTAGCAATATTTGTCAGGCTTAAATGTATATATGAATCGTCTGGTGATCTCATTAAAATAAAGGCTCTTTTTTTTTGATGGAGGTACTGGGGGTTGAACCCAGGACCTCATGCACGCTAATACGCATTCTACCACTGAGCTATTACCCTCCCCCGGATTTGCAGATATTAACTACTATATATAAAATAGGTATACGACAGGTTTCTTCTGTACAGCATAGGTAACTATATTCAATACCTTGTAGTAACCAATAATGAAAAAGAATATAAAAACAAATACATGTACATATTCATATAACTGAACATTATGCTGTACACCAGGAATTGCACACTGTCACTGATTATACTTCAATTAAAAAAAAGAAAAGAAAGAATAGACTCTGATGCAGGAGGTCTGGGCAGGTCCTGAGATGCCCTGTTTCTAACACAGCTCTATTGGCAAGGGACGCCAGTGCTGTTGATCCCAGGACCACACTTGGAGCAGCAAGGTCGTGCTTATGTCCGGACATGACCACAGGGCTGGTTCCATTCCCAGCTTCTCCATTAGCATCCCAGAACTCCAAGGTCTACCTTTTCCATGAAGCCCTTCTAAATTATATGAACTGAAACACAAAATTCACACGTATTAGTCTGTTAATCTATAGCCCCCAATTCAGATTTAATTATGTACTTTCTTATTCATTATTGGTTCTCAAGTCTCAATCCTGTCTTTCTGTTAATGAGTGAGTTTAGGCAGGAACACAAGTCTAGCCAAAGGAAAATCAGTAAATAATCATTGAAGTAGTCCTTTGGATAACTTGCTGTATATTTTTTCCTTTTGTGTTCTCCACAACACCCAGCATTGAATTAGACGTCCCTTAATACCATCTCTTTGTTTATGATGGTCTCTCCTTTTGTTCCTAATATTCCTGCCCATGGAGACTCAGCTCCCATGAGTCCGGGCTCTGTAAGGCTTACTCACTCCAGGACCTGAAACAGAACTTGAACTTGGTACATAGTACATGTCTTTTTTTTTAGTGACCAAATGATTGAATGAAAATGGTAAAGTTCAAATTCCATCTCTCTGAAGCTGTCCCTTCATCACCCCAAGTAAAAACAACCACTCCCTCTTCAAAACTCTCATAAGGACTTTGTGTTCCTCGTGTAAACCGTCATCATTTCTGAAAGAGTCGTCAGAGACCACCTGCCTCAGAGCCCTCTGGCGTGCTTGATAAAATGCAGATCCCTAGGCTCCACTCCAGACCTGCAGAATCAGACTCTCTGGAGTGGGCCTGGCAGTGCACAGCTTTAGCACTGATTGTAACACACACCTCTCATACAAGCTCTTAGCTTTGTTGGAATTGTTCATGAAAAGTAAAGTAACAAAAGATTGTCGAAACAGAAAGAAAAATAAATGTTCTCTCCCCAAATAATTATCAATTACCTTTCGGGTTATTTTTTCTGGTTTTCATTTTCTCTCTAGCAGTATCACGTTTTTTCCAAAACCTTGCCTCAAGCCATTTGAAAGTTGAAGTCATGACTCCTTGTGAGAATTTCAGAAGATAGTTAGACCCCTTCCCCCACCAAAAAATTATTCATGGTAAAAATACATGTTTTAGAGCCGGGGTTGAAAGAAGGTGGGTACTCTATTCTTTTTATTTCGAACTTCTGGAAGAATTATAAATGAGGGGAGAGGAAAAAGAAAGCACTGGCAAACTGGATGAGGATATGTGTTCTCTTAGTTCTGTGGTTACTGGGGATTAGTGGTAAGGAAATCCAAAGGCTAGTCACACTGGGGGTCATCCCCAAGGCACAATGGAAAATTCCTGCGACAGATACCAGGGACTGCCTTTGAGTCTCCAAAGAGGAGAAATTGAAGTCTGAGGTCCTTTGGATTTGGGGATGACATGTTAAAGATCTTGTTGAGTAAATGGGGACATCATTTAAACCAGTTACTCTACTTTTGTGTATGTTTGAAAATACCATAAAAAGAATGACCTGAGCCTAGTCGAATTGGAGATGGGGGCAGGCATGGCTGTGGGGGCGAGGATGTGGGGAAGACCTGCTGTTCTTGGAGGAGGGGAGTGGTGGAGAGGGTTGATTCATGCAGCATTGGGAGCACCCTTGGAATTGTTAGGGCGATACTTGCACATCACCTGCTGTCTGTGTAAACAGATGAGTCAAAATCTGGCTACATAGTTGTTCCGGTCCTGCCAATAACTTAGGTAGGAAGCTTTTTACAGAAATGAATAGAAAGTCCCATTTTTAAAGGCAATTTCCTTAAGTAGGTCCTGCTATAAAGGAAGCTGGATTTTACATGTGTGAGGAAAATTTGGCAGGATAAGTGGCCAGAATTAAAGGTCAAAGGAAGTGGCCCAGCTCCGAGTTCAGTCCTTTCCACTTCTGAATTTTGCAAAGATTGCAAGAGTCACTTAGTGAAGAAATAAGTGTTTAGGAGGGTTTGGCTGATGGTCTAAATATGTTTTCTCAGTAAATTGAAGGCAGAATAGTCTAACAGTGGCAAAGAGAAAAAGTTATACATTAGTATGTAGGAAAATAATCCCAGCTAAAAGGTAGGTAGAATTGTGCATTTAGCTGGAAATGAAATGGAAATGGGAAAAGGCCAATTAACCCATGGTAGCTATGTGGAATAATTACAAGGAAGGTGATACACTGACCTCAAAAAAAAAAAAATTGAAAGTGATGGTGGTTGAAGATGATAATATTAATTGTAGAAAAGTGGGAGGAGGGGTCCAAAAAGACCTCACTGGATTGACTAAATAGGCTTTGGGGCCTCACAAGAGAGTTTTGTTGGTACCATTATTCTTGAGCCTGCTGACTTGACTTGAGTGATGCCTCTCTAGGACAAAGGCCTAAAGAGGTGTTTACAGAAGAAGAGAGAAGGAGGAAAGGGAGGAAGCAAGCAAGGGGGATGGAGGGAAAAGAGACCCAGAGTTGATCTTTGTCAAGTACGACCACACCAGGAATAGTTTGTTCAGTGTGAGCAGCTCGATTCCAGATGTGGAACAGCTGGAGAGAGTTCAGAGCACTCTCAGCAAGCAGCGAATTAGACCGAACAAAGAACTGGAAAGCATATAAAAGACAGCAGGCTTTGAGGATGAAGTCCGTGATATGAGCCCTTTTGCTAGCTTTTATGGCCAGGCTAGGAAGTATCAGAAGTCCTTTTCTATGTGGTTCAGTTTTCTCTTGAAATCCAAGGCAGTCATTCTTTAAATATGTGAGGGCTTGCAGACAGACAGGAAGGAGAATTTGTGTACATAAGAGACATTCAATAGTCTGGGAAGACCCAGAGCTTTAGAGTGAGATAAAGAGCAGTGGGGATAAGGAGGGTGTAGGTGAAACAGCAGGGAGACAACTGTCAGAGTGTGAGCTCTTCAAATTATAGAACAGCCTATGGTGCAAGTGTTAGCAGTTCCATCCTTGGAGGCAAATAAAAAGTGTGCTGAACTGGTCCTAGAAGTTTTATTGTTGGGAATCCTCCTGAGTCTGGCAGGGAGCTGTGTGAGATTACCTAATGAGTCTCTTCGGTCTGTTTTCTGTGATTCATCCTCTCTAGCCTACAGCAGTCCATGGTTGAGTCACTGCTGAATGCAGATATCTCATTAAAAGGGGGAATTAATGGCTATTAAAAATGACTTGCTGCTGGTCCTAGATTAAAGAAGGTGGACCAGTTTATAATTACAGTTGCCCTGGTCCAAAGTAAAATGCAAATTGTCAAAGTGGGGCCATTGTAGGGAAATAGGAGTGAACCAGAGCACACCTCCTGGCATTCTTTTGAGAAAGGAGCCCTGAGAGTGAAATTTCTGGGACACTGATTTAAGCAGCCTCCCTTCACCTGCTGTGGGGACCAGAGTCCTCAAACTGAACACTTCAGAAGTTTTTGTAAATCAAAGGCATAAATTGGGAGTGCAGAGCTAGACAGTGAGTTCTCTGTGTTCCATTAAGATACAGATGGATTTAGTCAGTTAATGATTTTTTTAAAGAACATTTATTTTGTAAATATATACAAATAGGCACCCTGATAACTCAAGGTAGGTATAGAAGTTTCCCTGTGAACCTAAAAACTGCATAAACAACAATGAATTACCAAATGATCGTAGAAGATTCTATCTTAACAAACATTACATCGTCCACTGCACGGTATATACCACGCTTAGTGCAAACCGAGATAAATAGAAACATGGACGGAGCATGTTTCAAGGCTTTCCCGAGGTGTCAACAAGAACTGAACACACAGTGACCCTGCACAAGTTACTTGTCTGAGTTTTAGTTTGCTCATCTGCAAGGTGGATGGGCTAGGTAACTGGCGGTTTACATAGAAGAAACTAGTGGGGAGGGTGCAGCTCAGTGGTAGAGTGCGTGCTTAGCATGAATGAGGTCCTGGGTTCAACCACCATTGCCTCTATTAAAAAAATTTTTTTAATAAATAAATAAACCTAATTACCTCCCCTTCCCCCAAAAAAGAGCAAAATCAAAAACAAATTTCTTTTAATAAAAAAAAACACAAAACTGTGAGCTCAGAGAGTTGCATTTTGTATCTGGAGAAACCAATTCGAAGTTATTTAATTAAGCCCTTTATGTGTAATAGCTTGACCAAACTTCGCAGCAATCCTAAGAAATTAGGTCATCTTTTCAGAGAATCCTATTCTTCAGCACCCCCAGCCCCCACCCTCACATACCTCAGATATGCCCCACACACAGCCCTTAAGCGCTCTGTGTAATATCATTAGCCCCAGCTCATTAAAACACTTTAGTCCACTGGCCACTTGGTCCCATGAAAATAAAAAAGGAGTGATTAAAAATCTGGGGACATTAAACAGTGGGTATAACCAAGGAGGTCTGGTCTAGAGCTGACTTTCGTCCCATTCTTGCTGCCTCCAAAGTATCCAGGTTCTTCTCACCTCCTCACAGCTCCCCTGGTTCCCAAATTCCCCTTCAAAATCATATCTTACTAATAAACCCCGAGCAGTTTCTTCTTTCCTACAAAATAAGTCCAGGCTCCTAGCCTAGTCTTTAAAAATGCTCTATTGTTTCTTCCAAGAGCTCTTGTATGTACTGCAAATTAATATTTTTTGAGTTTTCAAACTAGGAAGGTGTCCTGAGTTCAGAGTGATGATGATATATATAAGGTTTGTGCTGAAATATACAGTCACCTCTCACAGAATAGCAGTTATGTGGAGACTCTTATCAGGGCCCTTATGCGTACACGCCCCAGGAAGACTCAGACACTGGAATTGCCTCTGGTTCCCAACCTCATACATGACCGACCTTCACGGGACATTCTGGCTCTTCTGTGTCCAGGTTTGCACTGGGTTAAAAAGAACAAAATGAATAAAACCTAAGGAAGACAATAATACCATTATTGTATACTCTTCCATTTGTGTTGGTAATATTTATTCTCTCATTTTTCACTAGCATATTTAAAATTTTTTTTAAAAACCATAAAGAATAGAAATTCTGTGATTTTTTTTCCCTGGATACAGTCTTTGCCTCTTCAGTTTCTTGATCTAAGAGATTCTCCCCTGCCTTGTTGACCCAACCAGGGGCCCCTCTGAGGGTCCTGGGGTCCATTTGAATGTAGACCACTCAGCTAAGCAGCTTCATTCCCTCAGGAATCCCTCTTGACCGAAGGCCCGGGGCAGTTTTAAGTGTGTTAGCCGGGGAAGTGATTTTGATGCAAATACAGTGCTATGATTTGGCGTTTTCTTCTCTGTAAACGTTTGAAGTGAACATACTTTGGTTTTAAGAAAGGAAACCAATGCTGTTGTCTTAGTTCATTGTTATTCCTTCTCCCTTAAGTCTGAAGGCTTTTTAAATAACCCACAATTCTAAATTCTTAGCTCCATGGGATCGAAAGTGAATCAAAGGAAGTGAAGACAACTGAGATTGAGCAGGTGGAGAGCAGTAAGTTCTAATAAGTTCCGATCTCTCCCTATCCAGCTCCTTTAATTTAACCAGTAATATCTTCTGACAAAACAAACTTAGGTCTTGAAACCAGGGCTTAAGCATCCAGCAGACCTCCATTTGAATCCTACCTTAGAACTCTCTCTTTATCTATGAGATGGAGACCCAACCCCAACTTAATAGCTTTGTCATAAGGAATAAGAAAAGGTAAGACAAATTAAGTGCTTAGCACATTGCCGGCACGTTGATGCTAGTTAAAAGAGTGACTGTAGATGGTTTTCAGACGACTGGGAAATAAGGAAATAGAAGATAGAGGTAACACATCTTGTATTCGAGTTGCTTAGGTTTTTTTTTTTTTTTTTTTTGCAAAATGGATGTGTTGGAGAAGATAAAGAAGTGGAGTATGTAGGATAATTGAGGAATCGTGTGTTTATTAGCCAGTGAAATCAATAGCACCCTAAGGGATTGACTGTGGGTTCTCAATGGTAGTTGAAGAAAGAAACTAGAATCAAGATGCTAAACTGTGTCACTGAGGCCGACCTGACAGGTAAGTACTGAGCAAATTGTCTTAGCATCTCTTGCTGGAGAAAATTCTCCAGTTTTATGTGCATATCACTTACTAGGAGGCGGTGTTAGTATAGTGACAGAGGGGCTTTGGAATTAGGTTGTCCAGAATTCCCTCCATTTCTGTGAGTGCGCTCTCAGGGGCTCCCCTGCTAAAAATAGATTAAAAGAGGGGTTGCTGTATTGTGAGGCTTAGTGATAATATAAAGATCTGGAACAATGCCTGCAACCTAGAAAGTGGGTTGATAAATGGTAACTATTGTTAGGTATAATCATCTGGTAACTACTGTTACATGTAATTATGTTATGTTTTCTTCCCCTGCTGACAAGTCCACCCACCTCTAGATGCTCTAGATGTTCCGAAAGGCTGGACCCAGAATAACACGTAGGTGGTCTAGTGGACATGACCACTGCAGTACAGATAGATTACTCCATTGATAGGGAGATCAGACCTCTTAATGTGACCATGCCTGTGTGATTCAAGAAATCAATACGCTCCTCCTACAAATTTAACCACTTACCATTTATTTAGTCCTATATGTTTTATAAAACACTTTATCAACAAAGGAGATTTTTTATATATTTCCTAAACACTTTTATTATTACCTTTGCAAAAAGTACAGAAACAACCTCAATTTGTTGTGCTCCTGTGTCCTTCCGCTATTTTATGTGGATTTCTACATGATCTGTATCTCGAGGTACTTTGTTCCCTTGTCTCTGTAGGATTTATTTTCTTCCGTAAAAATGTGTCAAACTGAACTTGAACATTGCTTATGCATGAGATTTTTCCTTTAATTACTGCAACAAATGGATGAAATAAGAAATGATAAAACCAAAAATTCTGTGAAGCTAAGGAGATATTTGCAATATTCAGTCTTCAGAACACCAGAGTGGGTGTTAAGATTTAATGTCAGGTGTCTCTTGTTCTTGTTGCAAACCAAGTGGTTGCCTGTGACTGATGAGTTCTGTCTCCTGTTAGGAACTGACACCACTGTTTTTCAAATAGATGTGAGTACCGTGTGATGATTAAAAATACAGATTCATGGGAGAAAATATTTGCAAAAGGCATAATTGATAAAGGATTTTATCTAAAGTATACGAAGAACTCTTAAAACTCAACAACAGGAAAACAGACAACCTAATTAAAATGGGGCAAAGATCTTAACAGACACCTAACCAAAGAAAATAATCAGATGGCAAATAAGCCTATGAAAAGATGCTCCACGTCATGTATCATCAAGGCAATGCACAGTAAAACAGCAGCAAGATACTATGCCTGTTAGAATGGCCAAAATCTGAAACACTGATGGTACTAAATGATGGTAAGGATGTAGAACAGGAACGCTCATTCATTGCTGGTGGGACTGCAGAATCGTCCAGCCACTTGAGAAGACAGTTTAGTGATTTCTTCCAAAACTAAACATTCTTGTAATACATGATCCAGCAATCATGCTCCTTGGTATTTACCCAGAGGAGTTGAAGCCTTACGTTCACACAAAAATTTGCACAGGGATGTTTATAGCAACTTTATTCCTAGTTGAGAAAACTTGGGAGCAACCAAGATGTGATATCCTTCAGTAGGTGAAATGGATAAACTGTGGTACATCCAGACAATGTAATATTCAATGCTAAAACGAAATGAGCTATCAAGCCATAAAAAGACATGGAGGAACCTTAAATGCTTATTACTAAGTGAAAGAAGCCAATCTGAAAAGAGTACATAGTGTATGTTTCCAACTATATGACATTCTGAAAAGGCAAAATTATGGAGACAGTAAAAAGATCAGTGGTTGCCAGGAGTTAGAAGAAGAAGGGAGGGATGAATAGACAGGCTCAGAGAATTTTTAGGGCAGTGAAAATACTCTGTATGATACTATAGTGATGAATACACATTATTATACATTTGTCCAAACGCATAGAATGTACAACACCAAGAGTGAACTGTGATGGTAACTCTGGACTTTGAATGATTATGGTGTGTCAGTGTAGGTTCATCAGCTACAACAGATGTACCACTCTGGTGGGGGATGTTGATAGTGGGAGAGGCTATGCATGTGCGGGGACTCTGGGATTATGGAAAATCCATGTCCCTTCCCCTCAATTTGGAGTCATACAGATATTCTTCCTTTAATTCCTTCAATTTTCAGACTCTTTCCCAATAGGACCCTTCACATTGCTATACCCCATGAGCTTAGATGCCCCTAGTGTCTCTCCATTCAGTAATAGTTATGAACCTAAAACTATTCTAAGAATTTAAAGGCTTGATTTTTTTTTAAAGTGACTAGCACACAAAAATTATATAAATTCACTTGCAAGCATTCCTGAAATGGCAGTAACTTTTGAGCATTCCATATTTTCACAGGTTATAGATACTAAAAAACATATCACTTAGAAGGTTTTGTTCACTAAGGCTGCTGCCCCTCTCCCCCACCCTCCACCATGTTTTTTACTCAGAAATGTTTGGGAACTTGTGACCTAGGCCTTTGTTGATGTAAGTGTTAGCTGGGGAGTAAAACCACTAGATAAAGTTTTTATCTTTAGGATGGTCATGTGCTAGTCAAGTCTTTCCTCCTATTCTAAGTGAAAAGCCTCAGACTTTCCACTTAAGTGGTACGCTCTCTATCTTTCATCTAAAGAACATAAAATACTTTCTAAAACTCCACCTGGTGATAGGAGGGGAAAAATGAGTGCCTGGGGAGTGTGATTTGCCCAAGGTCACACAGGGCAACAGTGGAAGCACTGGGTAGAGAGAACCAGGTTCTCCTGACTTGGATTCATTGTTCTCAGACCCTGTTTCCAGAGACCTGATAAGCTTTTTCTGCTCTGATTTCGTCATCAAAGAGCTTGAGTTTGAAATACTTGTATTTTATGCTGGTATCTTTCAAAATATGATCTCTTCTATCAGTGGGGTCGATCATTTCGGTTAGTTTATTTTGGCAGAATTGTGTGGGCTGAAGGTCTGAGGTTATATTGATCTATATTCCATAAAAACTCAGACCAGGTATTCATGACACAGATTTGATGGGGAAAACTTCCAGGCTAAATAGGAATTAACCAATTTAGTGGAAAAAGTGAAGTTATTCCTGACAGCCTTTTAGTTCCCCAGGTGGGAAAAATCATTATGCAAAAGACTGTTGTGCTAAATGACAAAACAACAACTATTCGTGGGATAGTTTCTTAGCCTTTGTTGCGAATTTCCCGATATTCAGATTGTGATTTGGAGATAAAAGTAAACCAGAACTCTTATAAGTAGCTTGGTAATTTGTTTGTATTTGTAATAAAAAATAATAACAAATGAAATACTTACCATAGCCCAGAGATCAATCAAATCACTGTTGGGTGTAAATACTCCAGCAGAAAAAGATCCACAAAGTTAGTCATGTCTTAGAAGGGGCTGTCCATCCACCACCCACAGGCTGATAACTTCTGAATCTGCCACCCTTCAGCTCTCTGCCTACAACTGTCCTCCTAGACACCGACATTTCTAAGTCACCACCACCACCTCAAGCTGAGCTCATGTGCTCTGGGTGTTTCTCTTCCGTTTCGTTCCCTTTTGGTGAATGATGCTTAAGTCTACCAACTGGTTACTTGGGACAGTCACCTGGTCATGTCTTTGGAGCTAACTTGCTGACTTTGCCCTTCCACATTTGCCCAGGTCATTTTTCTCTGTCTGGAAATTTGACCATATCAAGTCCTTTGCTTAAAATGAAGTGACCTTTCATAACCATTAGTATCATAGTTCAAGTTCTTTGGCACAGCCCACAGCCCACAGCCCCCCTCCTCACTTATTTCTGGCCAGTCTGTCTCATAACATGTGACAACCCTATGATCTGTAGTTTCCTAAATGGGTCATGTCATCACTCTGCTGTTGAAGTATTTGCAAATGTTATTCCCTCTTACCTGTGTGCCCTTCCCTTATATACTAGGTTCAGCTCTGGGCTATTGAACATGGCACTTATCCAGCTACTTTGGTACTTGTTGATTTGTGAATGTCCTCTGCCATCCCATCCCACTAGACCCTCAGTGCTCAGATTATGTCTTATTTGTGTTTCTCCTGTCCAAATAAAGCCCAGTACCTGGGACATGAAAGATGTTCAAATAATGCTTATTAACAAATGAATGAAGAAAGGAATCAGGAAATCAATTTCTTTCCTTCTAATAGATGGAACATTGATGGTACACAGGCTAAATCCAGGTCATCTGAGTTTTCAATGCTAAAAGGAGTCATGAATCTATGATGGTGGGTAGCTTTCCTTGATAAAAAGGTAATGGCCTGTTCATTTCCTTTTTGCCATTTTTATAGTTATAGCTACACAGCCAGATGACCTATACAGAGCCAGGGATTCTGGCCAAACAGCTGTACTGATGTTCCTAGACCTATCAGCAGCCTTGGACAGGTCAGGTCAACATGTTCTACTCACCCATCCACCTGCAAACCCTGTGGATGGTTGTGTCTCATCTGGCTTTGTTCCTTCCCCAGAGGAGTCATATGGATATTCTTCCTTTAATTCCTTCAATTTTCAGACTGTTTCCCAATAGGACCCTTCACATTGCCTTACCCCATGAGGCTAGATGCCCCTAGTGTCTTTCTGTTCAGTAATAATTATGAAGTCACTAAATACTCCCGTGAGAGAGAACAGAATTAGACCCTGAGAATTTTACAGTCCTTCTCATGCTTATTCTTACAATCCTGCATTATGTCCATGTCAAACAGCCACCAAAGATTTAAGGTGTCCCCAAAGGACAAGATCTTTGAGAACTTCTCAGGGGTGTAGTATGAAAAGGGGGACCCTTTGCTGGTGCTCTGTAGTCAGTCTTTCTTTGAAAGCTGGTTAAACCATGGTCCTTCCAGCAATGGACAGCCACCAAATCAAGCCCATCTCCAGCTGACTGAGGCTGGAGGTCTTTTTTAATGACCATGCTTATTGGAAGCTGCTTGGGCAGCATTTCTGCCTACCTGATTTTTTTCTTCTCCTCCTGCCCCTCCTTCCTCCTCTTTCCCTTCTTCTCCTCTTCTCTCCCTTTTCCCCCTCCTCTTCCCTCCTTCTCTTCCCCCTTCTCCTCCTCCACTGATTTGGGAGAGAAGTTAGAGAAGAAGGAAGTATTCAGAGCAGGAAGGAGGGAAGACTGAGATTGGAGGAATAAGAATAAAAGAGATTATATTTTCAGGTTGGAGTAGAAGATGTTGCCTACCTAGGAACCAAGCCAACAAAATCAACCTTTCTCAACCCTGTCAAGGCACCAGGGCTACCCTGATGCCTCATTCACAGCTCCTTTGCTTGGACCTCTCTGAAGTACACACAACTGGATGACTTCCCCACCTTCTTTTGGCCCATCACCATCTCAGAGACAGAAATAAAATGCAGGAAGGCTTCATTTCATTAGAGAAGACGGAAGAGCTTTTTTCTCCCTGTGTCTAAGACACATGCCTGGTGATCTTGAAGGACTCTCTCAGGATCCAACTAGGCTTTAATTAATTCTAGAATTATAGTTGCCTCAAATTCTCTGTACGAAGATAGAAGCTAGGTTGTTAAACCCATTAATCAACTGGACATTTAAGGTCTGTAAGGACATAGCATTTTGTTTATTAGTTTGTGAATTCCTAGAGCAATACTTGTCATATTTATTTGCTTAAATATTTATCAAATGAATTTATAAGTGAATAAATAGACAGTGTTGCCTTATAATTTGTTCTGCTAAGACAAGTCTAGGCAAGAGTGTAGGCTGAAAGTTGTGTCTAATACCTGATATAGTAGCTTTCTATTTTTTTTCTTTTTTGTAGTAGCTTTTTAAAGCTTCCATTTTCTCTAATGTCTCTACTTTTGACCTCCACTCACAGAAACCTTTTCTTCCAAGCAGAAAGCATTGATCACAGAGGAATCTTCATTTGCTTTCAAAATAATTTATATCTACTAATAAGTGGAAGAAATTTTTCAAAGGGGCAGACATGTTTTATATATTGCACAGCAGAGCTGATAATTAAGGAGAAAATCACCTGGTAACGTTATAGAATATCATTTTTCTTCTGTCAGTGTAAGTCACAAAGAAAGAAGACTCAGCTGACAATCCCAGGTACTTACAACCCCTTAGCTGCCAAGCCACTGGCTTTGCTCATTTTTCTCGTGGCTGGACCAACTAGACAGCACAGTAGCGTCTCAAGCAATTTGCCGAAAGATGGGTACCAAAGAGCAGGCTGTACCCAATTTACAAATAGGTTGAAGATTTAATGTGTAATTTGTTTCTATGGGAAAATAGAATCTAGCTTGTACACAGTGTTACTTATGTTGAATCAGTTTCCCAGACAGGCCACCAAGGCCAGTTCCAAGACAAGAGAGATAAAGATGTACTAATTGTGCACCTGACTTCTAGATTCCTCCAGGATCTCCAAACTCTGGGCCCGTGTTTTCTGGGAAGGTCTGTTATGGGGACCAGAGGCGTGTTCCCTAGGCTGGGGTTGGGGGAGGTGAGGGGTGGGGGTCAAAGGAACAGGAGCCCCTCCTGTTACCAACATACAAACTCAGACTCTTTGTTCCAGTTTCCCTTCTGCCAAAGAAGTGTCTTTTGCTCATTTACTTAACAAATATTTATTGAGTGGATGCTGTGTAATAAACACTTTGAGAATGTGTGAACAATGTGCAAAACCAACAGAACTCCCTGCGCTCCTGAAGGTTATATTGTCGTGAAGAGAGTTCATAAACAAGTGAATAACACACATCAGATGATGTACCATGTATCAGACATACTTAACTCATCAGATGGTAGTCACTGAACAAGTCAGAAGGAGATGGTTCAAGAAAAGAAGGGTGAAAGGGCTGGGGTCTCAGGGGTTGTGGGGTGGGTACTGTTTTAAAAAGAGTGATCATTGGGGCAAGCCTCCTTGAGAAGGGAACATTTATGCAAAGCCTTATGGGGGATGAGGATCCATTGCCAAGCATCAGTGAGGTGCACGCATGGCTGAGTGTTTGACGGTGGCTGGAAAGAGCAGACGGGCAAGGGTAAGAGCAGATCACATCTGGGAAATAAAAGGGGAGGAGCAGAGCCTTACAGGACTTGCGTGGGCTTGGCTTTCATGCTCTTTGAGATGGGAAGGCTTTGGAGAACTGGAAGTAGAGGAGTGTCGTGAGCTGACATGCTTACTAACAGGACACCTGGCTTGCTTTGGCTGCTGTAGACCAGAGCAGGACAAGGCTTAGAAGCAGGAAGATCAGTCAAGAGGCTATTACAATAATCCAGACTGGAATCATCATGCTGGTGTAGACCAGGGTGGTAGCAATCAGGGTACTTTGAAGATGGAAGAGCCAAGAGAATTTCCGTGTGGATTAGAAATGTGGTTTGAGAGAAAGAAGCAGCAAGATGGCTTTGAGATTTGGGGAGGGAGGGCGAGCAACTAGAAAATGAAGTGGTCATATTCAAATACTAGGAAATGCAAATATTGGCTCTCCTAAGTTGACTGCACCTGTTTGATACCAAATTGGAGATGCCAGGTAGGCAGCTGGAGCCAAGGGAACTTGTAAAGGTGAAGAGAAGAGCCCTAGGGCAGAACAACATAAGAGGGGAGAGGAGGAGGGACCCAGAAAGATGCCGGAGAAGGAGCAGCCAGGGTGGCAGGAAGGAAACAAGGAGAGTGGGAGCTGGGAGAAGCAACAGGTTGGGGGACTGGTAAGTGAGCTGAAGGCTGCCCTCCATATTCATGAGACTGCTATGGGTGCAGCCTTGATGCAGTGAGAGGAAGGGAATGCAGACTGCAAGATGACTCATGCTCCGTTACTCCACATATATTTTATATAGGTGGACGTGTATTTCGTCTGTTTGGATAAAGCTGAGTTACAATATAAAAATAATTATTTTTATAACTCAATTTTATGTTGAGATGTTAAGTGACTCACCTGATTAATCCGAAAAAATGGTTAAGTGAGTCTCATCCTATTAATGGAATAAGTGGCCAGCTCTTTAAGAACTTAAATTCTTCAATTAATGTTATGTCTATTGGGATAAAAACTAAAATAACACGCTATATCGGATTGTGAATTATTAACTTCAATGTGTAGTCTGAATAGTTCTAGGTTATCTGATGAGTCTGGTTTCTAAACTAATTTTATTAATTTCGGAAAGTAATGGACTTCCTGAAAGTGAAGATCCAACTCATTCTTTATATACTGCCCCCCCATATATAGTTACATTTTTGTATTAAAAATGAGGCTCTCAAGTTCAGTCCCAGCTCATAGCATAAAGAGGAATGGATGGTTCTGATTTAAAATTGAAGAGGATAGGAATTAACAAAAAGGAAGAAGACTTAACAATCAAGTCTTTTGTATAGCTTTATTCGTGTTAAGGCTGTGATCATTTTTAAGAATTGTGTTTCTTGTCTCAGTAGCTTTGGAATGATCAGAGTATGTTTTTTGCTGTTAAAATTTGGACAGTGAGTTGCACTTTGAATTTTTATTGCCAGCCGTATCTTTTCAGCCCTGCTTCTTTTCCATTAATAATTCCCTAAAGGGATGCTTTTTGGAGGAATGGAAGTGTTTACTGTTTAACCTTAGAGTTATATAGCTTGTTTCAAAGTGAGCAATTTGATTGTGGTATTGGGGAAGTAACCACAGCTTATTCACAAAATTGGAACCTCAATTTAATAAAATTTCAAAATCAACATAAAAATTTTATGACTTTATCATTTGCCCACAGATATGAAAGGAAGAAGTCATTAGAAATATCTCGTGGTTATTTATTCATATTATAAATAACTGTCATTTCAATTTATAACACATTTTAAAAATACCCCCTCATAGAAACTAAAACATTATATAACATCAGTTAACCAGTCTGTGTATTTTTGATACTAACATTTTTTAAAGCAAGTTTATATCCGCTATAAATTTTCATATTCTGTTTATCTCTTGGACCTTTATACTTAAATTTTTTTGCACTCGGCTGCACTTGTAAATTGCAGTCTCTTAGCCATCACTGTCATTTTCATCACTAGTAAATAATATTTATTCAGTGCACTCATACTTTTTCTACAGCTGTTTCTCCAAGTAACATTGGAGTTGCACAAACAAACTGAATGTGATTCAGTGAGAAAATTAAATATGTCTAGAAATTTTACTTCAGGTATTTTGAGGCTATTGCAAAGTGAAACTAACAACAATAAAAACAAATCAAAAAACAAACAAACAAACTGGTAACATGGAACAGTCATTGAAATAAAAAAATCAGTCACTTTCAGTAGATAACAGCTCAGAAAGAGTCATATACCTTCACATAGCTTTCATTCCTACTCCCTGAACATTTAAATTCCAGTACAATACTGGTATCACTGGTCGGGACCAATTCTCATTTATAATTTACCTGTTGAAGTAGGTTCTTATTTTATATTCTGCAGAAAATGCCTTGACCCATGATATCACAAAGCCTTTAAGGTATAACTTACGTGACAATGATCTTTGGCTCTAAATTCTCTGGAAGAAATAAATCATAATTATAATGCCTTACATTAACACACATGAAATTGCCACAATTCAACAGTTTTTGATAAATAGAAAAAAACAGAAATGTGATCTGGTTCAACGTAATGTTTGTGTAATGCCACGTGAGACTTGGAGCACGGGCGATACCGGTAGAACGTCTCGAATTAAATGATATACGCAAGGTCATGTGGTTAGAATATAGCACTCTAGAACCTGAATTTCTCAACTCAAAGTTCAGTATACTTTCTACTATACTATATTGTACTTCTGGGGAACAGATGAAAATTACCACAATAATTGTGGTATTGAAAGTATGATCCAAAATAAGAGAACCGTTTCTTTAGGAGGAAAAAAACTGTCAGTGTGGTCAGGTGATTAATCACTAAGAAATTTGAAAGTATGGGGAAAATGGGCTTCATCTACTTGTTTACATTTGTCAGCCAAGAGGTACATTTTTTTTTTTGTATTCCAGCTTTTTTTAACTTTAAAAAATTATAGAAAAGTTCAAGTATTCACAAAAGTAGAGAGACTAGCATAATGAACCCCAGGTACCCATCATCCAGATTCAACAGTCAACAACTCATAGTCTCATCCCTGCACCCAAGTACTTTCTTGCCCTACACTAGATTATTTTGAACCCAGTCACAAACATCATGCTGTTTCATCCATAAATATTTCAATATGTATAATAGGTAATTCCCAGTCTATCCTGGAGGCTGATTTGGTGGAATGAATATTGTAATTGTTGGTAAGCAAACAACTAGAAACCTTTAAGAAATTGAATAGAGCCTATGCGAAGATTGTTTAGAACTAGAAATTGCATCACATCAGCAAGAATTCAGTGACCACATCTTCCCTTTCTGGCCTCTCTGCATCAGATACTAGCTGTAGGTATGCCAAGGCGTGCACAAGGAGATTTGTTATTGAACACACTGTTTAGAAGGTGTGTGTGTACCGAACATGAAATCCAACCTATCATCCAACTCAAATAATGAAAGGCTCTCCTCTTTTTTTTTTTAATCACCTCATGTAGTGTTTGTGTGTGGATGCATTTTTAAAGAAAAAAAATTGTATAGAAATGAATTAGATAGTTTACTCAGTAACTTCTGGACATATAGCCCAAATGATATTGCATAACATTCATCAATTACGAATATTTTTGTTATTGTTGTTTAAATTCTTTTGTTGTCTAATTGGAAAACTGGTAAAATACTATCATTTTCCAGATAAAGTTCTTGGCAAGTTTTCTCTCTTTCAAACCCCCTAGGACAGTCCACAGCTCCATGAAAACATGAGTCAAATACATTACAAATTTCCCAGGGAGAATCAACATCTTTTCCAGCTGTTTGGATAGTCTGTCTAACATCTGACCACAGCCCTCATCTCCCAGCATTGTTCTGGGCTTTTACACTTTGACTTTGATTTGTTCAATGTTATAATTTAAAAACTGAGCCAATAGTGTGAGTCTTCACTTTTTTTCTTTAAGACTTTTAACTCTTTATCATTTACAAAAATAACAATTATAACTTAAATGGAAAAAAAGGCACCAGCCACAAAAGATATTGCCTCCCTAGGTATTTCTCTTTGACAGTGCAAAATTCCTTCTTAATGCTATCAAACTTCTCTCTCTTTTTCCTCTCTTAGGTAATTTTTCTATTATTTATAGAGCAAAGTATCTCCCAACTATAATATCACAAAGAACTAAACTTGTTTTGATTGATTAGTTTCAGGTTTTCTATTTTAAATGCCTTTTGGCACTAGCCTATGTGTTTCAATTTATTCGGAAGGAATGCTTTTGTGATCATTCCAATTAATCCCTTGTCTGTTTTGTCTGGCATCGGTGTGAAACTAGTTATAATAACTTTAAAGTTTGGCAAGCTGTATAGTAAACTGCCCAAGGTGGGATGGAAAACTTTCAGGGCCCAATTAACAAAAGTCAACTTGTCTTCCAGCCTATCTACACAGAATCATCTGTTGCTTTGAGTTGTCTTTATAACCGTTAATAACCTGTGATGAATAGTTCAGGGTAAGAAGGTGAAACAGAGCAACTGTGTCAGTAAGAATGGATTCCAGAGTTGAAGACCAAATTTCAACACATAAATGTGGAGCGTGTCCACACACACACACACAGAGTTAGAAAGTTTGGAGTGAGGAGTAGAATGATGCTATAGAAAACCTGGAACTTTGTTCAAGCTATTTGTCAAAGAGGAAGTGATTTCCATTTCAAATGTATCCTAGAAGATGAGTTGTGTGGATTTTCATACCTGCCTCTGTACCCACCAGAAATTGGTTCAATGATCCTGATTCCAGTATGCCATTCAAAATATAATGCAACAACAAGAAAAAACAAAAACAAACAAACAAAAATATAATGCAACAACCCACTGGTGGTTAAACATAATTTAATGTGTTTTTATTATGACAGGTTTTTTTTATTTTCTATTTCCATTGACTATCTTTTATCTTTTTCCTTTTTAACTTAAAAATGGACATTTATTTCACACTTTTGGACTATCACCTTGAATACCATTCTGGGGGAGTTTCCCCTTAAGCTTTGTCCACAGCCAGTGAGACAGCGTACTAGATGCATACATGGACATGCACCATATTTTGGACTTAACTCTTCCAAAGTTCTCCTTCATTTCTAACTTGCAGTCACCTTTAAGTGTGCCAAGAGACATGCCACAATGGTGGGGCCATCAAACCACATTTTCATTTAAAGATGCTCATATAATACATGCAAAGTTCATCTTAATTTATGGTATTTTTAATGTCTAAGCCCATGACACCATCACAACTTCTTGAATAAGTATGGATCATTTTTAACAGTAAAATGTTTTAAGCTTTCACCTTTTTATTACTGAAACAAAGAAAAGTTCTTGTATTTTCTTACTTCAGAATTCTTCTAGGCCCTTGAGGAAAATTGTCAACTCACAAAATTCAGAGATCATTATCCCTTTGCATGTTTCATGGTGAATTTTGTTAAGACTATTACATTCAAAGCAGAAATAGGTTTTTAAAAAATACTAAGCATAAAAGAGATGACTGGAGGTAGGAACAGACCGGCTCTTATCTGCTTGGTAATTCTACCTGATTAACGAGAGCTTGTACCTAAATTAATTCATCCTTCTCTTTGTTCATGCTGCTTTCTCTTTGCTCCTGGCAAAAATGTGCTGAAATCACTGTTGTCACATGTTTTTAATTTTTGAAAATCCATCCTTCTAAGATAGACGTGGAAAGAAAAACTAACTGCACAGAACACCACATTAAGAGGAAAGTAGTTGAAGTTCTGCCATGAATAGTTACCAAAAAAAAAAAAAAAAACAGTATGATACTATTTGGCCTCCTCTCCCTAGCTAGGGAATTCAAATTGTTGAATACCTAATAGTACTTTTGTAATATTTCAGTTTTTAAAAAATATGCTGTGGTGGACAAAGCATGCCTGTTATGTAAACATATAGTTACTAAAGACACTAGCACATATGTGAGTATTTCAGAAGATATAAAATGTGCTCAGACAATGAAAAATGAAGCGTGTTTAAATGTTCTCTATCAAGAGCTTAGAAAAGGAATATATGTATGTGTATGTATGACCAAACCATTATGCCGTACACCAGAAATTGACACAACATTGTAAACTGACTATACTTCAATTAAAAAATAAAAATTAAAGTTAAAAATTTTTAAAAAGAGGTTAGCTCCTTTGAAAACTGCAGACTCCCTCAGATCAGTAGGAGTAGGACATAGCAGCATACATTAAATAATGATTTCTGGCCATTTGCTTACTAAAATTAAATTATGTTTAATTTGTCAAGATAATAAGTTTGTATTTTATTTGGCTATAAAATTCTATTATGTTTTAAGATATCTTAATGAAATGAGTCTCAGTGAAGAAGTTTTGTTTGTTATCCCCTTCCCTCCCCCAAATGTTCAAAATTAGTTTGGTATTTTAAACTTCTGTGTTTTAATATGTGGGATTTTTAGATCATCATAAAATAGAAAAAAAGTTAAGAGTAAGAGATCAGCTATGCCAGCTTCTGCTACTGTTTTGTTGACAAAAATATTGATTATTGAAAACTGTATTAATTTATTCAGATAGCTTTTTGGAGAGTGCAGTTCACATCATGTAATTTCACTTTAGCATGCTTAACTCTCTCCTTTGTTAAAGAGACAAAACCAAAACCCTAAAAGTGCGATGTCCCCAAGTAGCCACTCACAGTTCTCATTCCATCCCTGACAAACTTCTTGAAAACACTGTCTGCACTGGCTGTCTCCAGTCCCTCATCTTTTTCCATTCCAACCACTGCATAATAATTTTCCCCCTTTTTAAAAAATTTTTTATTGACATATAGTCGTTTTATAGTGTATCAGTTTCTGGTGTACAGCATAATGTTTCAGTCATACATATCCATACATATTTTCATTTTCATATTCTTTTTCACTATAGGTTACTACAAGATATTGAATATAGTTCCCTGTGCTATACAGTAGAAACTTGTTGTTTATCTATTTTATATATAGTTAGTATCTGCTTTTTATAGGATCACTTCTTTGTTACCAAATTCTGTGGCACTTGTCAGTCCTTATCTCTTTTTTTTTTTTTAAACCTTTTGTACCGTTTTTGTTATTATTTAGGCCCCACTTCCCTATTCCCCCCAACCCTTCGTGGCTTCTGTTGACACTGTGTTCCACTGCCTCTCTGCTCACTTGTTTGGGTCTCCTCCACTGCTCATTACAGTTGATGGTCCCCAGGCTTCTTATCATTAGACAAATCTCTCTACGTGACTGTGTGGCTGCCCCTGGCTTCAGCTACCATTCATGCAAGTGACCCCACATCTGCCTACTGAGCAACAGGTGTGCGTGTGTATCCGGTGCCCCGTGGGTCCCACAGACCTCTCCAAGTTAGATACATGAGGTATAATCCTTTATCTCTTGTTCTGCCTACTCTTTCTGTTTTTCCATATTCTGTGAATCTGCACCAGCATCCCACCAATCCAATTTTTGTCTCATCAAGTCCCCTGTAGCCTTCATAGCCTCATACCAACCGCTTTTCTCTTCATCTTCATTCCTAAAATGTCTCATCTGCATTTGGCTCTTCCTCTTTGGTTCGACCTTATCATTTAATACCTTTACGTCTTTATTGTCACTTTAATATAATATTTGGAAAGAGAAGAGATAAAACTTGTATGATGAATTCATCGTGTTTAAGCAGCAGTCGAAACCAACTTTTAAATTAAACTATTAACATTTTGAAAAAGAAATACAAATAGACACAAATTTTAAAACTAAATAAACTGAGATTATACTGAAGACTGTTAATTAATGTTTTGTCTATAACATTGCAGCCACTTCCATTCAAACATGTAGAGTAATTTTTTTAAATGGGATTGTAATATATGAACTGATTTATATTATTCCATTATAACATATGTATACTCCTTTGCTGGTAATTATAGATCTGAATATCATGTCATGGCTTTATTATATGGCGACAGCATAGCTTATGGAACCAATGCCCTGTCAGTGGAGGTATAGAACATTTCCAGTTTTTCATTATTATAAAAAAAAGTTTTATTCATACATCCTTCTATACTTGTCCTTCTATTTGCCAAGGACAAATTCCATCTATTACAAGTAGATTTATCAGATTAAGGGGATACATTGTTTTAGGGCTTTTAAATTCGATTGCCAAATAACTGTCCAGAGTGTTAATACCAGTTTATATACTGTCCTTAGTAGAATATGAGTTTGTTTATATTCCCCACACCCCACAATAATAATCATTCTTACACATTTTCAACTGATTGGATAAATGAAAAATGGTAACTTAGTTCATTTACTCTAATTTAAGACAAATTTCTCAAATGTTTGGTTATCTGGTTGCCAAACTCACAGTAGATCAGAAGCAGGAAATTGGAAGAAGAAAGATGAGTTGCTGTAGTCAGATGCATTGGCACCAGTGTGAAGTAATGGCAGACAGACTAACAGTGAGGAAGGATACAAGAAAACCAAGGAACCAGATATAGAACCCTAAGCTGCGTGGTGCATGGCCCATTTAATTCAAGGTCCCACAGCCCAGCTCCCCTCTGTGGTCTCTAAGGCTTTCACCATATTTCAACACAATGTCCCCCATCTTAGCATTTTGAAATCCTACAAAGACAGTAAAACCTTGGCTTGTAGAAATGGCAATTAATTAAATGTCAACTGTTGTCAATCAGTTGCAGATTGCTAAAATAATATTCTTTGTTTAACCTCTCACAAAAAGTAAAGCCTTTAAACAAACTGTTAGTTGCAAATTTTCAACCTTCCATTTACCTCTTCCACTAAAATAGTATAAATAAGTTTTGTGCTTATATCATTTGCTAAAACATTGAAGGATATGCTAATAATATATTAACAAGAAATATGTTCTAAGAAATCTTAGCCTGGAGAAAAGAATAATTCTAGCAGACATGATACCTAGCTTTCAATTTTAAAGAACTACTGTGTGAAAATGTACTTATTTGTATCATGTGGGCAGAAGTTAAAGGAAGGCAGATTTCTAACAATTAGAATTTTCTAATTCTGTCAAGAATTTTCTTATGAAAAATTTTGCAAACTATTAGACCTCAAAGGAATCTTTGTAGTCAAAAATAACAACTCCTATGTTTTATAAATAAGAAAACCAAAGCCCAGAATGGAGTAAATCACTACCACGGGAAGTGAAGTGGGACTCTAGCTCTCCCAACTTTTCTTCCAGAGCTTTTTTTTTTTTTTTTTTTTTTAAACTATAACAAGGTACCCCTCACAGCACAGCAAGGTCTACATTGCTAGAGTGTTCAATCAGAGTTCCATTTCTAATTCTCAAAGATGTTGTAGAAAGGATTTCTACAATCAGTGAAAGTAAGGTTAGAGGACTGTGGAAATCCTACTAGCTCAAAGATCTCATCAGTTTTAAGTAACTGTTTAAAACCAGTATAGAAATACCTTTAGGTGCCTTCTCTAGGGCAGCAATACCAAAAAAAAAAATTTTTTTTTAAAGAATAAAATGACTTTACAATGGAATATTATACTAATTGATTTTGGCAGAAGCCTTCCTGTGAAGGGAATAGTCTGTAAAAGGAATGACAAGTAAGTTTCATCTCCTGTCCAAGTGGAGGGAAGAGGGGGTAACACTGACTGACAAGACTCTGTAGATATAGCCAGCCTCATTAAGGAACAGAGCCTCAGTCCTCTGCAGAGTTTGTTTCGGCTGGAGTGGGATACAGCTCTTACGTTCAGCCACCCTCATCTGCAATCTTCAGATAAGAAGAGAAAATACAAGGTCAGTTCTAGAAGAACCTAGTAGTTAGAAGATTAAAAAATAAAACAAGTTTCTGGCTGGGAAGAAATAACCATCTATTTCTAGGATTTACCTGGCAATTAGTTATCAAAGATGTGAACAATTCAAGTTACATTTTAAAGTCAATTTTATATTCTTGAATTTTTATTTTTAATGCATTTTTTTCCATAAATTTTACACAATTAGGGGAAGAAATAAAGCTGAATCTCGCCTCTCATGTCAGAAGACCCTGTGAGTTTCTATGCTGGCTCCTATGGGAAAACACTTTTTCACCTAAAGCAAGAGGCTAACTTATATTCTTCAGTTCTAGAATAAGGGTTTCAAGATGTATTTTGACTATGCCAAAGTCTGCAAAAGTCTTGGAAAACCAAAGCTATAATGTGGAAATCTGACAGGCTTGTACTGTGATCTGCTTCTTTGGAGATAACATGTTCATTTTTCATTTGAGGGAGGGGATAAGTGTGCTAATTAGGTAGTAAATTTCTAGTGTCAAATTCCTCCTATCCTTTATTACCTTCTTTCCTCTGTATCCTTGGGGAAATGTTGTTCTGTCCTACTTTTTAGACATAATACTCGGGTAATAGTGGCTGCAGATTAATAACAGCTCACATGTATGGAGTACTCTCCGAGCACCAGGCACTGGGCTGAATGCTTTATTTGCATTACCTCATTTAAAACAGAGAGTTAAGTAATTTGTCTGAAGTCACATAATTTGTAAAGCAAAAGATAAAGCTTCATAGACCTCAAATTTTTCGAAAACTTAGATAACTCTCTTTTAGCCATCACCTTCCACTGTGTTCTCTTTTGATATCTGTAAGATAATTATCTTCATAATTTTTTTTAATTTACCCTAAAACTTTTCATTTTCACCTTTGATCTCATTTCAGTGAACCAAAGATAAATGATGAGGATCTTTTCACATTATTTAAACACTTCTGTGAATTATTTCTCATTGCGTATGAGGAAAATAGGATAGACATTTGAGATATATTTCTGAGCAACCCCTTGCATGGAGACAATAAGTGGATGTTTTTGTTTTGAGATTTTTAACAAGCTGGTTCAGATATGTTTCAAAATGAAACTTACTGTTCAAAACCTGACACACACGACACACTCTTGTATGGTTCCAATTATGGATACCGGGCTGGCCTCCAACTCCCAGGATCATTCCTATAGAAGGTTCTGTAGCAAAGAGTACGAATTATTTTCTCAGTGAATTAATGTTTGGTAACATGGAGCTCCAAATATGTTGTACTTAATGGTAATTATTTATGTAGATCACTGTAATCCCTAAGACAGGGTACCTGGACTAGAATACATAATTAAGCATAGTCTATGTTTACATCATAGCTTTTAATTTCATGTACCAAGTATTATAGATATTGTGGTCCCTGTATGTTTACTAGAATACAAGTTATGCAAGCATTTTAGGGAGCAATTTGCTAAGACCCATAAGAATTGTAAATGTATATTCTGTTTGACCTGATCCCCTTACCAGTAATTTTCCCAAGAGGTAGACTTAGGAAAGTACACTGATCTATATAGATATAAAAAGATATTCACAGAAGTCTTGCTGATAATATTAACAAACCATGAACAACCTAAACATTCATCAAGAATGAACTACTTAAATAAATTACATGGCTTCTATATAATAGAACACCGTGTGATCCCTGAAAAAAAAAATATGGCCAATGTCTCTGTACAGCTGTTGAAAGCCTTTAGGATAAATTAAATGAAGAAAGCAAATGTCAGGAGTCTGAGCAGTATGCATTTGTCTGTGTGTGTTTTTCTGAAAAGATACACATATATTAACACACACAAGAACAGACTCCTAAAACATAAAAGATCATTTTTTTTTCTGGAAGGATACACAGAAATATAAAAAACACAATTAAGAGTAATTCCGCAGCATAGGTTGGGGATGATAGATAATCATGAGGCTTTTACCTTCTGCTTTACGCCTTTCTCTATCCACTGCTGGAGTTTAGTAAACCTCTGCATGTATTTCCTTATTTATTTTTCACTTTGGTTATTTAGATAATAGAATTAGGTACAATATTTTTCTCTCCCAAGCTTTGGTGTAATTACATGAAATTAGTAAATGTTATTCAAAATACAATAAAACCAAAAGAAAATACTTTCTGTTTTTTTTTAGGATCATACTAGATCCTTGAAGAAATAATAATTTCTGAAGTCTATGACTCTCCTTTTACTATTTTCCCTAGTCCAAACAGTGATTGAAAAAATTTTGAGCCTGCTCAAACTATTACCATTTTATACAGAAGCAATTATCTCATTGCCTGTTTGTCTTTGATATTCCCCAGTCCTTGTCTCGGTGTAGATAGAGGACAAGTATAGTGCAGATGCCTAAAGCCCTAGCATTTGGGCCATATGGTACCAGACAAGATACAAGAGACCTCTAACAAGAACAGGCCCCTTCTAGTTCTTGCAATGATGCATGCTTTGGGGGAAGTTAAAAAAACAGCCCCAGGATCCTACCCACAGTATTCCAGAAAGGTGACCTGACACTTTTATTAAGTGAGTATCAAAGGCACAGAGGATTGAGAGTAGTGGAATTGTTTCTCAGCTGGGAGTTTGGAGGCCTGGGATCCAGTCCCAGCTCTGCCATTAGCCCTGTGACCTTGGACAAGTCACTTAACCCTCACCCCTACAAAAAAGTGGAGTGGCCACTTACCTTGACAGTAAAACAAATCATACATACTGATATTCATGATAAAAGTTGAGCCTTAACAACTTGGTTGTCTAGCGTACAAAGCATCTTGTTCATTCTTCAGTTGGCAATACAAAAGTGCCGCAAGAGAGGTCAACCTTGAACTGAATGCTCCTGTCAGGACAGTAGAGAAGGGAGGATAAGCTATGTCTCATTAGACATTCTCAATTCTGTCCTTAGATTAAGTTAGAGCTTGAGAGATCTTTGTGCCTCAGCTTCATTGGGTTGGACTGCAAAATGCTTTCACTGAAGTACATTGACTTTTGTGTTGACCCTGAGCTGTCATCAAGGGCCATGAGAAGAAAATCACTGTTGTGGATATGTTGTTTTATTATGTTTTTTCAGTGTACTTTTAAAAAAATGTTCAGATATTAAATTCATTTTAGAATTTGCACCAGGGAAATATTTATCTCTTCTGCCAGCTAGGCTTACTTCAGCTTGTGAGATAATGAGAAGATGGTTTATACATTATACATACTCATTTTAGCCTGTCTCTACCAATTTTCACGTCTTTATGTTGGAGAAAACAATACCCATTTTTAATCTCCTTTGACTTTCAAATTTATGCCTTCACTTGATGTCTTTTCACTTAAACTGTAAACTCATCTCACCATTTGTCTACTCAACATCTCCATTAATTCATTTATTCAACAAATATTTATCAAGCACCTACTGCATGTTGGGCACTATGTGTCAGGCTCTGCTCTAGGCTCTGGGGATGCCGTGGATATCAAGACAACAAGTCCCTGACTTCCTGGAACTTTGAGTGCAGTAAAAGAGGAAGATCATAAACAAGATAAAGTAAAATATATTCTGTTTCCTTTTGTATCTGCTTTTTTAAGCTATCTTCTTAGTGGTTACCATGGGGATTATAATAAACACCCTAAATTTATTACAATCTACTTTGAATTAATTCCAGCATAGATTCAATAACTTGTAAAAATTCTGCTGCTGTGCAGCTCTGTCCTCCCCCCATTTATGTCATTTTTCTCACAAATTACATTTATACATTGTGTGTCCATTAACACAGATTTTAAATTACTATTTTTATGCCTTTATCTTTTAAATCATATAGGAGATAAAAAGAGGTGTTACAAACCAAAAATACAATAATATTGGCTTTTGTGTTTACTTATGTAGCTACCTTTATCAGAATTCTTTCTCTGGTATAGCTTTGAGTTACTGTCTAATATCCTTTTGTTTCAGCCTGAAGGACTTCCTTTAGCATTTCTTGTAGGGCAAGTCTACTGACAAGGAACCACCTCAGCGTTTGTAGATCTGCTTTGTTTCTAAAGGTTAGTTTTGCTGGATATAAAATTCTTGGTTAACAGTTTTCTTTCAGCACTTTAAAATTTTCATCCCATTTCTTTCTGGCCTCCATGGTTTCTGATGAGAAATTTTCTACTAATCTTATTGAAGGTCTTTTGTTTGTGACACGTTGCTTCTCTTGCTATTTTTAAGATTCTCTCATTGTCCTTGGTTTCTAAAAATTTGATTATTGTGTCTTAGTGTGAGTCTCTGCAATGATCATTCCTAGAGTTTGTTGAGCTTCTTGACTGTATGGATTTATGTCTTTTATCACATTCTGGGAGTTTTCAGCCATTATTTCATAAAATATTTTTTATTTTTCTTTCCCTTTCTCCTCTTCCAGGATTCCTATTGTATCTGTTGGTATACTAATATGGTATCCCACAGGTCTCTTATACTGTTATTTTTCATCATCCTTTTTTCTTCCTGTTCCTCAGACTAAATAATTTTAATTGACCTATCTTCAAGCTTACTTACTGGTTCTTTTTTCTGCCTGCTCAGATCTGCTACTAAAACTCTCTAGTGAGTGTTTTAATTATTGTACTTTTCAGCTTCCAAATTCCTGTTTGGTTCCTTTTTGTACTTTCTATCTCTTTATTGATACTGTCTGTTTATTCATACAGCATTCCCTTGGTTTTCTTTAGCACTTTGGTTTCCTTTAGCTCTGTGAGCATATTTAAGACAGTTGATTTAAAGGCTTTGTCTAGGACATCCAGTATCTATGTTCTTTAGGGTAAATTTGTTCATTTCTTCTATGAATGGGCGATACTTTTCTGTTTCTTCACATGCTTTGTAATCTTCAGTTAAAAACTCAACATTTTGAATATTATAACATGGTAACTCGAAACCAGAGTCTTCCCCCTTCTCAGGATTTGTTTTTGTTGTTTGCTGTAGGCTGTGGCTATTTGTTAGGTAACTTTTCTAAACTTTTTTGTAAGAACTTTGTTCTTAGTCGTGTGTGGTCTCTGAATTCTCTGTTCCTTTAGCTTGTGTTCAACTAGTGTTTTCATAGAGATTTCCTTGAACACCAGGAGCCAAAGGAGAGAAAGAAAGAGAAAGAGAGTTAGAGTAAGAGAGAAAAACCCTCTTAGGTCTTTTCTGAGCATATGTGCTTCCCTGAGCATGTGCATGACTTTCTGAATTCCCCAGTATTTACAAATCCTTTTGAATTCCCTGATTTCTCAAATAAACTTTCTCTAGCTTTTCCTCCCAGAATTTTGGCACTCTGTTATATGCCTCAACTTAATCTTTTGCCCCAGGTGGCTGCGGGCTTTTTGTTTGTTCCACTTAATTCAGAACTTACTCAGCATAGAACTCCTTATAAGACAAAGACAAGTACCTTACATCAGTCCTTCAGGTAGTCCCTAATAGGTTAGAACAGACAAACACAATTCTTTCCAAATAAGGTCTGCTCTGCTCCCTCCACAACCAGGGACCAGGATCCAAACTGGGAATATGGACTGTCATCTTCAAGACCACTGTTGAGCTCAGGAGGAGAATTGGTCCAAGACATACAAAAACACCATAATGCTTTCCTACCCTTTTCAGATTGCCTTTCTGTTTATTCAGCGTTTCCTTGGTTACTGTAAATCTTTGTTTTTCTGAAAAAGGTGATTCTGACAGTTGTTGCTTGATTTTTAAAACTTCCCTTGGGGGCCAAGGCCCTCAGAGCTTTGTACTCTGCCGTTTTTGCCGATATCATTTTCCTGCCCTACTTTAAAATATAAGTTTCAGACATGTATTTTGTTTATCAAAACACTCTTTCTTAAACTGTAAACTATTTTCCAGTTTTAGAATTTTTAATTGCAGTTGTAATCCTTATATCGTAATACAGCTGTAGGCTCACAAGGATGCTTTGCAAATAACATATTTATAAAAAGGAAGTGGTAAATCACATTATATTAGTTTGGCACTAAAATGATTAGATAGAAAATTTAACTCTTCAAAGTAACCTAATTGTTGAATAAAAGGAATTTGGGGGATATCAGGACTGAATGGAGGGATATAGACCCTTCTCCAACTTTGCTATTTCCCTTTGTATTATAATTCTTAGCTGAAAGTAGTTCTTTAAGTTCTCCATTCAGGGAGATCTGTGGAGCCAGGCCTAGTGTGTCACATGAAAGGTACTTAGTAAAGCTTTGTTAGATGAAGTTCAAGTTAAGTAGGACTAGGACATTGCTGTTGTATTGAACAAAAGCAGAGGATATGCATTTCCATGCTGGAAGGAGTTTAGAGACTTTTACCCAAGAAACTGTTTCATAGATTCCAGAAGACAGTGTTGGAAAATGGCACCTGTGTTGCCCAAGAGCAGGTGCAAAGTGAAAACACTGGAGTGAAAGTCAGAAATTAGATTAGTGCTCTTTCCATAAAATTGTTTCCACTTTACAAATAATGCTTTTAAAAAGAAAAATCCTTTTTTCTATGCAAGGACCAGTGTAGTCCTAGTAAGAAGTGTGTTGGAGGCAAACTTTGGCTAATAATGCCTAATTTTCCTGTCTGAGATTTAAGGCCATATATGTGAAACACTTGACCTGAAGCCCTAACGCAGTGTAAATGCTCAGTAATGTAACCTCTTTACATGGATCCTTAGAGTGGAATATGAGTTTTTAATCACTTTCCAAGCTGTCAGCATTTGGTGTGATAGGAAAGCTGTTCTGAGGCAAACATGGAATGGTTGGGAAGTGGGTGGGAAGTGGAGGAGGCAGGGACGTGGTATGTAAGGAGTGGGCAGGGATCCAGCAAGACATTGGGCTATAGATCATAGAAATGTTATTAGAAAATAACTACCTTATTCTTTTCCTATCATTATAGTAACTGATTCCCTCCAAATAATAAATCAGTATACAAATTTTGTGCCTCTGGCATAGGTCTTAAATCCCAAGAGAGAGAAATGTATTTCCAGGTGATGGATGGAAAGAATCCATGTAGCATCCTTACTGAAGTAACTGGACCTTCCTTGTCTATTTTCATGCTGTCATCCTTTAAATGTGTTATCCAGACTCTAAAGGACCCCCAGCACTAGTTTTCCTAATATCCAAATAATTCTGCCTCTTGGAGGAATGAGAGAGAGCCTCATGTCTTTTGGGATTTAAAAAAAAAAAAAAGGTGGATGAGAAGTACCTTGTGTAGAGCAGGGAAGTCTCTGGACCAAGTACATACTCAACTACAGATCTGAAATTTAATTATCTTAGATTTTGAAAGTGGAATGCTGTTTCATACCATATGTTTAATGTGCATGTGCATAAAGTTAAAAAAAAATCCAACGCCATCTCAGAACTTGATTGTAACCTTGAAGGAGAACACTTAGTATTTTCAAGGGTTTATCCATCATACAAGATTAACATAGTAACAACTGTTGCTTGTGAGTTTGCATTAACAAATAGGCATATTATGATGGATCAGAGACTTTTTGATATGTCCATATGAATTGTGATTATACAAGCTGATTACTTCATTAAATGAGGACAGCGCAGTAGTACATGGGATATTTGCTCTCACCTTCCCTTGGCTGATGTCTCCACTTCCTCCAGGTATCAGTGTGAAAAGAACACAGTGCCCTCTGCCCCTGTCCATCCTCTCACCCTCCCCCTCTCATACTAAAAAGGTCCTCCCCGGCACTTTTCATAGTGCCTGGACCATCAATAGCACTGACCATGACTGCAGTTAGTTAAGATTTTGTGTAATAAGTTGTCTGAGAAGGGTTTCCCTCAGTATACTTCCTGCTTCAAGAAGTAGTGATATTAGAAAAGAGTATTAAAACAGACAAATGTCCCAAATTATTTTCTTGTATAAAATAAACTCATTTTTATTTACAGCGAATTTATAATGTTTTAAGATTCTATTAGTACTGTACTCAATAATAAATCCCTCAAGTAGTTTGTATAGTGCTGTGTATAAGACACTATATTATCTTCCCTAATTCCTCTGAGGTAGGTAATAGCTCATTTATTTTACAGATAAGCAACGGAGGCTCCGAGAGGTTAAGTGACTTGCACAGGATGATCGTGGATCCCAATATTTGGCAAAATGAGGGCTCTGATCAAGCCCCAGTTTTCTTTCTCTACCACAGCTGCATCTCTTGAGGACTGGTCTAGTTCAGCGTACATATAAATATTTATAAACATTATGTCATTGTTCCGAACTAGTAGATCTTACTATTTTGACTGTTTTATGATAGTGGAGCTGCACAGCAAAGTGGACATTTGCAAAAGTTCAATCTATTGCCATTTTATATTCCCTTTGCTTTAAAATTTTAATCCTTTGCTAGCAGCAACAAACTTTTATATAAATAAAAAAAAGCATTTTCCTATTGTTATCTAAATGCTTAGCACACCTGGAGTTACTCTTTGTAGACTCTTCTTTATACTTGCACTGTGAAATCACAGTACGGCTTCTTATTTGATTGTTTGATCATCTGACACCTAATAATAAAAAAATTCATTGGCCCTGTAATGGAGTTTCTACTTTCTTAATGTTTAAAAACTTTTAGAAATTATTTCATTTCTTAAACAAAAATCACAGTAGGATTAAATAAGCATTTCCTTCGGGAGATAAAGATTGAAATTTGAAAGTAAATCACTACTAACTTTAGGCCAATAAAAAAAATTCTGTGGAGATGATTTTCTTCACATTCATTTTTTTAAATGCGATACTAAAGCCAGGAAGTGTCATATAAAACAAGCCCAAAGCACTTTTTGTACCTAAGCTAAAAATTACTTCTGTGGCCTTTGACATATCAAGGGACTTTGCTATTATAAAGCAAGCATAAGAAGAAATCTTTTCAACCTTCTAAAAATTTAAACATAGAAACTGTTTTTGGTCTAGGCAAGGACTCTGATTCTCTCACACAGTTTCCAAAAATCACAGCACAGATTGTCCAAAAAACATTTGTACTAATTGCTTTGTTTATGAAATTTGAGTTATCATTCCCAAAAGCATGAAATGTAAATGAATTTTTTTCTTTTATCCAATGCCTAAGAGAATAACGCAGTTTTTATATATTGGGGCAGTTGGTAAGGGAGAAATAATTGTTATAATTTTAAAGCATAACACTCAAAGGGAAAAGACCCATGGAAAAACTGTAATTTTATCAAGGTACGTATATATTTATGTACTGATATTTTTAGTGACCACCATATCAAACGTATGTAGGGAAGGAGTGAGATTTTCCAAAAAGTTGTATTAAGGTATTCTTGCGTTATCTAGATCAGCACTTTTTAAAATGTGGGCTATGGACTAGCACTAATTCACAAAATGTTTGTACCAGTATGCAGCAAGCTATGTACAGAAATTAAGAGTAAATATTTAAGAAACTGATGGCAGCTTGACATTGCTACAGCACCCAAGTGCATGATTTTGTATTCTTACAAAAGCATAGCTTGACCTATGATGCATTAGAAAACAAATACAAAATAAATCAGGTCCTTCTTCACATGTGGTATTAGAAGCTCTGAGGTAGTTCGGGGTCCACAAACTTTTTCTGGGAAGAGTCAGATAGCAAATATTTTAGGCTTTGCGGGCCATCCTCTCAGCCCAACTACTCAACTCTGCTGCACACAAGTGCCAGAGGAGACAATATTAATCAGATGAATGTGACTGTGTGCCAATTAAACTTTATTTATAGACATTGAGTTTTGAATTACATCTTGTTTTCACCTGTCAAAAAATACAATTATTATTTTTATTTTTCCCCCCTTAACCACTTAAAAGTCTACACACCATTCTTAGCTCCTGTGGGCTACACGAAAGTAGGCAATGGGTTGAATTTGTACCTCGGACCCAGCTTGCTGATGCTTGAGCTAGATCACCAGTCCAGCAGTGTTCCATGATAGATGCTGTCATTTCCCTGTCTCAATGATTTTAATTGCTACTTACTTCTCTGCAGTTTGGGTTATTATTCAAGAATACCTTAGAGCACTCATAATACTTAGAACATTATGTTTAATAAAGTCAAGAAGGAACTTGTTCCAGGTATCACTGTGGGAATAAATTTTGGGATTCCCTGTGACCTACTAGTTTACATGAACTTTGCTTAAAAGATTAGTCAATCCAAGAAGAGTGGGATGGAAGATCTCTTGATTGGGTGCATAAGTATGATAGTGGATTCTTTTAATTTGTTGTTGGGAATGGATGAGGATAAAGTGTTTAAATTCTGCTTCATTCTTATCCTAAAATTCTTATCCTAAAATCCGTTTTGATGATCATCAAATGACAGAAAGCTGTGAGTAGATTGTGTGAATTTAGGATCCAAAATAGAGACCTGCTCAGATTGCCCCACTTTGTCTCAGCTCCATTTTTGTCTCATACTGTTAAACTCAAACCTGGATTCTAGCTGCTCCCACAGCAGACCAGCTACCATAAGGCCATCTATTTCTTGTCTCAGAAATCTCTGCTTGACTCATTAGAAGTGGTTTGTCCCTGACTGTCTTGAGCACTAGTACTTTTACATACTTTTATTACTTGGTTGATCTTTTACATAATCATCAAATTATAACATTCTTGTTGTATGGTATTATGGTTTTACATATTAATTTTCCACATTATCATAGCACATTAAAAAATTTTTTGTTTGTTTTTGGTGGGGGAGGTAATTAAGTTTACTTTATTTGTTTGCTCTATTTATTTTATTTCTTTGTTCTGTTTTAATGGAGATACTGGAGATTGAACCTAGGACCTCTTGCATGCTAAGCACGCACTCTACGAGCTACACCCGCCCTCTTAACTTAGCACCTTTTTCTCTACTTCATTTAAAAAAAGTTTGCCATCAAATATCTGCATGTGAACTAAGCAAGCCATTCTGAAACATGTCCACATTGAGCAAAGGCACTTATTTTATTATTCATTTGTTAATGTTTAGTTCTAACTTCAATTTGGGGGATTTTTTTTTTTCACTCTTCACATATGCAGAGGTCTTTCAGGAAGAGAGTTACTTGTCATATTTCAAACCTGGGAAGACCTTTTATCAAGTTGATAAAGTTCAGTGTCCTGAACTAACAGGGCAGAATCTCCAATAAGAGTATCTGTTCCTTTTTTGTTCTCTTTCAAAATGTAAGAGGTTAACTTTTCACACATGCAATGGCATTTTTGGATTAAGTCAAGTCCTCCAAAAAAGTGAGAACTCTGAGACAAACCAGTATTCAAGGAGACATGTCCTTGGAATAGGAGCAAGCCCATTAATGCTGTATTTGGAGTAAAGCGTGTTTGATCTTACACATGCTGTCTTCCATGTTTGAGTTTTAAGTGAGGAAGAAACGACACCTCCTGAGATTTGAGAACAAACTGAGAGAGTTGGTTCCCTAATTGTGTTATAAATCCATAAAAAGATCCATTTTGAAATCCAGCAACTTTTAAAATAGGCACTTTGCTGTTTTTTCACTTGAAAATCAAAATCATACTGTTATAAGTGCTTTCTTCATCAATCATATTTAATTACATAATGTCTTATTCTTTATTATTTTAGTGTATTCAGGGATTTAAAAAATGCCTATTCTGTAGCAATTTGTATACTGAGTCTAGTTCTGGTTACCTAGCCAGTTTATAAACACATGTAGTAAAGGGCACTGATCTAGTTAGAAATTGAGTCCCTTACACACGCTGTATCCAGTGGGAATTAAATTGTTAAATTGTTATTTTACATACATTGAGTTATTCTTCCAGTGAATATTTATCAAAAACCTATGTGGGAGGCAGTACGTAGCTTTTGCCTTATTTAGCAAGCTTTTTAAGATTATAAAATTTTTTTTCCCTTTGAGTATTATTTGCAACCAGAGACACTTCTAAACTTAAAGAAAACCTTAAAAAAAAAAAAAAAGGAGTCAATTCTCTTCAGAATGGCAGTAAAAGATAATGGTGTGTGTGTGCTTGTGTGTAAAAGTCTGAGTTCCAAGCCCTGTGCACTTAAGTTCTAGTAACATGTCTCATTAAAGCCTTTAGCCCAGCACTTCTCAATAAATGGAGTTCTGATCCATGGGAGAGAGTGATGAATGGATTGTGGCTTGCTTGTTCTGAATATCACCTACTCTGTGCTTCTAGAAAAGTATTTTAGCAAGTGTGTGACTCTTAGTTAATGAAAAAGGTTAAAATATGTAAAAAAACAAATTACCGTTATTGTTCTCTTAATTTAAATTTATCCACTTGAAAGTGAGGACAACTATTTCAGTAACCACAGCTGCTTTGGAAATCTATTAGATAAAGGCTCCCACAGTACAGACTAATAGTTTTGTGTTATCAGATTGCTTCCAGATTCCTCTTTTATATTCACTGAATAAGAAAGAGTGGTTTGGGGGCTGTGGTATAGCTGAGGTAGAGCACATGCTTAGCAGGCACAAGGTCCTAGGTTCAATCCTTAGTACCTCCATTAAAGAAAAAAAAATAGTGGTGTATAGGACCAAATTTCTAATGTTTCTCTCCAAGAGACCACCATTAGGCAAATTCTAGCTCTTCAAGTCACAGAATAGGTATCAGGGCAAAGTTTACAAAACCTATCAGCTTCCATTTACTGTTTACTTGGTTAGGGAGTCTTCTGTGAGGCCAAAGGAACCATAATACACTGTTTTTACATAAATGATGGTAAAAGTTAATCAGGGAAAAGTTTACTAATATTTGTTAAGGGACCTACTGTTACATTTTAGTTGTTCTGTGTTAAACACGATTGGTTTGTCATCTGTTCTCCATTCCTGAACTGCCCTCATCTCTGTGTCGTGATCTTATGCACTCACTGTTATTGTCTCAAGTTTCCGGGGAGGTTGGTATGTCACTGATTCTTTCACCTGTGCTTATTCTGCTTTTCTGATTTATTAGTTGTGAGATCGTTTTGTTCATTGTTTCCTTACTTCTGCAGCCTTCCTTTTTATCTCATTCTCTCAACTTATTACTAATGTCTCATTTAATTCGTATTTTCTTTAGTCCTGTTGTATAATATCCTCATGGAGATTTTTTGCGGGGTGGAGCACTTTATTTTCTTCCAAAGTGGATTATTGCTTCGTCCCCACCCCTCCCTCCTTGCCTCATTCTTTCTTTGCTCCGATGGTCCTGCTTAGTTGTCCTGCTCTTTCTTCTTGGTTAGATGTCAGTTTCATTTGAACAGTTCAGTTAACAGCTTCTCTTTGCTCTCTAGTGCTGGTGAATTGTTCTCGCTTTCCTTTTTCCTTTCTCTGATGAGACCTTTGTGCCTTGCCCCCAGAGCTTCATTCAGGTGAGGATTGGAGCCCCCCGAGACCACATGCTACGGGAGGGGAAGCGTGAGTTGAACTGGGGCTTGTGCAATTGGTTGTAGAATCTGGACTGGATTCTTCTCAGTCATCGTGAAATGCCCCGCATTGAGGTTTGCTCTACGTACTCACAGATGAATCTCTTTGGAGGAGAGGGGATATGGGGGATTTTCTTCTCAGGCTTTGGATTAGTCCTCCAAATCAAGGAGGTGACGGCACCAAGAAGATCAGCCCCTGGTGTTTCCTTCTCTTGCCAAACCCTGCTTATCTCCAACAGGTGTCTTGCTTTCCCAGCTAATAGCGAGAAGGGGACACTTACGTGCTTTAGCAGTGGCCTCATTAGTCTACAGCAGGGGAAGGAACTTCACCTGGGCTGCTTCTACCCTCGTCCTCTGCCCGCCCTCAACACCCACCCTTCTTCAGATCTTCTTTTTCCTTCTCTTTGGCAAACCCCTTGTTTATTGCTTAAGATACAATAAATTCTGATATAGGCTAGGGCACCCATGTTAAGACAAACTCAGATTTAACACAATTGGCATTTGGCTATCCTCTTTCCTTCATCCCAGCCCTTGTCTTTATTTTGTTAACTTCACAGTAATGAGATCCCAGGTACATGATTGAATTTGTTAGACTCCTCCATGTAGTGTTGTAATGAAGTTGGGCTATAATTAATTAGCTTTACTCTATGATGACTCATATCCCTTTTCTTCTCCTCCTTTTCTCTCAGGCATGGAAAACTGAAATGGTGAGCCCTGATTTACTCTCCTGTGTCTCAGGAAATCCTGTGATAGCAGGGAGGAGTGTTCACTCTAGCTAGATTTTTCCATCTTTCCCCCAGGTTGTCTAAATACCACTTCAAATCTATTTTCCCTCAATTGGGCCTGTTGATGATAGTTTAGGGGATTTTGTCCACCTACCTTTCCCATCTCCAACCTAATCCTTTATTTTCTTGGTATCTTTCTATTCCTGGGCACCACTTTTTAAAATGATAGTGTGGTGTTCTTCCTCACTGGGTTGATTTCCACTAACAGATTTTTCTTTTTTTTTTTCTTAATAGTGATTTTAAATTGATTTCATTATGCTTTAGGGGAAAGATTCTATAATCTGACTTTACTCTGCCACCTTAGCCTTGAAGTTCTGTTTCTAGGGACTTCTCATTTATTATCATATTTAATCTTCACAGCACTTCTTCAATGTATGATAGCTGATAGTATCTCTAATCCACGCTTGAGGACACAGGGTTTCAAAGAGTAAGGCTTCCCAGTGTCACACGGCCAAGGGTTGTAGATCAAGGTCATGTGCAAACTTGTCTGTCTTAAAACCTGTGGTCTTCCCACTTCCACACTCAGCCTCTTCATACTGCTGTCCGATGCTGAGAATATCAGCAACCCTTCTCTGGGCTTTAGTTACTTCATCTACAAAATGAGGGAGCCGGCCTGCAAGGTCCTCCCAAGCTCTGAACCTCTATGTTTATGGTTAGTGGAATGAGAAGACTACATTTTACTTTAATGTAAATTTATTTGACTTTACATTGAATAGGAATGGCCGTATATTTCAAGTTTAAATATATATTTACATATTTCTGCAGTCAGGAATTTTAGACTATATAAACCTTTTTGTTTTCTCAACTCATTTTTCAGGTGCTTTGGAATTTCACTGCTGTTCTTTTGAACATATGGTGTTGGCAATAGTGAGGTTGGAAATTTTTATTCAGATGTTCGTCTCTTTTCCCCCTCTATTATTTTGTCTCTGTTTAACACTTCTCAGAGGGCTGAGAATGCCTGAATCAGAAGTAGTGTGAGGCCGTGAAGCAAAGTGAAATTAAATAATCCATATGGCGGTTAAACCCTCAATCTTGACCTAAACAAACTGAAGTAACTAAGCAAAGATTACATTAAGGAGCCTCCAGATCACTGGTTCTAAGAGTTTATCATCTACAAGATCAGCTGACTGATGTCAGCGTATGTCTGGCCCTCGTGCGTGCACTAAGTGGACCGCAAGCGTGTCGGTGTTCACAGCTGCGGAGCGATAGTGGTGCAGAAGCTGGGGTGACAGTGGACGTGCTTTTTCTCAGCTTCATTTTGTTCATTTGATATTCTTTGAGCACCTTATATTTGCCAGACACTTTGCTGGGCCTTATGTATACAGTAATGACCAAAAGAAATGGTACCTGAGCTGAGCTGATGGATTTCTAGTAGGTGAATGAGAAAATGTAAAAGTCTAGAAGAATACAAATAAGCACAGAAATCAAGAAAAGAATATGGTCCTGGGCTGGAAAATAGCTGAGAGGACAGCGGGGAGCTATTCACTGGATGATGAGGTCATTTCTTTATTTCATCCCTGACCTCATATATTCCAAATCTCTTGCTCAAACTATTTGACCACTCCCTTCTGGACTTCTCCTAAAGCCTTGTATCTAGTCTGTCTGCCTGTGGACTTGATAATATTTTAAAACTCCTTTTAGTTAAAACCCAAGTGTCTGTTCAAGGCCTGCTATTTCTGGCTCTGTGCCAGGCCTGGAGGTGTTTACCATGTGGGTGGAAGGTACTGTGAGAGCCCTGCAAGGACCTCTGCTCATTCTCCATCCTTCTCCCTGTGCCCCACCCTTCCTCACGACCTTTATCTCCCTGCAGAGCATGGAACCAGGTGTCGGGGTCGCTGTCTTCCTTTTTGTTACTGCCACTCCCGGAGCATCTCTTTTCCAGTTAAAAAATCCCACTTTCTTTGCCTTAGAAGCCACCCATACACACTTGCCATCTTTTGCCATCTTTTGTTCTTGGAAACTCCAGGTTGAAAGTTCACTCAGCTCCCTGGACTCTGAGTTTCTTAAGCCCCTTCCTTCTAAGTCTTTACTTCCCTGGACCTCGGCCATCCTCCCTGAGGCCATTCTCTTCTAGGAGTAGCCACCCCACCTCCAAAATCTCATTTTCAAGTGCTGTAGCTTGGGCCATCACTTCTAATCTTTTCAGCTCGCTTACTCACATCTGCTTGTGAATAGCCGAGCCTGACAGGAGGAAACAACCGACCACAGTCCCAACTGGCCTCTCGTTAAATTGATGGTCAGAAGGCTCAAGTGGCCCCCCACCTCCCGGCAATCTTGCTGCGTTTCCCTGGTCAGTCCTCAGGGGAGGACGCCTTCATCCATTCTCCTCCCGTCACACACCTCCAGCATTCCCTGCCGCTTCACAACGAATGACCTCGCTTCTTATTTCACTGAGAAGATAGGAACCATCAGAAAAGAGACTTCATCTTCCCATGTCCAAATTTACTAGCCTGCTTTCCCCACTACCTTTCTGTGGGTCCCCCTTTCACCTTCTGAGGCTGCCCTTTCTGACATCGCTAGTTTTATCTCCTCTCTAGTGGATCATTCCAGTCAGGATATAAACATGCTATTACATGGCCTATTAAATTTTTTAACTCTTTCTTTCCTATCCCTCTCCCTTTCCTCCAGCCAGCTCCTCTCTTGATTCTTCACTCACAGTAAAACCCCCGGGGAGAATATTTACTGTGTATTTGCTGCCTCTCACCCCACTTCAAGCCCCACTAATCGGTCTTCTCATGACTGGGCTCCTGAGTGGTCCACAGGGGATCCATCCTTTCCTGAAGCACCGTCTTCCCCTCTCCATGCTGGGATGCAGACTTCCGTCCTTGGACCTTTTCTCCATGTACACTCACATCCTAGGTGATCGCATCTTTCCTGTGATTTTAAACACTCTGAGGAGTCCAACATTTATGTCTCTAGTTAAACCTCTCCACCGAGAGACTGTTCCCATGCTTCCTCAGTGCCCCCACTAGTATGTCTGGGGGCATCTTACATTTAAGGCTCCAGCTCAAACCCAATTCCTAAAGTTGGCCTGCTGTTATCTAATAGTTCACATGTGAAGTAGACTTGGATTCTGCATGTTCCTTTTACAGAGAATTTATCCACATAGAGATTCATTCTGCCAGAGCCACTGGAGTTGTTATTTCTGGTGTTTTTTTGGTAAAACCAGAAATGGGCATCAGTTACCTTCATGTACTTGCTGAAAATCCTTGAAAAACGTTTTTGACTCATAAGAAAACAGTTTAAACCCAATAATCCTTGCTTCATTTATTTTTAATGACAAGCCCCTTCTGCAGGGGTTTTCTGCATGAACTTAACTGACCTCCTTTAAAAAGAAAACTCCACCTCTGATGAGGAAATTTATTTGTTGCATTCTGTCCTTCTCTGAGAACAGTAAGTTTTCCACATATTTCTGTATACATAAGCCTTTTTTAAAAGGATTGTGGGCACATTTTATTGTGAATTTGGCCATGGCTTAATGAAGTGCAATGTTAAATTTCTTCATATTTTAAATATTTTCTTTAAAAAAAAAATCATACAAAGTAAAAGGAAAGGAGAAGAAAAGAATGACTAATGCTTTGGTTTAACAAGTAAATAGCATTGTGAAATAAACCCGTGAGATTTTATAAGGTAAAAATCTGTCCGATCCACTCATTATTATGAAAATAAGTAGTAAAATACTCATCTCACAGGCAGTTCAAAGGAAACCCATTGACTAAACTTGGTAATTAATCGGTAAGCTTTAATGAGCAATATGATAAACTTTTTTCTTGTAAAAGCCTGACCTAGTACAATTTTCGTTGAAACAGTTTGCTTTTATAGAACAATTAAACTACAAAGACATCTTGAGAATTAAGTCAGCTGCATGATGTGATTATTAAACTATTTGCTGTTAGATGTACATTCAAATTATCAGAAGTTCAAAAGAATTGACATCACATTAGAAATGCTTCTTCTGTTTTCCATATTGGACAGAAAAGTTGCAGAAGTTATGGGCATACATGAAGTGTGTGTATTTCTCTCTTTCCTTTTTTTTTTTTTTTTTTTTAATTCATCATTGTTCTCTGTTAAATGTAAAAGCATGACGTTGAACTCCTGTGTCTATGAAAGTTAAGAAATGACCTATGGGCATTTAATGATACTAGACCGTGTATCATGAATGAACTCCTGTTAACTTCATTTCATACTGAGGAAAAAGTCTTCAAAACTGCGTATGTAACACTGATCAGAGTAGCTGCCTTTTTCTCAGCCGTCTTTGGCACTTTGATTCTACTCTACCCCTGATCAAATAAATCAAAGTTTGATTTTATTAAATTGCTCCAAGGTAGAGAAAAGTTCATGGATTTTTTTTTCTTTCATCATGCAAACCTGCTTTGTATGTCCCTAAGGGAATTAAGCAGTACTGTAGCACAGGTTGGTCTGGCTTTAAAAATTAAGGCCGTTAGTTGTTTTATTTTCAAGCAGAAATGAAAATGTTCTTTTTTCTGGATAAATCTCTGGGTAACATATCTAAATTACAGATTGCTATGCACACTTGTTAGAATCATATAGTGCTTAATTTTAGTATTTTATGGTTATTAACCCATAGACTTCAAATGTAAGGGAATCATGAGTGATACAGTATCTAACCTTCTATTTGCAGAACTGAATATTAACGGCTGAATATTTTCCTCAGTCTGAAAGCCATGCTGGCTCCCTGCCCATCATTTGTGTTATTAAAATTCCTTCATAAAATAGATAAGCAACTAGGATTTACTGTATAGCACAGGGAACTATATTCAATATCTTGTAATAACTTATAATGGAAAATAACCTGAAATATATATATAAGTGAATCACTTTGCTGTACACCTGAAACTAACACAATATTGTAAACTAGCTATACTTCAATTTAAAAAAGTAATTCCAGGGGCAAGGGTATAGTTCAGTGGTAGAGTGCATGCTTAGCATGCGTGAGGTCCTGGATTCAATCCGCAGTACCTCCATTAAAATTTTTTTTTAATTCCTTCCTACTTGCGGTATAGCCAATACATATTCTAGACAGAGAATTGATTGATACAGAAGATAGACTTCCTAAGAAACACTCAGTACACATTTGAAGTATTTGGGTTTCCTAATTGTTAAAATGTGATTGATTATTTTCCTTAAAATCTCTGCAAGAACTAGAGTCTTAAAGGGCTAGGATGCCTTTGTGGTGATTTGTATCCAGGTAATACTAATCTCCCAAACTCATTTTGTCTTTGTTTAAATGGCTGTGAAAGACAGGATATTTGCGGCCAGTAAATATATTTGAGCAATTCATTCTTATGCCTTCCAAGCAGAATATTTTCTGTAATACCAGAAAAATTGCAAAGATTAAGCATACATTTTAAAGTTCCAAAAGTAAATATGTACACTGATTCAAATAATGTAACTATTTAGCACAAGGAAACACAGGAAGGAAAGCAGCCTTCCACAAGAGCAGATTTGTGAAGAGAAAAACTTTAATGGCATTAGTAACCAACTCAATGTCAGTAAGATGGAAAGTGAAATACAAGCATTAACATGAAATGTAAGACTGTGGGAAGATACAGGAGATAGGTAATACTTTCATACGGAAAATTATTAGAAAACAATAGTTCCCTAAGTGAAAGGAAAGGTCAGGGTACTTGAATGAAAAATAACAATTGCCTTTTTATTCAGCATGACAATGACTGCATTTGGAGCTCTTCCTAAACCTAATCTGATTAATGATGCTTGAAATATGCTTAATTTGGGTAGTTGAGGGAAGTATATTCCGGAAGAAATGCAACCAAGAAACACACCATTTGGTTGTGAGTCTGAGAGTCTTCACTGTAACTGACCTAGACCTAGAGGAAATCTCCAATACATTGAAGAATTTTAGTATAATTTTATGATGCTGGGAAATCTGTATAGAAAATGGGAAAGATTCTCATAACCATAGAAAAATCATTCTAATTCATCCTGATTAACTCTAAACAGAGAAACAGTGAACTAAGGCTAGCATGATTAGGTACCAAAGTAATGACTACGATAAATACCAAAAAGAAGATTTTTTTTTTAACGTTTAAACAACCTGGTTAACAGATGGTTGGGACATCTTAGGACAAAAGATTGATGTGTGCAAAATAATATAAGGGTTATTGATCAGAAAATGTATACAGGCTATCGTAGAAATATTTGATGTCTTAGTTTTTTGTCCAACAAAGTAAGAGTGTTTACCGATGCATGCAGTGGGGAGGTATGTATGTCATACTGTAGTTGAGTTGCTTACCAAGTGTTTTTGATGTCATAGGTATTACAAGCTAGCTTACATTTAAAATTTTTTTCACAGTGTTAACTCTGGATAAACCACCTCTTGTAACTAAAAAGGAAAAGAAACAGAGCAGAAAAAATGATATATTGGAAGAGACATACAAATGAGAGCCAAATTAAAATTAAACATTTTGCATGTTTATGGACTCTCCTAAATTTTAAATACCATATTATTTGAGGGTGTTTATCTTAACAATCCTCTGGATCGAGAGAAAATTATTTCAGCATTTTAGTATTATGTGTATCTCTGACAGTGAACTGTTTTATTTCTGTTCTCATAAGAGCAAATATGAACACTGATCTGACCTCAGTATGAACGGCCCTGGCAGTTGTTGAGCCCCAAGTGGTAATGATCTTGCTGTTGTACCAGGTGTGGACTGGGAGGACCATTAATGTTCCTGTGCTTTCTTTGCCCTTCCATAGCCTGCCCCTGATTACACAGACTTGGCATATCGTTGATGGTGGTATTGTTATTTTGATAACTTATTTCCCACTTCCATGGGGGTCTTTCCTCTTATGTATTGAACGTTGTTTAATCTACTGACCTAAGAGTTATCCTAGAAAAGAAAAACCAGTGTAAATGTGCTAAAAACCAAATGAGACTTTTTAACCCCACTTCAGACTGTGTGTGTGTGTGTGTGCGTGCGCACGTGCATGTTCGTGTGTTGTACTGATTCCACGATAACCTTTTATCCCCTGGACACTTAATTTGTCATTGAGGACATCTGTGCTTAGGGCTTGAAGGCCCATTTTGTATTTGGTCACCATGCCAGAGGTGAAAGCCATTGCCATTAAGCCTCCGGGGAGGGAGAACTCTTGGCAGGGTTCACTGTCAGTGGGTGTTTTTTTCAGTTCTGTCAGGTCTCTGTTCCCTTGGGGGAATTTGTACCCAAAGAGTATTGAGTTTTTTCTTTTGATTTTTTTCCAAAAGCATGTGTTTTCTGCATTCCTATTTTATGGTTCTCTGCAAAGGAGGAACATTTTCTTTCCTTATTTGGTTTGGATTTGATTAGCAATGTTTGGGATTTGTTTCATCTTTTTAAAGTAAAACAAGCTAGAGGTAGCTGGGGTGATGGAAGTTGCACTGAGCAGGGAAGCAGAGCCCTGGTCCCAGCTTTTCCTCCAGCCAACCCCAGCAGAGGGGCTCACACAGCCTGAGTCCCATCGTTAGGTTGTATGCAGATGAAATGCATGGATAAATGAGAACACTGGGCACTCAACCTTTAATAAACTTCAGAATTCTATATTCCTTGTAATAATAATGATAGTAACAACAGTAGCAGTAGCAGCGATCGAGTTCGTCATAGATGTTCTTTGTAATTCCCCTAACAACCCTGAAAGATAGCTGTGTATTACTTTTCAGGAAAGGAGGTAAGGTTTGCTCAATATCATACAGGTAGCAGATGGCAAAGCCACAACTGAAATTTAAGCTGGTCCAGCGCCCTGCAATTGCCCCAGTACTCTGATCATCCAGCCTGGACGATGGGGTAGTAGTTGAGCACGTAAGTTTTAGAATCAGACAGTTCTGAGTTTGAAAGTCAGCTTTTCCCACTTTCAAGGCATGTGACCTTGGGCAAGTTCTTTACCCTTTCTCTAGGCATTGTTAAACTGTGATGTGGGCAAAAGCCACATCTCCTTCACAAAGTTGTTGAGGATAAATGCACAAAACCATGTAAAGCACTAAAAGTGGAGGTGTGAAGCAGATGGTAGCTTTTGCCCTTGGTTGCTTATTTTTAATCATTATTTCTAAGTAAAGAGGCCTAACATGAAGATATTTATATAAAGAAATATTTATGATTATGTTTTAAATAAATATCAAGAAATACTGTTTTATTAGGTCTTATATATGCATCTCTTTCTAAATACAAATTTTTTCATAACCAATTTCTTTTTAGAATTTCCTTTCTCTTCTCTGAGATTACGAATAAATATCTGAGATTGTCTAAGATTTGTGGTGGTGTTACTGTTTGCTTTGGAGGAATATGGCCATCAGAGTGCAAATCAGCCATGAATAAATTCCCCTCCTGGTCCCCTCTCCCCCCCCATCAGTTGGCCCTCTGCACCACCCAGATTTACCCAGGAATCCAGAAAACATTTAACCACATTTCAAAGGATTGCTATAAAAAACTCACGGAGAGCTTGCCTTCCACTGGGCACTGTCCGAGGCACTGAGGTTGGGATATTTCCAAATGGAAAAGTCCACTAACTGTGCTCAAACAAAAGAATGATGCATACCAGACATCCCTAAAGAGGATAAGCTTGCTTTTGTGTTCTTGAGTCAGCCAGTATCTGAACAGGATTCTGCCAGTATTTTCTTTTTCTTTCTTTTTCTTTTCTTTTCTTTTTTTTTTTTTTTGTCAGTAACCTGAAACTATTTAACTCGACGACTTTCACAACTTCTCTTCATCACTAGTGTGGATGTCCCTATTAGCAGACATTGCTTCCAGCTGAGAGGAGGTGTAAAGAAAAACTCCTTCGGTCACTGGGAAAGTAATCCAAGAAAAAGTGTTAGGATATGAGAGTGTTTACCAAGAAACGAGTAACACCCAAGGGACTGCTGTTACTTAATAGCTTTTTTACATTTGTTTATTAAGTGGCTTAATTCTTTACTTGAACACTGCTTTGCACCCATTATGTGGTAATAGTATATGAACTGTGATCCACTGTCCTTTTTCTCCCTGTTCATTCTTCAGTTCCATGTCTTTATTAAGGACATTTCTGAAAAATGCCACCTTTGGGAAAGGGCTGTGGATTCACCCATGTGAGAACTCTTTTCTGCATAATTAGCCTAATTTTTTTTAAATCGAATCTTAGCCGTCATTGTCCCAGTGTGTTTTTAACTCTGTGATGTTACCAGCTTGAATATTGAATTTGAGGCAGTAAACCTTCCTAAAGAAAGATGTATACTGTGCTTTCTGCATCATCACTGAAAAGAATTTTGCTTTGAAGCCCAATGTGAACACTTAATTTTTATTTGCTATTATACAAGAGTCTCTTTGAGCTGACAAATATGAAAATATGACTGTGATTTCGGCAAGAGTCCAGAAACTTTAGAGAGAATGATGCTTTTATCTTTTGAAAGTCTTCTGACTACTGCATTATTCTATTAATAGATGGAAAATGGGTAATAACATCCTTCAAGGCCTTCTTCTGTTGGAACTAGTCTTCCTACAAACTAGAGAGAAAAGATGTGTGTGTCGAGTAGTTAAGAGTTTAATGTACATTTATTTAAATCTCCTGTCTTTGGGCAGCTGTGAAATTGATTTAAGAGCTCTGTGTGGCCCAGTTTCCTTTTTTATTTTTTTCTCCAGTTATATGCTATCCTCCCTAGAATTTCAGCTAAACAATAAAAAACAGTACTTTTAAGTTGATGTGCAGTTACATACTTAAGATTTCTTGTGAAATGGCAGTAAGGAAGCCCTGAGCTAAATGGCAGCTTCCCTGGCATCCAGGAATTCTGCGTCTGTTTTTGTAGTCTGCCGAGGGGTCCTCCACCAGGTACAGTGGCAAATAAAAGCAATGCAGCTCACTCTCTCCTGTTGTAACAAATAACTAAAGATTTAATGAACGAGTAAGTGACACTCCAGAGGGAATTTTTTCCTCGATCAACTAAATGTACATACTGATCAGAGGAAACATTTCTATGAACGTCTATCGAAAAGTCTTTAATTTAAATAACTATAATAAATTCCATGTTTATTTAGAACCCCAGGTGAATCTTAGTGGTTTCTTTCTCATGCAAATTGTCAGAGTAAAACAAAATGCAATTATTTTACCAATCCTGACTGATTTAGAGTTAGAGCTTAAAGGCCTCTGCCCACACCGCACTCATTTTTATAACTTTAGGAATCTTCAAAATCTAGATTTAGCCCTTTGGGCATTGCTAGTTAAGCCAGCTTTGGGGAATATCCTGCAAATGTCATTGTGCAGATATGCTATGTGGGCCTTCATCTTCTAAAACTGAAACTGAGCAACGTAGAAGAAAGGGTAGATTCTCATTGGGAGAGATCCTAAACTTGATGTGTATTGAGGTGACTTTGTGAGTGTTCATTCTCATACGTGTGAACGCTTTCTCTTAACCTTCACTGATAAAAGGAAAGCTTTCTCCTGACAGTCAGGACCTGTGAGGGAATGCTGTTCACACTATACCCTTCCTGTGTCCTATGTCCTTTTCCCTTCTAGATTCAATTAGTCCTTTTTCTCAGGGGGTAATTCTACACATGGCTTCATGCCTTGATTTTGGAAGATTCTTGGAGAGCCTGAAACAAAGGTGGGTAGGGTTATTGTTTTTAGAAGAGGCCCTGAAGTTTGTCCCAAGAAGTGATGTCACAGAAAGAGTGCCGCAGAGGTGTGTGGTCCTATTCTAAATGAAAGTTTTTCGTTCGTTTCTTTGTTAGAAACTACAGCATTGATTCTGTGATTTATATATCCTTTCAAATAAGCCCAGTTATACCCAATGAATTTGGAGACATTCTGGAGACAAGAGGGTTTATAAGACAGGGCTCTGTTAGAAGTGATCAGAAATGGGTAGGGCTTTAAATGTCCTTCGCCCCAGCTCTACATTTCACTTGCAGTTTCTTGAGCTCCTCCATCTTTGACAAACTCATCTTTAGCCTCTATTTGCAAATCTCCATTCCCCGTAATCTGCTTTGTTACTGCCAACCACTTCCCATTTCAAAGGCTTCATTAACTCCCCACTGACAGTGTGTCCAGCATTACCTATAACCAATATCACAGTGAATGATAAAGACCACAAACATTGGCTCCAGCCTGCTTTCAGTTTCCAAATTTGGCTTTCACCCAGTACTTCTGATCAAGGCACAGAGTCTTCCAGAATGTTTATAATTCTGTAGCACCACTTCATTGGCGTAAATTCGTTCCTCAACCCAGATGGTGATCCGCTTATGAAGGTTTTTTCTTCCTTGCTTATTTGTTATTTCAAAGCCTGGGATTGGGAATAGTAGGTCCATTTTGTAACTGGTCTTTGTGCCAGAGGTAAAAGCCATTGGCAAAGCTCTTCAAAGAAGGGGGAGATGTTGGCAGGGCCAGGGGCTGGTGGGCGTTACTCAATTCCGTTTGGTTTATACTCCCTTGGGGAAATTTGTACCCAAAGCATTTTAAGTTTAGTTTTCTACTGCCTCCTCTCACCCTCCCCAAAAGCATATGTTTTCTGCATTCTTTATCCTAGTTCTGTCTTAATAAGCAGAAGTTTCCTTCCTTATAAGGTTTAGATTTGTTTGAAAATACTCACAGCTATGATTTTTTTGTAATGTAGCAAGGTATGGGCACCAGAGCTGTCCTTTCTTAGTTTATCAAGTGAATACAAACGCTGATTTACAAAACTAAATTTTGGGATCCAGCGAAGTGTGGGCTAATCTCCAGAAACCATGCATTATGTAAAATAATCATCAAGACATGGCAGTCTAAGGCCAGTGAGTGGGTTAGGGTAAGCCTGACCCATCAGAAAGAATATCTTCCATTAAATAGCTACTGTGCCAAGTGTGCAGAATACGGAAGATGTATAAGAAACAAGATGTATAATCTGCCAACCTACATGCGTATTTGGAAGATAGTTATCAGAACACAAACACAAACAAAACCTACCTACGAGGTGAGAAAAAGAAAGGCTTGTGGGGTAGAGTTAGAAGAAATGAAACACCTGACCTTTGGTCACTCTCATCTTGTTAGATCATCACTGGGTTTTTATGCTGTTGAGGAAATTGCAATGTAGTATGTAGGAAAATGTATATAGCTTTTTATATTATTTCTGTGGTAAATGATGGAAGAAAATAAAGGTAGCAATAATGAGAGAGGTGAGATTGGCTCCAATAAAGATGTCTATTGCTACAGCTTACTTTAAGAGGAAGATCCAATTTGAACCTAATGCCGAAACTATTCTCAAATCTGAAATATAATATAAAAACAAAAGAAGGCTCCCTAACGACTTGTAAGACACTACATCAAGCACACTACCTACATTGGTGGAATTAAATTACTTAATCCTTCATTAAATCTTAAGTTATTTGTTTCAACAGAACAAATTGTATATACTATGTGTACTTGAAGTGGCTGGAAGATTGTTCACATAATAATTTGTGTAACTGGCATCCTGGCATCACACAAAACCTGTTGGGCCAGACACAGCAACCCAAGTTGGAGGAACAAGTAAATTTGGGAGAGTTTCCCCTCTAAGTTTCTCATCATAGCATATGCCTATTTGTCAATAGCATATATTAATAGCATATAGCTAACATTAATCTGTCCTCTTTCTAAGCCAGGTAGAGCTGGGACTATCCATTAATGTTCATAAGGATTTGATTTTGAGACTAATCACGATTTATGATTTATGAAAGCCTTAATTTATGGCAGGTGTAAAGCATTCCATGTTTACACTGTTCCCTTTACTCGGTTGTTAAGAACATCATTATTTATTCTCACTGAACCCTTTCTAAGTAGAAGTAAAAAACGGAGGGTGAATCTAGTTTCCAGAATTCCCGAGGGAACCTGTGACGCTGTCTTTCTGCTTATTTGAATTGCTAGTATTTCAAACAGATTTCATTGAATTAAACTGGCATAAATATGGCTTATGTCCCTATACCAATTTATATCTTTTCTTTGGGGAAACCAGTTGAATGTTAAAGGTTTTTATGATACTCAGTGATAGTGGATAATTTAAATAGTTAAATTTAATAGTTGTCTTATTCATAGGAATGTCTTCTATAGTCAGCATGTGCTTTAGTTTACCTAGGAAAATATTCCCCCAATATGTTGAGCAACCTAGATTGTATCTATTACTTAGTTTTGGGACGAACTCTAATACCAAAAGCAAGATCATCTACGTTCTCTCTACTAAGTATCTCTTTCATTAACAGAAGTGATGCCTATTTTTATGGAATATTCACTGGCTCATTGAAATTTGTGAGTGCAAAGCATGGTAAATTTCATCTCTCTCAAGTGACTCTTTCCTTCTCAGGCTCTTTGGAGCCCTGAAGATATCTCTCAGCTGACCAAGAAATGTTGACAGGTTTGCAGGAACAGGAAGAGAAGCCACAGGTTGCTTCGTTAAGAGGAGATCTCTAGATAACATTCAAGTTTTAAGAGATACAGCAATAAAAGGGGTCTCCTTCTCTTTTCTCTTCTTTTTTTTTTTTTTTTCTGGTAGCCAACACAGTGTACACTGGATGGGAAGAGGCAGCCTATGTGGATATGCAATTTGTAGATTTACTATGGAAATATTTTATTTTACTATTGAAAATTAATTTGAGCAGTACTAGTAATCCATTTTTATTTATGCCAGGTTCTCCAGGTATTTAATATCATTGGGCTTTAATCTAAAATTCCCTATGAAATTATTAGGCTCTGCGTTACTCATAGTCAATGGATCAGCCCATCTTAAGAACAGAGTGTAAAGAAAGAGAACACTTCAGTTAGCAGCAGCTATGTCCATAGTAAACTACCCTATGCTTTTTTCCTTCTCTTCAATAGAAGAGTAGCATCAATTCTGCTGTGCCTTTCTTCCCCATTTGCATGCTGCCACACTTGTGCCTTGCAAGGGCTGCTTTGATTGAGAAGCCAGACCAGCCTGTGCATCAGCTTGCAATGGTGGGATCCACCCATTTATGGTAATACACTGAGCCTTCCACCCCGACTCATGGCCAAGTTCCTCAACACTGCTGTACATAAAATGTTTTGTTTTTATAGCGCCCTCAAATAAGAGAATTATCTTTCAGGATCTAAATTTAATAAAGGGGAATTAATCTTACACAATAATAGAAAAACTATTTTTTTAAACTGTTACTTATTTCTGATTCAGTGGCTTGGTAAAAAGACTCAGGTATTATTTGCTAACAAACATGTATAGTAAACTAGAGTTTTATAGCATCCAGAGAGTTCTTTTTTTTTTAATTTTATTTTATTGAGTTACAGTCAGTTTACAATGTTGCATCAATTTCCACTGTAACGCACAATTTTCAGTCATACATAAACATATATATGTTGTCACGTTCTTTTTCACCATGAGCAACCACAAGATCTTATATATATTTCCCTGTGCTATACAGTATAAACTTGTTTATCTATTCTATATATACCTGTCAGTATCTACAAATTTCGAACTCCCACTCTGTCCCTTCCCACCCCCCTCCCCCCTGGCAACCACAATTTTGTATTCTATGTATATGAGTCTGTTTCTATTTTATATTTAAGTTCGTTTGTTGTCTTCAGTGATATCATATGGTATTTTTCTTTCTCTTTCTGGCTTACTTTACTTAGAATGACATTCTCCAGGGGCATGCATGTTGCTACAAATGGCATTATGTTGTCATTTTTATGGCTGAATAGTATTCCATTGTATAAATATACCACAGCTTCTTTATCCAGTCAGCTGTCGATGGACATTTAGGCTGTTTCCATGTCTTGGCTATTGTAAATAGTGCTGCTGTGAATATTGGGGTGCAGGTGTCTTTTTGAAGTAGGGTTCCTTCTGGATATATGCCCAGCAGTGGGATGACTGGGTCATATGGTAAGTCTATTCCTAGTCTTTTGAGGAATCTCCATACTGTTTTCCACAGTGGCTGCACCAAACTGAATTCCCACCAGCAGTGTAGAAGGGTTCCCTTTTCTCTGCAGCCTTTCCAGCATTTGTCATTTGTGGACTTTTGAATGATGGTCATTCTGACTGGTGTGAGGTCATACCTCATTGTAGTTTTGATTTGAATTTCTCTGATAATTAGTGATGTTGAGCATTTTTTTCATATGCCTATTGATCATTCATATGTCTTCATTGGAGAATTGCTTGTTTAGGTCTTCTGCCCATTTTTGGATTGGTTTGTTTGTTTGTTTCTTATTAAGTTGTATGAGCTGCTTATATATTCTGGAGATCAGGACTTTGTCGGTTTCATCATTTGCAAAAAGTTTCTCCCATTCCTTAGGTTGTTGTTTTGTTTTACTTATGTTTTCCTTTGCTGTGCAGAAGCTTGCAAGTTTAATTAGGCCCCGTTTGTTTATTCTTGCTTTTATTTTTATTGCTTGGGTAGACTGCCCTAGGAGAACATTTTTGAGATGGATGTCAGATAATGTTTTGCCTATATTTTCTTCTAGGAGGTTTATTGTATCTTGTCTTATGTTTAAGTCTTTGATCCATTTAGAGTATTTTTGTGTATGGTGTAAGGGAGTGTTCTAGCTTCATTGATTTACATGCTGCTGTCCAGTTTTCCCAACACCATTTGCTAAAGAGACTGTCTTTATTCCATTGTATGTTCTTGCCTCCTTTGTTGAAGATGAGTTGACCAAAAGTTTGTGGGTTCATTTCTGTACTCTCTGTTCTGGTCCATTGGTCCATATGTCTGTTTTGTACTAATACCATGCTGTCATGATTACTGTAGCTCTGTAGTATTGTCTGAAGTCTGGGAGGGTTATTCCTCCAGCCACTTTCTTCTTCTTCAGTAATGCTTTAGCAATTCTGAGTCTTTTGTGATTCTATATAAATTTTATTATGATTTGTTCTACTTCTGTGAAGTATGTCCTGGGTAATTTGATAGGGATTGTATTAAATCTGTAGATTGCCTTGGGCAGTATGACCATTTTAACAATACTGATTCTTCCAATCCAGGAGCATGGGATATCTTTCCATTTTTTTAAGTCTTTAATTTCCTTAAGCAATGTTTTATAGTTCTCCGTGTATAATTCTTTCACCTCCTTGGTTAGATTTATTCCTAGGTATTTTATTACTTTGAGTGTTATTTTAAAAGGGATTGTTCCTTTACTTTCTTTTCCTGTTGATTCATCATTAGTGTAAAGAAATGCAACTGATTTTTGTACGTTAATCTTGTAACCTGCTACCTTGCTGAATTCTTTGATTAGTTCTAGTAGTTTTTGTGTGGAACTTTTAGGGTTTTCTATGTATAGCATCATGTCATCTGCATATAGTGACAATTCTACCTCTCTTCCAACTTGGATCCCTTTTATTTCTTTCTCTTGCCTGATTGCTGTGGCTAGGGCTTCCATGATTTTGTTGAATAGGAGTGATGAGAATGGACAGCCTCGTCTTGTCCCAGATTTTAGTGGGAAGGTTTTCAGTTTTTCACCGTTGAGTACTATGCTGGCTGTAGGTTTGTCATATATAGCTTTTATTATGTTGAGATATGTTCTCTCTATATCCACTTTGGTGAGATTTTTTATCATAAATTGGTGTTGAATTTTATCAAATGCTTTTTCTACATCTATTGAGATGATCATGTGGTTTTTGTCCTTTCTCTTGTTGATGTGATGTATTACATTGATTGATTTGCATATGTTGAACCATCCTTGTGTCCCTGGGATGAACCCAAGTTGATCATGGTGTATAATCTTTTTTATGTGCTGTTGGATCCTATTTGCTAATATTTTGGTAAGGATTTTTGCATCTATGTTCATCAGTGATATTGGTCTGTAATTCTCTTTTTTGGTAGTGTCTTTGTCTGGCTTTGGTATCAGGGTGATGGTGGCTTCATAGAATAAGTTTGGGAGTATTTCTTCCTTTTCAGTCTTCTGGAAGAGTTTGAAAAGGACAGGTATGAGTTCTTCTTTGTATGTTTGGTAGAATTCCCCAGTGAAGCTGTCCGGTCCTGGACTTTTATTTGTAGGGAGGTTTTTTATTGCTAATTTGATTTCATTTGTAGTGATCAGTTGGTTCAAGTAGTCAATTTCTTCTTGATTTGGTCTTGGTGGACTGTATGTTTCCAAAAACTTGTCCATTTCTTCTAGGTTATCCATTTTGTTTCCATATAGTTGTTCATAGTATTCCCATATGATATTTTGTATTTCTGTGATATTGGTTGTAATTTCTCCATTTTCCTTTCTTATTTTGCTTATTTGTGCTCTCTCTTTTCTTTGTGAGCTTGGCCAGAGGTTTGTCAATTTTATTTACTCGTTCAAAAAACCAGCTCTTGGTTTGCTTCATTTTTTTCTATTGTTTTTTTAATCTCTATTTTACTTATTTCCTCCCTGATCTTTATGATTTCCTTCCTTCTGCTGACTTTTGGGGTTTTTTGCTCTTCTTTTTCTAATTCTTTTAGCTGGTAGGTTAGATTTTTTTATTTGAGATTGTTCTTTTTTAAGGCCTGTATCGCTATAAACTTCCCTCTTAGCACTGCCCAGAGTGTTCATTTTTTATAACAATTTTTGAGTGGTATAAAGGGCTTTCACAATTCTGCTGACTTCTGTTTGACCCATAAAGGAAAGACATGTTCTGGTTTTGCTTTTCTCAGATGACTCCAGCCACCAATACTTTACATAACTCTTGACTTTTCAAGGTAAGACATTTAGTTTTAAAGTACTTCCATGGAAGGAAAAATAGTATTTACCCTCACATCCCCCCTCTGTCCCCTTTCCCATCTGTCTGACCAGCCTGTGTATCTTTATGTAATCATTTTTTTAGAAACTGATTCCCCTGTCTGGAATGCATATCTAAACAGAGGACTAGGTAACCCTGATACATGAGGCTAAGGGAATTGTTTCCCTTTACCTGTATACAGACTCTGAAGATGATCTTTCTTGGGTACTCTCTATTTCTGTTTACAGAAGAAAAGAATGAAATTTCAGAAATGAAATTACAGTTCTTTTTCTAAAGTATAAATACAAGGGCCATTATATAGACTGGTAAATTCATTAGTCTTAAAGCAGACATCCAAGCTATTGTGGGGGTTTGGATGACACCATCTTTACAGTAGGAAATCATTGCATCCTGAGTGTGCACTGGGCATTGGTTGCAGCAGTGAGTTTTATGTGGTGTAGACACCTAAAGGTGAGAGAAGAGACAATGCAGACATCTTGCATGAGCTCTGCTGAGCATTAGATGATGTTCTTCTTGAACCAATCATCCCGGCAGCCATTTCCTGGAATAACAAGGTCCTTGGGATTTTTTTCCCCAAATGTAACCCATAAATATGTCCGTATTTACAAAGAGAGAAGATAAATGAATGAATACCAGTGATAATTTGTAGAATTTGGGTAACTGGATGTATTTGTTTTTAAAATCTTCAAAGTTGAGTCTCAGTGTATGCCTCATATTTATAAAGGGTATATAGCAAAGCCTCTTCCTCTCCTTAACCCGAAATGACTTGCTGAATTTTAATCCTTTAATATCTATATTTCATAGGGAGCTTGGAGAATCAGAAGTGGAGGAAAAGATCTCAGGAGTCTTGGGATCCTTTCTAGTGAGATCACAGCCAGAACAGTGACATTGATTTTTATACCTAGATACTTGTATTTACTTTGCAATTAAAAAAAAAATTTTTTTAATCCAAGTGCTGATCTGAAAATACTGCCCTCATTGGTGTCTAAACTACTCAAGAAACCATACATCACTCCCCATCTCCTAGAATCTTCTCTGGCATTCAGATTCCTGTGTTCAAATTTGAAGTGTAATCAAAGACCCATCTCAAATCCTGCCTCCTCATAAAGATTCCAGGAACTTGAACTGCCGTCAGTCTGTGTCTGCGCTGATCAGGAGGATGGGAACACAGTGCTATGAGCTGATGTCTATGCAGTGCCTCCTACACACCAGACACTAAGCCAAATACTCTCCAGACAGCCTCTTGCCTAGTCCACAGGATAGCCTAAAAGACTTAGTAACGTTATTATCACCATGTTGATGAAGACACTGAAGCTTAAGGAGGTTAAGAGATGTACTAAGGTCACATAGTTAGTAAGGGCAAAGCCAGAAATTGAACACAGGCTGAGGGTCTGGAGGCCACCACTCTGTAGTCCAGCTTGAGTTGCTATCTCATTCAGATCACAGATTTTAAGCTCTTGGTGATGCTTAGTTTTCATTGCACTGTATTGGTCCTGTAGCCTCTCCTTGTTACATGCTTTTAATTTCAGATTCCCAAACACAACTACGATGACCCTAACCTCCATGTCCTTTGTTCCTCTATGCTTCTTTTTCAGAGCATAGTGTGGTCCTAAATGTGTGGTCCTCACTCACCTGTGTCCTAGATATGTGTCCTAGTACATGTGTGGTCAATGTTTGCTGAGGTTTATAAGATCCAATACCATCACTTTTCCACTAAGAAACCAGTTAAGTGTCATGCATAATGTCCCAGAGTTAGTAAGTACCATGAGAAATAGACAAAAAGTTCAAGAAAAAAGTTGAGGTGTCTGTAATTTAGGGCAAATAAGTAAGTTTAAAGTTCAGAATTAAAAAGCAATCTTGGAAATGGATGCTTCGCAGGACACAGATTTTTATTACAGGCAGTAGAAGGAGACTTTTGGAAAAAATGTTAAAAGACAAATTATAAGCACCTTTTGAGATATTTGAAATTTTTCTTCTGTCTAATACGTCTAACTTAATAGTTTCCTGATTTGAATATATTGCTTATCTTCTCCATAAATTCATGGACACTGATTTGGGTATTGGGGACTCACAAATTTCATTGATTTTGAAAAGAATTGGAAGACAGAGAGGAGATATACAAAGGAGGAAAAAAGGCACGTAAATGCATATCCGTATTTTATGGGAGGAAACTGCAGCGCCCAGTGCCACCCGCAGATGCTGCCGTTGGCCAGAGGCAGCTTGGTCGCTGTCCTTTGCTGGGGACAAGGGACAGGGGTCGTGGTTGTGAGCGGGAATGAGAAAAGGACAACAGGGTGGCTTTGGCCATTCACAGAAAGAAAATTAGACTGAATGTTGGGAGTTTTGGTTCATGCCCAGAACCTTCTTAGGTGACCTTGGGTTTAATCATTTCACCCAACAGGGTCTTGGTACCCTTATCTGTAAAATGAGAGGGTTGAAATAGGTGATGTGTCAGTCCCCTTCTGGCTCAAAAATTCTGACTCTAAGAATATCTTTTCCATATCAGTTCTTTGGAATGAATCGTATTTTCAATTCATCTAAACAGTTTTAAAATGCTGTTTAGAATAATTAAAGTAACACTAAGAAAGGCTTGAAAAGTAATCAACAAAATTGTGAATATCTCCCATAACGTCGTTTGTGTGACAATCTGCTAAAATTTTTTAAGCTAATAAAAGTAGAAGACAAATACCGAGTGAGTGCTTTTTAAGAAAGCTAAGGAGACATGATGGCAACTTTCCAAAGGCTGCTAAAGCACTCCGTCTGCTCCTCCCAGCTGTTACTTCTCAAGGTGCTCACGGGCCTTAGGGAATCTGACACAATGTCAGACAAATACCTTTCTCCCGACGCTTTTATTACCTCCTTTTCCTGAAAGTCATAATCTAACACCAGGAAGAGAAGTCATAGTCATGTCTCATTTATCTCCCAGGCCTCGCTTTCTAACTGAAAATGTTCATTCATGGGTCATTCAAATGGAATCTTAAGCTTTAGTTGCAAATGTTTGTCTTTTCAATTTTTATAATGTTTACGTGGTCTGAAAAAAAGAAATAACGAGGTTCTTAAAAAATTTTGTTTGAACAAATAAAACTTAATCAATGTTTTGGATATTACAAGATTTTTAATTTGACATGCCCAAGACTATACCAGAAATAAGAGAATGTCACAGTCTAAGTTGCTAGTAAATGAGTTGCTCAAAGTAAATCACCCTTACTTGAGAAAGGTGTGTGCATTTGACAACTTGCAGGGTGTGTAATTCATCCCCAGCACTCAAAGATCATTTTACCAAGTAGCCTTTTACCAAAGGAGTAGGGGGACAGCCTACCCATCAGAGGCAGCTGCATCATATTTATGGAGATATAAAGTTTTATGGTCTTCAAAATCAGATCACAAATACAAACTTGTGTTTCAAGTGGGGGAGATGTGAGATTTTTTTTCAGGCATGCAGGCGGTTATTTGTTTGTTTTGAGTTGTATGAGTTTCATTCTGTCTGTCCCTTACCAATGACAGCTGACAAAGACCAGAACTTAAATGATGCCGGGAGCAGCACTCTGCAAAATATGTTTGATCCTAAGTTTGAAGTCACCTCTCTTCACAAGACTTCGTTAGGGTAGAGTTGTGATTATACTCTCATCTCCAATGGCTGCCTCTTTCATCAATCATCACAATAACTACAAGTTTAATTTATGTCATTTGTATTTTCATTTTGTAAATTTTTTGGAGCATGCTCTATATACACTAGGCATTCAATGAATGCCTGTCAGTCAGCAGCATTTATTGACTACTGCTCTACATGAAACATATATAAAGGAAAGTGAACATCGTCAAGGGAATAGACATGTTTCAGGTTGTCTCTCTCTCGTGTTTCTGGTTCGGGATCTACACAGCTCAGCTGCCAGCAGAGGTGGAAAAGTGGCTGTCCTTTTCATATTGAATTGGTATGTACAAGTCTGAGTTTCCATCACCTACTCTAGGTCAAGGTAGTGTTACGTCAGTGTGGAACACTACATATGAATCAGTTGTCAAAATAGTGAAGTACTGGCCCATCCCTATAAGTTCTCCCCTGTTTATCTAACTGCGTTAGTCCTTCCCCATGACCTGAGCTACCCCACCATCCCATAACCGAAGGGATAGTTCCTGGCTTAGCAGGAAGCCTCTAGAGACGTGTTCCAGCACAACTGCCAAACCATTTGGATTGAAAAATACCCTTCTTGAGTATTTTAAATATTCCCCCTTACGCTAGGCATTATCTACACAGAAAGTTATCAAAACTTTGAGAATGACTGCATAAAGTTATTACAGTCATTGTCATTTAAAAGAAAAAACAGATTGAGGGACTAACTGAACTAGCATAGAACAGTGGTCCATTTATGATGAAAAATCAGCTGCTTCTCCTGGTCCTCTGGCAGGGGCCAGTTCTGAACTGTGTTGCAGCCCTGTTAGTAAACACAGACAAAGGGATGGAAATGTTCACTGAACTGTACAGAGCTGGGTATAGACTTCAGACCGAAGGAAGGAAAGAACTGAAATTTGGAGAAGGCTAGAAACTCAAACTAATGACACAGCAGAAGAATTGGTCTTCTTCATTACAAAGTGGCTGGCAGGCAAAGATCCACAATTAGCCAATAAATCAAATGGTGCTACTGTGTAAGTGAAATGAAACAGGAAGTGGTTTGACGAGCAGGCGCGGGTGGAGTCCACCTTGTCACTCAGGAGTTCCTTGCTTTAAAGGTATGCATTAACTTTTAACCCATGGATAGCGCTGATACATCCATAAAAGTGAATTCCAGAACTGAATTCGGTGTTTAAAAAGAAGAAACCTGAGTAGCACAGTGTGAGAAGCAGGGATGCGACATAGTGGTTTTCAAACTATTTGTTCTTGTAAACACCTGGCCCCTTGTTTATCAGTTCTGCTTTTAATGTTTTATATACATTACCCTGTTTCTCCCTGAGTGAAATCACCTGCAAAAATCAGTCCCATGTTAATTTTTACTAATCTTTCTTATAACTAGTGGGAAAATAAAGCACTTCTATTCTGGAACATAAGTTCGAAGTTGAGACCAGAACTGCCATAGTGTGGGTTTGTACTTAGCTAGTTACAATAGCTATTAGGGAGACAGTACACTCCCATGGGTCAGAACACAGTTCTCGAGTTTGACCTAGGACTGAACGTTGATTTCATCATCTCTTAGCTCTTTGCCCTTGGATAAGTCACCTACCTCTCTGAGACCCTGTTCCTCTATGAGTTTTAAATGTAGGCGATAATACTACCTGACAGAGCTGTAATGAAAATAAATGAGGTAATAGTTCTATGTCGTTTGGAATAAATAACGTGAGCTGCTATGAAGTCTGCAGTCTCAGTAGCTTACTATAGTTTATTTCTTGGTCACCTCGCAGTCCTGTGTGGGTCAGGAAGGCACCCTGCTCCTTGTAATTATTTATGGATTCTGATACCTTCCATCTCAAGCTGCTCTCTTTTGGGTCCTTAGGGTTCCCTCAATTCAACCTCCTGTGGCAAAAAAAAAAGAGCAAAGATTATGCATGGAAGAAGAGGGCATCACAGAAATTTTGGTTGTTCTGGAGATGGAAGGGGTATACATCCCTTGTGCTCCCACTCCCAGGACTCAGTCACCTGTCCACACCTAACCTGGCAGAGGCTGAGGTCCAGCCTTTGACACTAAAAGAAGAGGAGTGTAGATATCACTGTGCATTAGTGGTTTTGCCCATTGTCTAAGACACTGACCACAATGCTTAGCACATAGTAAATCATCAGTTTTGTTTGTTTTTTTTCTTAATCCAAGAGCACCCAAGGAGCTACTACAGCGCTCCAGACCATTTTAGCAGTTGCTCAAGAACTATGCAAATTAGTACAAAGCCATAGAAACACATACCTTCCATCAGGGAGCCATTTTTGCATAAAGTGACAGGAGCATAAATTACAAAAGCCAACCAAGCAGAGATACACACCAAGTTGAAGCCAAGAACCAAAACCCATGTGAGAACCTTTCATCTTGTCCACAAATACATTTCAGCTTTGAATATGTAGTTGGTTGAGTTGGGCTATTTTTAGTAAAATACCCCCACAAGTTTTTTTTATGAAAAACACTTGTGGAAAGGAAAGATTGGAGGTTCAGCATGAGATTTTTTTTTTTTAATTCTTCTTAAGAAAGACAAGTGGAGAAACTCCTAAGGGCAGAGGTGAGAGAGTGGGGAACACAGTTTTTATATTTAGAAGACCCAGGTTCAAATCCTAGCTTTCTAGTAAGTAGTTGTAAATTTCACTCATAAAAGTTACCCATTTTTGAGCACCTCCCCTGGGGAGTCACCTGTATTTGTGCCCCATCTGTACCAGAACTCTTCAAGGACAGGTGTTTATCTCTACTTAAAAAAAATCAGGAAACAAACACTTGAAGACATGAAATGACTAGTTCAAGCTTATATGTTTAGAAAGCGGCAGGACAGTGGTCTATTTCAAGTGGCAGAGTGCTAATGTGAGGACCAAAGCTGTGGGTATGAGAAACAGAGGGATGATTCAAACGCATGGTGCTCCCCAGCCCTGTGTGGAAGGGGCACTCCGTAAACATCAGTCCCCTTTGCCTCCCCTACTCCCATCCCTGTTGCCCTTCCAGAAATACACCAGCTGCCACGGTTCTTTGATCTGGAAGTCATAGCTATTTATTAAGTGTACACACAAGTGTGCTACTCAAACCTTCCCTTCCCCATCCTCTCTTGTTTCCCTAAACTACTATATGCTTCCTTTTCATATTACTGTTTGTACAAGCACTATGTTTGTCCTATTCCTTTTCTTCATTCTAAGAAAGATGAGCATGTTCGTGCTGTTCTGCACTCCACTAGAGTTAAGTCCTCTTGGCAGGAGTGCAGTTATTTTTGCAAGAGGTGGCTATTCTTCTATTTGTAGGTTCTACTGTGAATACTCAGAGGTTCTGTAAACCATTCCACATTCATTTCAGTGGCTTCCCCGATTCCCTCCAAGCTGAGGGAGTGTGACAATGGAAAGAGCTTTTGCTATTTAGTACTCAGTGTGTTGTATAACACCTTTGGTACACATCTCCTAGACTTACGATTCAGTACTTGAAGTTGTTAAAGAAAACTGTATGACTGCTGATCTTTGCAATATGGTTCCTGTTTTCACAGAGATTGGCAGTGATCTATAACAAAAGCCTCAATGGGGAGATGTGTAAAGGATATGTTCTGCCCTGTACAGTTGCCCAGTGAACGTTCATCCACACCTGTTACGTTTAAGATGAACCATTGAAGTGACCCTTCCCAATTGAGGACAGAACCAAGGGCAGAAATAAAAAGCCGGATAAAAATCCAGAAGATAAGAAATCAGTTGCATATGTCTTGTATTAATTTAACTGTACAGTTAGGCTATAGATTTGTGTTGATACTTTTTAAGTTTAAAGGACCTTCAAAAGGAATACAATTTGGTTTTTTTTTTACTGTTAGCCTCACCATATTACACCTCTCACCCTTCAATGTATAGGTAGGTTCCAATCAGCTCCTCAAACGAGAACTGTTTTTGAAAATTTCATCTGCTTTGTATACTTAACGTTCTTTCCGGTATTCAGACTCTTTGATTTTGTTTGCTAAACGTTTGTCCTGGGCCTGTGTTGCTTGCTGTTACTTTTGAGCCAGATTTTAAGAACTTCAGATATATTAGTATGCAATCCCCTGTTTGGGTTTTTAAAAGCCTCACTATCATCTTTGAAAATTGTTGAAATTCTGCTGAGTTTGAGAAGCCTCTTTCACTCCATGCCCGCCGCCCAAATCCAAATCACTCTCATTATCACATTTATGTAAATATTTTTGATATTACCCATTGCCAGATACCTTTAAAATGTCTGCTTTTTTCCAAGTCAGTCTCTATTTTCCTTCTCTCGGCAAATTCTCTGCATGATTCCTTAATTCATTAGTAGTTACACACTTGGGTGTCTAGTGTTCTTGGCTGTGGTACAAATCCGAGCCTCAGCTATCTCGTGGCCATATGTTCTTATTGCAGATGCCATGTGATTTCCAGGAATGGGAAACTCAGAGCCTCTTTCCAGTCTCCATTGAAGATTGATAGCTTAGAGTACACAATATGTGTTAAGCACAGTGCTGTCTTATGTCTATTTACCAAATGCGTTTTGAGGAATTTAGCTTCAGTTTGGATTGCCAGGTCGGTCCTGGCAGACTCATAAAATAAGAAGCAAAAGGGTCCCCTTCACTACTCTAGTGAGGAGTTTGATAAATGAGGGATTAGAGCAACGTGAAATCCTCCTAGAGGCGATGCAAAGATTGCCTGCAGCTTCCCCTGAGTATCAGAGAAGGTTCACCGTAGCTGCTCTTCTCAAGCCAGAAACTTGAAAAGCACTACTTTCTGGATCAATAAGAATCTGGGATATAAACTAGTAGCTTTTTGTAAAAGAGATCTGTTCCCTGAAGAGTAGTCTCTGGGATGGGAGAGGGGGATGGGGTAGCTTTCTCCATCTCTATGTTCTGTGAAGGCAGAGACTTCAGATTTTCTGTGTGTGGTTAGTGCCCAGATTGTGTATAGACTCCCAATAAACATCGATGATAATGTTGATGGAAAGTTCTCAATCTGAGCTCTCATTTCTGAAGAATGACGCCCTTGTCTGAAAGGTGTCTGTATCTTATCTCTACCAGGATCCCATACAGGCTTGGGCCTTTGGAGTCATTCTCCATCAAATTGGCTATGTTCAAATTCCTAAGAGAATTGTTTGATGAGTCAATCTATTGGTATGTTCCACTAATCTTCATATCTGAAGTGATATCAGAGCCACACTTAATGAGTTGCAGCTCTCAAATAAGTTGCTACATTGGACCTAAAAGGCTTTTCTCAGGCAAGTCCAGATATCCCCTTTCCCTTATCTGCTTACTTTCAGGGGCCTTCTACAGAACAAATGGCTGATCCTTTTCCAAAGGGACAGAATTTCCTATCTGATGCTTTTGTTCCCCAGAAAGAAAAGAAAGTGAAAACTGTTGTCTTCCCCTAGGATATTGAATCCAGAGCAAACTGAAGCTTTGTGGATTTCTTTTATCGGAGTTGCCTTCATATAAATATGAATAGGTGATTCCTGAATATCAGAGGTTTGGGTTAGAGTTAAAACATCTCTTTGAAATGCAGAGCAAAATGAAATGGTAAGACATCAAATGGTGGGATGTGTGAGTTTCCTAAGTGACCCGTCAGGACTTAATTTGCTCAATGTAATGTCTCCTTGTGATGTTAACAGCCTTGGGGGGAAATTACGTTGAGTCTACCAATCACTTAGCCTTTCCCTGGTTTCAAACGAGATTCCCCGTACCTTTATTTTTCCCTCAGAATATTCCAGGTTAGCTGTGCATTTGCTGGGCAGCCTTAGTACAAATGCCTTAAAAGCTGTACCACCCACTTCTGTGGTAATAAAAACTCTGAAAAAAATAAAACTTTGTGTTCTAGAACCTCATTTTCTATTTTTCTTTACTGGATTTGACTTTTCACCTGGATCCAGCCCAGTTGGCTTTACGGTACTCTCGATTAAATCTCTTCTGAGTGTTTTATGAGTAAGTTTTAGAATTTCTTCTCTGGAAGAAGAGACGCCAAATTGGGAAGCAGTAGGCAAGCCACATAAAGTCACCAGGCAAGTCCAAAGCCAACCTGAGAATAGAGGTGTTTAGAATTTCTTACTCAAAATTCAAAATCTATGATGCCCTGGTTGGGACTGTTGTTCTTGGATCAACATGAGTCTAAAGAAGAGTGAATGTGACAGGGTGCATATTTTGCATATGTCAAATTTCTCCCTTTTACTTTTCCCACTTTCACAACTAAAATCAATCAATAGTGTGGCAGCCAGAATATGGATTTCTCATTGATTGGGCCCTAAAAGGAGGAGCTGTCAGAAAGAGTATATATTCTGCAAAATAAAATGATGTAGACATTGTTTAAACTGCTTCATGCCAGATTGTAGTTTTCAAGGCCCTTTATATTATTTTCTCATAATTTATAAATACAATGCACTGTTGCAGTGGTTAGCAACTGTTGACCTCACACCTTCCTCTGTGCACTCCCGGCTGTTTTTATACACGTGTAGCACACTTCATTATGATTAGTGTCTTTCTCACCCAGTCACCTACGTGGCTTGTCTTTCTGCCCCACAGCACAGTGCCTGGCACCTAATAAAGCCCCTGCCAAATGAATAAATAAAACTACAGATAATCCCGGTCATCCTGTGTGGAGAAGTGTTTGCAGATCTCCCCCTCCTTCCAGGAGTTTGATTTGGGGGGCTCCCTGCCCAGCATCTCTGCCCAGAAGGCAGGGGCAGGGAGAGCAGAAGAGACTGAAATCCCTTTGGCTCTTCTTGCTCGCAGCTCATTCAGTTCCATTCCACAAGCACTCACCGAGCACCTGCACCCACCAGCTCGGGGTGCAAGTTCTTCAAGGTAAATAACAGGGCCGGCTTTGGGCAAAGCGCTCTGAGCCATGTCTTCTTCCTGGAGAATTTACCCTCTAGCGGGGAGATGAAGACCTTAACAAATGATGAATGAATGAATGAACGAATGAATGAACGAACGAACGAACAGATATATGAATATGTATGTAAAACTTGGACTGAGAGAACAGTCAATTTTGGGAGCAAGGAATATCAAGGAAAACAAAAAACAGAGGCGGCGGTGAGGGGAGGGATGTTCCAGAATGGGTGAGTTGGATAAGTAGCAGCCTCAAGGCACGAATTAATACATGATCTATCTGGAGAGACAGTAAGACTTTGAGATGTAGATTCAAGTAGTGTTGGGGCTCAGGTGATTTAGTTAAAGGTATTTTTCTACCCAATTTAGATTGTGAGTCCTGGGAGGACAGGGACTGTGTTCTCCCTTCTTCATATCCCATACAAGCTTTGTTCAGAGGAGGAGACCAAGAATGTTGGTAGATTTAAATTCAATGAACTAATACAGACCTCGAAGTAATGTGCAAGTATGTGCGTTCTAATTTCTCTCCCATTTCCTTTCCCTGCTCACTGTCTGGTGCATATGAATAATGAACTGACTAAAACACTCAACAGAAGAGAGAAGACGGAGATAAGGAGAAAGAAGAAAAGTTTATGTTCAGTCTAAACCCTTAGGGGCTGTGACTTCATGTGAGGGGGGGATTGTTTATATATGTGTGTGTGTGTGTGTGTGTGTGTGTGTGTGTATATATATATAAAATCACATTTCAAGAAAATGTGAATATTTGCAATGATACAAGGCAAATACCATTGGAGTGTTAAAACCAAGGGGCTACAGGGTCTCTGAGAAGGAATATCTCTCCTTTAGCTCTTATGATTAGAGATTGAGAAAGTGGTATTTTGGCAGGTATTGTTGGATTTGACCCTGTGACATTAGAAATGCCAGATGACATCTGGTATTTGATCTAGAAGATAATGAAATTTGGATATAGTACAGTTAAAATTCCAACCCTCCCCCCCCAAAAAAAAAAAAACACAGGGGGAAAAATTCTGTGTAAACACTAACACCATTTAAAAAGCAAAAGGAAAAAGCCCTAAAAAATGGTATTTTAAGCATCATTTGTTTTATACAGTGAAACAATTGAACAATCCCTTAGATTTCTAAGGGATTTGATCTGCTATTTCTTCTTACCATGGTACATAAAGTCCATTCTTAAAATGAATTAACTTCAGTTGATGTTTCTTATACTGAGACAATTCTGATAAAATTGGAGTCCATACTCCATAGTAATATGGTTGACAAGTACTTTTAAGAACCCCCTAAAATAGTAAGAATGACTCAAGACTAGTAATTTTCAGTGAAGCTTGGTATATTCTGTTTAAATAATACCAGCAAAGAGATCCTGTTTGGATATTGTTCTTCAACCCCAGATGGAAATGTCACTTTATTTTTATTTGTCTATATAGTCCACTACTTCTGTCTTCAAAGAACTTAAAGGGACTGGCATTAAAATAATAATAATTTAGAAATGAAATAGAAGATAAGGACAAAGAAAGTCTAGTATGACCCTCTGGGTCATATCACTGCTTTAATTGGATTTTATATTTAGTGCTCTGAGTTTCCAGAAAACTAAAATCAAAAATATGACCTCTGACATATTTCTCATGATTGGAAAAGAGGGAGGAAATGTCTTCCACGGGGAAGATAAAAGCTGTTCTAGCACAATTCTGAAAGATGTTTCTATGGGAGACACTCAGTGATTTGATGAGTATATCCATGACAACATTTTTATAGTAAATGTAAATCTGAGTTTTTTGTGACTTTTTCTTATGGCTACATTACAGTTAAGACCTTAGTATTAAAATGCCATGGAGTGAAGTGATTTTACAGCCTTCAGCAGGCTCTATTTGAACTTCATTCAAAGATAGCATTAGACATCCCATAGAGAAAGATGGATGGGCTGGCCCTTTAAATATCTTCTCTAAATATTACTTCTCTCTGAAGGGGATCTGATGAAGAGCAGAAAGTAGGCGGTTTTATTTCTTGTCCAGGATCTGAAGCACAGATACTACTGATTGTGGAAAATCCACATATGAACTTTGCAGCCTGATGAGAGGGTGTCAGATTTTCAGCTGTGAAAGTTGAGTCCTGAGTGGTATTCTTGCCTCCCTGGAAGGTCAGTCACCTTTTAGAAGTGGACAGACTATTATAATTTAAGTAAATTGTCATTGACTTAAAATGTAAATCCCCCAAATTCTTAGATCTGATAAAAATCTGTATTTAACTGGGATGGTTAAAAAGCAACTGTATTTCAGAGAACAAACTAGTGGTGACCAGTGGGGAAGTGGGGTGTGGGAGGTACAAACTGTTCGGCATGAGAGAGGCTACAAGGACATATCGTACAGCATGGGGAGTACAGCCAGTGTTTTGTAATAACTAAGTGGAGTGTAACCTTCAAAAATTGTATTAAAAATTTTTTTTAAATCCTAGGGGGAAAAAAGCAACTGTGTATCTTTTTGTCACCTAAGTAGATCACTATGATATAAGGAGAATTTTATTGTTAGCTATTATTTTCTCTGCATTCATACAACATGTTTACTGAGCCTCTTCTATGAACCAGAGTATCCTTCTCTATGTGTTTCTGCACATAAGCATGTGCATATAGGCATATTTCTGCATATAGGCATATTTCCATTTTCTTAGAAAATACTTTCTGCTCTTCGATTTTTTCATATGTATGTTTTTATTTTATTAGATTTTTAAAATATAAAAACTATAGGGGCTATTGTTTCAAGTCCAATCATTCAAGAGGTATATAAAAAAAATTTAATAGTCTTTACTCTTTGTCTACTCCCCAATGTTACCATCCAGAGTTATCAGTTTGATGTGGCTTTTTCCGTACCTTTCTCTGTGCTCCAGGAACTCTTAACAGTTGATACAATGTGTCTAAAACTTGAATGTATGATATTGGTGATCTTTTTAATGGAGTCATATTTATTGTGCTGGCAAGCAGGAAAAAATTCCCTTCATTATAATTGCGTTTCTATCATGTACTTGTTTATTGGTTTTTTTCTTGAGGGAAGGGAGGGAAGTCTTTAGTCTATCATTCTCTAGAATAATTTAGAAGCTGAAGACCCTACCTTTGAACAGAAGCTTTTCTATTCTCAACAGAACCAAACTTGACGTACGTGATAAGAAGCTTGTACTTCTCTGATGGTTTCAGCTCTCCTCTCTGTCAATGTTTGTGTGTGTTTGTGTAATACAAGTTTAGATATGCTCATTAATTTTGAGACTGGCTCCAGTTTTTCAGTATCGGAGCTAAATTCATTCCATGCACCCTTCTCAAAATTCAACACTTAAGTATCCTTTCATTGAGCTTTTGTTAAACAGAAAAGGAATCTGTTTCATAGTATTACTTTGTGTGTATTTAGTAAGTGTACAGAATCCTAGGAACAGCATGACCCTAAAGTTGCAAAAAGAAAGATTTAGCAAATCTAAATACATAGTTATGACGTCACTTTCATGCCTTTGATAATACTTGAGGATGATAAGTCTGAAACAAAATGGATGACTATTGGGGGAAAAAAGACTACTTTGTGGTAAAGCTTAAATGGCAGTGGTATTTGAAATATTTCTAGATCCCCAAGATTTTCAAACAACCTCTGAAATACTATGTGCAGAGAGCCTTTCCCAGGTTTAAGTTGTTAGTTGTTGCCAGCCTTTACTCAAGAAAATCAAATAGGCACACGTACTTTCCCAAAATTCTGCTCTCAAACCTGATAAGCAATAATTATAGAAATGTGTTATGAGTCAGTAGATGAACATTTGCAAAGGATGTCTAAGAACGCAAACAGTAGTATTCTTGTCTACATGTGGGGAAATACAAGGAATGTGGGAGTTACGGGAACATACAGGAAGGAGTTCCAAGGTTGAGTGGCCATTTAGTAATGAATTGAAAAATAAGAGCCCTGCTGTACTTCTTGCTAGTCTCAATGCAACTGTGTAAGGACAGCCATCCTTTCCTGGAAACTACAGTAACCTGAAGGAAGAGGCAGTGGCTTCATCGCATCCAGTTGGTTAATCTCCTCTCTGTCAATCACGTGCATACGATCTGAATAGACTCTAAATTCACATTTCTGGAGCCACATGGTCAAAATAGCACTTTATATTCAGTGTGAAATTCTTAAAATGAAAACCAGCTGGCAGATGGGAAGGATTCTGGGGGCTGGGGGGAAAGGGGGAGGGGAATATTGGGTGTGCAAGGGGTTCATGATTTTCCAGAGAGCTTTTTATGCTTTGTGCAGATACAGGAATATTTTTTAACCTCAGTGATGCGACACGAATGAATTTCTTAAACCTAAGCTAAAATAGTCTAATTTATAATATTTCACAAAAACACAAAAGCCATCAAGATAGTTATACAAGCCATTCCAAAGCCTTGCCTTTAAGGATAGGGTAATTTGCTCATTTAAGGAATTCTTTTCAACTATTTCATAAGTACTAGTTAATGAATTATGTCTTCCGATGCTTTAAGTAAGTCCTTAGCTTAATAACCTGACTTGAGAGAGGGAGAGAGAACAGCTAGTTCAGTTCACATCCATTTCCATCTCTTGTTAAGGACTTCCACCCATTACATGGTGCATGTTTATCTGTCCCATTTCCTTCTCTTTCCCCAGGTTGTGTAGGAAGTATCCTATGTCTTGGTGATTTGCAGGGTCAATGGTCATGTCAGAACCAGGCAAACCCCATTCCAGAACACAAGGCTTTTAGTTACTGATCCAAGCCTTGCAATCCTTAGGTCATACCAGACACCAGAGATCTTTACAGTTTCTCAAATCAGATTACACTTCTAACAGCACCAAAAAGCAGTTCCACCTGTGACCAGGTGACTACATACTTGGTGTCTGTGACTCTCATATATAAGAAGTCAGAATTCAGATATTTCTGCAGCTGCAAAGGAATTCAGCCTGCCCGTGTGTTTTACGCAAAGTGTGTGCTGCATTAAACTTGCTAAGAAGTATGCAGGTTACACGTGCTGTATGTCTAGATGAGAAGCTGAAGTCAAGTAGGCAAGAATTTAGTTCTCATATCCTTATTTCTCTAGAGCCATATCTTCTCTTCTTTTGGCGTGAAAGGTTAGATGTCAGAAATAGGCACCTAGAATTTACAAACCCTATTTCAAGGACTCTGAGGTCTAGATCCCCTTGTGTTAAATGTAATAAAGACAAGGTATCACATGATTTATTCACTAAAAATAAATTTGTGGACACACAGAGGTAAATTCCATTTACATGCATCACTTTACATTATTCTGTTATTAATGCTTACCTTCGAGTGAAAAACAGCACAAGCCATAATTTGTCAGGCATTGGCATTATATGATTTTTGTTTTCAAATGCTATGATAGAATTGACATCTTACTGATGGAAAAATCAATGTGATAAGGGAAGAAAGAAATACATAATAATTTCAAGGTAAAATAGGACCATTGTGCAAAACACTAATTTGCCTGTTGCCTAGAGAACTCTTAACTGTGGGAGATAATAGTCCAGGGTGTGACTAAGGAAGTTTTTATGGTGGATACGCTGTATAATTCTGTTTCCACTTCTGAGTCTGGAAAATGGGAATAAGTTCTATTTAGAAAATATTTTCAAATACATTCAAAATAATGTAATTATTAAGAACGTTAATTTATCACTTATAGTTTTTAATTTAAATATAGTTGGTTTATAATATTACATGAGTTTCAGGTGGACAGGATAGTGATTCAGTATTTTTACCATTTATATTCCATTATAACTTATTACAAGATAATGGCTATAATTCCCTGTGCTATACAGTATATCCTTATTGCTTATCTATTTTATACATAGTAGTTTGTACCTCTTAATCCCATACCCCTAATGTACCCCATCCCTTCCTCTCTCTCTCCCCACTGGTAACCACTAGTTTGTTTTCTATATTTGTGAGTCTATTTCTGTTTTGCTATATACATTCATTTGTATTGTTTTTTAGATTCCACATATTAGTGATACTGTACAGTATTTATCTTTCTCTGATTTATTTCACTAAGCATAATATTCTCTAGGTCCATCCATGTTGCTTCAAATGGCAGAATTTCATTCTTTTTTATGACTGAGTAATATTCTATTTTTTATATATACCACATCTTTATCCATTCTTCTCGTGATGGACACTTGGGTTGCTTCCATATCTTGGCCATTGTAAACAGTGCTGGTATGAACATTGGGGTACATGTATCTTTTAGAATTAGTGTTTTCATCTTTTCCAGATATATGCCCAGGAGTGGAATTGCTGGGTCATATGGTAGTTCCATTTTAGTTTTTTGAGATACCTCCAGACTGCTTTTTCATAGTGGCTATACCAATTTACTTTCCTACCAACAGTGTACAAGGATTCTCTTTACTCCATATCCTCACCAACCTTTGTTACTTGTAAACTTTTTTTGATAGCCATTCTGACAATCATGAGGTGATACCTCATTGTAGTTTTGATTTGCATTTCTCTAATAATGAATGATGTGGAGCATCTTTTCATGTGCCTATTAGCCATCTGTATGTCTTCTTTGGAGAAATGTCTATTCAGGTCTTCTGCCCATTTTTTGATTGGGTTTTTTTTTTAATATTGCATTGTATGAGCTATTTATATATTTTGGATATTAACCCGTTATCAGTTATATCACTTGCAAATATTTTCTCCCATTGCATAGGTTGACTTCTACATTTTATTAATGGTTTCCCTTCCTCTGCTAAAGCTTTTAAATTTAATTGTTACATCTGTTTATTTTTGCTTTTATTTCTTCTGCCTTAGAAGACAGATCCAAAAGAATATTGCTACAACTTATGTCAAAAAGTGTTCTGCCTATGTTTTCTACTAAGTGTTTTATGGTTTCAGATCTTACTTTAGGCCTTTAATCCATTTTGAGTTTGTTTTTACATATGATTTGAGGAAATGTTCTAATCTCATCGTTTTATATGTAGCTGTCCAGTTTTCCCATCATCACTTATTAAAGAGACTGTCTTTTCTGCATTGTATATTCTTGCCTCCTTTGTTGTAGATTAATTGACCATAGGTGTGTGGGTTTATTTCAGGGCTCTCTATTCTGTTCCATTGATCTCCATGTCTGTTTTTATGCTAGTGCCACACTGTTTTGATTACTGTAGCTTTGTGGCATAGTCTGAAGTCTGAGAATGTGATAGCTCCAGCTTTGTTCTTTTTTCTCAAATTTGCTTTGGCAATTTTGGGCCTTTTGTGGTTCCATATGAATTTTAGAATTATTCTAGTTCTGTGAAAAATGTCATGGGTATTTTGGTAAAGATTGCATTAAATCTGTAGATTGCTTTGGGTAATATGGCCATTTTAACAACATTAATCCTTCCAATCCAAGAGAACGGGTTATCTTTCCATTTCTTTGTATCATCTTTGATTTCCTTCATCCATGTCTTATAGTTTTCAGAATATAGGTCTTCTCCTCCTTGGTTAAATTTATTCCTAGGTATTTTATTCTTTTTGATGTGATTTTAAATGGAATTTTTTTAACTTTCTCTTTCTGATAGTGTGTTATAAGTGATAGAAAAGCAACCAATATTTGTATATTAACCTTATATCCTGAAAATTCTCTGAATTTATTTATTAGTTCTAATAGTTTTGGGGTTGTGGCTTTAGGGCTTTCTATATAAAGCATCTTGGCATTTGCAAATAGTGATAGTTTTACTTCTTCCTTTCCAATTTGGATGTTTTTTGTTTGTTTGTTTCCTTATATGATTGCTGTGGCTGGGTTAAATAGAAGTGGTGAGAGTAGACCTCCTTATCTTGTTCCTGAATCTAAGGGAAAGGCTTTCAGCTTTTCACCATTGAGTAAAATGTTAGCTGTGGGTTTGTCATAAATGGCTTCTATGATGTTGAGATGTGTTCCCTCCGTATCCACTTTGATGAGCGTTTTTTTCATAACTGGGTGTTGAATTTTGTCAGATGCTTTTTCTGCATCTATTGAGGTGATTTTTATCCTCCCCTTTGTTAATGTGGTGTATCACATGATTGATTTGTAAACATTGAACCATTCTTAGGTCCCTGGAATAAATCCAGTCCAACTTGATCATGGTGTATGATCCTTTTTACATGTTGCTTGATTCATTTTACTAGTATTTTGTTGAGGATTTTTGCATCTAAATTCATCAAAGATATTGGTCTGTAATATTTTTTGTAGTGTCTGTCTGGTTTTGATATCAAGTTAATGATGGCTTCATAGAATGAATTTGGGAGTGTTCTATCATCTTCAGTATTTTGAAACAGTTTGAGAAAGATAGGCATTAGTTCTTCTTTATATGTTTGGTAGAATTCCCCTGTGAAGCTGTTTGGTCCTGAACTTGTTTGCTGGGAGTTTGATGTATACAATGAACACTTTAACAAGGAAAATATAAAAAAGACCCATTTAGAAATAAAGAATTCAATAACTGAAATAAAAAACGTACTAAAAGAAATGAATAACAGCAGATTAAGGGATAAAGAAGAATACATACATGATCTAGAAGATAGAATACTGTATACATCAGGTTATTTCACTGATTTAGTTAACATTTTTATTACCAATGCTTTGAATTCTTTATCTTACAAATTGTTCATTTCTGTTCCCTTTAAGTGTGTGTTTTTCCCCTCTCCCCACACCAGGACCTTTGCTCCAGATAGGGGGAGTGCTGAAGCAAATGTTAGTCTCAGCAGTCCTCCAAACAGCCAAGTGGACTTGTCTCCCTGCTATAGGACCCCAGGACTGGCACTTACTGTGGCTTACTCCCCAGGGTGGGTGTGCATCTACCTGTAAAACCTGCTTTTTCCTCTGAGTCTTCTCCCAGGGACACAAGTTCTGACCCAGTTGCTTTCCTTCCCTTCTTACCCAATTATGTGTTTATCTTTCTCACAGCCTTAGTTCTACAAGAGTTCTTCTGCCAGTTTCTGGTTAGTGTTCAGTGAGAACTGTTCCACATGTAGATGTGTTCTATGGAGAGAGATGATGTATTCATAGAGGGAGATGAACTCTATAACCTCTTGATCCAAACCCTCAATGTTTATTTTGTTTGAGGGTGCTGTATTTAATAATGAGGTATCCAGTTGTAACCATAGTTTATTTTCATAGATAAGAGTATTTCTGCAGGAGACTGCAGGGGTGTGGGTGTCTGTGAGTATGAATTTGAATATTTTGATTTTATTTATTTATACTCCCCTTTCTTTCACAAGAGGATTTGAGGTGATAGACTCTAATATTGATTCTGACAGTGGGTATGATTTTATGTAACACTCTTTACTTCAGACTGAAATGGGTGTTAATGACTTCCTCTCTGAGAAGACTTTTGATTCAGACAGAATAAAAAGTGTGATTTAAAATGTACAGTTAGAAACTTCCTTATCTGGCCTGATCTGAACTGTTAGTTGAACAGTTAATCAAGAATTGGTTAAAGTGTTTTACCATTAAAAAAATAATAAAATGTATACTCTAAATAATTTATTTTAACTTAAAACATACAAATGGTACGAATCTTTTGATATTGGGCCAAGGCCTTTTCTTTGAGTATGTGGCCACTAATCAGAGTTCTGTATTAGATTTCTTGCATAAAACACAGCCACTACTTATGATTTTCAGCTCCTGTTTCTTTAAAGTAGAACCATAGTTAAAGACACTTGGGAAGCCATCTGCCCCTTTTTCTCCCAATCCTTTATAGTCATCTTACCTAAATCTAACTTGACAGCAGTTTGTTTTCAGTGACTGACTTTTATTGATTTCTTGAACCCATCCGATTTAGTTTTTCACAGAAATAGAAATTCTCTTTTCTAGTTCATATGTTATTCATTGGGGTCCATTTAATTTAATGAGCATTGTAAAAGAACTCTGGAGCAGAAATGGGCAGATGTGCCAAAGAGCAGTCCACTGGTCTCAAGCATCCAGGGTGTAGCCACATCACGTGGATGCTGATCCACTGGGTGTGGATGTTCACTGTGTCGACAGCATCAATCATTGTCTTGTACCAGGGCGATGAAGAGTCAGCTAATTCTAGACAGTTAAGTGGAGGTTAATCAAAAGAGCTTTTATTGTATCTGCATGAAATTTTGTTTTGAAACCAGCAAAAGATTTATTTTCATCTGTGATTCCTTAATTTTTTTTTTAAATTGAAGTACCCTTAGTTACAATGTGTCCATTTCTGGTGTACAGCACAGTGTCCCAGTCATGCATATACACACATATATATTCACTTTCATATTCTTTTTCATTAAAGATTATTATAAGATATTGAACATAGTTCCCTGTGCTATACAGCAGAAATTTTTAAATCTGTTTTTATATATAGTGGCTAACATTTGTAAATCTCAAACTCCCAAATTTATCCCTTCCTACCCTCTTTCCCCAGTAACCATAAGATTGTTTACTATGTCTGCGAGTCTATTTCTGTTTTGTAGATGAGTTCATAGTGTCCCTTTTTTTTTCTTTTTTTTTTCTTTTTTTTAAATTCCACATATGAGTGATAGCATATGGTATTTTTCTTTCTTTTTCTGGCTTACTTCACTTAGAATGACAATCTCTAGGTCCAACTATATTGCTGCAAATGGCATTATTTTATTCTTTTTTTATGGCTGAGTAGTATTCCATTGTATAAATATACCACAACCTGACTCCTTAATTTTTACCTCCTGTCATGCCATCAGCCCCTCTTTTGGATCAGTTATGTGGCAAATGTTGTTATTACTGTCTTGCCTCCTTTTTTTCATGGCACTTATTTTTACCTGACTTCACTTAGTTACGTATTTATTTAATCTATCAGTTCCTTCTACTGCTGAGGAAGCTCCATGAGGCCTGGGGCTTGTAACCTGCACCTTTGTATCCCAAGCTCAGAACAGTGAATGTGGAGACTGAGGGAAATGTGGCTGTTTCCTTGGAGCCCTTGTTTCAGCCCTATCTGACATTCTGACTTGTCCCCCACCAAGATCTGGTGATTTCTACTTTGAACAAGAAGGAAGGACAGAGAGTACATACCACGCATGGACCTTTGGTCCTCCTCCCTGATCTAGCCCTTTGCCTACCTTTCCAATCCAGTTGCTAAATCTCCTCCTGATTCCAGGGTGGGGAGCCTGATGGTTCATGCTGATAAGCCATGGATTGAATCATGAGCAGGGCTTTCGTTTTTTGACTTTTGCTTTTTTTTTTTTTTTTTTTTATCTTTTTTAATGAAGGTTCTGGGGATTATACTCAGGACCTCATGTATGCTAAGCACACATTGTACCACCGAGCTTCACCCACCTCCCTGATTTTTGCTTTAAAAAGTTCAGTTAAGAATAGAGTTTTTTCAGCCTGAGCGTTATTGATATTTGGGGCTGGATATTCCTTGTTGCAGGCAAGGGGAAGCTATCCTGTGCATTGTAGGATTTTTGACAGCATCTCTGGCTGTTACCTGGTAGACAAATGTAGCAACTGCTCCCTTCGCCCACCCCACTCTCACCCCCAGTTGTGCCAGCCAATAATATCTCCAGACATTGCCAGAAGTCCCCTGGGAGCTGGGGGTGGGGTAGGCCTCTTCTCCCCTTCAAGGACTAGTGGTTTGGACTGGTCCGGGGATGACAGCAAGGCCACACTCAAAGTGCTGTGGTAAATCCAGTCAATGGCTTTTTGAACCTTCATTTCTGGTGTTCTCTTTATGTCTGATTGTAATATTCTCCAGATTTGTCTTTCACAGGCTTTATTCTGAATTGAACTAGTCCTGTGTGGGTTTTTTTGCCTAAAATTCCTCAGGACAGATTACCACTCAGCTTTTCTTTCTTCCAACTGCCTGCAAGCCTCCTTCCAAGCTCATATTTCTCAGTGGCCAGGATATTAGGCTCCTGACTCAATTGCCAGTAGGAAAAGAAATTCTCTCCCTGTGACTACAGCATGGCAGTTTGTGACAAGGCCATTTGTTACCTGTTCGCCTTGCTCAGATGTTATTGAGGTGGCTCTCAGCTCTTTCTGCCTTTCCCCCTCATCTCTCCACACCTTCCTGTTTTTCCTTTTCCTCCCAGTGTTTCCATGGTGGCTCCTTGCTGGAGCCAGAGGAGGAAACAAACTGCTGACAGGAACATCCCTTGAATATCTCTGCATCTGGACAGGGCCATTGGCACCCTCCATTGGCGGCTGAGCAATGCCTGGCTTGCCGTGTTTGTCTCCTGTTTAAGGCCCAAGAATCTGGATCCGCTCCAACATCTAAATGTTGTCGTTGTTAGGACAGCACGCTGCCATAGTACCACGGGACCAATATTAAACATGTTTATTTGGGTTCCATATACGAGTATTTTGGTTTGTTACTCCTGCTTTTGCTTTCTCACACCTCCCTACTGTGAGCTTGACATAGGGAACATAGAGTCCTTTAAAAAGCCAGATAAACTAGACTATATCAACTCTATTTTAAATTTTTTTTGTGTGTCTTTAACAAGCTTTAACCATTGTCTAAATTTATTTTTTTCCTAATATGTTGAGTTAAAGAATCCTTAGGGTTGACCAAGTGATCGTGCTTTGGTGAATGAAGCACATTAAGGTTACCAATATTGAATAAACAGGGAGAAGAGTTCCACCCCACAGAATCAAAGTCCATCCTCCTGGTTGTCTAAGAGGTAGCAGTTGATTGAGGTGTGTTTATGGCATGGAGCCTTATGTAACAGGACAAACTGAATATGAGGCATGACCAGAAACCAATTTTAAAATATACAGTGGTTTTTTAAGAAAAATTCAAAATATGGAATAGTATAGTGATTGTCATTCATGTGTTGGCTAACATCAGGTGACCTCAAATGTTTCAGTAATGAAGGTCTTTGGAGGATGAAATTTGATGTTCACTCTGGGGCAGATGTTGGATTTGAAATATACCAGGCTTGAGGTCTTCTTTCTCTCATGCTATCTTGCCGAATCACAGGCTCTGGTTGAAAACAGTGCAGCTCCATAATACAAAAGTATAAATTTTCAGACTGGAAGGTCCTCCGAGCACATCTACTAGTCCCAGTCTAAGCATTTAGCAAAGCAGAGGAGGAATAATCTAATTGTGTTGATCCATTTCAATTACCGAGGCAGACACAACTATTGGTAATAGATGAGGTTTTTTTCCCAATACCTCTTAACCTCCTGAAATATGGAATTCATATCTTCAACGTGCACTTCACAATATCAGGATATCTACCCACCCTCCCATCCATTTCAGTATGCACAGTTAATGAGTATTAAGTTTAAAAAATCACCTTAAAAGAATCAATTTCATGGTGAATGCATCTAGTTAAGCAAGCCATTTAAACAACATTTTACTCGTGTGTAGCAGACCATTTTATAAGTTACTGATAGCTTTCCAAGCCTGTGTTTCAGACAAGCTAATTGGTTGTCTCTGATGTGTTTGGGGCTTTCCCTCATTAACTCCCCTTCCTGTCTAGTACATACTTGACTAGCTCTGATACATATAGGTAGGACTTTTTATTAAACAGCCGTACTCTCTTGCCAGTAGAAAGTTTTTCGTAGATACATTTCTTCCTACATACAATATTTGCCTTCTTGAAATAAAGGTAAATGATAACTGAATATTATCCCAAACATGGAGGATACAGAATCAAGTGTCACACCCTAAAAGTGCTCGGTATCCAAAATGAATGCTGTTTTGAAAGAGTGGAATAAAGGAAGGAGAGAAGAGAAAAGAGAAAAAGGAATTGGTGAGCTGTTGGAAGCTGGCTGCCTCTGTAATTAATGGCTGTGTTATAGATGTTATTGAAAAGGCTGATGCCTGCACCTGCATGCAAAGACAAGTGTACGGATGCTTCTCTTTTTGCATATATCAGTGCTTTCCATTCTCTGAGATAAGAATTAGTTGCTTTATTTGGACACAGATTAAAGGAATAGCTCAAAGCTTGAGTGTCCTGTGGGTCTTGAGATTTCTGGAGTAGTTCTCTTTTCCATGATAGGCTGTTTACTTTCCTATTTGCAAAACAGTTCATTGCAGCTGCCTGTAGACATATGTGTGTAATAGAGTTTAAACCAGTTAGACCTACAGTTTTGAAACTGTTCATGAAATCCCACCTCATATATGAAACTTGGCCTGATTAATTGTGAAGAGTGGTCATTTCTATCTGATTGATATTCAGTTTCCTTACTTTACTAACATTTTAATATGGGATGAAATATACTAGTGTTGTGTTGCCTTTTTCATTATAATTTCATTGTACTGGATGCACTGTGTCTGGCATTCTACTTGGTATATGAATGAATACCAAATAATTTTTCCATTGTGCCCTCAAGGAACTGAGGACTCATACACATGAAAAAATTAAAGAATTACCCAAATCTAGTAAAACTAGAAGATCTAATGAACTGGGTGAAAATGGAGTTCACCATAGACTTGTGGAGACACTTCATCCCCAGTGAGTCTTGATATCCTAACCCATTCATTTCCATAATAATTTTTGATCATGCCCATTTTAAAGAGAACGTAATGGCTCATATAACTGAATTCATAACTGCAAAAAAGTAGAAGCAGCTCAAGTGTCCATCAACTGATGAACATGGATAAATGAAATACAGCATATCCGTCCAATATAACATTATTCAGCCATAAAGGGGAATGAACTACATGCCACACGTGGTGAACCTTGAAGACATTATGCTAAGTGAAAGAAAGCAGGCAGAATTTAATTTAAAATGTGTAAGTGATCAGAATTAGCCTTCTATGTAGAGAGGTATAAGATTTTAGTTAATCTTGCAAATAGTGTTAGAATATTCCAGAACTTGAAAGTCACTGAATATATAAATTTAAGGGAAGAAATTTTTAAGAATTCTTACTGGAAAACAAATAATTCTTAACCACTTGAGGATGTGTTGATTATTAGGCAGTCTGGATGCCTAAAGAGAAAATTGAATTTATTAAATTTATAAATGGAGTTTTGAAATGTTTAGAGTGGTTAACTAAACTAAGTTTGTAAATAGACCTAAACAGTATTCAGCCCTCTGAACATTTGTGTTAAAATTTACCAGATGTACAGAGTATTAAGATTTTTGAGTTGAATATAATAGCTTCAGGAAAAGCTAGATTTCAGTTACTACAAGTTTTTAGGGGGTTGGAGTGGTAATTAGGTGTATTTATTTCTTTTTTAAAGAAGGTACTGGGACCATGTGCATGCTAAGCTTGCACTCTACCAATTGAGCTATACCCTCCCCCTACTACAAGTTTAATAAATTGTGTATTCCCTTTTAAAACTGCAAGATAACAATACCTAGTATTTCTGTGCACTAAAAGCCATCCTTAAGTACACCAAAACCCCCAAACTGACAGGTTACCTCATACCCTGAAGTTCTTGGGGCCTTTAGGAAGTCTTCCCGTGAAAGAAACCCAGACTGAACACAGAGAGGAAAAAACTAGGGCTTTGCTGAGAGATGACCCTTCTGCCTGCAAGTCTACAATTGAAAGCATCTGAAGTTGTAAGTGGAGCCTGGCCAGGTTGGAAAAGCCAACTTCTCTGTCCTCCTAGAGTGTGAGCCACGGTGGGGAGGAGAAGGGCGGGCAAGCCGGGTCACCCCTGGGCCCTCCCAAGCTCTCCCTGCGCCCCTGCTGGACAAACCAGGAAGCTGCAGGATGCAGGAGGCAGGGCTTGGCAAATTTTTTTTTCTGTAAGAGGCCAAATAGTAACTCTTCTAGGTTTTGCAGGACATACCGTCTCCGTGGCAATTACTCAGGGTTGCCATTGTGGCGTGAAAGCAGCCATAAATTAGTGAATAAGCATGACTCTGTCCCAATAAAACTTTATTTTAAGGGAATTTATAGTACCTGGAGGAGGCGACCAACAGTGGCTGCTGTGACTAAAGTTGCTTCCGCTTTTAAGAGTTTCTTCTGTAACCTTAAGGCTTCAACTTGAGGTGATAGGAGGACATCAGCTGGTTTTTAAAATACGATCCTTTCTGCCTGTGGATGGAGGCCTCTGAGGTTGGAAGCAGGAGTTGGAGCAAAGGTCTGCCTGCAGGCATCACTCCAGGCTGTAGAGGGCCAGGTAGACCAGCAGAAAAGGGTGCAAATGGGAATATGGGGTTTCTTTCATTGCTCCCTGAAAACAGAAGGCATCCACAGCTAGATCTATGCCTTTCACAGTGATTGTCTGCTAAGCAAGCCTTGGGGCTAAGAGAATAAAACACCCTCCCCCACACCCCCCAGGTATCTCAATAGGAGAAAAGAGATACAATTTGTTCTGTAATTTCCAGGTTAGCAAGTTCAGCAAAAATAGGAATGCTTTTCAGATCCTAAATCTCACCACCAAAGCAAATGGGATCATTTTGTTTGGCTCTTCTGGGGCATTCTGAATCCCTCTGTGGCATGGAAGACTGGGTTTTTCTATACGTGTTGTCACAACATACAGCATTCTGTACACGTCAGAGGTTACTGCCTGGGCAGGAAGACGTCTAATAAGGGTGAGGCTCCATCACAGGTCATCACCTGCAGTCATTTGGTCTTTAATTATTCCAAGGTCAGGCAGGCTGCACTTTGCTTAAGAAACAAGCCATCTTATCAGAACAGCACTTTTATATCACACCTCATGTTTGTGAAAGCAATTGTCCATTATAAATATGCACCCCCAGAGTAATATTGTGGTACTGGTTAACATCACGTTATCATTTTCTGGTCCCTATTAGTGCTCAGTGAAAAGAAATAATATCTATTCTGCACTGTAGTATCTTTGGGACTGTGGCAAATTGGTTTTACGTGTATTATTTATTTCTGCCTTAATGACATATTTAGTCCCTTTCTAAGGATTTCAAAATCCTGCAAGCAGTACAATGAAAAGGGGAACAGCTGGTGCCGCTCTCTGTAGACTAACCTTTCTTTGAACAAGCTGCCAAGAATGCACTCTGAAGAATCTTAATGATGCCCGGCCACTTTATCTCCAGACCCGGTCATGGAGCCACGGTGTGGGCAAAGTTCTCTCTGACTTTGTTGAAGGTTACCAAGTTAAGCCTGTGCCATGAACTTCTGCGATGAAGACAGCAGAGCTGGAGGGCCCCTTCACAAACACATACAAGATGCATGTACTTAGTGGTGTGGTAGTAAGCGTTTAACAGCCAATCCTCTAGAAAGAAAAAGTCCTGGTTTGTTGCACTTGCAGATTTCCGTGGTGTAGATACAAAATACCGTGGCCGATTTCATGACTTGGTAGATTTGACATCCTTGTATCTGGAGTTGGAAAGAGAATGCAGACAATCAGTATTTCAATACAAATGTTTTCCTCTCGTGTGGCATGTGAATACAATGGGTGCATCTGCTCTGGTGATTAAAGGGAGGAGCTGGGGTGTAGCTGAGGAAAGTCCTGCTCCCTGTTTAACAGCATGAGCAATATCCTACAAAATTTCACAGTCCATTCAGGCTCTCTTCACATCCTCTTAATTGGAGTCCTGGGATAAATGTATCATCCAGACCATCCTTTTATCAAAGAATTAAGAACCAATATGAATCTGTCTCCAAAGACACAATTCACATAGTTCTTTGAAAAGTACAAACTATGCAATGGACACGTCGTTATGGCAAGAAACTCGTAACAAATCCACTGGGTTCAAGATAGTTAACCGGGTCATGTTCTCTTGCACCGTCCTCTAGCTTTGAAACCTACAACTGCAGTTTTTCCTGGCTTTCTGAATTTTGTTGACAATTCTCACCCTGGAGTGTCGACTGTCTTATCTATTGATCTGTCACTGTGGTTTTGAAGGAGTTGAACCACCTAGACTCCATGAGACCTGATTCCTTCTGAAGAGACAAAGAAGGTGCCTTTATTCCTAAAGCTTCTTTGACAATCTTCTACTGAGACCCTTCTTATTCAAACTGACTTACATGATTTTAGAGTTATTCTAAATAATCATATTCCTCTTTATTGGAATCCACTGCTTTTCTCACTTTCAGTTGAAATGTGTAGTCAAGGTGGTATGAGTGACAAAGCCTTTAGTAAACTATACAGTATTAAACAGCCTTTTATGGCTACTAAAAAGCCAGGCGTGGGGCAGGTGTGGGACTTGTAATCTTCTAATACAAATGATGAGGACCGTCCCCTTGTCAGGCTGTTGCTTCTGTTTTGTTTTTGTTTTACAGTATTCTGTCTAATCCGTGGAACCCCATACATTGGCAAGTGGAGGGCTGGCACAGGTGGCTCATTAAAGTGCAGTCACCAGGCTCGTTCAAGTGGTGGTTGAATGAAGGAAGCTGTGGGAAGCCAGCTTTCAGGATGCAGGTTTCCAAAGCTCCTTAGACTGATTCCCCACCCCACGGCAACCGCCCCCAAGTTTAAGAGCTGTCCATTATAATCTGCTAGTTTGTTGCAGAGGGAATATATGTGTTGCATGGAGTAGGGATCTGGGAAAGTACCGGTGGAGAAAATGTCCAGCTTCTATCTCTAGTGGTGAATGTATGGAAAAAATAAGCAAAGAGCCTCAGACAGGGGCAAGAGATACCTGCTTCAGCAGGGGCAGGACCACCCCAGGTGGTGTTCTGGAAGTGGGAGGGGGCAGGGTGTTTTCAGTTATAACAAAGACTGGTTGGTGCTGATGGCATTGCGTTCGCTAGAACCAGGGGTGGCCCCATGCATCCTAAACAATTGTCACACACCCTCTCTTTAACATCTTGCTACACATTTGTGCGGGCCAAAGACTCCTGTTAAAGACCTGAGCTTATAAAGCAAGCCTATGTAACATAAAATGCTGAGTAACCCCTTGCTCCCCAAAAGTGTTTAAAAGAAAACGAGGCCAACTCTGGCCACACGCTACTTACACGGTTTAATAACAAAAACAAAAAAATAAGCAGCTCAGCATTTTAAATAAAATAAGATTGGCAGGTTTTTAAAAAAGAAAAACCTATCATCACAGTTCAGAGACTATTTACGTGACTTCTAGAAATTTAGTCACAACAGGTTTGTAGGAACTGTAAATAAAATTTTTGAATGTGAAGTGAGGGCAAGATAGGGAAAACAGTGGGTATCATTGCAGCCCCACTAGAAGCCCTGTAAGTGGGAGAGAGTTATTTCACTATTTCTCTACTCAAGGAAACATAAAGGACATCTCCTACCCAAGGAGTGGGTCTCCTGTGCTGTGTAATGTCTCACAGGTTTAACAGCTGCTACAAACATTAGCAGCAATGAAATGGTGCCGATTTGCCTCTGTTCTATTAGGACTTTACAGTAAATGTGACGTGTGAATAACGGAACGCAGTCATGCAAATCACCCCGAGGTTGCTTGAATGGAGAAAGGGCTCTGATAACATAGCTCAAATAGGTTGGCAACTTACAGTGGCTTTGTTTTCCTATCTCTAGGGTGGACACATGGCCACCAACAGATGCCCATTCTCTGTGGCCATTCTGAAAATAGCTCAGTGACCTACAGGTTGCCAGGCAGCTGTATTCTGATGTCATTCCCCCAAGTGCCGTCCCCAGAAGCCAATGTGAAATAACCATCGCTCATGATTCCAGCCGTTTCCAGTTAGCCATGACATTTAAGCAGCTGATGATGAAGTATTCAAAAGACTTGGGTTCATTTTCCCTGGAGTTGTTTTTAAAATTTTTATCTTGATAATCAAATAACCTTTAAAAAATTATGTCCATCATTAGAAAATAGACCCTTATATCATAGGCAGTTTTTTTAACCTTAAAAATAATATCAGATGTAAGCCTATGATTTATGTTGGTCAAACTTAAACCTTTCTTTAAAATTATATACCAGCCTATAGAACAGAAAAGGCCATCGCAGATAAGTCAAATGTGACTGTGAGTCATTTTTATGGTAGTAATTGAGGGGGTAAAATGTGAATTTCAGTTTAATATAAGAAAACAAAATAAAAATATTATCCTAAAGAAAAAAGTTGAAGGCAGAGCACTAAGTCTTCATCTTCCTCTCTCTTACATGGTACTCTTTGTTTTTGAAACATGAAACTCTGGATAATGAAAAGCTATGTTCCTATGGCAAACACAGTCACTTACTGTACTTGAATAGCACTGGAATGCCCGCTTGTTTTAAAGCTGATACTATAAATGTAGAGTGGTATGGAATCACTTGAATACCAGTAGGGTGAATATGGCAGAGTTAGATACCCACTTAGGTTACGAATCTGAAAATCTCGGGTTACCCAGCCATATTTGTCAGCTTAACACCAGTAGGCTCCTTCATCTGGCGACCACCCTGTAATCAAAGCTTCCATTTCCTCCTCGTGTTTAATATTCAGCAGGAACAACTTCTGAAACATAACTACCTTCAGACATCTTTATTATCTCCCAAGTGTGCCTACGTGATAGACTGTATTTTCAGTTGCCTAGAAACCAACCTGATGCATAGCTAAAATCCTTACTGTGTTTTCCTCTCTGGTCCATATTGTGAAATAGCACCAGTTATGATATTTTGTGATTATGTAAATCTAACATTCTTTTTAAGTGAGCTGTTAATATGCTGCTAGGATGAATTCTGTGGACTTGTAAGTGAACCATTTGAAAGAATATATACTTATTGTGTTAGTAATATATACTTATTGTGTTAGTCTTTATTTCAATATTTTAATATTATTAGATTTCTTGCCACTAGTCCTCTTTTAGTCATTAGCAATACTTAAAATGCTGTCCTTTTAGATTTGAGATTATAAAATGTGACAAGGGTACAACGTCCTTCATATACCAGATTTGGATGTGACATGCTGTCCACTCTTGATGGGAGGCATAATTGGTCAAATACCAGATTGCATTGTAGGCACAGGGTTCTCCATTTTTGCACTCAGTGGCACAATCTGAAGGCTTTCTTTGTGGCAGAATCGAGGAGACTAACATCTCTGACTTTAAACATTTTAGAGCAGCCAACTCTTCCTTCTCCCTATAGATTTAAACATGTTTCCCACCTGTTGCCCCTGCCAACTCTTCTCTCCTGCTCCCTCGGTCCACTGACTGGTAGTTCCTTCCTCAGTAGGGCAGGGTTGATCCCTGGTGCTGGTCATTGCACAAACCATTTCAGATTCTCTTGGAAGTTAAGTCACTTTCAGTGCTCTAAAAAAAAAGACTTAAGAGAATGGAGTTTACATTTTCCATAAGGGAGAATCCTCTTCACAACATGATTTGTAAAATGCCTTGGCCAAAAATTGGTCTGAAGTTGTATACCCATTTTCTGACCTACCTGTGAGCTTTTTGTTACTCTTCAAAATCTGAATTAATGAGAGTCCTTTCATTCTCAAGGGCTTCTTATTTATTATTTGTTTATTTATTATAGTTGTAGTAGTAGTATTTATTATGAATTTGCAGACATCTCTAGGAGGACTTTTGGGACACACTCGAACCATGAAATGTTAGCATATTTGTGGTTCCTAAATTACTGTGAAAACTTAGTTTATTTATATCTTCTTGCTCACATAAAAAATGTACACATATATTAATACTACTTTGGTGTATCTCTGCTGTCAACAATAGTCTGGTGCTTGTGATGATAAAGGCAAAATGAAACCACATTTGGAAGTGATGTAAGATTGGGACACCTTTTTTTTTCTGGGTCAGGTATTGACCAAGGTAAGACCCTGGAATTTTCCATGGCACATGGGATTTAATGCAACTTGTTGATGACTAATGTCTTCGAACAGTGCATCTTCTGATGCTATTCACTGTATTTGATGTTATGTAAACCCTGCTGGGCTATAAATACAATGTCCTATTCTGTGTGTGTGTGTGTGTGTGTGTGTGTGTGTGTGTGTGTGTGTGTGTGTAGCTTCATGAACTTTGTGTTTTATCTTACTTTTTGAGAGAAACTCATCGATACTTCTGGAAGTCATAATAATTTGATATTTATTCACTGTCAGGAGTTGGTAACCTGGGATGCTGTTAGTATCCTAGCACAGTACTTACTAAGAATGACTTATGAACGGTTATTAATCGAACAGATTTTTAAGATTGCAAATGCTACATTCCACATACCAGTTATAAGATCTTGATTTTTCCCTCCCTAAAAATTCAAGACTGGAAGAAAAAAAAGATAGGAGACTTCATGTGTAAGTTTATATATGCATATACATACACTCGATTTCTGTCCTCTTTCCTAAAAAAAAAAAAACACTTTCCCAGGTCTCAGAAATGGATGCCAGAAATTTAAGGGAGAGAAGAAAGGGTTATTTAAATTATGTTTTTTGTTGTGTGTGTGTTTGATGGTCAAAGTAATTGAGGCTTATCTAATTCATAGTGTACATACTACAGGCTGTCACCCATTTAATAAGTTAGCAAGCTGAGGTAGTGAAAGCTACTCTGCTAGTTATTTTGATTGAATTGCAGCTTTTTGGTGTCTGTTTCGCCTTGTGCCATAGTACATATAATTCTTTCTTAGACTTCTTCAGACCTCCCATGCCGTTAAATGAATGGGTGGAATGGTGGCTTGCAAGCGGGTCATTCACCCCTAAAGAAAACACTCCCGGGTCACAACATATAACCCACATTATAACCACAGCTGTGGATGGGATTCTGGAAAGTCCTAGGCATCACAGTTCAAATAACTTCCTAAAATCCCCCATCTCATGACTCACAAAATTTCCTTATGAGAAAGGTTCAGATATAATTAATAACATATTTATCTTCCCCCTCCTCCATGAAGGTCAAAAAATATTTTGAACTTGAACCACTTGCACGTGGGAAACGCTGGATTCTGCAGGCCTGCTCGCTGGATGACACGGATGCACTGAAAGACAGCTTCTCTCAGCTGATAAATTTGTTAGAAGAAAAAGACCATGAAGCTGTAAGAATGTGAAATCTGGCGAAGAAGACGGGTTCCCCAAAGGCCTTGAACCTATCATGTTAGTTTCTCATTTTAATTTTATTTTGGTATCAAGACTGTAATGGCTTCAGTATCTATTTTCTTCCAGTTATCTCAGACTCTCATCTCTCTATTAAAGTGAACATTCTGTATATCAGGTGAATTATCATCGGCATTAACGCCAAGTACACACTACTGAGAGAGAATTTATTCTCTGTTTACCACTAATCATCTTCACCGCATGTCTCTTCCTTCTGTTGTTCTAAGCGTCTCTTCTCCACTCTGTGCTAAAATGGATGGAATTTGCAGCTCACGGAAATCAGATCCCTCACGGAGGACTCAGGGAGACTCAGAACCTAGACTCATTTACCCTGGCTTTAGGGTGATGTGTTGTTGACTGGGGCTTCCCTTAATATGTGTATCATTTTCAAGATCCCTTGAGAAGTTTATTTGATTTGATTTGGTCTTATTTTAATTTTTAGTTTTTCATATACTGGCCTTACAGATTATGGGAGAAAAAATGAGTACCAAAAACTTCAATTAATTACCTTATCAGAATGGAATATCCTGCCATAGTCAAATTGACTTTGAAGAACTTAAAGACAAGATGTCTAATGGGTTGGTTTTTTTTTTTTTTTTTAATTACATCTGAAGTCTCCCTCACTCCCCTCTCTTGAGGACAAAGACATTGTTTTCGTTTTTGAGAAGAGTTAGAGGAAATGCAGGTACAGTGTACGTATGCATCGATTACTATTTCAAGTCCTCAAATATTTTTAATGGAAGAATTACCCAACATAAAGTCAAGCTGCAACATGGTATGTTTCTAAAAATCTTTTTCTAAAAATTGTATATCTGATTGAAATAGAGAAAATAATTTTTAAAATAATAGATAAATTTTTTTTAAAATAGCCAAATGAAGTATAGTTTAGGCTGGCTAGGGTTTAAGCTGGCACGTATTTGACAGAGATAACGAAGGCAGAATCATCTGTATATTCATTCGGTAAATGCTAATGTTGCTTAATGGAGTCTCTTAATGTCTCCATCTAGTAATTAAAGCTCTATCAGTATTTCTATTATAAACCTCTATTTTCAGGGGTTTCAATGTGCCCTTAAAAATGTGCTGGGGCCGCAGCAGATAAATAATTTTAGGGCCTAGATTCAGTCTTTGAAACTAATTTTTTTGTTCATTTAACTTAAATGATAAAATTATGCAGAGATAAATGTACAGTTTTAGTAAGTTTTGGCACCTTTAGCCTTTTCTAAATCAGGAATGATCTATGGATATTGAGGTTAATGGATGAAATACTCTTTGGCACATTTTATAGATTTTTGGCCACTTAAAATACTGAGCGGCCAAGTGATAGAAAACTGCTCCCTTCACCTGAGCAATAAAAACATGTTTGTAATTTTTAGGTAGCGTAGACTGATTCCCAAATATCGCAGACTCACACTGTATTACAGGGTGATGTAATACATTATAATTCTCCAGAAGATACATGTCATTCAAATATGGCCTTTGTGGTCTGATCTTGTAGGTGGATTTTAATGAAATTACCTTTGAAACATCCAACACTTCTTTTAAGCTTTTTTTTTTAATAGGATGGATCAAAAAAGATTCATATGCAATTTTTGTCTACAGCATCCTTGAATATTTTTAACACTGTGTAATCCGTGAGCAGCACAAAACTTTTATTCCAATGACCATTGACACAATCCCTGCTTTTTATTTTGTCCCATTGTGCTCATCTTCTACGAAAAATAAATGATCATTAGGCATTGCTTTCTCTGCAAGTTCATTAAATGTAGAATGTTGTCTTTTTAAGATACCGTGGCTGAGTGCTCCTAAGCCATCTGTTAAATGACTTCCCGTTGTCTGTGTGTTCATGTGTGCACCAGTGATGGGCTTCTTCTCAGACCCATGACTGTCTGCAGTGTCTCAGCCGTCAGAATGAAAACATTATCAATCAGTACCCAACAACAGCTGTTTTTGACAAGTTTCTGTCTGACGCCTAATGCTTTACAACTGTCAATAAGGCTCCTTCTTTGTCTAGCAGTTCAGAGCTCGCCGTCTTGCTGCTTCCCTGCTGCATCCTGTCCTTGTAACCCTAGAATTTACCATGTTTTGGAAATCCACGTGGGGGGAGGGGAGAGGGCTTGGACCGGCGTTGGGGGGTGGGGGGTGGTTGTGCGTGTGCGTCGTATTCCTCCTTCTATGTACAGCGCCACAGGTGTCTTAGTTTGCATATTCAGATATTGTATAGGAAAAACAGTCTGTTATGGATTTCTTCACTTAGCTTCTTGTTATATTTATGGAAGTTACCAGTTTTTGTACCTTCTTAGCTAGAGCAGTTGCCTTTTTGTAATGGCAATTAATTTATATGACAGAACTTTGTATCTACTGTAGTTTACGATGTCAGTTGCTAACTAACTGCCATATTACCCTGTCGTTCTATTAAAAAATGCTGTATCTATACTTTGAGGTTAACAGATTCATGTGGACAATTGCCAGGCAAGAAGAGTTCGTATTGTCCATGATTTAGATTTGATTTCCACTATCTTCAAATGAAAATAAACGCTGAGTAGAATTGATGTTTTCAGACTGACTCCTTCCAACTTTAGCATTTGGGAGTCCCAGATTTCTGTTTACATTTGTGTTGCCTGTTTAAGTCTTCAAAATAAGTTCTGCTGCTCTTGGGTCAAAACAAATGATTAATTCACATTTCTTTTGAAGCCACTGTGAAAACCTTAAGAGACCAAAAAAAAAAAAAGCATCGGTGTCTTTTCCAGTCGGTTTGTCTTCAGCAGAGATTTAGTTTCATTGGAGCTATTCCGTCAGAATGCGTGAGCAGAGTTGAGATGTTAATGGCAAGTGTCATCCTTCAATCAAAGCACCATTTTATAATATTTGTTGTAAAAATAGCTTTCTAAGTGTAACTGTTTGGAGCCATGAACTGCGTCCTTCAATGAGGATTGATGCCCTCAGGAAACAGTGACTCAGGAAGAAATGCCATGGATTTACAGGTCCATCCTTAAGGATGAGAGTATTCTATAAAACAGAAAGAAAAATAAGATAGATGGACGAAGAAGAGGAAGGAAAAGGGGGAAAAGAAAAACGTAATAGAAAGTGAAAAATACAAATCCCAGCTCTTGTTTGGTCCCAGATGCAACGTTATCCTGACACATTATTTAACTACACAGAAAGCTTGCAACACCTCGCTTCTAAGCTGGGATCCAACCTGCGTTCCTAGTTTTGTTTCCAAGGTTGGCAATTAACAGTTATCAAGTTCCTAAGCACCTCAGACCTATCCAAGCAAATGTGGACAGAACAGTAAGATTTTGAAGCAAAAGGGGTTTTTTTTAATAATGTCCAGATGGAATATTCAGACTCGAGTGGAAATCTAATATTCATGCCTGGCTTTATCCTCTTTATAATTTTAGAGTGCATTTTCATTAACCTCCTGACCTAATGGTGCAAACAGAAAGGAAAAGGTATGTGGAGGCGGGAAGTGGGAGTTGCCCTTGGGGACCCCTCGTTTTCAATGCGTTTGGAAGGAGGGATAAAACTTTAGGAGAATGTAGATCTCCTGCCATGTCTTTCCCTTAACCCAGGTCCTGGGGATCTGAAGTTCATGCTGTGAAATGCATTATCACATCATGTTGGGATTTCCTGGATCCCAAGGGTTCACAACTTTTGAGTCCCCACTGAGTCAGCATGATTAAATGATTTGCATCTCGGAGTTAAATGTTTTCCAGCTCAGATGCATGAAGTGACGGATGAGCTCGGTTTGGCGCCCTACCCCACCCTCCTTGTCCTGATTTAGGAACATGAAAGGGATCCCTGTAAGACCCAGAAGACTTAGATGGGTTATCAGTTTCCCCTCCCCTTTCCCATCTTCTTTGAATGAAAAACTTTCCTTCCACCTACTGTTCCATCAGAGCTGGGACTTCTGGCTTCCCATCCTGGGGATTCATCTGTGTGTGACGACCTCTTCACAAAGTGGCTTTCTCTGAAAACCAACACCAAGAGTTTAAAAGTCACGAAGAAGAACCTCTCCAAGATGCATCGTTCTTTCCTTACGAAACAGTGAAGTAAAAAGTGCACGATTCTTCTCTCAGATTTTCTCTACTCTCCCATCTTGCATTCCGGCTCTGTTCCATGAGGCCTGCTCTAATCACTGGGTCCTGGTTTAGAAAGGCCACCAACGATGTTCTTAGGCTTTGCTGACCCACGTTTTCATCGTCTGCTCAAGTCCTCAGATTGCCAGAAGGTTCCATGGCACTCTCTATTTGAATAATCACTTTTTACAGGGAAATGGTTCAGGCTTTGTGGTGGTTCAAAGCAACTTCACTTACCGTATGTATTTTGTAAGGTGACTGGTATCCTGTTTGGAGAATAAGGAGAGGGACTCCTCGATTTCATGCCTCGCTCGGGTCAGCTTGGTTTTTGACCCAGTCTGACTCCTGGCCCCTTACTGCTCCAGTAGACATTTCCACAACTACGGACCAACTTGGGCACAGCCATCAAATCACACTTTTTAAAACAAGATCCTCTTGAGGGGAAAAAAATCTGCATACTACCAAAGAATGATGGATTCCTTTTTTTGTTCTTTCTTTTTTGTTCAAAAATCTCTGCCTCTTATTCTGAGGCTTTCAAAATACTCTACACAGATATTTCACCCTGGATCTCTTTAGCAGGCACCTTCCCACCATGGAGGTGAGTTGACAGTGTTGTCCCTAGATAGGAAAGCCTGGCTCCAAACGTATGGGGACGGGGGACAGGCTGATAAGTGAAAATCAGTCTTGAATAAGCGTCAGATTCCCAGGTCTCCCTCACTCCCTGGTTTCCTCATGGAACATGGGGGGGGGGGGGAGGTGGGCATTTCCAAAAGAGCCTAAGATCACTTACATCACAGGCAGCCCTCCCAGTAGGTGTGAAACCCAGCCTAGAATGCCACAGCCTCTGCTGACAAGTGATTCATTGAGACAAAGGCTGGAGCTCCAGCATCAAAAAGATGTCAGACAAAACACCAAACGCCTATAAATGACTGTTTTGCAAGCAGTGGAATGACTGGGAGACCTGGCCTAATGATGCCCTCCATGTCTGGACAAGCTTACAGGAGACATGGGGAGGGGAGCAGGGGCACGGGGAGCTGTTTTCCAACAGAGCCTGTGAAGACGGCTGTTTTCTAGGGGGAGAAGGGAAACCACGATCCTCACCTGAGAGGCTCGTGGGGGAATGAATGGTTTCTGGCTGGTGTGTGGATAATCTATGGCAAGGTCAATCAGAAAAATGTGTGTCCAGGGCACCTGAAGGCCAGACTGTGATGATGTGATATTAAATCATTAGACATATAAATAGAATAAATTAAAAATGAGAAGATTGGTTTGGAACGGAAACTGCTCACCGAAAGGCAGAGACAGGAATGCAAACAGTGTGTCTGGCTGTCATTCTCTGTCATCTGGAGCAAGTCAGGCCCGGTCCTGGACCTTCTCCAGTTGTTTTACAACTTTCTAGACAAGGGGTGTATCAACCCCACACTTTTATTAAGCAGCTGTGACAGAATTTGTCAGGTGATAGCTTGTCAAGACTCAGCTTACCTTTGTCTTTTTTACAGGTTTTATCGCAGTTGTAAGTTTTTATTAAGATAGTGTTAGAGTTTTAATTTATTCATGTATTCAATGTGTTTTTGTTGAACACCTAGTGTGTTCCAGGCGTTGTGTTGCATGCTTGGGATACAGCACTAAACAGGACAGTCTTGGTTGCTATCTTGGTAGGACTTCAGTTCCTGTAGCATTGGTTCCATTGGTTGATTTCTATGACTCCAGAGAATTTTTTTTTTAATTTGGGGGGCATTTTGTTCTATTAAAATTGTAATTTGAATCTCTAGATTTTTAACTATTTTTTTCCTTGGTCCTGTTTCCTGGTTTTCCACCCTCCTAACTTAAAATTACCTCTTAATTTATAGTTTCTTTTGCAACCATAAATAAAACTAGAAGTCTAACAAACACAGACACAGAAAAGGCTTTACCTCTAAATGTCTTTCTAAATAGAACTCTGTAAAACTGGCACCTTTTTTTTCTGCTATTTTACTGCTACAACAGCGAAGCATGTGTCTAGCACACAAAAGTGCTTCCAGAGTGCCAAACCAAACTCTGTCAGTCACCTACCGCCTTGGTCTCATCCTTCTGTCTGGTGATCTGATAAATGACCTATATTTGAAATGATGAATCTCCAAGAGCAAAATTCTTCTCTTGTGTATCTCAGGGGCAGTCTATTGTGTTTTATTCCATCTAACAATAAAAACTGCTGTGTTAAAAAAAAAAAAAGCCACAATTCACACACGCAGACAGAGGGAATAACCTATAAGCTGTATAACCCCCTGGATGTTTTGCTAGACAGAAGCAGTGAGTTTCAACTGGATTTCAGGCTGCTCTGTTTGCCCCCTCTAGACCCATTATTTATTCCAAGATGGTACTTGGGCAAAGTTGTTCCTTTAGCAGGAGCTAACACATTTTGGATTTGGAGCATTTTTGAAAAATCTGTACTAACACATTCTCATTTCCCTGAACACCAGAAGTCCATTCTGCTTTTCCCTCACCAGCCCCAAGCCCCTTGATAAATATGCCTCTCAGAGAACCACAACATATCTGCTACAGTCTACGAGGCTGGGTACCTAGGTAGAATTACAAAAATAAACAGAAACCTTTCTGTTTTAATTCAGTTTGTTAATTTCAAGTCATCCCAAACTTTTAGGTAAAACAGCAAAATCCAGTGAAGTCACATGATACCAGAGATTAATTAAAATGTGTGGTTTACACTTTGAGGTTCTGCCCCTCATGAAATAATGGAGCTGAGCAGTGATCCTCAGTGTCTGCTAATGTCACACAGAGGGAAACCACCAGGCATTATGTGCTTCCAGAGAGAAGGATACAATGCCACCAGTGAAGTATTCTTGCCCCCAAAATTGAACCTGAGTCTGATCAAGCTTCTAGATCTAACCAACAATTTGCAGAAGATGTAGGAACAGAAGAGTATGTTAAATCACACCTGGTGATTTAATTGCAATAATTAGAATCCAGACTATTGGAAATTCAGCTGGACAAATGAGTTGGTTTCTTAAACAGCAGGAAGGAAATGAGTAATAAAGAGAGGAAATCTATAGAGTAAGTAAGTCTTAAGAGCTCTATCAAACAGTTGCAGAGTGTAGACCTTATTTAGATTCCAGCTCAAGCTACCAAAATGTAAAAGGCTAAGATGAGACATTGGAGAAATGTAAACACTTAGTAAATATCTTATGAATTAAGGAAGCATTGGTTACTAGGATATTTTAGGCGTGATAATGGAATTGTGTTTGTGTATTTTTTTTTCAGGGAGCCCTTATCAGTGACATATACTGAGATATTTATGGATGAAATATTATGCTTGAGATTTATTTCAAAATAATCAATTGGGTGGAGAGAAGAACAGAAGTAGGAGAGGATAGAGATGAAACAAGATTGGCCGTGGGTGACAATTGTTGAAGCCAAGTGATGGTGACATGGAAGTTCGTAATAACTTACTGTCTGCCTCTGTATAACAGACATTTTTGCAAAGAAAAAGTGTTTGAAAAAATGTTTGAAAGAGAGGAAAAGGGAAAAGAGAAAGTGAAGAGAGAAAAAAAAATGGTACCGAATAGAAGATATTTGCAACACAAAACCAAGTCTGTTCCCAGAATATACTCAGAACTATTCAAATCAAGAAGGAAAAAAGAGTGTTCAACTTAATGGAAAAGTCTGCAAGAGACTTGAACAGTCACTTCATGGAGGAAGACGCTATCCAAATGGCCAATAACCTTACTAATAGCAGGGTGCTACCATGAGCTAACTATGCACTCACCAGAATAGCTAAAATTAAAGACATTACCAGGAAAAAGAGAATAAGGAAAAAGAAATGTGTGTCAGTCTGGCATGTTAATCACCACTGAAAATTTCTGTCCTGATTCCAAGAAGGAAGTTTATAGCATAGTGACTAATTTCCCAGTGTTTGGAGTCAACCAGAACTGGCTTAGAGTTCGGCTCCACCCCCTCCTAGTCATATGGCACTGGAGAAGTCATTTATTTGTGTTTCAGTTTCTCCTCTACAGTTGAGGTGATATGCCTACTTCAGAGGGTTACCCTGAGTACCAGATAACGTCGTCTGTGTTAAGCGCTTCTCGCGGTGCCTGGCACATACGAAACATTCGATAAATGGTGCCAACTGTGACTCCAGGAATGGATGTTGGAAGCAGTTTTCCCTTTGCATTTCTTAGGTAAAAAGGTAAGGGAGCTGAGGGAGGTTGCAAGGTATAAATGGTGAGGTTTTACAACCAAGGAAGTTATGTAAAGGCTACAACAACATCAGCCTTGGAAGCCTGTCCTCACCTGGTCGTGGAGTCTTTCTAGACCGGGTGAACACACCTCCGGTGACCTCCACGGCCTCAGCCTTTCATTATTCGACTCCCCATTCACTCATTTATTCATTCAGCAACACAGATTGAATGTACATTGTGTGCAAGGCATTGGGGCTATATGTACTGGAGAAAGGTAAAAATTTAAAATAGAATCAAATATAGTGCTCAGAACTAAACATTTGCTAGTTAAATATTGATTTTTTCTGAAGTCACTGCATTTTTTTAGTACTTTCTGTGTCATCATTAGCTTATAAATCACAGAAAGGCAGTGCTTTTGTCTGATGTTTCCTTTTTAACACTTTATAGCCCCTAATACAGGAAAATTTCATGACTGGCTAACAACTTCAAGTTAGAGCATTTTAAGTGCAATGCATTTTTTTCATATTTGATGAAATTCATTTTCATTGATTCACTTTCATTGTGGAAAGTATGGTTATATAAAGGAGAAAAGAGAAAATAACTGTACTCCTAGAAAGAATCACATTGATGTTGTGATATATAACCTTTTAATCTCTTTTCTATCCACATACAATTTACAAAATTGGGGTCAGACTATGCATATTGTTTTGGAATATAGTTTTTATTTACCAATACATTAGGAGCATTTTTCCATGTTATTGGTTTTTTTTTTCTCTAAAACATGATTTTTAATGGCTCCCTTGCACTCACAAATACCATTATTTACCTAACTCATTCCCTGTTGTTGGATAGTTGGATTTCTGCCTTAAATGTCTGTGTAGAAGGATGTTTGTGCACATTTCCTGATGACTTCCGTAGCAAGTGAATTGACAGGGTTCATCGTGGAATTACAGGGTCAAAGGCATAAACATGTTTAAGGTTTTTAAAACATATTTTCAAATTGCCTTCCCAACCTGTATCAATCCACACCTCCAACCTGTGACTAGATGTCAGTTTGTTTTTCTGTTATCTTGTGAAATTGGGCTTTTGATTTATTTTAATCTATCCTGATTTATTTAATTTATCCTGATTTATCCTGATTTAATAGGTAGAAAATGAAATCTTGTTTTAATTTGCTTCTGTGATAACTTCCATTTTAGCAAGAGTTTAAATAAACAAAACAGCTTTGGTCATCACTTCCTGGGGAGGTGAAAGAAGTGACCAATGTTTAATTCTCTCTGCTAAATTGTTTACCTCAAACATGTCGCATCCACATACTATGTGACATTGACCACAGGGAAGATACGCGGTGTATAGTATGTATGTTTTTGTGGAGTGAAAAGATTTATAAATAAACACCATATACTTATGGCGAGTCCATTGTGTAGAAAGTAAGGTGAAAGGAGGGGCAGGAGGGAGAGATATAGTAGAGGCACAAAGGAGGCAAGGATCATAGGTAATAATCTCTTGCCCAGAAGGAAAGAATGAAAACACAACTGGAAAGAAAGGTAGGTTGAGGTCAGATTGTGGGGGGCCTTTAGCGCCATGACAAGGAACTTGGACGAAATCTAGTGATCAGTGGGAGCCAGTGAATGTTTCTGAGACAAGGAGCATAATCAAAACAGCTCTTTAGGGAGAGTAACCTGAGGAGAGTGTGGATTGGAAGAGGGTACTTCCAGGATGGTGGCAGGTAATTCTGCAGAAGAATAAATGTGATAAGATGAAAGGTGTCACAGGAAAACATTTGTCAGTGGGACCAACAAGTAAATTACTGAGGCCAAAGTGAGGGCCTGAGGAAATTAAGGGAGAATATAAAACCAGCCTTCTTACCTTTATCACCTGCCTGTCACACCAGAACCCCATTGTCCAGGACAGTGAAGACCAGATTGGACGGCCTCCAGAGGTGGCCCTTGGTGAATTCCCATGATGCAAGTGGATGAGTGGAGGTTCTGCAGGGTGCTGCTCCCCTCCACCCACCCATGGAACACTTGCAAAGATCAGAGGAGCCCCACAGGCCACCTGGAAATTGCTTTGCTGAGCACACTCAAGTTGCCCCAGATAATGGGGTGCAACCACTAAACTCACCAACAAATAAGGTGGGGAGGATCCATTTCTGAGGCTCCATGGCTGGGCTGCTAGGGTAACTGGGACAACATTTTTCAAGATGCAGCTGTACTTTACATGGTCCAACAACAGCTGGATGGCAGAAACTCTGTTTCACTCTATTTGCCCGGTTCAGGTTTTCCTTCGCGGGTGGGCCGCTGGTGCACTCACACAGGGTCCCATACTCAGAAGGGCCCTGAGCTTGATTCAGTGCCCCACTCTCACCAACTTGAAATTCTTAATTTTATCTTTGAATTTGTGTTTTGTAAGTGAAGTCCAAAGGGATGACAGTGCCTGCGTGTGAGTAGAGGAGATACTGCAGTACACGTGTCCTTGCCCGCCTGTTCATACACAGCGTTTCTGACGTCCCATTAGCACAGCAGCCCAGTGGACCCACGATGTGTGTGATCCAAGAACAAGGTAAGCACGTTAAGTTTATGACTGTCTATGAGGAGATGCTGACATCCCTCAAAGGCATTCTTTCCAGCCAAACCTGAACTTGCCTCAAATGCAGGAAGGAGGCAGATGAAAGTCTAAAAAACAGCACTAATCGAGAAATTCGTAAGAGAGGGAGAATCATCTTCCCACTCCCTTTCTAGATTCTTGGCTGATAAACAGGAGAAAAACAGACTAGTTTAATAGCATATACACTTCCTATACACATGAGAGATACCCAGGAAAACTGAATAACTCCCCTAAATGGCTCAAGCCGTCTCCAGCTAAAGGCTAAAGAAGATGTTGGGGGGCAGTGGGAGGGAAGGCAGTCATGGGAGATTATCAGGCAAAGCACAGTAAACCAAGGGCTTGGTGGTTTTGCAGATTTTAGTCAGTTGCCTTCTCCATCGGTAAGAATTTCTAGAGATTTAGTCATCCTCCTCCTCCTGGTACAGAGAGGGAGACACCCTTAATGGAGATTTTTCTTCTAAATATAAATTTCTTTTACAGATTTTTCTTACAAGGAAAGAGACACCCTTCCCTAAAGGAAATTTTTCTTCTAAATGTAAATTTCTCTTACAAAATTTCTCTTTCTCTTCTCAGTTTTCAGAGCTTCTCCTGCATCTGCTATTTCTTTAAAATAACCAGCCTAAAATGATCCTTATGCCAAGGAGACGTATTCTGGGGTGGCAAATTCTGCTCCTCTTCAAATTCTGTCATATTGTTTCTTACCTGTGTTAACTTCACATATTAGCCAACCACTTACACTGAAAACAATGACATAGAAGGGAGAGGAAGACAGGGCAGCCCACAGTTCCAGTCCTTTTCAGTCCTTTCTTACTAATCAGTAGTTCAAGGTAGAGAGTTGATGGAATGTGTGTGTATATCAAGAAGTGAAATAAAAACAGATGAGTTCATTTGGGGCAAAACACAAGTGCATTGTACAAGCTGTGAAATACAAATTGTGTGATTTCAGTAACTGCATACAAGTTAAAAATGCACTCAAAACTGGCATTGCACAATGCAAAGATGAACAGTCAAGTTTACGTTAATTTTAATTTTTAATTTTTGTTGACTTAGAATGACATTAAATAGCAAATACAAATCACCATGGCCAGTCAACATCAAAACCTTGGAAGAAAGGAAAAAGCTTTATATTAAAGACATTTTTTCCTGCTTTTTGAACAAGAGGCCCCATATTTTCACATTGCTCTGGGTTCTCCACATTATATAGCCAGTCCTACCCTCAATATACACACGGGCTCTGAAATTAACTGCGTTTGAATTCCAATATTGACACTTGCTGACCTTGGATGAGTTGTTAACCTTTCTAAGGCTCAGTTTCCTCATCTGTAGAATGGGACTATTAGCAATTCATATCATATAACCATAGGGTCTTTATAAGGATTAAATGAAATACTAAAAAAACTTAGCACCTTGCCTGCCACATAGCAGATGCTTAATAAACGTTAGTTTTAATAGGATAAATTGTTGGTTACTGCAGTCACTCTGGCATTCCACCACACAGTGTTGCTGATGGAGACTTACTGTGTGTGCTTTATTTGATCTGTCTCTGCTGTCTTCTTAGCAGGGGAGGGGACTGCTACCCTCCTTCAATACAGTACCTACAGTATGGGGCTGGAAAAGTCATCAAAACCATTAAAGGTATTAGGGGTGTTTACTCCACATTCCTATCTAGTTGCTGCCCAATTAACATGATTTGCAGCTGAGAAAATAATACTCTCCTCCGTCAGAGATGAATTGGGTCCCCGAACTGTGAAACAAAGGGGAGAAGCTGGTGATGTTTATAGAAGTTATTGCAGACAAATGCACTTCAAAAGGAACTGTGGTGACAGATTCTGTTTCACAGGGTCCTCCCAGTTCTTCTCCGCCTCCTGAGACCCTTCCTTAGACTCAGCCGGGTGTTTTCACCACTGTCCCGCCACTTTAGGATATAGTGTGCAATTAGTCTAGAGTCTAGACAAGCCCTGCCCAATACAGTGGCGACTGAGTCCTTGAGAGGTGGCTCATTCAGATCTAGGTGTGCTGTCAGGAGAAAATACACACCAAATTTCAAAGACCTAGGACCCCAAAATGTAAAATATCATTAATGATTTTATATGGATAACATGTTGAAATGATAATATTGGGGACGTACTGGGTTAAAACATATTAAAATTCATTTCACCTCTTTCTATTCACTTATTTATTTGTTTTATAATTTAGTGTGGCTACTAGAAAATTTAAAGTGACACATGACTTGCGTTATATTTCCATCGGATGGCCTGTCCATCTAGACTGGGTTCCGCAGCCCTGGGCAAAGGTTGATGGGAATGTAGAATCCAGTTCTGAATGGTAAGTGGAGTTGGGGAGATTTGGGGCTGGCAGTGACCCCTCTTGCCGAAACGAGGTATATTTGTGACAACTGCAGCATGTGGAGCCCAGGCTAAGAGACTGTAAACCTGCCTTCCTTCTGGTTCTATTACTTACTTAACCTCAAAGGAACTTTAAATTTAAACCAAATGGCATGGGAGATTTTAGTAGGCTGATGTATTGCTCTCCATTCAGCCATCTGAGAAATCCTACTGAGGTCCCCGCGCAGCTGAGTTCCAGTCACCACCATATTCCAGTGGAAGTCTGGCACAGCACTAATGAGCTGATGAGATTTTTTTTTCTCACTTGTTTGATATTAAATAGGAAAGCCTTTTGAATTAAACGTTTACAGATAGTGTGAAAATTGGAAATGAGGGTTTTCACTGAGCCAACTACAACAGATCCAAAGACTGCAGTTGCCTGATGGGAAGAGAACAGAGCTTCTGGGTCCCACCTCTAGCCCCACCACCAGCCTGGGTAACAGAAGCCGTTTGCCTGCTTTCTCTTTTCCAGTGTGTGTTGCTCACGCACTGAGTCCACTGGGTTTGTCCTACTCTGTCCTACACACCATTATTTAAGATAACAACTTACTGATCTAAGTCAAGAATTTAAAGCTTTTGGATTGTGAGGCTGAGCCCATTTCTTTTGTTCAGAAGCTGTTGCCAGACCTTGGCATGAGTCCCTCAAATAACAACAAGAGCAGCAGCAGCCACAATAATAATAATGGCCAGTGTTTATTGAGCATTTACTATGTGCTCTAAATATGTTTGGTCACTTCAACTTCAGCCCTATGTGACATAAAAGGATTTCTATTTTGTTTTGTTTTGCTCTGGGTTTTTTTGTTTGTTTTTGAAACTGCCCTAGGTTACATAGTGAGTGATAGACCCAGTCTATCTGACCAGAGCCCACACTTAGAACCACTCTGCTATTCTTGTGGAGAACAAATATTAAAATCTCAACAGTGTCCATCAGAAATTGCAAAATGATGAATCAGAACTTCTTTAGGCATTCAGCGGGCCGGGCACGTGTGTGTGAGCCAGTGACCCCAATATAAATGCTTCCTAGTACAAATGATGCTTGAGGGGTAAAAAGATCTCTAGTAAGGACTTAGTTCACACAGAGCTACCTGAGAATAGCTTCCAGTAAAATCTTCCAAAATTGGAGATAACATGGATGACTTTTCTTTCACAGTGAAACTCTTTCTTCAAATAAAATCTATTCTTAGACTAAATTTTAAAATAACTATGCAAACGGGGAACAGTTAAGACCTCCACATGCTCATCCATCCATGCTGCATGATATGGCCCAAGGGCACCCCACACAGCCGTGCAGAGCAATGCGGAACCACTGGTGAACTGGGTAGGAGATCTGGATTAGAATTCTCGTTTTGCTACTTTCCACTCCTGTGAGCCTCCCTGAGCCTCCGCAAATCACTGCTCTCAGCAGGCAGCTGTGCTTCCCCGCAGTTCTCTAGAAAAAAAAAAAAAGTGGATTGTGTTGAGCTTTGCTGAAAAGAATCATGTCTCCATAGGGGCCGAAGGAAAAGTCTTGCCTTCCCAGGCTTCTCACCACACCTCTCTTTCTTGAACTGGTGTGAACAGCCCGTCCCCAAGCCAAGCTTTCACCTCTGAAAGTGGCCTCACCAACTCCCGGTGGGGATGAGGTAGGTCATGGCAAAGGCTCTTCGAATGACTCTTTCCTGAAGGGAGACACAGAGCAGCAGGAAGAGCATGGGGAAATCAGAGGCTGAGCAAGGATCTTCGAGATTTAAGAGGGACCTGTCCAAGAGCCAGATGCACCATGGAGCTACCCTGGAGTCCAAAGCTGTTGTAGCAAAGCCCAGGAATTTCTTTTGCCTCCTTTCCTCAGCCACACACCTCTACTTCTTTCCTCAAACTCTCATGAGGCTTCATTAGGGGGGCTCCATGGAGAAAAAAAAATCTATTTCAATACAAAGCACCTCTGGGTGGATGGTAAATGAGAACATTTGAGAAGGCTTTTGAATCTTCTCCTGAGCTGAGGAGCTTGTAGAAGAGAACGGTTAGGATTATCTTTCTACTTCTGTTGTGCCTGTGCCGGGCTGTCATAGCTCGTGCCAGATTAGAACAAAAAGGGCTTGCCACAAAGTGCTTTCCGTGTGGCACTATGTGCAGGGCTGTCAAAGCTACAAAAATAAACAAGCAAAATCTTAAGACATGGCTCCTGATTTGAGGGGCTTGATGGGAATTTAAATTTAGAATTTAAAACTGAACCTATCCAGGGCAGTCAGAAAAGCGGCTGATCAATTTCTAGGGTGTCTGTGGTGTCATTCAGACAGTGCGTGCGCTCTGTTCTTCAGGTTTTCAGACTCTGTGGTGAAGAGAGGGTTGTGTGATGTATATTAGGGGCACCAAAGGCATCTGTCCTCCTAGGGTGAATACACTGCGCCCCTCATGCCCCCCCCTAGTTTCGCCTGGACTGGTCACCCTGCTTATGGGCCTCGTTAACCCTTCCAGGCCCGTCACATCGTACTTTTCAAAGAATTACTGTTGGCTGTAGTACCGATCTGTCTGTATGTGTTTTCACTAACTTATCTAAACCTTGAAGCTTTAATTTTCAAATAACTTATCAGGCTTGATGCAAATAAGGGGAAGAGAATTGTGTTCGCCTGTTGTCAATATGCTGCGCTGAAAGCATTCGCCAACACGTGTCAACTCTCCGGCTCACTTAACTTTTCCAGATGTGGCTGGGTGGGCTGCCCAGTCAGTGACATTGCAGATGGATGGCCACAGCCCACTGTAGGCGGATGGACATGGGTACCTTTGATGTGATGGGGTGACTCTTCTCACCTATTAGCCAGAAGGAAAAGCTGTTTTCTTCTGTCAAGTCCTCAATTTATTCCCACCTCGTGGAGACCATATAATTAGCACGCATCAACACTCGGAACCGGGGTGTGGGGCTTCCATTCCTATCCGCTGAGCCTGCAGCCAGTAGCCCCAGTGGAGTCAAAATAAAACTTACGTCAAGGAGATCTGTAGGCTGTTCTTTTGCCAGGCTTGGTGTCTATATATATATATATATAGGAAAATGATTGCAGTTAACCTGTTTAATCAAACTTTCATCCCAAGCATACAAAGCAGGGCACCCATGTCCCTTACTGTCAGATGTTGTTCATCCTCTCACATCCTGCATATAGAAATTTCACAGTATCATAGCTCTCATCCTCCAGGGAGGAAAATAATGATTGGAAATACAAAGAAGAGAAAGAGCTGTTTAGCCATCCATCTTCATGGCAGATAGAGGGAGTAAAAGAACTTTCTGGTTTTCTTCTTCAGCAGGATGGACTGAACTTTGGCATCACAGTAGCACTGGTTTAAAACATGCTCTGTTTTTAAGTATTTAGGCAAATTACTGAACCTCTAGGAAACTTGGTTTGCTCATCTGGAAAATTGGGGGAATCTTGCAGAGATATTGCGAGAGTAAAGATCACACATGTATAACCACAGAATAATGCTTGCCACACAGTAGGTCCTCAGTATCAATAGCCATTTGTAACAGTAGCGTGGAAATCATTTTTCCCTTCTACTTCAGTGCACAGTACATAAAGCTGGTAATTAATGAGATCGTAGGAGCCTGGACATTTAGAAGCTACGTTTGGAGGCTGATGCCAGGCTTCACACAGAATTTGGTGGGTCCTAGGGTCCAGCTTATTTTAGAAAGGTTATCTTGTCCCAGTGCTTTTCTAAGATTGACAGCAAATTAAAATCTATAGTTGCAAGGATTTGATTATGGAATAATTTCATTTTCAATATTTAAAAGATTCACTAGAGTTGTTGGTTTGTAAATGACAAGCCCCTCCCCAAAGGTGCATTACAATTTTAATATGATTTTATTTAGAGACTGTCAGGGGGCCCATGCAGTTCTTAGGATACACCTGTCATCTTTGAAAGCTGTGATTGTGTAGAGTGAAGTTCATAAAGACCTAAGGGGTCAAAGTGGGAAAACAGCTTCAGAGGCATGTGTAGCAAAATTCCGTTTATCCTTGTGTTTCCCTGCAGAAGAGTGACTGGGCCTAGCAGATTATATAGGTTCTTGTCCAATGCATCTTGTGTTTAATGCAGTGCTCTGGCAGAGTGACTCTCAGCTTCTTCAATGGGTAACACTAGTTTACAGTTAGACTTCTCTCCATTAAATCATAGAACTGCCGAATATGGAGTTGGAAGCGAACAGAGAACTCCAGCCTAACATCCACGAGCCTAACATCCTCATTTTATAAATCAGAAAGCTGACAGTGAAGCATTATGTTCTTTGTTCACTATTACTTGTTTCCTCTTCACCCTCACCCTGCCTCATTGCCTATGGACTTGGCCATGTGGTCTGTGTTGGCCAATGGAATGTAGGTGGAGATGGCATTTCCTTCAGAGCAGAAATGTTGGCTGCAACTGCACGGCTTGGCTGGAGTCATCTTGTTTCAGTCCTCCCGGTGAGAACAGCGTCCTGGCTGCACCATCAGTTTGGGTTTGGGAATGAAGCAGAGCTGATGCCAATCTACATCTCTTCTGTAATGTGAGCAAGAAATCATTGTTTGACTAAACCTCTGCAACATTAGGGTTGCTTGTTTTATAGCATAACCTAGTGAGTGATGACTGATACAAGGGCCTGGGATGTTGAAGTGATCCACCCAAAGTCACACAGACACTTTGTTACCCAGCCTAGGCTAGAACACATGGATTCTGATGAGAAGTCTACTGTACTTCAGCTTACCCAGTGTATCCCCCAGAACCTGGTAGTGTTTGGCACAAGATGAGTACTCAGTAAATATTTGTTCATATAAATGAATCAAGGAATGAAGGAAGGAAATAACTGGAAGTCCTGGTGAACCACTTCACCATGTGGAACAGTATCTCTTTTAGTACTTGTATTATTACTAATACCAAGCATTTGGGGAGGGGAGCGCCAGCTGAGGGTCTGGTGTGTGTTAGGTGCTCAAAAAGCATCATGTCTAGTTATCGGGCATTCCCATAAAGCAGGTATTTGTTAGTCTTATTAGTAGACCAGCAAACTGAGGCTCAGAGAGATGAGGTAACTTGTCCAGTCACAGAACTAGCGACAAACAGAAACAACTCCATTCGTTCTAACTCCACAGCCCTGGTTCCACTGCTTCACAGTCTTGTTGCTGGAGATAGAAATTATAATTTGGGTCATTTACAGACAATTGACATGTGCACCTTGTGTTAAGGCAGGGCCTGCAAGGGCCTCACGCAGCGTGTGGTAGCCAGTGGTCTCCCAGGAGCAGGTTGCCCGTGGGCCTGAGATGCTGGTTCCCTTAGTCCTCAGGGTGCGAGGATGGTGTGTGGCCGGGGGCCAGCCCCCTTTGGTGAAGAGCGGCCTCATCAGATTACCGCTGGATGCGATGAAAATACTGTTTTTACAGGTACCAAGACACGAACAAGTTAGAGAAGCCCTGTGTGAGAATTGGTGGTTCCACGTCAATCTAGCCACGCTGTGAGTGCATAGCTTTTAGAAAACTTTGTCAGCCAAACTTCTAATGGGCCCTGCTTTACTGTTTTGTCACCCACATTTTCCATTTGTCCTGACTCTCTTTCTCGTTTCTTTCCTTTAATTGAAATTGTCTGTGAATCACTTTAAATCCTTTGTGGAATGGGTCAAAGAATAGATGGATGGGTGAACTGCCAAGCAGTTGAGGCAAGTTTTGATTGATATTAAAATGAGCTTCTTTAGGTGGAAACAATCCAAATGTCCATTGACAGGTGAACGGAGAAACAAAGTGTGGTACACACAGAGCGGAATATGATTCAGCCTTAAAGAAGAAGGCAATCCCATCACATGCTACAACACAGATGAATGCTGAGGACATTATGTTAAGTGGAATAAGCCAGTCACAGACAGACAAATGCTGCAAGATTCCACTTACATGACATTATCTAGGGTAAAGTCACAGAGTCAGAAAGTAGAATGGCTGTTGCCAGGGTTTGGTGGGGAAGGGGGAGTGAGAGTTACTGTTTAATAGGTACAGAGTTTCAGTTTTGCAAGATGAAAAAGTTCTGGAGGTTGCTTTGTACAACAATGTGAGTATGCGTAACATTCCTGAACTGCATGCTTAAAAGTGGTTAAGAAGGTAAATTTTACATTATGTGTACTTTATCACAATTTTTAAGAAAGAGTATACAATTAAAATGAGCTGATTTACTCTGCACAGAGGCTTTGGTTATGCTGTTTCCCGCTGTGACGCTGCTGTGGTTTGGAAGTGTGGGAGAACATACCATCTGACAGCTAAATGGCTTCTTATATAGACTCACAGAATCCTTACGGACATCGTGTCCTCTGACCAGGGCTGGCTACATAATTTACAGAGTCCAGTGCAATATGAAAATGCAGGCCTCTTTGTTCAAAAAGTAATGCCACTAATGGTACTAAATAGGAAACTTTTTCTTTCTTCTGTGGACTCTTAAATTGTCATAGGATTTTTTGTTTGGTTTTGCTTTGTTTGCTTGTTTTTGAGGTTTGTTTTTGCTACTTACTATCATACTAGGTAAAGAAAAATTACAAATTAAAGTATTACCAGTAATTTTAAATTGTGCAATGCCAGTTTTAAGTGTGAATATTAGAGCATTTAACTTGTATGCGGAATGGCAAAAATTACACTTCGGTGTCCATAGCTCGCGCACGCATTCACGTTTCATTCTCACCAGAGCAGTGGAACCTGCAAAAAACTAACTCATCCACTTCTGTTTCACTTTTTGATACACACACATTCTACCAACACTGCTTTCAGCTCACCAATGAGTAAAGGACTTTAAAACAGTTTTAAAGAAGGACATTGATGAGTAGAGGAAACAAAACTATGGGTGGCCCTACCCTTCTCTTTCCTTCTCTTTTCCATCATTTTCAGCATAAGTGGTCAGCTAAGTGAGGGGAGTAGCACCAGAGACAAAGGGCATGATGGGGTTCCTTGGTTCATGTTCCCTAAATGTCATCGCCTTCCTTCTGTGTTCTAACTGAGTTTCAACAGAAAGCCTGGCCTCTTCGGTTGTCAGTGCCTCTGCTTACTCAGTTACAGAGGTAACACGCTTGCCTTGTACTCTGTTTGCTTCTCATCGAACTCCTGTGCATTTTGGTTCTCCTGGAATTCTGTGCTCGTAGAGCCTCTTGAATGTCCTGTGCACAGGAGGAGGCGAGGGGAGAAAGGACAGTGAACAAAGATACTGCATGTAAGTGCGTGTGTCCTTCGGTTGTGCATATGGTCCATTGTTCCACTGGACTTCACTTACAAAACACACGTTCCAAGATAAAATTATTAGGAACTTCAAGACAGTGATAGAGCATAAACCAAGTACAGGACCCTTCAGCTTGTCGGGCTCTGTGTGACCAATGAGTTCACACGCCCATGAAGCTTGCCCTGTCTCTGACTCCATCCCTTCCCTTCCATTCCCATGGCCACCATTCTAATTCTAACTCTCCTTACTCACAACTCAAGGATCGACAAATTTTAAAATTGGTTTCCTGATTCTTGTTGCCTTCTAACTCATCCTGTAAAATATTGCCAGTGTAACTTCCTGAAAGCAGTGCTTCCATGCATCACCTCACTTCATTCCTTCCATGGTGCCTCAGTGCCTATCAGGCTTAAATTCCTCATCAAAAAATTCAAGGCCTTCCCCATTCCGGCCTTATGGCAACTTTTGACTTTTCTTCCCCCTGCACTCTTGACCTCCATCCAGATTCACCCAGTCAAGCTTAGCAAAAGGATCGCCAAAAGCATTGCTCACAGCAAGCCTTTGTCAATACCACTCCCTCTGTCAATAAATTCAGTCTCTATTGAAATCCAGTCCATTCCTCAAAGTCAGGTTTTCCCTCTTCTGTGAAACACTCCCTGCCCATCCCACAGCGATGTCATCCTAACTACTTGTGGTTGGCTGGTTGGCTGAATAACGGCCACCCAGAGATACCAAGTCTTACTCCCTGGAACCTGTAATGCTACCTGTAAGGAAAAGCTATCTTTGCAGATGTAATTAGGTGAAGGATCGTGAAGTGGGACTATCCAGATGGGCCCTATATTCATAAAGTGCCTTTATAGGAGAGAGGCAGAGAGATGACACACACAGAAGAAGGGGAGGTGATGTGAAGGTGGAGGCAGAGGTTGGAGAGATGCGGCCACCAACGGCTGAGGAGGCAAGGAACGAATTCTCCCCAGAGCCTCCAGAGGGAGTAAGAGTGGCCCTGCCAACACCTTGATTTTGGTCCAGTGAATCTAATATTGAACTTCTGGCCTCCGGAACCGTGAGAGAATACATTTCTGTTGTTAAGCCATCAGGCTTGTGGTAATTTGTTATAGCAGCCACATGAAACAAATATACTGTTCTAACACTCATCACAACCTACACAGCTTGGTAGTACTCACCCATTTTTAAACATTACTTTTGTTCTTTTACAAAAACCATAAATCCCTCAGAGCACAAGCTTATGTCTCTAATTTACTGGCTTTTCTATAGTACCTTACACAGCACACTGCCTTTGATGCTCAATAAATGCTTTTTATTGATTAGGTTTGTTGAGGTATAATTTACATATTTTAATATTCACTCTTTTAAGTATGCAGTTCAATGAGATTTGTAAATGCATCATATAGCGGTGCAACTGCCACCACCATCAACATCTAGAACATTGCCTTCACCTCAGGAGGTTCCTTTGCGCCCTTTACAGTTAATTTCTTTCCCTACCCCTAGCTCCTGGCAACCGCAAGTCGGATTTCTATCTGTATTTTTGCCTTTTCCAGAATGTCATCTAAATGGAACCAAACAGTATGTAGCATTTTGTGTCTTGCTTCTTTTATTTAGCATAATGCAAAATTCACCCATATTGTTGTATGTATCAGTAATGTATTTCTCTTGTGTGGATGAACCATAGTTTGCTTAACTGTTCACTAGCTGATGGGCATTTAGGCATTTCCAGTTTGGAGCTATTCTAAACAGGGCTGATATAAGCATTTGTGAACAGGTCTTTGCTATAAATGTTAACATACAGATTATGTGGATTCATGTTTTCATTTCTCTTGGATAAATGCCCAGGAGTAAGATTGCTGGGTTGTATGCTAAGTGTATATTTAACTTTATAAGAAACTGCTTAAGTGTCTTCCAAAATAGCTGTATCATTTTGGTATTCCCACCAACAAACTAGATTTCTGGTTTCACTGCTTCTTGCCAAAACTTGGTATTATCAGTCTTTTTAATTTAATTTAGCTATTCCAGTAGGTATCTTGTGGTATCTCACTGAGATTTAAATTTGCATTTCTCTTCAAACAAACATTAAGCATCTTTTATTTTGTTTATTTGCCACGGGAATGTCCTCATTGATAAAGTGTACAGTTCTTTTACCTATTTTTTTAAAACGTTGGATTGTCTAAAATTATTAAGTATATATGTGTGTTCAGAGACAGTCTCTGAAATTAATTAATTAATTAATAATCCAGATATCTTCTTTGTCTACTATGTTTCATAAATATTTTCTCCCAGTCTGTGGCTTATATTTTTGTTTTCTCAACAGTATGTTTTAAAGAGCAGACATTTAAAATTTTGATGAAGTCCAACTTACCAATATTTTCTTTCCTGACCCATGCTTTCTTTTACTTATTCAAGAAACTTTCCCTAACCCAGATCATAAGGGGTTTTTTTCTATATTTTCTTCTAGGTAGTTTATAATTTTAGCTCTAGCATTTAGATCTGTGATCCATTTCTACTTAATTTTTGCAGGAGACACTTATTATTTGATGTGTAGTTATGTTGCCCAGAATACAACCATTAGGAATCTAACTCAGGAATAAAAAGACATATGTCATAGAATGAAGACCAGGACCCTTCAGGAAAGTTTGGAATTGTTTCTTAAAGGCCCTGAATAAGAACATACACCTTTTTTTTTTTTTCAATTAGCACAACTTTGCTATTGAAAGGTTTCTGTTTCCTCCCAAAGTCATTTTGTGAAACCATCATCACCCTGATACCAAAACCAGACAAAGACACTACCAAAAAAGAAAGCTGCAGTTCAGTATTTTTTATACATATAGATGCAAAAATCCTCAACAAAATATTATTAAACCAAAAAAGGATCATACACCATGATCAAATTGAATTTATGCCAGGGTCACAAGGATGGTTCAACATATGCAAATCAATCAAAGACAAAAATCACATGATCATCTCAATAGTTATAGAAAGAGGAATTTGATAAAATTCAACATCCATTCATAATGAAAAAAAAAAAAACTCTTGTCAAAGTGGGCTTAGAAGGAACATATCTCAACATAAGAAAAGCTATTTATGACAAACTCATAGTCAACATAATACTCAGTAGTAAAAAGTTGAAAAGCTTCCCACTAAATTCTGGAATAAGACAAGGGTGCACACTCTTACCACTTCTATTCAACATAGTATTGGAAGTCCTAGCCACAGCAATCAAACAAGAAAAAGAAATAAAAGGTATCCAAATCAAAAGGGAAGGGGTAAAATTGTCATTATATGCAGATAACATGATACTCTATACAAAAAACTAGAGACTCCACACAAAAACTACTAGAACTGATGAATGAATTCAGCAAGGTAGTAGGGTACAAGATTAATATACAGAGATCTGTTGCATTTGTTTACACTAACAATGAAATACCAGAAAGAGAAAGTAAAGAAGAAAAAAAAATTTTTTAAATGTCACCAAAAAAATATCTAGGAATAAATCTAACCAAAGTGGTGAAAGACTTATATATTGAGAACTATAAAATATTGATAAAGGAAATTGAGGATGATTCAAAGAAATGGAAAGATATCCCATGCTCTTGGACTGAAAGAATTAATACAGTTAAAATAACTATACTACCCAAAGCAATCTATAGATTTAATGCAATCCCTATCAAATTACCCATAACATTTTTCACAGAACTAGAACAAATAATCCTAAAAGTTATATGGAACCACAAAAGACCCAGAACTGCCAAAGCAATCCTGAGGAAAAAAACAAAGCTGGAGGCCTATGCCTCCCAGACTTCTGACAATACTACAAACTACAGTAATCAAAACAGTGTGGTATTGGCACACACACAAAAAAAAGACATATAGATCAATGGAACAGAATAGAGAGCCTAGAAATAAACCCACACACCTACAGTCAATTAATCTTTGACAAAGTAGATAAGAATATATGATGGAGGAAATACATCTCTTCAGCAAGTGATGTTGGGAAAGCTGGACAGTAGCATGTAAATCAATGAAGGTAGAACACTCCCTCATGCCATACACAAAAATAAACTCAAAGTGGCTTAAAGTCTTAAATATAAGATGTAAAACTCCTAGAAGAGAACACAGGCAAAACATTCTCTGACATAAATCATAGCAACATTTTCAGGTCAGTCTCCCAAGACAATAGAAATGAAAGCAAAAATAAACAAATGGAACCTAATCAAACTTAGAAGCTTTTGTATAGCAAAGGAAACCATAAACAAAATGAAAAGACAACCTACAGAATGGGAGAAAATATCTACAAATGTGACCAACAAGGGATTAACTTACAAAATATATGAACAGCTCATACAATTCAATAACAACAACAACAACAACAACAACAACCCAATCAAAAAATGGGCAAAAGTAGCACAGGGAAATATATACAAGATCTTATGGTAGCGGACAGAGAAAAAAATGTGACAATGAATATATATATGTTCAAGTATAACTGAAAAATTGTGCTCTACACTGCAATTTGACACAACATTGTAAATTGATTTTAAATCAATAAAAAATGTTTAAAAAAATGGGCAAAAGACCTAAATAGACATTTCTCCAAAGAAGACATGCGGATGACCAACAGGCACATGAAAAGATGCTCAACATTGCCAGTTATTAGAGAAATGCAAATCAAAACTACAATGAGGTGTCATCTCACACCAGTCAGAATAGCCATCATCAAAAAGTCTACAAATAAAAGCTGGAGAGGGTATGGAGAAAAGGAAACCCTCCTACAGTGTTAATGGGAATGCAAATTGGTACAGCCACTATGGAAAACAGTATGGAGGTTCCTTAAAAAAATTAAAAATAGAGATACCATATGAACCAGCAATTCCACTCCTAGGCATATATCCAGAGAAAACTCTTAATTTGAAAAGGCACATGCACCCCAATGTTCATAGTGGCACTATTTACAATAGCCAAGACATGGAAGCAACCTAAGTATCCATCAACAGATGATTGGATAAAGAAGATGTGGTAGATAGAGATATAGATATATACAATGAAATATTACTCAGCCATGAAAATGAATGAAATAATGCCATTTGCAGTAACATGGATGGACCTAGAGATTATCATATTAAGTGAAGTAAGTCAGATAGTGAAAGAAAATATATATATCACTTATATGTGGAATCTAAAAAATAGTACAATGAAGTTTTTTACAGAACAGATACAGACTCATAGACTTAGAACACAAAATTTTCTTTTGGTTACCAAAGGGGGAGGGGAAAGGGATAAATGGGAGTATTGGATTAACAGATGCACACTACCATATATAAAATAAGTAAACAATAAGCACAGGGAACTATATTCTGTATCTGGTAGTAAACTATAATGGAAAACAATAGAAAAAAGAATATAGACATACATATGTATAACTGAATCACTTTGCTGTACACCTGAAGCTGACACAATATTGTAAATCAACTGTACCTCAATTTAAAAAAAAAGATTTGTGTTTCAGTAAAATTTGAAATTCCAGGTCAGATACTATCAAGAGCAAAATCTTCAAATGGGCTGGCAGATGAAGGATACCGCTCTGGATGCTCTTGATTAACTTGCTTGATGTTGAGAAAACTCCAAACCTATTTCATTAGCTGTGAAATGGGTATGATCGTACTTGACATGAAGTTACTTTACAGGCTTGTGTAGTCTGAGTCAGAAACCGTGTAGAGGGTCCACAGGGCTCCCCCAATTTAATTGCAATTATTGCTAATTATACTGATTCTCAATGAAAATTGCTGCCAGAAAGCTTGCCCATGACGTCAGTAATAAAGGGTCCATTGACTTGCAAGTGTTGTGAGCATATTAATTGTAATTATTGCTTTGGCAGCTGCAAAGTCTAACTTCAAAGGTGTTTGTTCCGTTAGTGATTCATTATTTCAAAGTATTCTGGCAATGATGAGTCTATGTTACAAACCAAAGCCCTCCTGTGATGAAATGTCATTATTTTGTGGGATTTGTGACTCCTCTTTCATGAGAGACAACCTCAACTCATTATGCCCTCAACGCATGGCATAGTGGCTTAAAACTGGAGTGGGAGAAAATGATTTCAGTTCAACCACTGGGTTTTTTTTTTTCACCCTGGGAGCAGGTGCCTTCCCATAAATATTTTCCTGAGATGGAAGTTGCCATGGGAAGTGGGTGGGTGGTCTGGATATCAGACTAAGGGCCTGGCAGTCAGGGGTCTGGATCTATCTTTGTGTCTAAAGGCCCAGGGCAACAGCAATAAATACACAAGTCCAAAGGAGTGATGTGGCCCTGAGCCTGAACTCAGCAAAAAGATAAAGAGAACTGCCTTCCAGTGACTATTGTTAAACACTTAGCACTTTGTATTTGACATGCTTTCAACTTTTACTTACTCTCCACTGCAGCCCTGTAAGTTAGGGCAGGACTCTCACTGTCGGCTCACCAAGAGAAAAGGAGAAAACAGCCGCTTGGGAGGAGGTAAAGAGGGCTTCCCTCCCTGTTGGGCCTTTTCAGCTGGTTGCTGATAACGTTTTGAATTATGAGCTTTTGGGGTGGGAGGTCCTTGCTCTTTCAGTTAAGTTTCCCCCTCCCCTTAACATTTTAGGATTAAAAATACTCAAAAGTAGAAAGAACATAGTAAATATGAAAAGTATAATTAGCTACTATGACTTCATCTTCAATGATTATAAAGCTCTGGCCAATCTAATTTCATCTACCCTGCCACCCACATCCCCTCACCCTGCTGAATTATTTTAGAGCAAATATCAGATCTATTTTTTGATCTGTAAATATGTTGGTACCTATCTCTAAAAGATGAGGATTTTCTTCTAAGGCATAAATTATCACACCTAAAAGAAATTATTAATAATTCCTGGATAACCAGTTTCCCCCATTATCTCATAAATATTTCTTCCTCAGTTTCTTTATTAGAACCAGAATACAGGTTAAATTCTAACAATTTCAGTTGGTTGATGTCTCACAAGCGTCTTTTAATCTAGGGGGTTCCTGACTGTCTTGCTTTTGGTTATTCTTGTCATTTATTTGTTTAAGAAACCAAATGATGTTACTTGCAGGATTTTGTCCTGCATTCACTGACTGCATCCCCATAGTATTTTTTTAAATAACTTTATTTATTCCTTGTACTCTCTGCAAATGGTGGTTGGATCTAATGATTTGATCAGATTAGGCGTGTATTTTTTTTTCTAAGAATACATCATAGTGCTCTATACTTCAGTCAAAAGGCTCATGATTGTCTCCTTTTCATTGGTAGCCATCAGTACTGTTGCCTGGACCCATTCCTCCACTGGAGTTTCAGAATGGTGATATTCTAGCACACATGAGCTGGAAAACTTCCATAAAGAGAACGTTCCCCAGACCTACCTTCTGGTTGTCCAGTGATACAGTTTGTATAGGAAAGGCAGAGTCAATGCTTAATTCTTTTCTCTATATATCATCAAAGTATTGAGTTAGGTTTCTACTAGCTTCCCAAGTTAATCCAGTTATTTTTTTTAATTTTTCAAATTTCAATATGATTTTATGGATTTAAACATGTTTGTTTTGCTCTATTGGATCTATTATCATTGTTGATGCTCACATTGTCCGTTATTTGACCAATGGCAGCCCCTTCAAGTTGGCTTCTGAGTCCTTCTGACGCTGCCATTGTATTAGTTTCCTAGGGCTGTTGTAACAAAGTCTCACATACTCAATGGCTTAAAACAAGAAATAGGGGAGTGGATGTAGCTCAGTGGTAGAGTGCCCGCTCAGCATGCGTGAGGTCATGGGTTCAATCCCCAGTATCTCCATTAAACGTGAATAAATAAATAAGCCTAATCTCCCCCCCTCCCCGAATTTTTTTTTAAATAACGAGAAATTTATTTTCTCATAGTTCTGAAGAATAGATGTCTGAAATCAAGATGTGGGCAGGGTTGGTTTCTCCTGAAGTGCTGAGGGACAATCTGTTCCATGCCCCTCTCCTAGCTTCTGGCACTTGCCCCCAATCCTTGGGGTTCTTTGATTTGTAGGTATATCACTCCAGTCTCTGCCTCCGTCATCACATGCTGTTCACTCCCTGTCTGCAGCAGTATCTAAATTTCTCTCTTTCATACAGATGGCAGTCATTGGATTAGGGGTCTCCCTAATCCAGTATCACCTCATTTTTAACTTGATTACATCTGCAAAGACCTATTTCTAAATAAGGTCATATTCCACAGGTACTAGGAGTTAGGCTTTAAATATATCTTTTGTTTGGGGGGACAAAAATTCAACATACAACAACATCAATAGTCTTTGATAACTTTATTGCTTTCTAGTAAGACAAAATACTGCAGATTCATTCTTTTACATTTCCTGTTGCAAGCCCAGAATCAACTCTCACTCTTTTAAGTTGGAAATGATATTTAGGGACTACAATCTAAGCACTAGGAGTGCTCGTTTTTACTGAGTTGGGCCTTTTCAAAGAAAAGAAATTGGAAATGCTTTTATATTTTTTTAAATAAAACACATTGTATATTTCTGACTCTCACTTCAAATTCAAATTCAAGACTCCAAGACTCAACCCCGTCACACCATCACCTACTACTCCTTTCTCCCATGGGAAAGTCCTGGTTCCCAATTAAGAAATACAATTATTCTTTTACTTTATCCTGTAATACACACACACTCTGTCTCAAAATAACAAAGCTAACACTATCACCAACAATATGATTACTGAAAACAGTTTAAGATTTTTTAAATTATTCTGGCTGGAAAACCTTTTTGTCCTCAGAGTACATTCCATTTAGGATGGGCAATGAATTTATTGCATTTTTATGTCATGTGAAATAGTTTTTATGTGTGTGGTGATGCCACCAACTTGGTGCACAGTTAGTTTAATTTAAAATTCATTTATTTTCAGTGTTTAAAGCTTGTCTCTTTAAATTAAATTTTGTTCTTATAAATATGTAGGCGATTTTCAGAGCTTCAAAGTCTAATCTACAGTGCAAAGTATAATCACAGAAATCTACCTCTGTGCCTGTTCTGTCTACCTTGTCTCCTCCTCCTTCAGAGATAATCATTTAAACTTTTTTATCCTTGCATTTTTCATGTTGTCATATTTAGCAAACTTGTTGAACTCATTTATTAGTACTAACAGTTTTTTAGTAGATATTCCTTCGGCTTTTCCAGGTATAAAATCATGCTATCTGTGAATAGAAGTAAGTTTTCCTTATTCCTTTCCAATCTGGATGTTTTTTGTTTCTGTTTCTTACCTAATTGTCCTGGCTTGAATCTCCAGTACAAGGTTGAATAGAAGTGGCAAGAGGGGACATCCTTGTCTCGTTCCCCACTTAGGGGGAGAAACTCCATTCTTTCACTATTAAGTGTGATGCTAGTGGCAGGTTTTTCATAGATGGCATTTTATCAAGTTGGGGAGTTTCCTTCTATTTCTAGTTTGTTGAGTGTTTTTATCATGAAATAGTATTGGATTTTGTCAAATGCTTTACTGCATCTTTTGACATGATATTATGGGGATTTTTTTGAAGTATAGTTGATTTACAATTTTGTGTTAGTTTCAAGTGTACAGCAAAGTGATTCAGTTTTATATCTATATATATAGATAGATTTTTTTAAGATTCTTTTCCATTATAGATTATTACAAAATATTGAATATAGTTCCCTGTACTATACAGTAGGTCCTTGTTGTTTATCCATTTTATACATAGTAGTGTGTGTATATTAATCCTAAACTCCCAATTTCTCCCTCCTCCCCTTTCTACTTGGGTAACCATAAGTTTTTTTTTCTATGGCTGTGAATCTATTTCTGCTTTGTAAATAAGTTCATTTGATCATTTTTTTAGATTCCACATATAAGTGATATCATATGATATTTGTCTTTCTCTGTCTGACTTACTTCACTTAATATGATAATCTCTAGGTCCATCCATAATGCTACAAATGACATTATTTCATTCTTTTGCATGGCTGAGTAATAGTCCATAGTGTGTGTGTGTGTGTGTGTATACATAAAATTATATATATATATATATACATACACACACACACTACATTTTTTTTATCCATTCATCCCCTGGTGGACATCTAGGTTGCTTCCGTGTCTTGACTATTGTAAATAGCACCACTATGAACATTGGGTCGCATGTGTCTTTTTGAATTAGAGCTTTCCCTGAATCTATGCCCTGGAGTGGGATTGCTGGCTCATATAGTAACTCTATTTTTAGTTTTTTAAGGAACTTCCATACAGTTCTCCATAGTGGCTGCACCAATTTACTTGCCCACCAACAGTGTAGAAGGGTTCCTTTTACTCCACACCCTCTTTAGCATTTATTATTTGTTGACTTTTTGATGATGGCCATTCTGACTGGTGTGAGGTGATACCTTATGGTAGTTTTGGTTGGCGTTTCCCTAATAATTAGCAATGTTGAGCATTTTTTCATGTGCCTGTTGGCCATCTGTATATCATCTTTGAAGAAATGTCTATTTAGGTCTTTTGCCCATTTTTTGATTGGGTTGCTTGGTTTTTTTGATATTAAGCTGTGCAACTTCTTTGAATATTTTGAAAATTAATCCCTTGTCAGTTGCCTCATTTGCGAATATTTTCTCCCATTCCATATGTTGTCTTTTCCTTTTGTTTGTGGTTTCCTATGCAAAAGCTTTGAAGTTTAAGTAGGTCCAATTTCTTTATTTTTCCTTTTATTTCCATTATTCTAAGAGAAGGATCCAAAAAAATATTACTATGATTTATGTCAAAGATTGTTCTGCCTATGTTTTCCTCTAGAAGTTTTAGAATACCTGATCTTACCTTTGAAAAGATGAACACAATTTATAAACCTTTAGCCAGAATCATGAAGAAAAAAGGGAGAGGGACCAAATCAATAAAATCAGAAATGAAAAAGGAGAAATTACAGATGACACCACAGAAATACAAAGGATCACAAGAGGCTACTATGAGCAACTATATGCCAATAAAATGGACAACGTAGAAGAAATGGACAAATTCTTAGAAAGATACAATCTCCCAAGACTGAATGAGGAGGAAATAGAAAATATAAACAGAATAATTATCGGTACTGAAATTGAATCAGTAGTATTAAAACTCCCAACAAACAAAAATCCAGGACAAGATGGCTTCACAAGTGAATTTTACCAAACATTTAGAGAAGAGTGAACACCTAGCCTCCTGAAACTGTTCCAAAAAATTGCAGAGGAAGGAACACTTCCAAACTCAGTGAGGCCACCATCACCCTGATAACAAAACCAGACAAAGATACCACACAAAAAAAGAGAATTACAGGTAATATCACTGATGAACATAGATGCAAAAATCTTCAATAAAATACTAGCATACCAAATCCAACAAT